>NC_072383.2:107630833-108257500 GCF_028885625.2 Pongo pygmaeus | reverse complement strand
GAAGATCACCCAGCCTGTCTCTGAGCTTTGCACTGAAAGGGCTAAATGATATGCTGACACCTTAATTACCACCCATTGTCACGGAGCACGGGGAAATTGTCTGAGTGATCCCCGGAGAATGGGCACTAACAGGCCCGTCAGTGTCTTTGATTCCTCATGGCAGATTGGAAAGTGACACGAAAGAGGGGCTCCAACTGCAGCCCCTGGGTGACAGCTGCATGGTTGCCTCAGGTGAAGGGTCCCTCAGATGACGAGTCCCAGCGTGGCCTCACCTCAAGGGCCAGGGGTCTACCTCGGAGCTCCTTCCTGGTTTACCTTGGAGGAGAAATGAATATGCTGGTCCCATTCTCTCTCTTTCTCTCTTAGCCAAACCGTTGCCCCCTTTGATCCACTGTGTGGCGATCCCCCAAACACCCCTCTACCCCTCACCTTTCTGGGTCCTCAGAGCAGGTCTGAGCGTTGGCCACATTTGCTAATGTTGACTGAGTCCTGCTCTGAGCCAGGCATTGCACGTGTAACCACAACCCGATTTTTCACCACAACCCAGTGGAGTGAGGAATATTATTCTCCCATTTCACAGATGAGAAAACAGAGACTCTGAGGGTTCAAGTCACCTGTGAAGGGCAGAGCAGGTAGCCCGGCTGCCACTCTAGACCTTGGCCACTGCAAGGCACTGCCACACAGCAATGTGATCATCCCCACTGTGCAAATGGTGACTCAAGGCCCAGTGGGGTGGAATTTGCTACCGTCACTGGGGTCTCTTGTAGCAGACAGGGCCTGGAAACTGGACCCCTCACTCCCACTCCAGGGCTTTTTCCACCAGGGCAGAGTTTTGCAAAGTGTATCTGGGTGGGTGTAGGAGATGTTGACAATATTAATAACACAATAACAGCAATGACCTGTCACTGAGGCTGACAAAGCACAGGCTCTGTGTCTTGCAGACCCAGGGGAACTGCGGCTCTACAATCACTGGGGCTGCCTTTGTGAGGATTGTGTGAACTGGGGCAGGGAAAGTCAAGCACTCAGGAATAGGAGAGGCCTCGGGTCCCCTCCCCTCTCTACTGGCCCACAGTGCAGAGGGCAGGGGTGCCTGATGCCTGGCAGCCAGCACCTGGGAATGGGGTAGGAGGGGCCCTGCTCCACTCAAGCCAAGCCCAGGGGCTTCCCTGATCTCTGACTACCGCCCACCCCATTGGAAACCCCCCACTGCCCTTGCTACTGTCTCTGGGCAAGTGAGAGGCTGCGTTGGGTACCTGATAATTTGGACTTTTTAATGATCTCCTTGGAGTAGCATCTTCCCTTCTGGCTGTTATAATGGAATCACAGGTGAGAAGAACCTCCTGACACTACTAATTGGTTCCATCAGCTGGAAAATGAGCGAGGACACCTCTGCGCAGAGGAGACATTCACTCAGCACCCACAGGACGGGCAGAACTAGGGGGCCATGACCCCAGGTAGGTGTGTGGGAGCTGATTGACAGCACCCAGCCCAGGAAGAAGGGCAGGAACAGCAGTGCTTGACAGCTGATGCAGCGTTCCCAGGGCCCGTCCCACACCTGGTGAAGGGGAGTGGCTACCGAGGCTTGTCACTCTGACTTGTCATTTCATATGGCCCCCGGCAACTCCAGGAGGCACGCTGATTATCCCTGCATGGTGGGTGCGGAAGCCAAGGCTCAGAGATGGAGGGACTTACCCAGGAGCCATGGCTGATAAATGCCCTCCTATCCTCTGTATATTCCCCTCTTGCCACTCCCAGGTGTCAGCACGGCCCTTCCCTCACCACCCAGGAGGCTGCCAGAAAGCTGCAGAGCGCCAAAATGCCATCACAAAACCCCAGCAAGGCTGGGTGTGTACCTGTAGTCCCAAGTATACAAGTAAGTACACCTGCCAAGGTGCACATGTAGTCCCAAGCACACTCAGGAGGCTGAGGTGGGAGGATCACTTGAGCCCAGGAGTTCTGGGCTGCAGTGAGCTATGATTGTGCCTGTGAGTAGGCACTGCACTCCAGCAACACAGTGAGACCCCATCTTAAAAAAAAAAAAAAAAAAAACCCAAGCACAAGACCCAGCAATTCTACTCTCCACTATCTACCCAAGAGAAATGAAGACTTGATGTGTCCACATCAAGACTTGTACACTAATGCTCATAACAACATTATTCATAATAGCTAAAAAGTAGAAACAACCCATACGTCCATCAACTGAGGGCTGGATAAATCAAATGTGGTCTCTCCATACAATGGAATATTACTCAGCTGTTAAAAAGGCATGAAGTTCTGATACATGTGAAGACATGGATGATCTTTGAAAACAGCACGTTTGGTGAAAGAAACGCATCATAAATGACCACATGTTACATAGTTTCATTTATATGAAATGCCAAGAATAGGTAAATCCAGAGAGACAGAAAGGTTAGTGGTTGCCATGGATCGTGTGTGTGTGTGTGTGTGTGTGTGTGTGTGTCACTATTAATGAGGGAGTTTCCTTTTGAGGGAAATGATGAAAATGTACTAAAATTGATTGTGTGCTAGTTGCAAACTCTGTGAATATCCAGACAACCATTGAATGATGCACTTCCAGTGTGTGCCTTCTGCAGTATGTAAATTACACCTCACTAAAGCCATTACACTGTCTACCCACCAGTGTGTACAAAAAGTTTGTGAGTAGACCCCTGTCCCGGGTGTCTGTGATTCATGCCTTGAACCTGTGGTCAGGGGAAAACTGAGCTGGGGGCCACCCCAGACCTTCAGAATCTCCCACCAGAGCTGGGCAGGGCCACGTGGCATAGCCCAGAAAGCAGTTTAGGGAAGCTATCACTCAGGACCCTCTGGGCAAATCCCTGACTCTCTTCTGTCGTGCAACCCTCATTGAATGTCCTCTTGCTGAGGGCTTATGGCTTTCCAGACCCTGTGCTGGTGCTGGGGACATTGTGGGGAGCAAGAAACACTCCCCATCTCCAGGAAGCTGATAGATGGGGTGGTGGCAAGGAGGACACGACAGCCGCTTGTGATGTTGCCACTATCAAGGCAAGCATGTAGGGAGGGGCCCCTAACCCAGCCCAAGGCCTGGACATTCTCCCAAGAAACAGATCTGCAGGCAGAGACTCGAAGGAACTAAGGAGAAGTAAAGTGACTCAGGGCAGAAAACTATTTCAGTATTCCATGCAGGTATGAAGGCCTGGAGGCTCATGAGAGTGTGGCAAATTCAGAGGAAGGAAAGGGGGAAGGTGGGAGGCTGAAGTGGGAGGATGGCTTGAGGCCAAGAGTTTGAGAACAGCCTGGGCTACATAGCAAGACTCCCTGTATCTATGAATAAAGTTTTAAAAAAGTTAGCGAGGTGTGGTGGTGGGCACCTGTAGTCTCAGCTACTTGGGAGGCTGAGGTGGGAGGATCACTTGAACCTAGGAGATAGAGGCTGCAGTAAGTTGTGTTTGTGCCACTGCACTCCAGCCTGGGAGACAGGGCAAGACCCTGGGGGGTGGGGCGGAGAGTGGAGGGAGGGAGAGAGAGAGAGAGAAAGAAAGAAAGAGAGAAAGAAAGAGGGAAGGAAGGAAAGAAAGAAAAAGACAACAAGAGAAAGAAAAAAAGAAAGAAAAGGAAGAAGGAAAGAAAGAGAAAAAGAGAGAAAGAGAAGGAAGGAAGGAAAGAAGAAAGAAGAAAGAGAAAAAGAAGGAAGGAAGGAACGAAAGAAGGAAAGAAAAAAGAAAAAGAAGAGAAAGAAAAGAAAGAGGGTAGAGAGAGAAAGAAATAAAGAGAGAAAAGAAAGAAAAAGGGGACAGAGAAAGAAAGAAAAAGAAAGAAAGAAAGAAAGAGAGGGAGGGAGGGAAGGGAGCGACTCAGGAAGCCCCCCAGGCTCTGTGAGGTGGGGGCTGAAAGGGGGCGACATGGAACAGCCCATGGCCAGCACAGCCAACACTGCAGACATGACCTTCCCCGAGGAAGAGCCAGCTCCGGGCACTTCCCCTGCCCTGTAGGCTCTTCTCTGGTCTGGGGCTCTGGAGATTCTGCAGGGGTCTCCAGGCCCACCTAGCTAGGGTCCCCTGACCCTACCCCCATCACCTCACTGGCCCCCTCCCAGCCACTCTCCCTTGCCCTGTAGGTGCTAAACACAGCAGAGGGAAAAGGAAGACTAAATTTTAATGAGACATCTCTGGGATGTCTTAAGCTGCATTTAAAAGCCCCTAAGCTTCCTGAGACAGAGGTGGGGGGACCTGCATTAGGAAGGGTAAATATTTACAACTCCACCTGAAAAGCTGAGCCCATTTTTCATGCAGGATTTTAACAATATAGATCACTGAGAGAGAGAGAGACATAAATATAGGGAAATGAAATCACGGGAGGTTGCAGTACCAGGGTCCTGAATTATGGATATGAACCTGTCCCAAACTTCTTGTTTTTAATTAAAAAGCCCTTTTCAGTAATTCCATTAAGAGGCGGCTGTGGTTCGAGAGTCTCTCGCTCGGTCTCTTTAAATTATGAAATGTCCCATCGGCCCCTTCAAGGTTCAGGGGCTGGAGGACAGAAGTTAGGGGGATGTTAGGATTCCAGAGGCCATGACTCAGGTCTTGACTCTGGGCCCTGAGCCCTTCACGGCCATTGCGCTGCAGCCAGACTGTGAACCTGCTGTGCACTGGAGACACCCATCTCCATCACCTCTCGCTGCCCATGACACCAGGGTGAGGTCAGGATGATGCACTGAGTTTACAGAGTAGAAGCAGCTGAGGCTCAGAGAGGGAAAGGGACTGGCCCAAAGTCACACAGCCAGGAAGAGGTGGAGCTGGATCTTGGAGCTAGGACCACGTGATGCCAAGTCTTGTGCCTTTGCCACCTCTCCCCAGCACAGAGAGGGACTGGAGTCCTTGTCCTGTCCCCTGGAAGGGCCTTGGTGAGGGACAGAAAAACCCCAGGGCCTGATCAGCACAGACCTGGGATCCAAGGAGAAGGGCCCTGTTGGCAGCACATCACACATTCACTCAACAAGTGTTCTCTGGGCTGGGCGCAGTGGCTAACACCTGTAATCCCAGCACTTTGGGAGGCTGAGGCGGGTGGATCACTTGAGGTCAGGAGTTTGAGACCAGCCTGGCTAACATGGTGAAACCCCATCTCTACTAAAAATATAAAAATTAGCCAGAAGTGGTGGCGCATACCTGTGGTCCCAGCTATTTGGGAGGCTGACACAGGAGAGTCGTTTGAACCTGGGAGGCGGAAGTTGCAGTGAGCCAAGATCATGCCCCTGCACTCCAGCCTGGGTGACAGAGTGTTCCAAAAAAAAAAAAGAAAGAAAAAGAAAAAGAAAGGTTATCTGAGCACCTGCTCTGTGTGAGGAGCTAGGGAATTGGAGTACCCTCCTCTCTGTCTGTCTGCCTCCTCCTGGAAGCCTTCCCTGATCACCCCAGCCATTATTCCATCTGTCATTCATCCTTCCAGTTGCTACCCAGGCCCTCACCTCATACCCATCCTTCCACTCATCTATTCTGTCCATCCATCCATCCATCCTGAAAAGGAATTAACTCATCTCAAGCCATTACTATCAAGCCATTACCATGTGTCACTCAATGTGCCTCTCTCATTGAATTTTCATGGCACTTCTGCCAACTAAGGTCTATCGGTTCCATTTTACAGATGAAGAAACTGAGGTTCTGAGATGTGTAAATTGCTTCTCCAAAGGCAAGGGACTGGAGAGCTAGTTGCACACTTCTAGGCATGGTGACAGGCTGTTGTTGGTGAGGTGTTTGGGTCAGAGAAGAGAGATCTTCCAAACCATACCAGGCGGGTGGGCTGCCTATTCCCCCTTTCCTGCCTCCACCATGTGGGGGCTTACCCAGCCTCTCCCGCCTGGCTCCTAGGCGAGGCTGCCATGACCGTCTCCTGCCCCCAGAGTGGTGCAGGGAGAGGCAGGCCCCCAAACACAGGGGGCTATTGTGCCCCTCCCAGGAACACAGGCACCCCATTGTCTGGAGGAAGCTGCAGGTGGGTTCCAAGCTGCTCCTGAGCCCAGTGCCTGTCATCTGGCTTTGATTGTCACCATTGTGTGGCCACAGGGATCCTTTGTCCCCAACAGGCTCTCTCCTCCTGCCCTCCCCTCCCCTCACCCTAATCATTGTGTGTGGCACTCAGGATGGTAGAGGGATTAGGGAGGGGTGGGGGAGCACAGTCCAGAAACCCCCAAACATCACATCCCCTCTCCGAGCCTCAGTTCCCCCATCTGTAAAAGGGGAAGATAATTTCTGCCATGCCTCCTCCATATTGGAGACCATAGTTGGGAGCTTAGAGGTTATTCTGAGTATGGGTTTGGTCCTAGCTCTGTTATCTGTGGGGCCTCCACGCAAGCCATTTGCCCTCTCTGAACCTATTTCCGCATCTGCAAAGTGGAAATCAAAGAGGGCTTGGCTCGGAGGAGACAAGGCATGTACAGCACTTGACTCAGAGGCTGTTCTAAGAGAAGCAGCGGCCTCTGAGCACCAAGGAGCCTGTGCCAGTGCAGGGCATTCTGCTTTTTCTACTGCACTTCCCAACCATCAAAGCCCTTCCTTAGGCCATCTCGGGTCTTAGCCCAGAGAAGTTCAGCAAGATATCTAAGGGTCACACAGCAAAGGAGTCATCAGCCAGGTTCACAGACTCCTGTCCTAGGCTGTTTTTCCTCCAGAACATGAGGCTTCAGCGGAGCTTTAGGCATCTGGTGGGCGGGGGCTGGATGGGGCTCTGCATCCAAGGGTGGTCTCATGAGGGGTGCTCCTGGCCGGAGCACATCACAGCATGGTGTACTTGGCAAGGGCAGGGACTTGATGGCACCCCCAGTGTCCGAAGAGTTTCGGCCCATTGTAGGGGCTCAATAGGCGGACAGGTGCTGTGTCCTGGGAGCCCCGGAGAGGCTCCCAGATTTGGAAATGGCTGGGCGGGGTCCAGTCCAGGATGAAAGGCCCTGCCACTGCTGTCCCTGAGGACAGAGAGGGCTTAGGGTGACAGATGCACCCCTGTGGGGAGGCAGGAGGGTGGACAAGACCACAGGTGTCAGATCCGTCCAGCAGTGGGCACCCTGGTCTGTGGTCACTGAGGACTAAGGTCTGTGTGGTGACTTCTGCTGCCGCAAGGCCTCTTCTCAGGATCTTGGTGGATGAGGGGAGTGGCCTGGATGACTCAGAGACTCAAGGATGAGTGCAGCAGTCACCAGCAGCCAGTGTCCAGCAGGGTGTCTCAAGCCTTGGCACACAGTTACAGTCACAAGGGGAGAGTGCCACAGGGATCCAGCAAGGCCATCTGGCTGGTGTCACGGAGACACACACAGGCCACCCGGATGATGTCACAGAGACAGATAGTGTCACATCAACTGCCCAGGCTCCTAGAGGAAGTGTCACACACAGTCTGATTTACAGTGTCCTGGGACAGTGTCTCCACTCACAGGGTCACCTGGACCGTGCCTTGCAGACACATCCTCAGTGTCACAGAGATACACATGGAATCCCAAACAGATAGAGAAGAGAGTATCTGCAGGACAGCAGCAGCAGACAGCGGCACAGACACAGGTAAGCAATGCCCATCCACCCGCCAGGGTCAACTGGACAGTGTCCCACCGGCACAGATAAACTGCATCACAGACAAGAGAGGCACCCAGCAGTGTCCGCACACACGGACAGCCACATTGTGTCTGGTACAGTGTCACCCCAGTAGACAATGTCCTACGGCATCTGCTGGCATGATGCCCCTGACATAGTGTGACACAATGTGGGACCCTATCACATGTGCATGTGTGGCCAGGACCACACACTCACATGCACACACACACATACACATGCACACATGCACATACACACACACAGACACACACATATACCTGCACACGCACACACACACACATACACACGTGCGCACATACACTCCCTCCCACCACAGGTCCAGGGCAGAGGGCCGGGACCTCCCCTGGGGACGCAGACCTGAAGTTGGGCCCTGGCCCCTCCCTCCCGCATGTGTACCCTCCCTTCTCTGAGTCACAGCTCCTCCCTGAGAGAATGGCCACCCGCCAGGTAACAGGGCTTCAGTGAGACATGAAAGTCTGACATTTGCAGTGGGATTCTGGCAATGGAAGGCCCAGCCTTGGGGTGAGGCACAGCAGGTCTCTGCTTCTCTATAGCAGGCCTTGGACGGGCAGTGCTGGCGAGGTCACCATGGCGTGGAAGCCTCTCAGGGACTTCAGAGGCTGGCCTTGGATGGGGAGCGGTGTGGAATGGAGGGGCCCAAGATCACCCCCTCGGCCTCCCCAGCACCCCCCTGGCCATGAGCAAGGATAGCTAGGAGATGGCATCACCTTGGACCTGGACTACCTGCTACTTAGAGGACCCAGCTGAGCCCCCTCCCACAGGGGACGTGCCCACCGGGAGCCTGCCCCTCTCCTGACCACATCCAGAAGCTGAGATCCTGGAATCCCCTTCTCCAACAGCCCTCAGCCCCCTTTTGTGGCCTGGAGGGGCCCTTCCCTAAGCCCATCCAAGGTCCATGCTCCCAGGGCAAATCTGCCACCAGTAAGAGTAGGCCTCTTGGCCAAGGGGCAGCCATTTCAGGGGGTGGGTGTGTCTGGAGCTGGGCCTGGCGGGCTGGCATCTACATATGTGTAAGCAAGGTCTTCCCAGTCCTGGCTGCAGCCCATGTTGGGAAGAGAGGGCTGGGTGGCCTGGGGCCAGGGCCTCCATGCATACCAATTCTAGACCCTGCAAGTGTCAGGGGTAGATCTGGTGGGAAGCTAGGCCCCAGGACTGGACTGGGCAACCCTCAACAAGAAGTGTTTGGGCTGGGCGCGGTGGCTCACGCCTGTAATCAAAGCACTTTGGGAGGCCAAGGTGGGTGGATCACTTGAGGTCAGGAGTTTGAGACCATCCTGGCCAACATGGTGAAACCCCATCTCTACTAAATATACAAAATTAGCTGGGCGTAAGTGGTGGGCACCTGTAATCCCAGCTACGCGGGAGGCTGAGGCAGAAGAATCACTTGAACCTGGGAGGCGGAGGTTGTGGTGAGCTGAGACGGTGCCACTGCACTCCAGCCTAGGCAACAGAATGAGACTTTGTCTCAGGAAAAAAAAAAAGAAGCCTGTTTGTTGGCCAAGAGTGGTGGCTCATGCCTGGGAGGACTTTGGGAGGCTGATGTAAGCAGATTGCTTGAGTCCAAGAGTAGTTCCAGACCAGCCTGGGCAACATGGGGAACCCAGTCTCTACAAAAAATACAAAAATTAGCCAGGCATGTTGGTGGGCGCCTGTAGTCCCAGCTACTTGGGAGGCTGAGGCAGGATAATGGCTTAAACCTGGGAGGCGGAGGTTGCAGTAAGCCAAGATGGCACCACTGCACTCCAACCTGGGCAACGGAGTGAGACTCCATCTCTAAAAGAAAAAAAAAAATTAGCTGGGGATGATGGTGTGCACCTGTGGTCCCAGCTACTTGGCAGGCTGATGTGGGAGGATCATCTGAGCCTAGGAGGTTGAGGCTGCAGTGAGCCATGACTGCACCAATGCACTCCAGCCTAGGTGATAGAGTAAGACCCTGTCAAAAAAAAAAAAAAAAGAGAAAAGAAAGAAAGAAAAAAAGAAGAAAAAAGGAAAAAGAAAAAAAAGAAAAGAAGCCTGCTTCTCAGGAGCAAACTCCTTCACCTGCCAAGAAAAATTCCAGGCCTCCTCTGTCCAGGCTTAAATGACTTCAGGCTCAAAGCACCCCAGCCCTGCCATAGGACCCCCTACCTGACCCAGGGATTCCAAACCAGAGTCTACTGGTCAACCCAAATATAGGTGCACAGGGAATATGAATCTAGAGTTCCTCTAGCAGCTGTGGGGCCATTGTTGGACAGGGCAGACAATCTAGCCCAGGCCAGGGCTCAAGCTTGTACAATCAGGACCACTAGGAACAGTATGAGACTCAGAAACCCCATCAGGCCTGGGTTCAAATCCTGACTCTGCATGGCACCAGCTATGTGACCTCAGGAAAGCTATTGAGACTCCCTGAGCCTTAACTTCCCTTCTTTTGGAAACTGGAGGGCAAATATGCCTCCTTAGGATGTCGCTAGAATCAAATATAATCATAGCTTTGAATTCTCCCTGTATCCAAAGGCTATACAGAGGTCCTTAGCAAAGTGTTTGTTGAATGAATGATTTTAAAGGACGATCTGAAAAGAGGTGGGGGAGGGGGGCATCAAAGGAAGCTATAGATCTCAGCCCAGCCCCCAGCTCCCAAATCCCTCCCACTACACAGCCTGGGTCTCGGTGCAGCAGCAGCTGCAGTCCCTTCCTGGGGCAGGGACCCCCTTCCTCTGCTCTGAGCCCCTCCCCGAGCTGCAGGAGGCACAGACACATGTTCGGAGGGGGCATTATCTGTGCTCAGTTGACTGTAAACGTTTAAGCGGAATTGACTGTGTACTCAGCCACTTTCAAACACAACTAATCTTCATCGGGGCGACGGGAAGTGAAATATGTTATTGTCGGTGGCAGTAAATTACCCGTGCCAGACCTGGCGAGTGAGGCATTACGGGCCATGGCCGGCGCACTCCTTCACCCGGCCGCCACCCGCCCGCAATTCATTACTGCAAATGACCCTGGTCATCTCCTTGCCAGGCCTGGGGACGTGAGGCTGGCCACCAGCCTCCCAAGGCCTGGACCCCACCCACCTTGGGCAGCAGGTGGGGAAGAGGGCCGAGGGGCCAGAGCCTGGCATTGATGCCTGGGCAGGAGATGTGAGAAGACCTTTGCTCATCAGCTTCTAGGTCACCGACCAGATGGGGAGACTGAGGCACAGCAGAGAAAGGGATTTGATCCAAGGTGCAGCTCTGCCACTTTCTAAGCCCCAGTTGCGGCACCCATAAAATGGGAATTCATTTATTGTTTAACATTTTTGCAAATCTCTGTAATGACTGGCTTAATAGAACACAGCTGGATTCTCATATGTGCTTCTGCATTCAGCTTGTTGCAACATGTTTTGGTTTAAGTGTGGGAAGAATATCTGGCTTCACACAGATATTTGGCTCAAAAAGGAAAGAGTATTTTAATAGCCTTCTCAGATAATTATGGATATCCTTCTTGGATGCTAAACCAGATCTTCACAAGTGGTAGTTTCTCAATGGTTTGTTACAATATGGTATCTGAAACCACATCAATGAGCTCTTCCTACTCTGTTAAAACCCACTGGTCTGCTTTGCACTTTGAATGGGTCTTTTATTCATTTTGTAACATGATGCATTGGTCATTGGAAGAAATACTGGTTTACTGAATTATGCATCTCTTCTAGATGATGTCACATTTCGTAATGCAATATCCAAAAAAGTCACATTCACTAATATACCACCAGTCTCTGGGAAAGTATTTAAGCAGAAAGCTGTCACACCCACGGTGGCAGACACAAGTTCTCCAAAATTCTAATTTTTGCTTGCAAGTCAAATTTTATCATCGGCAACAAATACTGTCACTTGACAGGCAACTTTGTTCATTTTTGAGAGAATATCTGCCAATGTCCAAGTCTGGAAGGCTATAGTTTGTTGGTTGGTTGTTCTTTCAAGTACAAATAGTGTTCCATGAAGAGTGGCTAGTGCAGCTTGCAACACAATCACACGGTGCTTGTCTCAAGCAACGACGGAGCCAGGAGAGGGGGTTCTTGTACATACTTCCCATTTTGTCACACAGAATATTTAGAAGTGGTATGTTCAAAGGTTGAGATTTTTTTAATTAATAACTTTAAATTTTCTTTTTTCTTTTTTTTTGAGACAGGGTCTTGCTCTATCGCCAGGCTGGAGTGCAGTAGCGTGATCTCAGCTCACTGCAACCTCTGCCTCACGGATTCAAGCGATTCTCCTGCCTCAGCCTCCCAGGTAGCTGGGACTACAGGCGCCCACTGTCACACCCAGCTAATTTTTGTGTTTTTAGTAGAGACAAGGTTTCACCATGTTGACCAGGCTGGTTTCGAACTCCTGACTTCAAGTGATCCTCCCACCTCAGCTTCCCAAAGTGCTGGAATTACAGGTGTGAGCCACCACGCCCAGACCCTTTAAATTTTCATCAAGGGCATTCTTAAGTGAAACTGGCTTTTTCGCCAAGAGTATTTAAGATGAAGAAAGAGATGATTTCTCTCCCAGTGTGGTTCCACTGCTCTGGTCGATGCTACGAAGCCAGCAGTTGTAGCCACCCATGACTTTTTCACCCTGAGTGCAAATGTCAACATGGTGAAAAAGGCCAATAATATCTTTGTATTGTCTGTCGCCGTGCTACCCTGAATGTACCCTAGCTGTGTCTGCATCTCCACAGCTAGGAGGGTCAGGCCTGGCAAGTACTTTGATGAAAGGACATCTTTGCATTATGATGAAAATAGTTTTGACCTCCCAGACACTCTGAAAGAGTCTTGGGGACCCGCAGAGGTCTGTGGACCACACTTTGACAATCACTGATTCTTCCAGGGCTGCCAGGGGTGTTGGAGGTTGTGGATGACATCTGATGAAAAGAAAGACCATAATAAATGGCTCTACATCATCGGGTACTGTACCACCACCTCTACCCCCATTATCTGGGCCTCCTCCCCATTTTGGGGGCAAATGTCTTCTATCCCCATACCTAGCCCCTTTCCCAATTCCAACTCTGGCTGAGGCTGCAGGTGAAAACATTTTGGCTCCTTCAAAACCCCCTTCAAAAGTCAACTTCTTCCTGAAGTCTTCCCAAACATAAGCCCTCAATGGGGATCACGTCTCCCTCCTCTACGGCTCCAGTCCACTCTGTGATCTTCCTCATGGCCTCATCTCATTCTCAGCACCCTTCCTTGGACATAAGAAACCCTCAACAGACTCCTTTTGATCAAAAGGAATGAGGATAGGGAAAGCGTGACTCCTTCCACGGCTGGGGCTGATGAGTGAAATTGACTAACCCATGGTTAGCAGGCCAAAGGATTCTGGGAGTTCCTGCAATCAATTTCAGAGCATGGGCATATTCCCAAGAACTGAGGACCGGGAACCAGCACCACAGGGGGACTGGGACCAGAGGGACCTGGTGGAGAGATAGGGTTACAAGTTCTCCAAGGGCTGACCTAGCCCAAACTGTGACTCTGATGAAGCTTACATTTAGGATCCTTCTTGCTGTGTGACCTTGGGCAAATCACTTAACTTCTCTGGGCCTCCATGTCCTCATCTGTCAAGTGAAGTTTGGGCCAATCCCTAGCACTCCTTACAGCTCCCCGTTCTGTGAGTCAATGATCTGCCTGAGCTAAAACATGATGTTGACACTCCAACCACCTAGGAGAAGGACAGTCAAGCTTTCTGGGCTGCTGACATTGGAACATAGCACGATGTTGACATTCAAATGTTCTATGACATCATCCGATGACATGCACACATGCCATAATGCTAACACGTGAAAAGCCCATCATGCTGACATTCAAACGTGCTGTTGCTGACATTGAATGCTCTCTGACATCATTCACTCAGCCAGCATTAACTACAGCCAGCTATGTGCCAATCACGCCAACAGCCTGGGAAACCTCTGAGTCCATAAGGAGTCCCTTCTCAGAACTTTCCTCTCCGAGAATCTAGACCCCATGGCAGCCTTGGGGAGTGGCTTAGTGGGGCTTGAGCTGCCCTGCCTCAGTCCATTCTCTTATGTGCGGAATGGATGTTGTCTCAACATAATGGAAGTGGGATTTTATGACGCTTCTTCCAGCCAGACTCAATCTCATGAAAATCCAGAGCTGTCAATTGGGCCTGGTGGCATATGTCTGTAGTCCCAGCCACTTGGGAGGCTGAGGCAGGAGGACCGCTTCAGCGCCAGGAGTTCGAGGCTGCTGGGAGCTATGATCGCACCACTGCACTCCAGCCTGGGTGACAGAGTGACACCCTGTCTCAAAACAAAAACAAAAACAAATCCAGAGCTGTCACTGGTCAGGCCCCACTCCCCAAGATTCCCTGCTCCCTCTCTGCTTTCCACCCTGGACCTTACTGGCTGGAACATGTGAGTGGGGGACATCCAGGGAAAAATGTCCTGACCTCCTCCTTCTGCCCTGTACCCCCATCCCTATTGGCTGAGGCTGGGCAGGGGAGGTGGTGAGTATACAGATACCCACTTCTCACACCCCAGGCTGCTGCCCAGGCAAAGCTTCCAAGACCCGGATTGGCCTTGCCTCTCCTGCCTTTAAAAAAAAAAAAAAAAAAGGAAAAGAAAAGAAATTCCTGCAACTTGAACAATCATTGTGTTGGATTTGGGAGATGTTATTCCTAGTGACAGACAAGGGCAATTATCTGCAATCCGCCAGCAGTTTTAGCCTAATTTCATTACTGCCGTGCAATTCTCCCTGAGCTGCTAGTCTATCAATGTCTTGCAGAACAGATTAGCGGGCACTTTCTTCATCTTCAAATGAATTTTAGTTGTCATGCCCCTGATGAATAGAGCAGGGGCAGGTGGCTGACCTGGGCCAGGGAGTGGCCAGGGGGTGGCAGGCCAGCACCCTCCAGTCCTGGTGGGAGGTGAGGTGGTGGGCGGTGGTCCTGGGGGTGAGTGGAGGGAAAGTACTTGAGTGGTCCAGCCCTCCCAGACCCCTCCACGCCCAGGGTTTGAGGGCTGCTTGGACTTGTGTGCTGGGGTCTTGCACACTGAGAACCCCATCTAGGACTCCTTCCCAGATGTTGGGCTGAGAATACCGGAGGGGTTCTTTCCTTGATGGTTGCTGCTGACTGACATCCAGGCCCTCCCAACACTCCATTAAAACCCCAAACACCCAAACTCCAGCTTCCAGTCTGCTTCCCTGAGACACTGTGGACCTCACAGGAGCAGGGGCCAGAGCTGTCTTGTGGCCGCTGTGTCCCCAGAGTCTGGCTCGGAGGAGATGCTCAGACAATGTTTGTTGCAGGACAAATGATTCTCAGTTCTGCAGCAGCTTGGGCTGGGGCCTGGTGCAGGCCTGGCACGTGGCAGGAGCCCAATCACTATTAGACAAATGGCTGGTAGTACGGGTGGCTTATTAGAAAGAGGGTGGAAAAGGGAGGGAGGGAGTGCTTTGTGAGCCCCTACTACACATCAAGCACCGTGCTGGGGACGCTGCTGATGTGGTGTCATTTCATCTCAGAGAGGTGAAGCCGCTACATCCAGGGCATAAGCAAATAAGTTGGAAATTGGCAAACCCAGGCGTCTCTGACATCCTTGCAACTCCCAAGTAGCTCTGTTTCGGGAGTGCTGGGCGTGAAGTGAGATTCTTCTCATGGGCAGGGTGAGGCCTCATGGGACTTGGGGTCCGCAACATGGGGTGAAGTCTCTGCCTGGTGAAGACCCCCTCTTGCCCACTGCCACCCAGAAGCCTCCTCCCATAAAACACTTCTCCAAATTTCTGGGAAGAAGGGCTGCAGTAGGCTTTTCCCTTTTACCATTGGTCTGTTCTCTTGTTCCCTGCCTGGCTCTTTACCCTGGGAAGCTGACCTCCATAGACAGCATCCGGGGGCAACTTATCCTCTAACTTTCAGGTGGAATCATCCAATGGGAGGCTGGGAGCGGGCAGAGGGAGAGTTTGGGGTGTCTCTGCCCAGCTCAGCTGGATTAAGTGCTGCATTCCTGGCAATAATCTGTCCCTTTGTGACGAAGGCTCCTGCTCACCTGGTGGCACCCCTCTCCGTGGCTCCAGCTCCTAGTGGGATCTGGTAACTCCGTTTCTGCCCCATCAGACCTTGGAAATGAGAAGGGGGGTCCTTGCTGTTTCCAGACCCTGAGGGTCTCACCATCCCTGTTTGGTTTGCAACTGTTTACAGAACTCCCTTTACTAAACTCTCTTCGCTGGTACCATCCCAGTGGAATGCCATGTCCTGCTGGGATACTGACTGGGGCTTGGGGGAGACTATAGTAGCTCACTGTGACAGCAGCTTCTGTTGACCCTGCACCTGCTCTGTGCAGGCACCGGGCTGGGCCATGGGCTCACATCAACCCTTCGGAGACTCCCAGCAGCTCACCAGGACCGCACTATTTACAGAGAAGGATACTGAGGTTCAAAGAGGCAAGGAGACCCTTAGGGCACTGCTTGGGGAAGTGGGGGCTTGGGGTTATTATTCCCCTGTCTCGCTGGCTTATCATCTTAACCCATATGATGCACACACTTGACTCTTTGCCCTGCCAGAAACCGTAGCCAGCAGACGTTGGTCTTCCTTAGACCAGACATTCTCTTTCACCCTCAGATGGCAGCCACCATGGATCCCTGAGGCTTCCTTGGTCTCCAGCTGTCTTCCACATCAGCAGCGGAAAGTCAAGCCCTAGAGAAGGAGGCTCCCTCCACAGCAGCCGCCCCATCAGCCCCCGGTACCCCCAGAGTGCCTGCTCTCCTCCCGGAACTTCCTCCAGTAGAAGGAAGATCCCTGGATAAGGGTCAGTCCAGCCCCCCACTTTACATGTGGGGAAACTGAGGTTCAGAGAGGCAAAAAGGTCTTGCTTGAAGCCAAGAGGGAGTCACGCAGAGCTGGCCCCGATCAAGAGAGCCGAGTGGACAACCCCAGTCTTGCAAAATGAGTCTCAGACCCGCCACAGCTGAGCCTCCTCCCCCACTTTCCAGTTCGGTTTTTTCTATGGGCACCTGGGAGACTCTCCCAAGTTATCGATCGCCAGGGCGGCCTTCAGTCAATATGGTGCACTTTACTAATTAATCTTTTCCACATAATTGCGGGAAATCATTGGTTGGTGTGAAGTGGGAGGTTGGAGAGGCAGCCTTTGTCCCCGACCTGCCCAGAGCATCTTCTGGCAGATCCTACCCGCCTGTCCCTCACTCTTCTCTGTCTCCTTCTGGGGCAGATGATCCACCTCGTCCAGAATCCTCAGCCAGGACTCCTGCCAGCCGTCCTGGCACTGCTCTGGATGTAGCAGGGAACACCGGGAGCAGGATGGTTCTGGGTCAAATCTCGACTTTGGCAATTATTCACTGTGCAACTGCAGACACATCATTTAACCTCCCTCAGCCTCAGCTAAAAAAACAGACTAGAACTTATGATCTGCATCACAGGCTGCTTACAAGACAAAACAGACCAGGTGCCATGGCTTACTCCTATAATCCCAGCACTTTGGGAGGCCAAGTCAGGAGGATCACTTGAAGCCAGGAGTTCAAGACCAGCCTGGGCAACATAGTGAGACCCTGTCTCTACAAAACAATAAAAAATAAAAAATTAGCCAGGTGTGGTAGTGTGTGCCCTATAGTTCCAGTTACTTGGGAGGCTGAGGCAGGAGGATTGCTTGAGCCCAAGAGTTGGGAGGCTGCAGTGAGCTATGATGGTACCACTGCACTCCATCTTGGGTGACAGAGTGAGACCCTATCTCTGAACAGCAAACAAAAAAGATGAAAACATGCCGGGTGCGGTGGCTCATGCCTGCAATCCCAGCACGTTGGGAGGCCGAGACAGGTGGATCACCTGAGGTCAGGAGTTCCAAACCAGCCTGGCCAACATGGTGAAACCCGTTTCTACTAAAAATACAAAAATTAGCCAGGTGTGATGGCTCACATCTGTAATCCCAGCTACTCAGGAGGCTGAGGCAGGAGAATAATTGGAACCCGGGAAGCAGAGGTTGCAGTGAGTCAAGATCGCGCCCCTGCACTCCTGCCTGGGCAACAGAGTGAGACTCCGTGACACACGCACACACACGTACACACACAATGAAAACAAAAGAAGGCATTTTAATACTAATTTAAAATATGACCTCTACAGCTAATAACAGCAACTCCAGCAGCTAACGCTAAACGAGGGCTTTGCCACATTCCAGGTACTGTTCAGAGTATCTGATAGGTACTATGATTAGTCCCCTTGTATAGAAAGGGAAACTGAGGTTCTGGCCTGAGGTCACACAGCGAGAGGCAGAGCCCCAATCTCTGGCTCAGTGTAAGAAGCTGATCACCACCTCATGCTGTGTCACCAGGCCCAGGTGAGTGTCCTGCATAGAGCAATGTCCAAGGAGCCAGCTCTCCACTGTGCCCATCTTGAAAGCAGCAAGGAGGTGGGGGTGGGTGTCAGGGGTGGGACAGGGCTCAGAGGCAGCACCCAGGGCTTTCCTCTCTAAGTCCCCTTGTCCCAAAACTCAGGGCCTTCCTCAAAAAGCCCGAGGGAATTATCTGCCTGGGTAAACTCAGGGTCCCCAGGAGCCTCTCCAGCCCCCACAGTCATTAATCATAACTGAACTCTCCTGGATGAAGTGTCCCATCCCTTTGGGGTTTCTGTCTCCTAGATATCACTTAATAGATATCCTCATCGGGCCATATATACCTGCTCCTGATAAACCTCTATGACTTTAATGAACTAAATAGCAAATTACTTTTTTATTCAAGAATGAAATTTCATCATATTCATAATTCATATTTTATTTCAGACATCTGCTGCTGATTACATTACATTTAACTAAAATTAGATGATGCTCAGAATGCAATTAAGACTCTGCCAAATTCTTCGGCCCACCAATGCCGGCGGAGCGCAGCGGGGGCCGCGAGGAACCTAATATGTAATTAGGAGCTATTTTCTAGCTGTTTTTAAAGTCTGAAAATTAGCTGCCTTTATTAATCACACAGACAAATATAAAGTGGAACCAACGCTCGCTGAAATTTCTAAAAGGGATTTTTTGTTTAATTATACACCGCAGAGCGCTGAGACTCGTTCTGCATGTTGATTTGTTGTGCACTGACATTTTGACAACTGGTTCTCAATTTGTCTGTCGTAGTTAGGCAACAACAAAGCCGACGGTAATACTTTAACTTTCAAAACCTTCAGTGTGCCGGGGAGAGGGAGAGTGGCATTCCTCACTGTGGGCCCGCGGCTTGGGCTCTCGAAGCCAGAGACACGGGGAGAAGGGCAGGTGAGGGGCGGAGGGGACTCCCAGGACGACGCCAGCTGGGGAGGTGGCTGATGTTCTGGATCGGGAGTTACAGGGCCAAGGAACAAGCCCCTGCTCTGCGGGGTGGCTAAGTGGAAACCCTCCCTAATCTCTGGGCCTCAGTTTCCTCCTCTGCACCAAGAACGGGCTGGAGTCTGAGATCTTCAAGGAGCCTGTAGATGCCAAAACTCTGTCTTCTTTTCTCTGTGTGCTAATGTCTTCTGTGTAGCATCATTTGGCCCCTCGGCCTTACCAGGGGGATCTGATTTTTTTTAGAGACTGTCTCACTCTGTAACCCGGGCTGGAGTGCAGTGGTGCGATCATAGCTCACTGCAGCCTCAAACTCCTGGGCTCAAGCAAGCCTCCCTGCTGAGTAGTACCGGGGTTACAGGTTCGAACTCCCCCGCTCAAGCGAGCCTCCCTGCTGAGTAGCTGGGTTACAGGTGAGAGCCACAGCACCCAGTCTCCAGGGAAATCTTTTATTATCCCAATGTACAGAGGATGCAACTGAGACTCAGTGAGACTCAGCAACTTGTTAACCAACCAGCAGGTGGCCACACCAGAACTCAAACATGGAGCTCACTGACTCCACAATCTGTGGTTCTAACCACTGTATCCGCCTCCCTGGCTCAGGAGCCCTGAGCAAGGGACAGCTCTCTGGGCCTCAGATTCCCTTCTGTGATGCTTGGATGTGGTAGAGTGGCACCCAGCCCTGCTGGGGGCCAGGGACAGAGGGCACAAGCAGGATCACAGCATGAAGCAGGATTGAGCCCCACACAGGGACCCCCAGACTCAGTGGAACTCCTGAGCTCACCCCATTCCCTTGGAGCTTCCTTAGGCCACCCTGTGGGTGAAACTACCCAGTGATGTTCAGAAAGTCCCAGGACAAAGAGTGACTGCCAAGGGGCCCAGATTCTACCCCATGCCCAGACAACAACAATAACAGACGGCTTTTTGTCCCATGTGCCTAGTACTCTGTTGACACTTTATTACCAGCGGTGCAGTGGCTCACACCTGTAATCCTGGCACTTCAGGAGGCCAAGGTGGGAGGACCACTTGAGCCCAGAAGTCCAAGGCCAGCCTGGGCAACATAGAGAGATCCCGCCTCTATGAAAAATTAAAAATTAGCTGAGTGTGGTGGTGTACACCTGTAGTCCCAGCTGCTTGGGAGCCTGGGAGGTCGAGGCTGCAGTGAGCCATGATTGCACCACTGAACTCCAGCCTGGGCAACAGAGTGAGACCCTGTCTCAAAAAAAATTAATATCACCTACACTCCTTCCACGAACCCTCCGAAGTGGATTCACAGCCAGGCTTGGAGCCTCACAGCCTGGATTCAAACCCAACCCCTGCAACTTGCCTGCTGTGGTAACCTTGGCCAGGCTGCCTCAGTTTCCACATCAAGAAAATGAGGAGCTTCAGCACACCCACCTCTCTCGGTTCTGGGGAGGACTGAACAGGATAATTGGGTGTGTGGTCCAGATCAAGCCCTCAGCTGATGGAAGGTACCTGTTACTACCCCATTTGACAGACAGGCACGTTGAGGCTCTGCAGGGAGAAGTGCTTGCTCTAAGGTGCCTGCCGCCAGGTGGGTCTGATGCCACAGCCCATGCTCCTACCCCACCACCATAATGCTTCCCTAATTCCCACCAGGGAGGACTGGGGAAGGGCCTGAGGACCCACTGTGTGGTCTGGGCTGCCCCATCTGGCCATTGTGACCATCTCCAGGGGCTCTCAGGGTGTTTTTACCTTCCGTCTCTCACTTCCTTTTTGCTCCCTGGAGAGAGTGCCCAGCAGCTTTCTGCACGAGCCAAGGCATGGCAGAGCCCACCACGGGGTCTTTTGCCCCTGCTGACTCCAGCCCAGTGGAGCCAGCACCATGACCTGCCCAGGCCTGTTTTTAGGAGCCAGCCCTGCCTCCTCCTCCTCCTGCCCACAGACCCACCTGATGAAAACGCCAACGGAGAAAAGGAGGTTGTTTTGGGTGACAATGAAACTGCCAATAAAATCTCAAATGCAGAGATAGGCAATGACTATTTCACTTATCCTGACAGTTTGAGACTTTGCTGGGGAAGGGAAGTGACAGGCTTCTGCCGACATCAACACCACTTCTTTCGGAGAACAGCCCGTGGGAGGGGGCTTCCCAGGAGACCTGCCTTGCCCAGATGCCAAGCGGGCTGTGGCTGCTGCTGTTGGCAGCAGGGGCTGCGGTCACCCACGAGGAGAGACTGGATACTCTGATTCTATCTGCACCTCCCCTCTGAGCACAGACATATGCCAGGCTCTGGCTGGAGACCACAGAGCCAGAAACAACCAGCAAAACCCCTGCCCTTAGGGTTAGTTTTGTTTTTTTGAGACAAGGTCTGGCTCTATCACTCAGGCTGGAGTGCAGTGGCTCTATCACTCGGCTCACTGTAACCTCTACCTCCTGGGCTCAAGCCTTCCTCCCACCTCAGCCTCCCAAATAGCTGGGACTACAAGCATTCACCACGACACCCAGCTAATTTTTGTATTTTATTGTAGAGATGGGGTTTCGACATGTTGCCCAGGCTGGTCTCGAACTCTTGAGCTCAAGCCATCCTGCCATCCTCCCACCTCAGCCTCCCAAGTAGCTGGAACTATGAGCGCTTACCACAATGCCTGGCTAATTTTTGTATTTTCTGTATAGATGGGGTTTCACCCTGTTGCCTAGGCTGGTCTCAAATTCATGAGCTCAAGCAATCCTCCCACCTCAGCCTCCCAAAGTGCTGGGATTATCCACATGAGCCACCATGCCCAGACCCTTAGGGTTTATTGGGAGTGGAATCGTGTCCCCCCCCAAAGAGATTTTGAAGTCCTAACCCCGGATCCCCATGAATGTGACTTTATTTGAAAATGAGGTCTTTGCAGATGTAATCAAGTTAAGATGAGGTCATGAGGGTGGGCTGGTGTCCTTATAAGAGGGATTGCCATGTGAAGCCAGACACACAGGGAGAAGGCCATGTGTCAGCAACAGGCCAAGGCTGGAGTGATGCAGCCGCAAGCCCAGGACTGCCGGCTACCACCAGAAGCTAGAAAGAGGCAAGGGATGGTTCCATCCAGTGTCTCAGAGGGCCCCTGATCCTGTCGACACCTTCATTCTAGAATTCTGGCCTCCTGAACCATGACAGAGTAAATCTCTGTTGTTTTTAAGCCACCACATTTGTGGTACTTTGTTATGGGAGCCCTAATTAGAACACCAATATAAAGGGCTTCCATGCCAACTAGGGCACCAGCAAAAGAGGCCCCACCTCCAGCTGGAGACTATCAAAAGAAGGATACATGGCCGGGCACAGTGGCTCACGCCTGTTATCCCAGCACTTTGGGAGGCCGAGGGGTGGGGGATTGCTTGAGCCCAGGAGTTCGAGACCACCCTGGGCAACATAGCAAGAACCCCATCTCTACCAAAAAAAAAAAAAAAAAAAAAAAGAAAAGGAAAAAATTAGCCAGGCATGCCAGTACATGACTGTAGTTCCAGCTACTTGAGAGGTTGAGGTGGGAGGATGGCTTGAGCCCATGAGTTCAAGGCTGCAGTGAGCTGTGATTGTGCCACCACACAGCAGCCCGGGTGACAGAGTGAGAACCAGTCTCAAAAGAAGGGAGCAGGGTATACCCACTCCTTGAACAGAGTGACAAGGTGGGCTCCAAAACTGAAAGGCTGCTCCAGGCACCTACAAAATCTTCCTATCTGTCACCTCCTCTCCATCTGTCCCTAATGCCACTGCCCCCTCCAGCCATCGTACCTCTCACCTGACTCCTTTCCCCCTGCCCCCTCCATTTATCATGCCACAGCCAGAGAACTTTATAAAGCACCATTATGACCCCACCATCCCTGCCTAACACCCACCCTGGCTCCCCAGGGCCCTCAGGATAAAACTTGCTTTATGTTGGCCTCATACTTACTGTAGGTTCCAACTGAACACAGAACAGCATTTGGATTCTCTGCGCACACCACAATATTGCTCACTTCAGTGCCTTTGCTGAAATGCCCTCTCTCACCTTGTAGCCCAGCCAAAATTCCACCAAGGTACCTCTTCCTCCAGGAAGCCTTCCTTGATCCCACACCAGCCTAGGATATGCACCCCTCTTCTTCCCTGCTCCCATGGTAACTCAGAATCCACTGCTCTTCACTGTCATCATCAGTTTGCTTAGCTTGCTCTGCCTGTAAGCCCTGGAGGGCAGGGAAGTGTTCATCTGAGCTCAGGCAGTACATCCACTGGCTACCTCTGCCCCAGCCACACTTGGCCCTTGGCCGAGAAGCTGGCCCTTGAAATGAATGCTGGCTCAACCATCAAGACCCAGGCCAGACCACCTGCTGCTTGTGACACTCTGCGAGTGTGACACTCTGCGAGTCCAGGGCTGGAGAAGAGGAACTGACTTTGGGATCAAAGGCTCTGGGCTTGAGCCCCATCTACCTGCTGGCTGGCCTTAGGCACGCTGCTTCCTGTCTCTGAGCTTCATTATCTTTGTCTGTGAAATGGGAACAGCAAGACCTACAAATATGGGGCTGAATTGTAGCCATTATTAATGATTATTATCATCATGATAATGATCAGTTCATTGTAATTGTAATGATTATTTTGTGGGCTTCTGTTTCCAAATCCATGTATCTTTCAAGTTTGCCTTCCCTGCCCAACTGCTCAGACTTGTGAGTCACGCACACACCCTGGGAGAGTACTCAACGCTCCTATATGTCATTGAATTCTTGTAACTCTTTACATATTTATTTGATATTCTTGTAACTGGATGACATCTCCCTTACCAGCAGGGACTGTGTCATATTTCAGGGGCTCTTGAGAAACTCAGCACCTGCTGCTTGATAGATGTGTGCCCTCACTGCCCACCCAGGCCCTATATTGATCTGAAACACCCCAGGGCCAGGGCCTTGAGTTGAGGAAGAAACCACAGGGTAGAGGTTACAAACTGGATGAGAGGTCAAGCAGACCCTTGTTTCCAGCCAGCTCTGCCCCTAGCAGGCTGTGAGACTGAGGTTCAGCCACTTCACCTTTCTGAGTCTCGAATTTCCCTTCTGCAAAGTGGGGCATAGAATACCTACTTCTCAGGACAGCGCACACCAAAGTGTCTGGCACGTAGCACATATTAGATGAATGAACAGATATTGAACCTCAGAGTCCTGGAGTTGATCCCAGCTTCACCCCTTCCTGGCTGGGTGATGTCAGGCACACCCCACCACAACTTTGACTGTCAGGTTTCTCTTCTGGGGAATGGAGAGCTCTTGTGAGAATGAAATGAGGTCATGGGTGTTAAGCCTGGCACCAGTGTGTGCAGTAAGTAATGGCTACTATTTCATTGCATTGAATTGTAGAAACGTTCAGACCTGTATTTGTCAGGGCCAGTGCCCCCACGCCCAAGATCTGTGAAACGGAGTGAGGGAGAGGATGCAGACGGGACCTGGCAGCATGAGGCCCTCCCCCAAAATAAGGACATTTCCTAGGCCTGGGGCCTTCCAGCCCATCACCTCAAAGGACTCACTAGTCCGCTGGATGCTGAGAGGAAAGATCTATAAAGGCCCTTCATTCCCTTTGACTAAAGCAAGGATAAGAAGAGAAGCATCCACACCTGCTTCTGACCAACACCTGACCTCCACCTATTCCAAGACCCAGCAGACCCATTCGGAGGGCTGGGCAGGTGGCCTAGGGCAGCCAGATGTACTGAGCTGAGCACGATGGCCATGTTGCAGGCAAGGGGGCCTTTGTCTGTCTACTTTTCTGCTCATTCATTCATTCCTTTATGCATCCAATTATGCATCCTTTATGCATCCTTTATACATCCATTCATGCAGAAAGACTCAAGCTCTTAGCATGAGCCAGGCACTGTGCTAGACTCAGGGGGACCGGTGAGTGGGCTCCGATGCATGCCCTCGGGAAGGTGCAGTTTCCTGGGGAGACAGGCGATGCAACAAGTCAACAAAAGATGGCACATCTGGACATAAAGCAAAGGGAGAGATGGAGGGCAAGAGGGGAGAACTGCATTGGGAGGAGGGTGGGTCAGGGCAGGCTTTTGGAGGAGATGAGTGGTAAACTGAGGCCAGGTGCCAGCCAGGTGAAGTGTGAGGGCGCGGGGGAGGGGTGTGTGTGTGGTGGGGGCGTGGGGTGGGGAGGATGTTCCAGGCAGAGGGAACAGCAGAGGCAAAGGGCCTGGGGTGGCACTTGTTTCCATCTCCATCATCATCACTGTCATCAGCACCCACATCTGGCCAGGGCTCCCTGTGTGAGCACCGGGAGGGACTCCATGTTCATTTTTCTCTCCTGCACCTGAGTGTGGGCTTCTGGAAGGCAGGCTGGATCCGCACGGCCCAACACTGCCTCCTCTGTCACTCAGCACAGCACCCAGTGCAAAATCGTCACCCTGCCCCATGTGCTGAGTGAACATGCACAGTGAATACGCGGGCCCTGTGTTCAATGTCCTGCCCCTGCCTCCTCGCTTTATCCCCACAACCACCTGATGAGCCGGTTCCTCGTCTGCATTTTCCACATAAAGAAACTGAGGCTGAGAGGCAATGTTGCTCACCGAAGGTCACACAGCCAGCAAGTGGCAGAGCTGAGATTCGAACCCAGTTCTATCTGGGGTCTTCCGCTCCATTGCCCAGGCCCTCAGGCCCCTGGATCAGGAAGTGGTGGGGTTGGGATGGAGGGGGAGCACAGAGCAGGGCCCCCAGCCCCCTGCTTCCAAAGGAAGCAGGTCCAAGAGGGACAGTATGGCCAGCCAGCTCCATAAATAACCCAGGTCCCAGGGCCCTGCTGGCAGTTTGGCAGCTGGAGAGAGTGTGTGTGTAATACAAACAGCACTAATCCCCTGTCAGTTAAACTGGATATCAGAGGAGACAAGCTTCGGAGCGGGGTGGCCTAATTGAATCGAATTGAAAAGGCGGAATGGGCGGCCGGGTAGCCAAGGAGGGCTGCCGGGGAGCAGAGCGGGCAGCTCGGCACAGCTGTCTGGGCCTCTCCGCTGCCCTGGGCCGGGCGGCATTCCAGCCCCCACCACAGGGAGCCAGGCTTAGGGAGCAGGAATCACAAGAATGGGGGGTTGCACCCCCAGCCAGGGTGCTCCGCCCCCTCCGGCCTCCCCTTTATCTGCTGGCTCTGCCGTTTTCTCTCCATCGCTGACCCTTTTTCTGCTCCCTCTGTTATCTCAAATAATGTCACTGCCTCTTTAGAATCTAGTCATCAGAGCAGAAAGAAGTCCATGCTGACACTGATAAAAAAAAATACCATCTGTGCCTCCCGGGGATGAGCTCGCAACCCAGCCGCCAGTGCCCCCGCCGCCCCGCCACCCGCCGGCCTGCTGCTTCGTGGGGCACTGAGGGGTAATCAGATTCCAGGGGGGGCCCCACGCCTGGGGGTGACCCCCATGCCCCAGCTCACTCCCCAGAGCCGGGGGGGCCTGGCTTCTGAAGGTCTCAACCCTGGGGCGGTTTCCATTTTGCACCCAGGCTTGACATAATCATTTGTTATTGTTTAAAATTTGGTTTTATTACTGAACAGTATTTAAAAATCAAATTTTATCCACAACTCCAGATTTCTGAATTCTCTTTAAAAATTAAATAGAAAGGTTTGGATGGTGGGTCCACCACCCTGCAGGGCAACAGCTGGCTGGAGCTGGGGCCGGGGGCCTGCCGCGTCCTCCCCAAGCCTGGCTTGGTGGCTGCCTGCCTGGTCCCTGGAGGCTTGTGAGTTTGAGACCCCTGAGAAGGGAGAGGTTATCAGAGTGATGCTGAGATGCAGGCGGGGAACAAGACCAGGCCACGGCCCCCAGGGGCTTCTCATGGGTCTGGGAATAATAGCTCAGATACGAAAAGGAGACTGAGATCCAGAGAGGGGAAGCCACTCACCTAAGTCACACAGCATTTAGAAATGCTGGCTCCCTGCACAGTGCTCTCCTCAACCACATGAGGCGGGTGGGGAGGTGGGGAGTCCCGATACTGGCCTCACGCCTTCACCCTACTCCTCATCAAAGCTGTGACTCTTGCATCCACGTGCCCTCAGCCCTCTGTGGAGCCAACTCTGGTCAAAACTGACTACTGGCATCAGCAGAGGTACTAGCATCTCCCAGGGCCAGTGAGGACACGTTAGCAGCCCTCTTGCTCTTTTTCCTGACCTTGGGATGCCCCACCTTGACCCAGCACCCTCAACCATTCAGAGCCTGGGTTCGAGTCCCAGCTATGCCACAACCATGCTGCGTGACCAATCTCTGTGCCTCAGTTTCCTCATCTGCAGAGTGTAGGTCCTTGTGGCTCTATCGGGGAATGATCTTGATGGACCAACGTCCATCAAGGGATGGATGTGCCTCTTTGAGGCAGATGGTAGGAGATGGTAACGTGGGGCGAGTGTGAGCCGCTCTGATGCCTGCCAAGGACAAGGCCAGCTGTGTGCACAAAACATCCCTTGCCCAGTGAAGTCAAAGGGGGAATGGAGCAGATGTGGCTGTCTTGACAACAGAAGGCAGGTGCTCGGTTCGAGGGGAGTCTCTTCCTCCAAGGTTGTGTCCTCCAACTTCCAGACCCGTGATCATCACTGGCTCACATTGTGGTCTCAGGCAGCCCAGCCAGAACCAACTAGTTGCTTAAGTCCCTCAGGGCTGAAAGGGGTGGCTCTTCCCTCTAATCTCCCTCTGGGGACAGGTCATGTCAGCAAAACCTAGCCTTGCCTAGTGATGAAAGGGGAGGAGGCCCCAGGCTTTGGAGTCAGTCCTACTGGATTCAAATCCTGGCTTGGCCACTTCTGAGATGTCACGTAGCCTCTCTGAGCCTCAGTTTCCCCCTCTCTGATAATAACAATAGTTCCTATCCCCCGGGTGCTGGGTCTAAGTACTAGGTGCCAGGCTACGTTTTATTTATTTATGTATTTATTTATTTGAGACGGAGTCTCGCTCTTTTGCCCAGGCTGGAGTGCAGTGGCACGATCTCGGCTCACTGCAGCCTTGACCTCCGGGCTCAAGCAATCCTCCCACTTCAGCTTTCCAGGTAGCTGGGACTACAGGCATGTGCCACCATGCCCAGCTAATTTTTTTGTATTTCTGGTAGAGACAGGGTTTTGCCATGTTGTCCAGGCTGGTCTCCAACTCCTGGGCTCAAGGGATCTGCATGCCTCGACCTCCCAAAGTGCTGGGATTACAGCATGAGCCACCGCGCCCAGCCTGAGCTACGTTTTAGATGTGCATTATTTCCTAGTACTTCTACTTTACTGATGAGGCACCTGAGGCTCAGAGAAATAATGTGACCTGCCTAAGGCCCCATAGCTGGAAGTAGTCAGGCCACAGATCAAAGGCCAGATCTGTCTGAGCCCAGAGTCCACAAAATACTGATTGCTAGGAGGATTAAATGAGAGCATGGGAGCTTCTGGCAGAGTAAACAGACACCATTATTTCAATGGATGGGGACAATGAGGCCCAGAGAGGGCAAGAGACCTGCCTAAAGTCACCCAGCAAGCCATCTTGTCCTCTTTCATTTGGTTTTCTCCTTGCCTTCCCTTCTCCACATCCTGCTCACCTCCCTTCTCCCACAAATGCTCACCTCCACATCTGGGGCCAAGACAGCCAGGGTGACACAGAAGAGCACTGTGCTTGGAATCTAGAGACCTGTCTCAGGGCCGAGCTTCTGCACCTGATGATTTCATGACTTGGAGCAGGGACTTCCTCTCTGGGCCTCAGTTTCCTGCTATGTAAAATGGGGTTCATCACACTTTCCTCCTGGGCTCACCATGAGTATGGGCGGAGGAAGTGACATGAAAGCCTCTGGAACCACGGCCAGCATGCCAAAGAGGGGCAGGAGAAGCTCTGGTCAGTCGCCTCACTTCCCTGGGGCCTGGCCCAGTTCCCGGCATATAGAACGTGTGCATTTAACATTTGCTGAATGGATAGTGCTCATGAGGAAGGGGCTGGATCCTGCCTGCAGTGGCTGTGGAGTCTGGCAGCTTCTTTCTCTGGGCAGGGAGGATGCCCATGTGCCTAGGACAGCCTCGGTGCCCCTTCAGCATCCAAGGGGGCCACCGTGGCCTCAGCCAGTGCATTACCCAAATGCCTCAAAATGGATATTTTCCTGGTCAGATTTGAAATATGTATAACAGCTTGGGTGCAGTGGCTCACACCTGTAATCCCAGCACTTTGGGAGGCTGAGGTGGGAGGATCGCTTGAGCCCAGGACAACATGCCAGCCTGGGCAACATAGAGACCCTGTCTCTACAAAAAAATAAAACACATAGCCAGGCATGGTGGCATGAGCCTGTGGTTCTAGCTACTCAGGAGGCTGAGATGGGAGAATTGCTTGAGCCCAGGAGTTCAAGGCTACAATGAGCTGTGATCATGCCACTGCACTCCAGTCTGGGTGACAGAGGGAGACTCTTTCTCTCTAAAAAAAAAAAAAAAAGAGAGATTAAAAAACAAACGAAAAACCATGTATAACAGACCCTGTTAATCTGAGTGAGGAAGCATGGAGGTTTGGGCTCAGATGCCTGTAAAAGAGGCCCAGTTGGCATTCCGTCTCTTACCCTGTCTGTGCAAGTAAGTGGCTCCCTGCTCTGTGAGCCTGAGTGTGGTGAGAAGCAGTGCGCTCAGGCCTTCCCCTACGCCCTCCCTAGGTCTGGAGGGAGGCAGGGGCTGGTCTGGAAGGAGAGGGAGCCCCCTCCCTCTCCCTTGGGCTGTGGCCCCCTCATTGCTGCCCTGGTTTTTGGGAGGAAACAGAAACCCCAAGAGAGTACGGCAGCTGACGTCACAGACCTGTCACTTGGCCACTTTTCTGCAGCCTCGTTTGTCACATTACAAGGTTTATGGTGGAAAAAAAAATAAGACAGAAGACTCTGGTTTGACTTAATAGCTTGAGCCAGTGTACCTGGGACCTGGGGCCCCTTGCCCCCGCCCTGCACCAGGCAGAACGGCGTCTCACCCCTCACTGGCCAGTACAGAGCCCTTTCACCCTGAGCGACAAAGAAGGGCCCTGGTCAGACCCTGCGGTGCAGGAGGTCTCGTCCAGCCAGACTGACAGGGTTCAAACTTGAGCACACTCCCTTGGGTGAGTCACTGAGCCTGTCTGAGAGCATCTGTCTGCTTCTCTGCAAAATGGGGAAATAATTCAGGCCCACAACCCAAGACACTCTGAAACCCAGGACCTTGGCATCAAAATTCATTTGTCAGCAAATGCAGCAGGCTGGGCATGGTGGCTCATGCCTGTAATCCCAGCACCTTGGGAGGCTGAGGCGGGAGGATTGCTTGAGCCCAGGAACTGGAAACCAGCCTGGGCAACATAGCAAAACCCCATCTCTACAAAAAGTAGAAAAAGTAGCAGGGGGTGGTGGCGCATGCCTGTAGTCTCAGCTATTCAGGAGGCTGAGGTGGGAGGATTGATTGAGCTTGGGAGGTTGAGGCTGTAGTGAGCTGTGATCTTGCCACTGCACTACAGCCTGGGCAACAGAGCAAGACCCTGTCTCAAAAAAAAAAAAAAAAAAAAAAGGCCAGTGCCACATAGGCTCACATATTATTTACGGCCTTCACTCCACTTAGTGGGACTCTTTGTACCTTTCATATAGAGTCAGGGGGTGGGTGGTGCTGCCCCAGATGCCACGTGGAATGAAACATGGGCTGGGAGGGGTCTCCCTAAAACCTGCAAAATCCTCCATTCCACATCACATCTGGCCCCAGGATTTTGGACAAGGAATTGTGGTTGTGTTGTACCTGGTCTGCAGGGTTGCTGTGGGAAGTAAGTGGAATGATGCCTGAGGGGTTTAGGACCCTGCCTGGGATGTTACATTTGAGGAAACTGAGGCCCAGAGTTGGGGATACAGGGGAGTCCCGGCTGGAAGTCACACAGCCAGCAGGTACAGAAGCTGGGCCCGAAGACGGGTCTCTGGATTGCAAGTGCTTTTCCTGTGACAACCCTGCCACATGGAGAAAACCAAATGGCAAGAAAGAGGACAAGGTGGCTCACTGTGTGACCTTAGGCAGGTCTCTTGCCCTCTCTGAGTCTTGGTCTCTCCATTCACAGCAAATGAGGTGATGGACCGTGTGATCTCCAAGGGTCCTCCTGACCCTGACACTTTTGGATTCTAATTACAAGCAACTGAAGCATCCATTGGAAGACCATTGCCCTTGTCTGTTTCAGTTTTGAGGACCTGAGGTGTGAGGTTCGGCCCAGTGCCAGGTTTTCCTTGGATGTGGGGAGGTGGGGGCTCCGGGCACAGTGCTGCAAGACCACACATCATGTTCTTTGGTAGGTTGCTCCCTTTGCCTGTTTGTTGTGTAGGTGGGGGGTCTGAGGTGTTCACAACCAGGGCCAAGCGGTCAGCAGGGATGAGCTGGGCCAGCACTGCTGGGGCGGATGTGACAACTCAATTCTGTCAATTAGGTATGGTGGGGAGATGGAGCTCAGAGAGGTCACCAGTCACCTCCCCGGGGAGAGTCTAGACACGGGCTAAGAGCAGGGCCCTGAAGTCACACAGAACTGCGTGCAAATCCCACTCTGCCACGTGACCCTGGGCAAGTCACTTCCCTACTCTGGGCCTCAGTTTACTCACCAACAGAATGGGGATAAGCACGGTAATTAGCTCAATGGGCTGAAATGATTCACAAGGATAAAGCACACAATGCATTTAGCACCATGCTGGGCACATAGTAGGTGCTCAGTAAAGGGTTCAAGACCTCCCAAAGCCATGTGGAGGGGCTGGATTCTGAATGACCAGTGTAGAAGACACGGCATTCTGCAGGATGACCGGCTGGGTCTCCTGAGCAAGTCATATCATGGAGAAAAAAAGGTGTGAGAGAGTGTGTGTGTGTGTGTGTGTGTGTGTGTGTGTGTGTGTGTATGTGTGCGCGCGCAGGGCTGCTGTGCTAGATTAAAAGAGAAGCCAGGGCTGTAACAGCCAGGTGTGTGGTATTAGACAGGGTGCCGGACACCTGGCCCAATTGGAGGAAATGTAACTATAGCCTGGGCATTAGAGATGAAACATATTGACAGAGAAAGGTGACTGGAAACCAAAAAGGTAGGTAACAAAATAGCATGTACAGTATGATCTCACTTTATCGAACAGCATGAACACACACACACGCACACACACACGGAAAGGTGGCAGCTGTTCATAGGGGTAATCTCTGTATGGTAAAAACACAGTGCTTTGATGTGATTTTTGCTCATCTGTATTTTCTTTCTACAGTGTATATACACTGTTTTTGTAATAGTAAAAATATTATAATTTGAGAACTAAAGAGCTCAGACTCTGGAACCAGAGCGCCTGGCCTCAAATCCAGCTCTCTGCCCCACCCTAGAAGACAGTAGGTGCTAAGAGACAGCCAAAGAACTTGTCCAAAATTAGCTGGAAACCAGGAAGGGCTGGGGAAGGAAGCACCTGCGAGGTGCGGGCCCCTGAGCCAGGTGTCTTCCAAAGGGCTCTAGCTGAGGAAACAAGGAGGAAAACAGCCGTGGAGGGGAAAGGAGCTGGCAGGGCCAAGCACAAGCAAAGGGCAGGGCCGGCCCCCCACCACACTTGCTAACCTGGAGCCAGCCACCAACGCGACTGGCTGCCAGCAGGCCACAGAAACCTTTTTGGTGAGGAAAGACTCCTCACCAGGCCGGGTGTGGTGGCTCACGCCTGTAATCCCAGCACTTTGGGAGGCCGAAGTGGGCAGATCATTTGAGGTCAGGAGTTCGAGACCAGCCTGGCCAACATGGTGGAAACCCTGTCTCTACTAAAACTACAAAAATTAGCCAGGCGTGGTGGCACATGCCTGTAATCCCAGCTACTTGGGAGGCTGAGGCGGGAGAATCATTTGAACCCGAGAGGGTTGCAGCGAGCCAAGATGGTGCCACTGCACTCCAGCCTGAGCAACAGAGTGAGACTGTCTAAAAATAAATGAAAGGACTCCTCACTGACAGAAACGACATCAGTGCAACCATAGCAGCTACTCTGTCTGGAAGGAACCACAATATTTCCTGCCTGCCTCCCAAAGTGAGACCCTTGCCAGAACCAGGGAAATTCTCTGAGAACTTCAGGCTGCAAAGGCTGGGAGCAGCTCCAGCTTATGTCTTGAAAGGCACTGCTGTTCCCCTCACAAAGAGGGCGTCGGTGCTACGTGACTGCCTCTTTGCAGAGGAAGCAGGGAGGTGGGAAAGCCGGTGGGCATTAGGTGTGTTTCTCCAACAGCGACCCAAGGGGTCTCAACCTAGGGGCTTTGGACCATCTGGGCAGGGCTCCTTGAGCCAGCTCTGTGCACCATTCTGAAGTTTTGGGGCTCTGGGAGACACCCTAATCTTTCAGCATAAGGCAGTTATAATAATGAGTATTTATTGAGCACTTACCATGTGCCACGCACTGTGTCAAGGACCTTCTGTGTATTTTCTCATTGATCCCCATGAAACCTCCATAAGGTGGGTATTAGTGAATCCCACTTTCCCAGTGAGGAAGTTGTGGCCTCCAGAGGTAAGCTGTCTTGCCCAAGGTCACGTGGACAGGGCTGAAGTGCTCAACCACCACAATGGTGTGCAGAGATGACCTTGGGGTCATCTGGTTCGGTATCTTCAGCCCTGGCTGCATTTTATTATATTTTTTAAAAATATTATTTTTGAGACGGGGTCTCACTCTGTCACCCAGGCTAGAGTGCAGTGGCAGCATCATAGCTCACTGCAGCCTCCAAATCCTGGACTCAGGCGATCCTCCTGCCTCAGCATCCTGAGTAGCTGGGACTACAGGTGTGCAGCACCATGTGGTGCTTGGTCACAGTTTAGAATCACCTGGGAGCTTTTAAAAGCTATCTTTTTAAAAAGATACCGCTGAGACAGATTAACTCAGAATATCTGGGGTGGGGTCAGGAATTCATGGGTCTTTTAGAAGCTCCCCAGGTGGTTCCGAGGTGCAGCTCTGAGAGCAAGAACCACTGCAGTAGGCAATGAGAAGGGGTGACAGCCGCAAGTGCCAACTGTCTACAAGGTAGCCAGGAGTGTGACACCAGGCCCATATGGTGGCCGCAGTGGTGGCTGGGTTGAAAGGCTGCTCTGGCCAAAGCACACTGGCAGCTGCTTCACTGGAGCAAGAGTGTTGAGCTGGCCCCTGCCCCGGGAGTGACATCCTGTCTCCAGGGAATGAGAGAGGGCCTCGAGGAGCAGACAGGCTCTGGGGGTCTCAGCCTCTGCCATCTCACAGCTTCCGTGGACATCTATGGAAGCCTGGGGAGGCTCCCAGGTCCACCTCCTAAAGGCTGGAGGCTGGCTGTTAGCCAGCACCACCACTGAGGGCACAGCAGCCTCTGGCCTGGTTGTTCATTCAAATCGCGTGGGGAGGAAAACATGCAGGCCCAAGCCCCACCCCGGTCAAGTACATCCGAATCCAGAAAAACGAGCCCGAGCATAGAAGGCTAAAAAATCGCAGTGAGCCTGCACACAGAGCTGCACCCAGCAGACATACGTAGGGGCTAAGAGCAGGCTCTAGAGTCAATTTGAATCTGGCCTCAGATGCTGATGAGCTGTGTGGCCTTGTACCAGTTACTCGATCTCTCTGACCTTCGGTTTCCTGGTCTGTAAAGCGGGGATGAGACTAGCAATGACACTGAGGTCTGGGCAGAGATGAGAAGGGGTGATGCGTAAACACGCCTAGCCCACACAGTGAGCGTGCAGTATTAGTATTACTGCTTTATGCATTGTTTTGAAGGGAAGGGGCAAGGAACAGCCATCAGTGATCTGGGGCCATTTCTACAAGTTAAGCTGGGGTAGGCGTCCTCCCTTCACTCTCACGTTCACAGCAGTGACCCCAGGCCGGGCCCAAGGCTGGCGTGGGGGTGGAACTCGGCCTCTGCTACTCTCACCCTCCCCATGAAGACAACAGCAGGGAAGGCCGACAGCTGCCCCCTAGTGGCCAAGGGCAGATGCGCACGGAATCGCTTTCACCTCATCCTGAAATCCCTGCGCCGGCCCCCACCTTTCCACTCGGCCTCTTTGCAGGTCCGTGGGTCCCAGAGGTTCTGGCTGGCAAGGCACCAACTACAAGGGTTTCCTGATGGCTACTGGCATTTCAGAAAGCACCAAGCTGACTGCAATATAAAGTTCAAATAGGGCCGGTGGGGGGTGGGGGTGGGGAGTGCCAGGCACCCGGGCTATGAACATTTGAGTCTGTTTTCTCTATCCAGCCAGTTCATTTCAGAAACGAAGGCGCGCCCCAGGACCGATGGCAGGTTCTGCTTTCCTGTCTTACACAGGTCTGTGCTCTCGTGGGTGCTTGTGATTCTGGAGCTAGGAAGCTCAACTTCTCCCTCTGCAGCAGCAGCCTGGAGTTGTGCTGATGGACTGGGGGCCGTGTCCCAGTCCCTCTCCAGCAAGGGCCATCTGGGAAAAGCCACCTCATCCCCAAGACACACAACAAAGTGACCCCAAACCCTTATTTCCCTCCATTGCTGAAGAGCTCCATGGAGGAAACAGCTGGAGAAGGGACAGGGACAGAGGAAGGTGCTGGTGGCCTGGAGTCTCTACTGTTGACACAAAATCTTTTTATTCCCCATTTGCCATCTTTTCCACAAACCTCTCAGGTACAGATTGGAAGAAAGTGCACATAAACCCTGCCTTATTTAACCAGGCCCACCGCCTCCGGGACAGCCCCTGGGGGAGCCCCGTCCCGCTAGGTAGAAGGGAAGGCTACACCAAATGCTGAGTGACCCACCCAGACAGCAGATGCTCCGGGAGGGAGGGGGGACAAGGGGTAGGGGGAGGCTTCCTGGAGGAGGAGGGAGAGGCCTGGCCCTGAGAGACAGGGGGTGGTCCCTGAAGAGGGAGAGAGAAGGCACACTTCTCCGGGAACCAGGCCCTAGCATCTGAGCATCGGACCCAGGCGGCCAGGGAGAACACAGGCCAAGGCGGGGGCCTGAAGCAGATGGGACTGTGGGAGCTTCGGGGAAGCAGCCCTTCTCGCCTCAGGTCTGGAGTCTCAGAGGACCCTCCTGGGCCTCCTGCTCGGCTGGCTCCAGAGGATGCAGAGCGCAGACCATGCCTCCCTAGGTCCCACCGCTGGGACTGCAGAGCTCGGCTGGCATCGCCAAGCGGCTGAGGCCTCTCCAGCAGTGTCAGGAGCTGGGCACTCGCTGGCCAGCACAGAGTCGAACTGTAGCCCCCAGAATAATCCAGAAAGGGGCATCTGGGTGGGGCTGCAGTGTTGTGGGCTCCTCTCAGAGGCCATTCAGGGCTTGCTGGACTCGGCTGTCCAGGGAGGTGGCTGAGTGGATGGAGACGCCGGGGGCACCGATGCTGGTTTCCAAGCAGTCAAAGCCACAGCTGGTCAGGGCCTGCTTCGTGGCCTCCACTTCTGGCTGCTCCAGCCCTGTGGGGAGGGAAGGCAGGTCACCCTTGACAATTCTCTGCTCCACGGGAGAAGCTCATCATATTCAAGGCAAAAGCCCGGGCCTTCCTGCTGTACCTTCCTGGCTGTGACCCACCTGAGCCAACAGGCCATAAAGCCCAGGCTTACCCGCAGCCCCTCCGTGCACTGGAATGCCCAGCCTTGCACCCCCAGGGGTTTAAGGAGCAAGAGTTAAAAACATGGGCTCTCAAGTCACAGGACTTGGCCTTGCCTTGTACTGGCCGTGTGGCCTCAGACAAGTGACTTCCCCTCTCTCAGTCTCAGTCTCCTCATCTGGGAATGGGGCTAATGATGCCTCCCCATGCAGATCTCACGGAGGCTTAAAGGAAATAACGCAGGTAAAGTGTCTGGCACAACACCTGGCACAGCGGGCACACTCCAGAAATGTCAAGCCCCACCATTGTCACGGGCTCTGAACTAGGAACCAACAGTTGGGGTCGGCTGGAGTGAGGATGTGGCCACCTCCTGAGGCCTGGGGGCCATCATGGAGTGTGAGGGGATGCCTGGAGCCTAAGGGGGCTCAGTGCAAAGCAGAGGGGAAAGGAAGGATGAAGAACAGAGAGGAGGAGGTAAAGACAGAAAGAGAAAGAAGGAAGGAAGGAGGGGACAAGGAGCACAGAGGGAAATGGAGGCAGGTGGGAATGGTTAGTGCCTACTGTAGGCCAGGAGCGAGCCTGAGGGCAGAGGTAGGTGTCAGGTGGTTAAACACTAGCGGAAGCCCCTTGCCAGTTCCCCAGGAACCAGGGGGCTTCCTAAGCCAAGCCCATTACTCGGTCTTGCTCTTTCCCCAGACCAACGGGAAGGAAACCCTTTCGTTTTGTAGCAAGATCAACCCCATCCTGACCACGTACAAGTGGGGCAAGGTGAGGCAGACGTGGAGAGTGACAATGCCCTGGTTACTTCCCAAGCTTGTGGGGACAGCCCCGATGACAGGAGCCCCAGCCACAGCCCAGCCCTGCACCAGGCTCTCTAGGTGCACTTTCCTGCTTGAATCTGGGCAATGATCTTGCAAGCTAGATACTCTCATCCTTATTTTACCAATGAGGAAGCAAAGACCAGAGATTAATTAACTTGCCCAAGGCCACACAGCAGAGCTGAGGCCTGTTTCCAGGTCTTTTTCCTTTCAAGGGAATTCTCCAGGTGGACCCCTCTTAGGAGCCCAGGCTGGTAGCCTGGTCCACCTACCCCCGGGATACCTGGCTTGAGGAGTGTGATGCCACAGCCGCCACCGCCTGCGCCAGTCAGCTTGCTGTGAAGTCCGCGGGCCCTGGTCACCTGGCAGAGCTGGTCCAGAGAGGCGTGGCCCACGCCGAGGGCATTCAGATGGTGCTGGTTCATGTCAATGAGCTCCTAGAGGAGAAGGTTCCATCTGTTCCCACTTGGCCTGCCTGAGGCCAAGGTCCTATGCCCACCCCTGAGCCTGCCTCATCCACCTGACAGTTGTTGGCCGCAGACAGCCAACGGCTTTGCCTACCTGGCACCCTGGACCTCTCCACTTGTAAAAGAATCCTTCTGCCCTGCAGTGTTTCTCACGGAGCTTGGGTAGAGCTGAGCATACCTTCCCCACAGCAGTGAGCACATATCCTAGGGCTGGTCACAGAAGCCTCTGGCACTGGTGACTGATCAGGGATGGGCATGCGGCCCAAGCTGGGCCAATCACAGCCCTCCCAGGGTTTCCTCTGCCCCTTCCCACTAGAGCTGCTAAAATAACTTCAGACACAAGTCGCCAAGATGACCTATCTTGCCACATGGTCAGATGTTACGTGGCAGATGGACAGATTCCCGACACATTGTTTCAGCCCCTGGATCGAGCTATACCTAGAGCCATTTACCTCTGGTCTTCTCAGTTGAGAGCCAATACGTTCCCTTTCTACAAAAGTCTGGTTGAAATGGATTTCTGCCATTTGCAAGAGAAAAAGTTTCAAATAATATGCCTCCCTACAGCTGCCTTGGGGACTGGTTTCAGAATAAGAACTAGGTGTAACTCCAGCAAGGCCATAAGCAGGGAAACAGCTGTTTGTCTAGGTTTCTTCAGTTATGCAGGATAAACTTCCTGCTCTTTAAGGATCCAACAAGATGCATGTGGATGAAAAAATAAAACTCACAGCTTCCACTGCCCAGGCACCCAGTAGTTAGATTTCATTTACCAAACACCCACAATGTGCTAGGGCTTTAAGGATGGGCGCCCAGCCACGGTCCCAGCCATCAGGAAGTAAAAACCACGGGATTTGGAGTCAAGTAGGCCTGTGTTCGAGTCTCGGCTCTGCCCCTCTTTGGTCATGTGTCCTTGGGCAAGGTCTTCTGCACTGGGTCTGTCTCCTGCTTGTAAACCGGGGTCATAAGAGTATCTGCCTCAGCAGGGTGCGGTGCCTCACGCCTTTAATCCCAGCACTTTGGGAGGTCAAGGCAGGTGGATCACTTGAGGTCAGGAGTTTGAGACCAGCCTGGCCAACATGGCGAAACCCCGTCTCTACTAAATATACAAAAATCAGCCACGTATGTTGGCACGCGCCTGTAATCCCAGCTACTCAGGAGGCTGCGGCAAGAGGATCATTTGAACCTGGGAGGTGGAGGATGCAATGAGCCAAGATTGTGCCACTGCACTCCAGCCTGGGCGACAGAGCAAGATGACTGTCTCAAAAAAAAAAAAAAAAAGAAATCTGCTTCTTTGCCCTGAGATGAAACAAGGTGAGTTTTCTGTTCAATGCCTGGCACGAGATATGTGCTATTAGTATTTTTATGGGTACATTACCATCATCCCCACTTTCCAAAAGGGGAAACAGAGGCTCAGAGAAGAAGTGACTTGCCTGCGATCACTGAGCTAGTAGGTACCAAGCTGGCACTGGAAGGCGGGTCTGCCTGACATGAAGCTCCTGTCTACCCTGCCTCTGAGAGCACCCCTGGCATTCCTCACTTCTGTGTGAAGCTTTGTTCTGGGGCACCTGAATTGCCTGTGTACCAGGAGTTGCCAATCACTGAGGCATCTCTGCGGAGGCCCACCTAGCTCTCCCGCGTGGGGACGGCTGGTCGGGCAGGGTTGGGGTGGCCCTCCCTGATGGCCTGCCTCATAACTCGCTCTGCGCCAAGCTCACCATTTTTGACAAATGAGCAGACAGGCATGATGGCCTGGTGGCAGCCCCGGGTACCTCTCACCAGCCTGATGGGCTGGATGTGAGAGAAGACTTCTGGGGGCCGCTCTCTGCGCCTGAGCACCAGGTGACACGTTGCCGAGGCAGGTTCCAGACACCTGTCACATTCTGATCCAAAATCTGTCAAGGCTCAGATGACAGGTTGTGACACAAGAGAACAGTTCGCTGGTTTGAGTGCAAAGCTGTCCAGGAGCCGAGTTGCACATTTCAGCGGCTGCCACAGCCAAAAATACACACAATGTATAATCAATGTGCTGTTCTGTGGCATTCTCCAGGGGCTCGACAGGGTGTATTTTAGGCAGTATTCTATCATTATTAATTTCCTACTCGGGGGGACTGTGTTCCCTCCTTTCTACGTGGAAGGAATCGAGAGCTAGGAAGACAAAGACTGAGGGAATGAGGGCAGAAACACAGGAATTTGATGGAGGCTCTGCCCTGGCACATAGTAGGTGCTCATGACAGATCTGTTGAATAAAGGGACAGACCAGTCTGTCGGCTGGACCCCTGGCTTGGCCACTCACTAGCTGGATAACCTTGGGGGAAGTCCCTCTTCAGGCCTCAGTTTTTACATCTGTAAAATAGGGATAAGACACCTACTTCACAGGCAGGTGGGTGTGAGGATCAAGCGAAAAGAATCCTTTGTAAAAGGCTTGCTTTAGTGGCAGCTTCCACTCAGCACAGGGGCTACAGACTCGAATGCCCACAGGGGGACCGGGAGGCAACAGGCAATGATTACAGAGTGCGGGGCGGGGGAGGGACTGTGGTGACATGGAGACCGCACGCCCCTCTCAAAGGGATCCTCTCCTGTCCCTTCACTGACAGCTAGGGGCCACCCGATCCTCTTATTCTACAAGGGCAGCCAGATGGCTAACAGCCCATATTCACCAGGCCAGTGGACTGTGTCCAGGGGGAGCCTGGGCTCTTTGATTCCCTAAGCTCATGGCACACCAGACATTGTGCTTGTGTGTCACCCATGAGACTCCAAGCATTCTTTTTTTTTGTGAGACAAGGTCTCACTCTATCGCCCAGGCTACAAACTTGACCTCCTGGGCTCAAGTGATCCTCCTGCCTCAGCCTCTCGAGTAGCTGGGACTACTGGCACGTACTACCATGTCTGGCTAACTTTTGTATTTTTTGTAGAGACAGAGTCTCACCACATTGCCCAGCCTGGTCTCGAACTCCTGGGCTCAAGCAATCCACCTGCCTTGGCCTCCCAAAGTGCTAATACTTAGCCACTGCGCCCGTCTAATCTGAGCATTCTTAAGACTCTCTAGCGAGGCCACACATCCAGCAGAAGTGGAGCTGGGATTCACACACAGGCCTGATCACACCCAAAGTACGAGATCACAACCTCTACACTAGAATTATGCAAATAGCAGTGGATGGGGTTATGATGATGAAAAAACAATGTTAGGATCTGTCTGACCCAAAGCAGGCAGTTGACAAGTAGTTGTTGAATGCACCCATGAAGTTAGCAATAGCAGGAGAGGGACCAAGAAGTCACCCCTGCACCGACAGAGCACTCTGCATCAGCCACATCCCCATCTACCTACGTGGGCTGGAGCTCCTTAGATGTGACCCCAAACCTGTTCCATTGCACTTAGCACGAGCCAGGCCCTGGCCTCCCCTGCACTCTCCCAATTACTCGGAATCACCCGGGAAGAGGCCTGAAAATAAGATACGCTTATACGGCACACACAGACCTGGGCCCAGGCCAGGGGCTTCTGACAGCATAGGCCAGAGGCAGGTCCTGGCCTCTATGTGCTAGCTTCCGGGGGATTCTGAGCACAGCCAGATTGCAGAGTCACTGCCTTGGACAGTGGTGTGGACTTAGTAACCCTGGTTCCTGCAGACAGGCTCTTACTTCCAGCACGAGGTACTGCTCCGGGGCTGGGGCTTCCCCCATCTCTCCCAGCACGCGCTCACACTCCAGGGAGATGGCATCTATTGAGGTCAGGAGGGGGGCCACGATCTCTGGAAACTGGAGAAAAAAAGAAGGAACGGCTGGTGAGGCCTGGGGGCAGGCAGATGCAGGACAGCTGCCCCAGCAGTGGGGTGGAGGGAGGAGGTGTTCACACAGCCCGTGCCCATGCTCTGGGGAAACCGCCTCTCTTCTGAGCCTGTTTTTTTGCCTTCCCAGCTGCAAAGTCAGTGTGTCTAACGAGCCTGACCACTGTCATGTTCCTGGCCAGGCTACCGGCACGGATGGTACCTTCTTTTCTGCCAAAACCACCTCCCTAAGGGCCCCCAACACCCACCACACCCCCTATAACCCCTCAGCCAGAGGGAGACCTCGAAAATCCAGATGTAATTGTGTCCTGGCCTTCCTGAAACCTGCCCAAGAAGGGAACAAGAGTCACCTTGAGCAGCCTGTTTCTGACGCCAGCCACGAGGGCCCTGGTATTGCGAGGGACTTTGGTGTTGGTCAGCAGGATCTGGAGAGCTGGCGACCTGCAGGGTGAAGAGGAGGCAGGTCCACACTGAACTCAAGACGGAGGAGCTGGGACAGGACTGGGAGCAGTCCGGGAAGCTGCCCCACCCTGATACGGAGGAAGAAGGGAGGCACAAGAGGTGACACTGGATTGGGGGAGCATGGGGCTCCTGCTGCTGGCCACAGCTGCGCCTCCATCCCAGGCCCCGGTTGGGTGACCATTCTCCCTTGGCCTTTCACTCATTTATTCATTCAACTTCAACTGGGACCCACAACATGCTAGGCACAGCTAGGCCTTGGGGCCGGGGCCAGAGAGGGGATAGGGGAGAAGGTCCGGGAAGGTTTTCCTGGCATGACATGGACACTGAGAACTGAGGAAGGGTAAGAAGCCACCAAGCAAAGCTAGAAGGGTGAGGATTTCTGGCAGTCGGAGCAGCCTGTGTGAGCCTGGAGGTGGTGGAACCCGGCACAGTTATCCAGTGAGAAATTCAAAGTGGCTGTGGCAGAGTACAAGGAGGGGCGAAGGTTCACTTGTGTGGGTCACCCCCACGAAGCTGGAGTTTTAGAAAGACCAAGCAACAGGCCCTGAAATGGATCACACAGACGGAAGATGCCCAGGCTAGCTGGTGCGGGCAGCGCCACGCACAGGCTCGGTAAATGCAGGGAGGGCAGGGTTGCAGAGGAGGATGGTCCCTAGCACGCTGAGCCCATTCCTGCCCTACCTCAATGGTGCCCGGACGAGCAGCCCTGGTCTAAAACCAGATGTAGTTAGAGTCAGTCATCCCCTTGGCTGCCCTCTGGCATGTAGACGTGTCCCAGGCAGCCACGTTGAGCTGACTCTCTAGCATGACCCCGTGGTCCTCATCTGCCCCGGAGGAGCTGCGTAAATCCCTCCTAAAGCCACAATCCCAACTGTCCTTGTAGTGAGCCGTCTTCGAGGGCTCAAGCCATTTCTTGCCATCCAACCTGCCTTTCAGAGGGCTGCAGGCCGGGATGGAGGGTGGGGGATTTGGATGAGCTGTGGCCCAAGACAGCTGGAGATGGGCAGAGCCCTTGATACCTTTATTCGCTCTCTTCACAGTTCAAGATTGTAAAATCCAATAGGGCTGGAAAGGGCTGCCAGAAACCTGCTTTATCTCACTGCCCATAAGCCCATGAAATTAATATCGATTCTCAGCCTTGGAGGCTGGCTTTTTTTTTTTTTTTAAACTTTACAAAAAATGAACATTCTATTTGGCCTTTCTCTTCCCTTCTAAGACAAGCCATTCCTCAAAAGGGCAGCGTTCTGGGAGGCCGCATCTTGATCCACTTCACAAACAATGCATTTTTTCTTTACAGAGAGGCACCACGCATGGTTGCTGCGGGGAAGCTCCTTAAGCCATCCATGGGATTAACGTGGAGTCTGGCCCCCAGCTTCTCCGTGAAGCCGCCATCTGCTCCCGTGGCACCCCACAGCAGGCAGCAAAGGTTGGTTTGCTCCATGCTCCCATCTAGCCAGGCGGGAGGAGTTTGGGTGTCGCATCTTCATCTTTCTTACACAAGTCCTCTGCAGACAGGCCTGTCACCAGCCCCACCAGATCCAGGGCTCATACCCATCCAGTGGCCACCACGCAGGGCGTAAACCTGGTAAGCGCTCCTGTGATCTGGGCTTGGCCACTGCCCCAGCCTCTTCTCTCCTCCCTCCCCAGGCTGCTCACTTCACTCAGCCACCCTGACCTCTCAGCTACTGTGTGACACGCCAGGCAGCGTGCTCGTCTCAGGACCTTTGCACCGCGCTTCCTCTGCCAGGGACCAGCCCCGCCCCATAGCGGCATGACTCATTCAGGTTTCTGCTCAATGTTCCTTCATCAGCAGCCTCCAACCCCCCATCCAATCGGCCCCCTCCTTCCCTTTGTAGCCTCTGACCCTGCCTTGTTTCCTAAAGGTGCTTAAGACTGCCTGATATGCTCTCACAGACAACTGATTTTTTCTCCTCTCCCAACAAAGTATGAGTTCCACGGAGGCGGGGCTTTGTTTTGTTCCCTGTGGAGGCCCCAGTGCTCAGCACACAGTAGGTGCTTAATGATACTTGTGGAAAGGATGAATGAACTCGGCCAGCAAACAGGTAAGCACTTCAGAGCCACTACTTCTGATTGTGTGTTCAAGATACCCTTAAGTAAACGAGGAGCTGGAGGTCTGGGAGAAGTGACTCACCTGAGGGCACCAGCTGGCAAGTGGGAGAGCTGGACTCAAACCTAGGCCTGCGGACCCAGCGCCTCCCCGCCCAGCACACCAGCAACGCCTGGCCATTCCCCTGGCCGTTCCCCTGCCCGCCTCCCTTGGAAAGCCTCCTCATTCATCTCCTGATGCCCTCAGTAGACCGTACATTCAGTGCCCAGCCCACGTCTTCATCAGTTTTCTAGCTCCAGGGCCTAGTCCAGTGCTTAGGCCACAAGTGGCTCTCAGGAGACATTGAAGGAATGAAATGCCACCACTTCCATGAATGATTCCCCAGGCTTGCAGCCAGATCTATGACGCCTGTCACTGTCACCCACAGCAGCTTCACAACCCCTTCAGGTGTCTTCTCTCTGACGATTACAGTGACCGCCTTCCCCATCAGACCGTGGGCTCCTGAAGACAGGCCAGGGCCCGGGCATTTTTGACTCCTCCACATGATCCAGCTCTGGTTCCACATGGATCCGGGGCAGTGGCAGACCAGCTTCACCTGGGCGCCCGAGGCTCTCCTGGCAGTGACTGCTGGAGCAACCCGAGGAAGCTGTTCTATGCTCCTACTGGCTTCTGCGGAGTGCAAAGGTCGACGGCAAGGGTGATTCTGCCTTCCAGGGGACACTGAGCAATGTCTGGAGACATTTTTGATTGCCACGCTGAGGGTGCTACTGGCATCTAGTGGGTAGGGGCTGGGGATGGCTACAAGGCACAGGGCGGCCCCACCACAAAGAATAACCCAGCCCCAAATCTCAATAGTGCCAGCGCTGACAACCCTGACGTACAGCCTTGGAAAGGGAGACGTGGCTGAGCTGGGACAGAAAGATCCCAGAGAACTAGCCGGGGGCCCAGGTGTGACGCTGTGGCAGGCCAGGTTATTGAGCCACTAATGGGGTGGCCCAGCTGGTGGGGGCTGCAGGCCAGGACCTGCCACTCATCCACGAAGACCACCCTGAGTAAAGAAGAGAGAGCCCCAGGACCCTTACTGATGCAAAAAGGCCCATGGAGGTGGCAAAGTGCCCTGGGACAAACACCACCCCACAACTTGATCAAGGGCTTAAGGAACAGCCAAAAAGGCACCTGGCTCCCCTCTGCTATGTGTTTCATTCCAGGCACCCGACAATTCCGCCATGGGTGCAAACAGAAGAGAGGATGCTGAAATCGCACATGCACATTTGTGATTCCAATGATTCCAGCGGGAGGGACACAGAAACATAAAACAGGCTGAAAGTCTCCAAATGTCACTTCTGCTCCAAGCCCCTACCAAGCCTCCCTGTGGCTTCCATCCTGCCTTTGCTCTGTGTGCCTCCATCATGGTGACTCTCACATTGTCCTGTGGTGGCTTTTGTGTGTGTGTCTGGCCCCACCCCCCCAAGCAGACTGACAGCCCTTGGAAACTGTACCCAAGCTTCATCTCTCCATTCCTACGCCCCAGTGCAGCATCATCGGGAACACAGGAAGTAATGGATTCTTGTTTACTATGCAAATAGAGGAATGAATGAATGAGCAGCTGAGGGTCTATGGGCACAGCCATGCATGACTTTCCCTTTCTGAACTCTCTGCAATTTAAGAGCTGATGGGGAGAAGGAAAGACCAGGTGTTCCCCACCACCCCTGCTTCCTTGCAGCTAGTGGACTGTGAGGGCCACATTGACGGATGAAGAGCCAGGGACACCTGCCTCCTATAGTACTTCCCAAAGGTGCAGAGCTCTGCCCCCTGCACACATTGATGCAGCCATGGCTGAATGTGCTGCTCCACCCCTAGGTTACCTCTTTAAGGATGAAATCTTCCCTTGATGGTATCGGAGGGCTCCTCCTAAAGAGAAAAACCAGCGGGTCAGAGCTGTGGGAAAAGCTAACACATCTGTGCTACTTGGGAGAGAGGTTGAACTTTGGGTTGGGTTCGTTTTGCCCCATTCAGGAAAGAGGCTAAGTAATGAGTCAGCCCAGCTTCAGTTACAAAAGGTGCAGGAGGGCAAAAGGTCCCCGAAGCCCCACCAGGAAGCTCTTGCCAGGCCTTGGATTCCTGGGTCCCCCTCCCTCCAGACTGTCCAGCTTCCCCCAACAGGCCACATGGTGAAGGTGGGGCCCGTGACACAGCATCTGGGCCCTGTAAGCAAGAGTCCTTCCCAGAGGGGAGGCCACCTGGGTGGTGTGCAAACTCCATGGCAATGGCTCTGCATCCTGAACCCACAACTCCCTTGGGGAGCTCGTGGAAGCTGCAGCTTCCCAGGCCCCAGTCCCACCCCTGGAGATTCTGATTCAGGGGGCGTGAGGCAGGGCCCCAAGGTTTCTCCCCATTCCCCCCAAAATAGGAAAATGCTATTTTTTCCAGAATCAGTTGATTCGATTCCTCCCAAACCAGCACAGACTCCTGGGCACCTACCATTGTAATAAGAATTTTTAAAATAACAAAAATAAAATAAACCCGATGCCACACCTACCCCAGGTGCTGACAGCATTGTCCACTCCGGAGGGGTTCCCGTGAATCACTCTCTCCCCTTGGAAGGCCCACTTGTTAATTAGCTCCAAATCCTCCCTGGTCCACCTGAAGACACAGATGTTCATCTTTACTGTGGCAGTGAGGAGTGGGGCAGGGGAGGGGTCACCTGGGGCTGCGCTGGGGAGGCCAAGGGGCATAGGAGCTTGGGCCCTTGAGCTCAGAAAGAATAAGTCCACTCTGAACCTCTCAAGCTACGGAGCGTGCCAAGTGTGCGCCCTTCCCTCTGAAGCCCACCTGGCACAGTCAAAACAGCCTGGGCTTTGGACTCCCGTGGTCCTACTTTGCCTCTTTTTTTTTTTGAGATGGAGTCTCATTCTGTTGCCCAGGCTGGAGTGCAGTGGCGCAATCTCAGCTCACTGTCTCCCAGGTTCAAGCAATTCTCCTGCCTCAGCCTCCCGAGTAGCTGGGACAACAGGTGAACGCCACCACGCCTGGCTAATTTTTGTATTTTTTAGTAGAGACGGGGTTTCACTATATTGGACAGGCTGGACTCGAACGCCCACCTTGGCCTCCCAAAGTGCTGGGATTACAGGCATGAGCCACCGCACCTGGCCCCTACTTTGCCTCTTACTAGCTGAGTGACTCTGGGCCTGTTATCTAACCTCTTTGAGCCTCACTATCCTCCCCTGGAGAATTGGAACCCCACCCTCCTCAGAGGCTAGCTGCATGCGTGTCTAATAATGGCAAGGTGTCCACAAGCAGCAGGTGGTAACTGCCACTATAACAGACCTCTGCATAAGCGTCCACACCTGAACCAAGCCTGCCTTTAAGAAGAACAGGCAGAGGTGTGACTGTTTCCCAGGGCCCTGCAAGTAGATCCAAAGCACGATCATTATGAATTCAAATCCCAGGAGCCCCAGACACCCCTGGGGGGGTGCAGGCTGGTCCCAGCCATGTCTGGATCTCTCCCAAGCACATGGCCTCACTGCCTTCCATGGACCAGGTGTGGGCTCACAAACAGTTTAAATGAACAGACCCAAAACACATGAGTATGGAACAAGACAAAATGATTAACCCCACTTCCCCACTCTTTTCTCTCAGCTTTTGTTTCCTTTCTGCAGATTCCCTTCCTCATGAAACAGCAGAAGCTAAAGGTGGTTTTCTGACCTCTGAGAATGATGTGGCTCAGTGGCAGAGTTATGGAGTAAGCAGTTAGCCTGGTTTTGTTTTTTTGAGATGGAGTTTCGCTCTTGTCCCCCAGGCTGGAGTGCTGTGGCACAATCTCAGCTCACTGCAACCTCTGCCTCCTGGGTTCAAGCGATTCTCCTGCCTCAGCCTCCCGAGTAGCTGGGATTACAGGCGCCTGCCACCACGCCTGGCTAATGTTTGTATTTTTAGTAGAGAAGGGTTTTTGCTGTGTTGGCCAGGCTGGTCTCGAACTCCTGACCTGAAGCGATCTGCCCACCTCAGCCTCCCAAAGTGCTGGGATTACAGGCGTGAGCCACTGTGCCCAACCATTGAGCCCTTTTTGGAGCCCGTCCTACCACTGACTCACTGGGCATCTGTGAGCAACTGCTTCACCTCAAGCCCTCAGTTTTCTCATCCATAAAACAGGGATAATAGTGTCTATCTCACTGAGGATATTGAGATGGAAAAAATACACAAGTGCTTTGTGTAATGCCCAGGAGATAGGATGTGCTCCCCTCAAAATAGGCCGTCTGGGGTCACAGCGCCTGGGGGCCTGGTTCAATCACTTACTTGCTGTGAGCCCTGAGCAAGTCAATTACCTGCTCTGAGTCTCTTTCTTCATCTGCCAAATAAGGATTTTTACGGACTTGGCAACTCACATGGTAGCTGTGAGACTATGATTAATAATGAGTTAACATCAGTTAACATACTATTGATTAGCACATGCCAAACATTGTGCTAAATGCTTTCTCAAATGGACCATTGAGAAATGGTTCATAATCCTCCCAATTGTGCCCTACAGGGAAGGTACAATAATTATCCTGTTTCTTACAGAAATGGAAACTGAGGCTTGGATGGGTCAAAGAGCATTCTGGAGATCACAGTGCAACTCACTGCTGGGTCAGGGCCACATCTGCTGACTTGGAGCCCAAGCTCTTAGCTACTAACTGAATGGTGCCAACAAGATACACTCACTTATTCATTCAGCATTTATTGAGCAACTGCTATGTGCCTGTGACTAAGCTCCTAGTAGGAAGCAAAACAGACAAGGTCCCTGACTTCTTGGAGCTTAGAGTCTAATGGAGAAAGTGAAGGTCACTAAGCAATCAGTATTCAAATACAAACAAATCCATGACACTGCAATATGTGACTTCAAAGCAGGTGTTTCTGTAAGAGTACTATGGGCTGAATTGCCGGGGGCTGGCGGGGTTGGGCGGGGGGTGGTGGTGCTTGAAGGACAAGGGGAACCAGCTGGGCAAGGTGTGTGTGCGGGGTGCATTCCAGACACACCACCTGTGCAGCACTGGAACCACACCAGAGCTAGCTGGCCCGTCCCAGGGACCAACAGGTGGCAGCGTGCCTGGGAAGAAGTGAGTGATGTAAGTGGGAGAAGGTAACTCAGGCAGCTGACCTAGCCCAAGGCCTGGCCCTCTCAACAAATGTGAGTCTTCCTACTGCTCTACACAGTTTGTATTTTAGGGGGCTCAGATGTGAGTCTTCAAAGGAGACTGGGCTCCAGTCCTTTCCGACTCAGAAACACATGATGGGTGGGGTGGGGTGGGAGGTCTACTTTCCCTAAGGGTTCTGAGAAGGAATGACTGGCCTTCAGGGGAAGGTGGGAGAAATGGTTAGAAGCAGCATAAGAACACACACACGTGCAAGCGCACACACACAGTCACCCTCCACCTTTTGAAAGACAGGGCCAGTCCGTTGGCCCGTGGAGAATCACTTGAACCTGGAGGCAGAGGTTGCAGTGAGCCAAGATCACACCACTGCACTCCAGCCTGGGTGACAGAGCGAGACTCCATCTCAAAAAACAAACAAACAAACAAAACCAAGCTCAAAAAACAAAACAAAACAAAACAAAAACAAGCCCAGGAAGAGGACAGAGCTCTGCATTTGGGGGCCTCATCCACAACTCCTGGTCCCAGGACAAACTGCATAACCTCTGCGCACTGGGTGGTTTCTCAAGGAGCATTCTCTCCTAATGATAGAAATGGTCTGTGGTCAAGCCTGTCTGGACAGGCCTCACTGACTCACGTGGTCAGTAGGAACGCAGACAGGTGACATGCCCTCCGTGGAGACGGCCCCGTAGGAGGAGAGTCGCCCTAGTCTAATGGGCACACCCTCTAATGGGGATTTCTCAGCACACTCTAGTTTCTTTCACAACCGTGTGGTAAAACTGGACAATCACCCCTAGGGCACTGTCATTACCATACAGAGGAGGACCCTGTCCTAGCCTGAGTCAATGCAGAGGTGGGAGGGTTCATCTGAACTCCAGCTCTTTCTACCATACCATGGGCGCTTGAACCCAACAGAGCCAAGACGGGGATGAGCAGAGGTGGTGGAGAGCAGGAGAGAAAAGCTCAGACTCTGAGTTCAAATCCCACTCTGCCAGCACTAGCTGTGTGGCCCTGGGCCAGCCATTTGACCTCTTGAGGCTCAGCTTCCTCATCTTAAAATGGCCACTATGATACCTCTTACCTCACAGGGAGGTGGTGAGGTCTCAGTGAGAGAAGCCACGCCCCCGTCCTGCCGTGCGGGAGGGACACTGGCCAGGTAAGGACCATGGTTACCTGTTGACGCAATCCCCGTCCTTCAGCGGGTTTGGGATCTCCTCGCACACAGTCAGGAGGGCTGCTGCCAGACACACTGAGTAGGCGGCGCTGGAGCCCAGGCCCGCCCCGGGGGGCAGCTCCGACCACACTATGATATCCAGGCTCGGCAGGGCCCTGAAACACACCAGGGCGCGAAACGTGACTCTCCCGCAGGGCAGTGGGGTGCCAGCACTGAACCAGGGGCCGGGCCCAGGCCTGACTCCAAGAATCTGGTCCAGTTTTCTCAATTGGGGGAGAATTCCCGACCCCAAATGTATCCCTATTGAACATCAGGAACTCATGCTGAATCAGACAACTAGAAAACAGGTACCAGGTTCATTTAAATCCCTGGGTCATCCAACCAGAGTCCTTCCCAGAAGCACCTGGCAAGCCATCAACCCCTTTCTCCCACCTCCTTCCTGTGCCCACATGCTAGGCTTTTCCGTGGGCCTGCTCTGAGCACAGGCTGGCCCCTCTGCCTGCAATAGCCTTGCACCTCCTTATCCCCCAGAGAAATCCCTACCCATCTTTCAAGGCCTTATCAATGGTCGCTTCCACTGTGACACTTTCCGTAGCTACCCACAAAGACCCTCCAGGCTTCCCTTCTAGGACCGCCGCCTGCCCACCCGCCCTCCACCACTGCCTCACCACCACACACTAGGATTGTGTGTTCACCGGGGCCTCTCCCGCCAGATGGTGCTCCCCAACCATGTGTAACACGGGTCTGCTTTTGATCACCAGAAAGGTCTGAATCGCTACATCTTACATGTATTTCCCCCAAGCGAGAACTGTCAAACTTCGTGTTTGGTAATTTCCACGAAGTGCTTTTCCCATTTCCCAAACATAAAAATTGTAATAATGTGCGTCTTCAAATTCCACATACCCACCCCACCCAGCCTGGAAGATTCTGGAATGCCCCTCACCCACTTAAGGGAACATGCCTCTCTCAAGTTGGAATTCTGCTTCGGACAGCAAGTATCAGGCCGTTTCCGAATGTGTCCTCAGCATAGAGCCTGGCCACTGAACCAGCATCTGCTGCTCAAGGGAAGGGCTGCCCCTTGAGGTTTTCCCTTTGGGTTCTGGACAAAAAAAAAAAAAAAAAACCAAAACAAAAACCAACAACAACAGAGAGGCTGGGGCTGGGTACAGTCACTCACGCCTCTAATCCCAGCACTTTCAGAGGCCAAGGCAGTTGGATCACATGAGCCCAGGAGTTTGAGATCAGCCTGGGCAACACAGTGAGACTCCATCTCTACAAAAATTTAAAAATTAGCCAGGCGTGGTGGTGCGCACCTGTACTCCCAGCTACTTGGGAGGCTGAGGCGGAAGGATCACTTCAGCCTGGGAGGTCGAGGCTGGAGTCAGCTGAGATCATACCACTGTGTTCCAGCCTGAGTGACAGAGAGACCCTGTCTCAAAAAAAAGGCATGCCATATATACCGTGTCTGGCAGGGTTCCTGGCACATGGTGAGGACAGCCAATGGCTGCCACTCTAGAAGAGAGCATGTGCATTCTCCAGCAGCAATGACAGAAACCCTTCCTTTTTCTCCATGGGAGGCTGAATCTGGACTCCTTCCCCAGACCATGCACGCACCTCTGCTTCCGGCAGATGGACAGGTATAAGTAAAGAAAGGCCAGCACAGCCAGGCGCTCGGTGACAGCACAGTCGTCAGGCAAGCCTGCAACGTCCTTTAGCTTCTCCACTTGCTCTGGGGTGGGTGTTGTGACATCACCTTGCTCTGTTCCACAGGCAAACAAGCAAACACAAGTGGGTGAGAGGGACTTTGGTGCTTTATAAACAAAAGAACACAGAAAATCGATTAGTCACTGGAATCGGAACATGGATGGACATGAATTTATGGTCTGAACCCCACACCCAAGTCTGTTCATTGGCTTTAGGCAGACTTGGGTTTGAGTCCCAACTGTGCCATTTACTGGCCATGTGACTTAACCTCCCTGAACCTGTTTCCCACGTTGGTAAAACAGGGATAACAACAGTGCCTCTTCATATGGTTGTCATGAACGTAAAGTTAAATAAGGGGTGTAAACTTTTTAGCACAGCACCTGGCATGTAGTAAGTGCTAATTAACAGTAGTTTCAAGGCCGGATGCAGGCGCTCATGCCTGAAACCCCAGTACTTTGGGAGGCTGAGGTGGGCAGATCACTTGAGCCTAGGAGTTTGAGACCAGCCTAGGTAACATGGCGAAACCCCAACTCTACAGAAAGTACAAAAACTAGCCAGGCATGGTGGCGCACACCTGTGGTCCCAGCTACTCGGAAGGCTAAGGCAGGAGGATCGCTTGAGCCCAGGAGGTTGAGGAAACAGTGAGCTGTGGTCGCACCACTGCACTCCAGGCTGCGTAACAGAGTGAGACCCTGTCTCCAAAAAAAAAAAAAATTGCAGTCTTAAAACAAACACACACAGACACACAGACACACACAGAGAATGCTGGCTCAATCACACAAGGGCCTAGGTTTCACCTTCCATTGTATAAAACCCAAATCAAAAGAGTGTTAAGTTAACCTCCCAAAATATTTCCCTCCTCCAAAAGATAATCGTCAGGAATAGGACAGTGTAAACGCGAGGCAGTGCCTGGGCAGAAGGGGAGGGTGAGGCAGGTTGTTCCCAGTGATGTACAGGAACCTGGGCCACTTTCCTCTGAGACACTGAGAAGGCAGAGCCTTTCTGGCCAGCTCACCTTTACAAATCACTCGCTGAGCCTCGGGTCACATTCTCAAGGGACTGGGAAATGGAATTGGGCGTGCGTGTGTTAGGAAACTTTGGGCACCGGTTAAGTACTGGGTAAATATATGTTGAATGGATTAATGATATACTCAAATGGCCAAGTCATGACATCATTGAGAACCCAGGTATTTCAGAGCTTTGTAATAGAGATGGAACAGCTGTTAAGAGCCTGGACGTTGGGGCTAGGAGAAACCTGGGTCTGAATCCTTTCAGTGTCACCAACAAGTGTAACCTGAGCCACTTGACCTCTGAACTTTAATTTTCAAATCTGTACAATGGGGATGAATACCACCACCTACTTCCAGGGAATGCTGGCGAATTCTAAGAGTGCTAACATATGTGAACACACTTAGTGCCTGGCACACATAAGTGCCCAATAAGTGTTCACTGTAGTAGCAGGGTGCAGTGGTATGTGCCTATATTCCCAGCTACTTGGGAGGCTAAGGCAGAAGAACACTTGTGCCCAGGAATTTGAGACCAGCCTGGGCAACACAGTAAGACCCTGCCTCTTAAAAAAAAAAAAAAAGTTCAATGTTTATTACTATCAGGAGGGAGCAAAAGGACACTGAAAGAAAGATGGTAGATCTTTGCAACCTAGAAGATGGTATGTCTCCCAACACTCCAAAACTAACAAGCCCTTCCCTACATAATGCACTCTGTGTCGCACCCCTAGTGCCTGCCTCCAGTGTCATCGGATCCTCACGGCAGCCCTCAGTCAGGAAACATGTCTCTGCTCCGAGGCCCAGAGGATGAAGTGACCTGCCCCAGGTTCACCGAGGGAGTTGGAGTGGTCTGAGACATGTTCCCCCACACCTGGCTGCTTCCACCCCAAGCTACTGACATACACAAGTTGCAGCTGGTTCTCAGGAGACATTTCTGGTCTGACTGGGCGGCCCTGTGCACCTTGGAAAACAAGTTCCATGTGCTCTGGCTGGTTGTTTTCAGATGCACACTCCAAAGGAGTAGCTTTTAACTGAGGTGTCCCCAGAATCACCCAAGGAACCCCTTTCAAAAACTCCTACCACCACTACCAACTCCCAATAAGAGAGGGGCAGAGCCAGGAGCCCATCCATCTGTATTGGTTAAAACAAAAACCACCACCACCATCACAAAAAACTCCTGGGTGATTCCAAGATATGATGAGGTTAAAAAGAGCTGCTCTAAAATGAGGATTTTGGCCGGGCACAGTGGCTCTCACCTGTAACCCCAGCACTTTGGGAGCCCAAAGTGGGAAAGCAGAAAACTGCTTGAGCCCAGGAGTTCCAGACCAGCCTGGGCAACACAGCGAGACCCCATCTCAATAAGTGAAATGAGAATTTTCAACTCTTCCTCCATCCCCATACGGCGTATGGGAGTGACTGTGGTTTCTCATGGGGAATGGGAAGCAGGTGTCAAGGGTTCAGGTGCAGTCTAAGGAAAAAATCCGAGAAGATTCTCATTTACGCCACCCTGGCTGAGAAACACTGTTCCAAAGAGCAAGGCTTCAGCCTAGGGAGCAGACAGTAAACTGACAACAGAGAAAACACACGTGAGCTCTGGGGCAGGTGCAGGGGACTCCACTGATGGAAAAAGCTGGCTTGCTTATGAGTGGATGAAATCTTCACAGTGCTGTCAAAAATCAGCACGCACACCTGACACACAAAGAAAAAATCGGTACTTCTGAATGGTTGTATGGCCTGACCCAATTTTGGTTAAAAAACCAAGATATCTCCCTGTCTCTATCAATCTTTCTATCATTCTACAGAAAATCACCCAGAAGGATTAATGCCTAAACACTTGGAGTCATTACTGGGGTCAGGGAAAGGAAAAGGGAAATAATAGGTGATTTTTTAAATTACAATGTCCCAGTATTGACTGTATTTTCCAATAATAAGCATAAGTAACTTGTACTTTTATTAAATTTTTTTTTTTTTGAGATGGAGTCTTGCTCTGTCCCCCAGGCTGGAGTGCAATGGCGCAATCTCGGCTCACTGCAACCTCTACCTCCCAGGTTCAAGCGATTCTCCTACCTCAGCCTCCTGAGTAGCTGAGATTACAGGTGTGTGCCACCACACCCAGCTAATTTTTGTATTTTTAGTAGAGACAGGTTTTCGACATGTTGGCCAGGCTGGTCTCGAACTCCTGACCTCAGGTGATCCACCCGCCTTGGCCTCCCAAAGTGCTGGAATTACAAGCATGAGCCACTGTGCCTGGCCTACTTTTATCAATTTTTAATTATACAAAATGCCAATATATTCTCCTCATTTAAAACATGTGTCACTTTGTCTACTCTCTGGCCCTAGGTCTCTCCTAGGAGAACTAATCACCACTGCCAATCTGATGTCTATGCCCCTGAGACCTTTTCTATCATTTATACACATTTATACTTAAATACGTATGTTTGCTGTTTTGCATTTTTTTCACTAAAGAATAGGCCTTGATGATCTGTCCACAACAGCCCACAGAGATCCAATGCATTGTTTTACACTTATAAATTAAAAAATAAAATAAAATGAGTGAAGCTAATTTTATGAGGTCAGGGTAGAAAACACCCTGGAAATAGCTGGCCCCTGGCTCCCTTGGGGACAGCCCAGAATACCTGGCCAGCTGCCCTCTCTGTAGGCTCTTACCACACCTGGTTTCTCCTCCTCGCACTCACCCAGAAAGCTTGTGTCTAGTGACTGAAGCCCGGCCACATCCCAGGCCCGCTTGATACCAATGTTGGGTAAGCTGAGGTCCACTTTCCCATTGCTGTGGGGTTCAAGCCGGAGGAATGTTCTCAAGTTCAAGGCTACAGCCAGTGCTACCTATAGAATAAAAGACAAAAGCAATAAGCCTGAGGGTGGGTGGCAAAGGGGCCAGGACCCACGTGCTAAGAAGAGAGCAAACATAAGCACAGAGGCCACTCCTAGCCATGCCCTTGCCAGATACTGCTAATCAACCTTGGCATGCTCTCCCACTAAACCTGGGCACAGCCACCATCGATCAGCTAAAAGTTAACATCCACTTTGCCTTCCGCCTGCAAAATTTCAGAGGTTCTCAACACCAAGGAATCACTTCCCCATAATTACCATGTTTTCAATGAGAAATATAAGAACATAAAGAATAGCAGTGAGAAGCCAGGTGTGGTGGCTCACGTCTGTAATCCCAGCACTTTGGGAGGCCAAGGCAGGAGGATCACTTGAGCCCAGGAGTTCCAGACCAGCGTGGTGTCTGACCACGTCTCTACAGAAAAATAAAAGAAAAAAATTAGTGGGGCATGGTGGTACACACCTGTGGTCCCAGCTACTTGGGAGGCTGAGGTTGGATGCTGCAGTGAGCCATGATCCCAAGATTGCACTCCGGTGACAGAGCAAGACTCTGTCTCAGGAAAAAAAAAAAAAAAAAAAAAATAGCAGAGTGCAGCAGAGGTGGTTTCAGACAGACTTAGGTTCACACTAAGCTCTACCAAGGTATATAGGACTTGGATTAAGTTACCACTTCTCTCCTAAGCCTCAGTTTGCACATTTGTAAAATAGGATAATAAAAGGGTATGCCTTGGGGGTAGTTATAAGGGTAAAATGAGATAATGGATGTTTTCAACTCCTTTGCTAGATCATCCTTCCAACTTCTAAATGTCTTAGTGCCCCGGAGCTCAGTTCTAAAACCTCTTTCCTTCTGCATCAAAGCTCACTCCTAGGTGATCTCATTCCACTCACAGGGCTTTATATATCATCTTTTTGCTATCATACCGAGCGAGGCCCAAGAATCCCTTCAGTGGGCATAAGAAATCTTTTCCTTGCCTGGCTGGGGAGAACCTGATCTCTCTGATCTGCTCCCAAGCTGTGCCTCAAGCTGTGTCCCAAGCTGTGCCTTTTACCTTCTTACAAAATTAGCATCAGGGAGAAGGGATACCCAATCCTTAAAGGCTCTAACGGCTTTGTACCTTGCCATGTACCACGGCATGTTCTCCATGAAGGATGACTTTCCCCGGAGCAGACACCAGTAGGACTTCTGACAACATGGCTCCTGGGAATCCTAAAAGGGAAAGCCAGTGAGAAGAGCAAAGATCTCTAGATGTCAGAACCAGCAGGAAGAGATCTTAGAACACCTAGTTCAAAGCCCATCATAATAAAAAAGGTAGTTACCGTCCAGCACTTGCTACGTGCCAGAAAGGCAATGCAGGAGTCAACTGGACACATCCAACAGATCTGGGTTCAAATGCCAGCTCTTCCACTCCCCAGTGATGTCATCTTAGTTAACTCACTTAAATGGCTATGAACCTCGGTTTCCCCACACGTTATATGGAGAGAAAACAACCGTACCTACCTCGGTGGATGTTAGGAAGGTTAAATTAACGCAAGGGAAACACTTAGCAGTGTCTGGCACCTACTAATCATTCAATTACTGAGAGCTACTTATTACTGGCTCTGTACTATTAAAAGTAGAAATTTACATGAAATCATGGATCAGAAAGAACTCTTTGCTGGACATTTAGGCTGTTTCCAATGTGTCGCAATTATAAACAAGGCTGCAGAAAACACCCAGTACGCCTCGTTTTGCAAACTTAAATGAGTATTTCTGCAGGACAGAGTCCTAGAAAAGAGCTTGCAGGGTCTATAGGTGTGTGCAATTTACACATTTATAAATAACGCAAAATTACCCTCCGCTTAAGGCTTTACGTAGATTACCTTACGCTAAGATTCAAGTGTACTATGAGCTAAGTACTATCGTGATCCCCATTTCTTAGAAAAACTGAGGCTCAGAGCGGGGAATCCCCTTGCTTGTCAAGCTCAAAATCACGACTGTCAGATTGAGGTCGCCGACCCCTCGGGGCAAGACTGTCAGAGCCGGGGAAACTGAGCCACAGAAGCTGGACGCCTGGCTTAGGGTCGTCCTGGGTCTAGGACCTCGCGCCACCCGGCCGCCCGACCCCGGCCTCTCACCTGCCGCGGCCGCCTGCCCGGCCGCCGCCCCTCCGCGCCGGAGCCGGAGCAGCTCCCCAACTCCCGTAGCCCAGAGCGCCAGTGCCTCAAGAGGAGGAGGCTTTGTACTTCAGGCCAGCCAATCAGAGCGCGCGATCCCGGAGTACCTTTACCAATAGGCTTGAACATTGGTCAATAGGTGTTGCAGCCAAGCCGACACGGGTTTTCCCGCCCCGCTCCTTCCGTTAAACCAATGGGAAACAAGTCCCTGGGAGTGTCCCGCCCTGGGGTGAGAACTGCGAACCAATACAAATTGAAAGCTGAGGGGTGGCGCGGCCAGTTGTGGGTGGAGTCACCCCGGGGATTGGACGGGAACCTGGCGGGGTCAGCTCCCGTCAAGCAGCCTGGCTCATGGCTGTGTGGGGCCTGGGGAGCCGTCTTGGCCTGCGCGGGTGCTTCGGCGCCGCCAGGCTCCTGTATCCCCGTTTCCAGAGCCGCAGCCCTCAGGGCGTGGAAGACGGGGACAGGTGAGTGGCTGGCGGGAAGGGTACCTCGAACACCTGCCGTGAATCGTGGTGTCGTCGCCATGGGTACGTCACACCGCCGTGAGGTCACCGCGGCAACCGTCAGGTGACGTCTCCACGCTGTTCTGACGTCACCATGGCAACGTGGGCCACGTGGGCGCCAGAGACCAGGTAGTCTTTGCCTAAGCCCCAATGAAGCCCCGCTATCATCGGGCAGGGCAGGGCATATCCCATGTGGGCCAGGAGGGCTCTCGACTCAGATTGTGACCAATCTCCAAAGCAGTTTATCCCCCAGGTCCCAGATACACCAGCACCTTCTAAAGATGGCTTTCCTCATATTCCTTGAAACTTGCACCCCAACCCAGACCTCAGAACCTCTAGAGTACCGTGGATTAATAATGGATTAATTTAGTTCACAGATCCAGGAAATTAACTTTCGAATGGGCTTGTAATGTCACATTTTAATTTTGAGCTATGTCCTTGAGTTGTTTACATTGTTATTTGAAAATGCCACTTTTTGAGCTGTATTTTGGCAATTCTTCATCTCTGAGTACACTCGAAGCCTCATAGTATGGAAGTGGCTCAGGTTTCTTTTCCTGCAAGAGGCCCTGAGTTGGTGGAGTATAAGATAAGAATTTGGGTAGGATAGAGTTAAGAGTCCTAGCTACTTGGGAGGCTGAGGCAGAGGATCACTTGAGCCCAGGAGTTCAAGGCTGCAGTGAGCTGTGATCATGCCACTGCACTGCACTGCACTCCAGCTTAGGCAACAGAGCAAGACCCTGTGTGTGAACAAAATAATCATAGGCCAGGTACGGTGGCTCACGCCTGTAATCACAACACTTTGGGAGTTTGAGGCAGGCGTATTGCTTGAGTTCAGGAGTTCAAAACCAGCCTGAGCAACATGGTGAAACCCGTCTCTACCAAAAAAAAAAAAAAAAAATTAGCCGGGCGTGATGGTATACACCCGTGCTCCCAGCTGCTGGGGAGGCTGAGGTGGGAGGATTGCTTGAGCCCGGGAGGCAGAGGTTGCAGTGAGCCCAAGATCATGCAACTGCATTCCAGCCTGGGCGACAGAGTGAGACCCCATCTCAAAATAATAATAATAATAATAATAATGATAATAATAAATAAATAAATAAATAATTTCGGTAGGATAGAAGTTACAGTTTGTGCTCTGGTCTAGGACAGTTTTGGGCATCCTACTCCTGCCTCTTCTTGGATGATCTAGGAAGGTGTCTCATCTGAGCCATAGTTTCCTCCTCAGTAAAATGAAGAAAATAGGTGGTGGCTACCTTTGGGGTTGTGGAAAGATTCCAGGATAATTCCAGAAGATAATGCCTGTAAACTACTTGGCACAGTGCAGGGACAATGGCAAAGGATCAATCAAGTCCTTCAGCAAATATTTATTGAACATCTATGTTGAGCAAGGCATTACATCAGCTACTCTACACACTGTGTCATCCAGCTCTGGTCTTGCCCACAAAATGTTTGCTATTAGAAGGGATTAGGGGAAAGAAATCAACAAGAGATGACCATCTAAGCAGTAAGGGGTAAGTGCTGCCTCTGAGGTTACAAGCAGCAAGCTGGGACCCTCTGAAGGAGCTGACCCTCTGTGTAAGCCATCCCCACTCACCAGATACTGATGTTTATTTCTCATTAGGCCACAGCCTTCCTCGAAGACACCCAGGATCCCCAAGATTTACACCAAAACGGGAGACAAAGGTAGGGTGGGGACAGGTGAAAAATGCAAAGAAATACGCATGGCATACACCATTTTAAAGTTTTTCCAAATTCTTTGCAGCCACTTTAAAGTATAATATGTGACCAGGCGCGGTGGCTCATGCCTGTAATCCCGGCACTTTGGGAGGCCCTGTTGGAATTTGAGACTAGCCTGGCCAACGTGGTGAAACCCCATCTCTACTAAAAATACAAAAATTAGCTGAGTATGGTGGTCCATGCCTGTAACCCCAGCAGTACTTGGGAGGCTGAGGCAGGAGAATTGCTTGAACTCGGGAGGCAGAGGTTGCAGTGAGCCGAGCTGCACTCCAGCCTGGGTGACAGAGCGAGACTCCATCACAAAAAAAAAAAACAAACAACTCTCAGAAAAAGAAAAGTATATTTGACAGATCTCAAAACACATTACAAAAATGTAATGTGAAATGAAAAACACCCAAGAGATATTAAATGACAAAAGCCTGAATCTGTCTGGATAAGCATGTACATATATTTGTGTTCAGGTATGTGTAGAATAGTCTGAAAAGTTACACCTGGGACTGTTCTGGGAGAGAGATTAAGTTGTGAGAGGGGAACAAACAGAAGGACTTTCACTATTTACATACTTTTATTCTATTTTATTATTTTTTATAATGAGTATATATTAATTTAATAGTTTTTAAAATGCTAGAACATGTTATATAGAAAAAAGTAAGATGCAGAAGAATGTGTTGCTATTATCCTTTTTTTTCTTTTTTTTGATACAGGGTTTTACTCTGTCACCCAGGCTGGAGTGCAGTGGCTCAGTCATGGCTCACTACAGCCTCCACCTTTCGGACTCAAGTAATCCTCCCACCTCAGCCTTCTGAGTATCTGGGACAACAGGCACACATCACCATGCCTGGCTAATACTTTTTAATTTTTTTTGTAGAGATGAGGTCTTGCTGTGTTGCCCAGGCTGGTCTTGAACTGCTGGGCTCAAGGTATCCTCCCACCTCAGCCTCCCAAAGTGCTGGGATTACAGGAGGCATGAGCTACCGCACCCAGCCAGTATACCATTTTTTGTAGTACAAAAACATGCAGACCACTAGTATGTATTGTTTTTTGGATATATATTTGTATAGTAAAAGTATAAAAGCATGTACAGGACATAGTCAATGCCACTGAATGGTAAACTTAAGAAGGGTCAAAATGGTAAAATTTCTGTTATGTATCATCTGTTACCACAATTAAAAAGAAGGAAGAGGATGTTGGAAAGGACTTATTATAGGGTTGGGCTTGTGTTGGGTGGTTACAAGGAAGTGGGGCTTTGTGCTGGATTGAATCCTGTTAGGAAGCAGGGCTGTTTCTGTCACTGGGTATCTTTTTTTGTTTTTTGAGACAGGGTCTAGTTCTGTTGCCCAGGCTGGAGTGCAGTGGCACGATCTCGGCTCACTGCAACCTCCCGGGTTCAAGCGATTCTTATGCCTCAGCCTTGCGAACAGCTGGGACTACAGGCATGCACCACCATGCCCAAATAATTTTTTCTATTTTTAGTAGAGACGGGGTTTTGCCATGTTAGCCAGGCTAGTCTCGAACTCCTGGCCTCAAGTGATCTGCCCACCATGGCCTCCCAAAGTCCTGGGATTACAGTGTGAGCCACTGCACCTGGCCTGTAATTGGGTATGTTAATAATTTGTCTCTAGAAGACAGAAGGGACAAAGAGGTGCTAACGCTGTAACGGATAAAGATGCAGCAGTCACTCGCGTTAGCCAGGGAAGGGGAGGCTTGGTCATCTTTTGGAGTTTGGACACAGTCGTCTGTGCTCAGACGCTCTTCCACAGTGGCCTTGTCTTGGTCTCGAACTGTCATAGTCACAGAGTGGCCTGTCTGACGGTTTTCTGTGAAATGGTTTGTGTTCAGCAGAACACCATAGTCTACCTGTGAGTGCCAGGCTGGCACCTGGCAACCCCAAAGCCTACCCGATAGCGAAAGCCAGCTCCAAACTGTCAGGGGCAGTTTTCACTTTCTCGGAGGTTGGAGGAGAAAGGCAGGGACTGTGAGCTAGGCAGAGGCACAGAGGACTTTGACTTCATGTGAAATATAATGGTAATGTATATATGATATAAAATATAGAACATGTTTTATTTCTTTATCAGGATGGTTAGTATGTGGTTTTCAAGTTTAAAAGCACATCAGGAAAGAAGTGAGCATAGTGGCTGACCCTTGGGGAGTGGCAACTAAAAGGGGTTACATGGGGGCTTTCAGGGTGTTGGTCATGTTCTGTTTATGAAGCTAGGTGCTGATCAAGGAGGTATATTCAGTTAGTAGTAATTCACCAACTTGCACACTTATGATTTGAGCACTTTTCTGTGTATATGCTATACTTCAAATTGAAAGCTCTTTAAGGGGTGGTACGGTGGCTCATGCCTGTAATCTCAGCACTTTGGGAGGCTGAGGCGGGTGAATCACTCGAGGCCAGGAGTTCAAGACTAGCTTGGCCAACATGGCGAAAACCTGTCTCTACTAAAAATACAAAAATTAGTCGGGCATGGTGGTACACGCTTGTAATCCCAGCTACTTGGGAGACTGAGGCACGAGAATCACTTGAACCTGGGAGGCGGAGGCTGCAGTGAGCCAAGATCACGCTGCTGTACTCCAGCCTGGATGACAGAGTGACTGTTCAAAAAAGAGAGAGAAAGTTCTTTAAAATCTTTGAAAGTTTAAAAAAAAAAAAAAAACAGCATGTCAGGAAAACAGAATCTTAATTTGGGTGGCTAAACATTTTTTTCCACAGGGTTTTCTAGTACCTTCACAGGAGAAAGGAGACCCAAAGACGACCAAGTGTTTGAAGCCGTGGGAACTACAGATGAATTAAGTTCAGCTATTGGGTAAGGGGGACAGGATTGGCCTTGAGGTTGCGTTGAGTCGAGTATGAGTAAACGTAATGAATGTGAAGCTCTCACGGATGCTGGGCAGCAGCCTCGGAGTTTGTCAGCCCTTACTGAACTTTCCTCAGCCCCAAAGCACAGGCTGGTCAGCTCCACAAGGCTGCGGGGCTGCAGACTCCTTTCCCTTCTGGCCCTGCCTGTGCCTGCGCTGGCCTCTGGCCCGTGCCATGTGAAGCTGCCTCCCTCTCATCCCTCACTTTTCAGGTAAGCCTGTGTGTGCCACTGAGGTTAGTATATTGAGTGAAAGAGGTGAGTTAGTATAATGCGCAGTACATCCAATGTGATCCCTTTTGTGAATGTTGTTTTTTACATAAGCCAAAGTTTAGAAGGTGGACTCAAGGATGGACCAGGTCAGGATGGTCCAGGTCATGCTATGATCACAGACAACCCCAAAATCTCCTGACTTATGACACCAAAGATGGACTTGCTGCTCCCACTTCACGCCCATCACAGGGTGGATATTCTTTGGCTCCATGTGGCCTTCATTCTGGGACACAGGCTGCTAGGACAGCCGCTTCCTGGGGCAATCATCAGTCATTGTGGCAGAGGGAAAAGAGGTCGTGGTGAAGCTCACAGTGGCTCCTGACGCTGCCAGGGGATTGTGCAGTGGCAGTGTTGTCGCCAATGAGGTTTACCCATAATGTGATTATTGCTGATTGAAAACTTTTCCCACTACGCCACCGTGATGACTTGAAGTATAGTCAACATTGGCAGTTTTTGACAGTCTTTATGGAGACTAAACTTTGTTGGTAAATAAAAGTTGAAAAAAAAATGACTAGGTGCAGCGGCTCACATGTCTAATCCCAGCGCTTTGGGAGGCCGAGGCGGGAGAATCACTTGAGCTCAGGAGTTTGAGACCAGCCTGAGCAACATAGCAAGACTTCATCTCTACTAAAAAGAAATTAGCCAGGCGTGGTGGTGCACACCTGTAGTCCCAGCTACTCAGAAAGCTGAGGCAGGAGGATCACTTGAGTCTGGGAGGTTGAGGTGCGATCACCAGCCATGATCGCACCACTGCACTCCAGTCTGGGTGACAGAATACGACTCTGTCTCCAAAAGACAAACTTTCCTTGGGAGTGATGCCTTCCATTTATTCACATTGCAGTGGCCAGAGCCTGTCACGTGCACGTGGCTGACATCAGCGGGGTGGGAGGGGCAGCAAATATTTGCAAGCAGGAGCACAGTCTGCCCAGCATGCCCTACAGGCTGGTGACAGGGGGAGCAGCAACAGTCTCAAGTGCTGGATCCTGAAATCTGACCCTGGGGCCCTGGGGTTATAGGTGCGTGGGAGCCAGACAGACCCAACTGCAAATTCAGCACCACTGCTGATTGTCTCTGGGATGTCAGGTAAATCACGTGGCCTCTGTGAGCCTCAGTTTACTGTTCTGTCAAGTAGTCATCATGATAATTCCCATCTCACTGTGTTCTTGTGGGGCTTAAATGAGATGATTCCATGTTTCACCCTGAGGACAGTGCCTAGCACAAGTAAAAATAATGTTAGCTATTATCATTCCTCTTTTTTTTTTTTTTTTTTTCGAGACGGAGTTTCGCTCTTGTTGCCCAGACTGGAGTGCAATGGCGTGATCTCGGCTCACTGCAACCTCTGCCTCCCGGGTTCAAGCGAGTCTCCTCATTATTACTATTCTTAACACTTACCTGTTCCCGGCTACCATTTCTCCATGGCGGGCCTGACTAGGTGAGATTTTCGGGACAGATAATGGGAGGTATAGATAGTCAGCCAGCTGGGTAGAGAAGGCAGACAAACCCCTTGGTGTGTGTGGGAGGGGGTCCAGAAGAGGGCAGACACAAGACCAAGTGGGCAGAGGGAGAAAAGGCCAGTTCTCGCATCAGCTATTCTAATGAGCTCTAAATCACGAGCCATCGTCTCTCAGTTGAGGAGGAGCGGGAGGTCGGGGAAACCTCAGTTGTGGATTCTTCCTTGGTCAGATATTGACCAAGCATCTGCAGTGCGAGGCGCTGCTCAACAGAGAACCTCAGCCCCGCCTTCCTGAGCTGCAGAGTACAGGGAGCAGGCAGCACTCACTGGGCAGCTACGAGGGTGGGAGCAGGCTTGGGGCAAACGCCCAGGGTGGGGCCTGCCACTGGCCTGGTCACGGGGCATCCCTCGGCAAGCAGATACTTCTGCACACCTGTGAGGCAGGCATGGGGCATCCGCTATGATGGAGACAGACTGTGTCCCAGCCTGCACAGCCCTCCCTTTGGTCCAGAGGGGAAGACACACCAGGCGGGAATCACATACTGGTGTGTTTAGTTCTAACTGTAAGATGTGCCAGGAAGATGGGCTGGATATTCTCCATTGGCCCTTTCAAATCCCTTCTCTTCACCTTCTCTTTATGCATGGGAGGCTGACCTTATCACCTGGTGGCTGTGCCACCTCGATTGCTTGGTCTTCTCGCATTCAGGTGGGTCCAGCCAGTGGGAGGCACCAGCAGGTGATGGGAGAGTGGGTGCAGAGAGCTCAGGAGTGTGTGTGACCCCATTCCCCAGTGGTGCATGGCTCTGGTGGCAGCTGGGCTCCTTACCTAACTCCCTTCCTGCTGAGTGACTCCAGAATCCAGCTCCCTCCAGGGTGAGTTGTACCTTCCCCGACCCTTGCCCTTCAGGCTCCTGCATTTCCCTGAAACTCTGCCCACACCTCTGTGAATTGTCCCTTCCCAAAGCCCTCCTCCAGCAATCCCTGCAGCGCGCCACTGTCTCCTGCTGGGGCACTCACTGGTGCAGGAGGGAAGTGCAGGGTTCTGAGGGAGGCAGAGCCAGGGTCTTGACCTGTGTCGGGGGCAGTTTGCTTTCCCTGCCTTATGAGGGAAGTCCTCCCCAGCCTTCAAAGTCTCCCCTCCAGCATCACCTCCTCCAGGAAGCCCTCCCTGCCTCTCTAGCCAAGGTTAGATTAGGCTTCTGTTGCTCTTTCCTTCGGAGCACTGATCTCAGTTTGCACCTTCACATTCAGGAGTATGTCTAATCTGATTACCTGTCACACTCCTGAATATCACGCTCCTGAACATGAAGGTGTAAGCTTTGCCTGAAGTCCCAGAGACACTCAGCAGTGGTGCAGAATTTGCACCTGAGTCTGTCTGGTTCCCACTCACCTATCACCACAGGGCTGCGGGTCAGAGCTCAGGATCCAGCACTTGAGACTGTCACTGCTCACCCTGTCACCAACTTGCTGGACAGAGCCTGGGTCAGCTTCTGTTCACCACTGACTCTCCTGGGCCTGGCCAGAGTAGCTGTTCAAAAGGAATTCTTGACTGGAAATAATGAGTATCCGAAAAGGCATTTCAAGAAACAAATACCACCGCCCCCGCAAATGGAAGGCTATAATGTTCTTATTGTTAGCAAGAAAAATAACATGGCTGTTATAGCTAAATTAACTAAATGGCCTGCCACCTGAGAATCTATTGTTTACAGCAAGACAGGACCTAGGGACATTACATTACAGGCAAATTCGTTTTCCTTTTTCTTCATAGGTTTGCTCTGGAATTAGTCACAGAAAAGGGCCACACATTTGCCAAAGAGCTTCAGAAAGTGAGTAACACCATCTCACCCCAAGCTGGGAATCTTCATCCCTGGTGGCCATCACGGGACTCAGCATCCAGCCATCAGTTCCTCTTTGTGTCACCTGGGGCTAGTCACTCTCCCTCTGTGAGCTCCATTTCTTCATCTGTAAAATGGGGACAGGCCAGGTATGGTGGCTCACACCTGTAATCTCAGCTACTTGGGAGACTGAGGCAGGAAGATCACTTGAGGCCAGGAGCCTGGGTAACATAGTAAGACCCCGACTCTATAAAATATTTGAAAATTAGCCAGGCATGGTGGTGAATGCCTGTAGCCTCAGCTACTCAGGAAACTGAGGTAGGAGGCTCTCTTGAGCCCAGGAAGTCAAGGCTGCAGTGAGCTGTGATCATGCCACTGCACTGCTGCCTGGGCAAGAGATTGAGACCCTGTCTCAGGCCGAGCACCATGGTTCAAGCAAGCCTGTAATCCCAGCACTTTGGGAGGCCAAGGTGGGAGCATCACTTCAAGCCAGGAGTTCAAGACCAGCCTGGGCAATTTAGGGAGACCCTGTCTCTACAAAAAAAAAAAAATTAAAAATTAGCCAAGTATGGTGGCATGCACCCATAGTCCCAGCAACTTACAAGGCTGAGGTGGGAGAGTCGCTTGAGTCTTAGAGGTTGAGGCTGCAGTGAGCTGTGATTACACCACTGCACTCTGGGCAACAGAGTGCGATCCTGTCTTTAAAAAAAAAAAAAAAACAACTCTGTCTCCAAAACAAACAATTGGAGACATATAATCTTCCTTCACAGGCGAGTGGTGAGGATTGTACTAAATGAGAGAATTTAAAATGCAACGGTTCTCAACCCAGAGCCATTCTGCCCCTCAGGACCCGCTGAGCAATATCTGGAGACATTTTTGGTTGCCACATCTGGGTGTGGGGGGTGTTGCTGGCATGTAAATATCCTGCAATGCAAGGGACAGCCCCTGTCAACAAAGAATGACCCGGCCATGAATGGCAATAGCACCGAGGCTGAGAAAGCCGGTGTGAAGTGCCTCTCTCGTGCCCGATGCAGAGGGAACCTGGGAAGCCTAGCTGCAGTGAGCCCTCAGCCAGTGGGACTCGCACATCACAGTGTCACTGTTCTGTTCCCTAAGAAGGAGGGGGCCTCTGACCCACACAGAGAACTTCAAGCACGGAGACAGGGTCACCACCCCAGAACGCCCAGGGTGCTGCACTTTCCACCTCCACACGGACCCAGGTCCCCAGAAACCGCTGAAGCCGGCGTGTTAGGTGGCGCCTCTGCACATTGTCTCTGTCCAGCCCATCTCAAATAGATCTTGACTGTCACTTTCTGTCGCCCCCCCAGATCCAGTGCACATTGCAGGACGTTGGCTCGGCCCTGGCGACACCACGCTCCTCGGCCCGGGAGGCTCACTTAAGTAATTCTCAACCCCCTGTGGGTGTTCAGAGGGTCCTAGGGTCAGAGTACTCTCCTACGGGTTACCATCTGGGAGCCCAGCCCCCAGGGACCCACAGGTGGGCCAGTCAGCCTTGCTCGTAGCTCCTGGGAGGGAAGGTACCTTCTGAGCCAGTGGAAGCAGTCTGCGGGACACCCAGGTGGAAGGGCGGTGGGGGTGGTTCCCGCCATGATCTGGTGGGTGATGGCCTCATGGCAGTTTCCTCTGCTCCTTGGCTCCTCAGAGTATACCACGTTCGAGGCGGGGCCCATCCTGGAGCTGGAGCAGTGGATCGACAAGTACACCAGCCAGCTCCCACCACTCACGGCCTTCATCCTGCCTGTAGGTACTGGGCAGGCTTCACCAGGGGCGGCTGCAGGCAGGTTCAGTGACAGACACACATGGGCTCTGAATAAATCCCTCTTTTCACAGTGACAGACGCTGTCCTCCAGTTCCCCCAAGTCCCTCCAGGTCCTCACCGGTCCCTCCCAGCCCTGCCCACTCTGGAGCAGTGTGCCCAGTGGGTGTGCCATGGCAGGGCTCCTGGAGGCAGAATGCTGCCCAGTTTGGGGGGCAGGGCTGGACTTCAGAGGAGCTCCTGTCTGCAGTGGGCACACCTTTCCCATCCTGCTCAGGCAATGTCCCTTTCTCCTTTCAGTCGGGAGGCAAGATCAGCTCGGCGCTGCATTTCTGTCGGGCCGTGTGCCGCCGGGCCGAGAGACGGTAAGAGGGCTGGAGAGAGGGAGAGGGCCAAGGGGGCGGGGAAGGGGGAGGGGGGAGGGAGAGGGAGAGGAGGACGGGAATGGGGAGAGGGAGAGGAGGACGGGGATGGGGAGAGGAAGAGGGGCCTCTGCACAGCGGGCAGGAGGCAGGCACAGCAGGGCCATCTCTGAGCCATCCAGCCACACATCAACAGACCTTGTCTGGGCCCCTCCACTGTGCCAGACGGGGACCAGGACAAACCAAGTCCGTGTCCTCAGAGCACCATGTTGTGGAGTGGAGACAGTGACATGTGACCAAATAGACTATCAGACAACACAACTGCACCTTGCTTGTGAGCTCTGTATTCTGAGAACAGCAGGAAGTTATTGCTGGGTTCTCAGCCTCAGCCATCTTGGGGACAGGGGTAGACATGAAAGGACCCTGCTGGCTGCTGGGCGCATAAGGCTCCTGAAAGGCCTGCATGGCTGTGGGGAGCCCAGGTGGACACTGTCAGCAGACTAGCCACCACCCCCTCCAAAGCTACTGACAGCCTTTTCAAGGAATCTTTTAAATGAGCAAAGTCTCTGTCTACGCCACTCAGAGACCAGGCTGCCAGCCAGCTTTACAGAGAAGAGAAAACAAGCCCTACTTTGATCCAATGGACCGGCACTTTACATTCATAATTTCATTTACTCCTTGTTGATAGCCCTGGGAGAGAGATGGTGGTGGCCTCTGCTTTACAGGAGTCAGGAAGCTGTGGCACAGAGAAATGACACCATAGCCACGGTCCCCCATATGGTTGATAGCAGAATACAGATTGGAGTCCACATCTGTCTGGGCCAAGCCTGAGCTCTTCCACGGTCCCACACCACTAAGGTTTTGTTCTTTATGAAAGGCTCTCGGGCCCAGATAGCTCCTAAGAGATCCCAGGTAACAGAACAAGCTTTGGCTTCAAAAGAAAAAATTGTCATTTGTACAAAGCCATCCATCAGCAGTGCTCATAATAGCAAGAAACTGGAAACAACCCAAAGGCCCAAAACACAGGCATGGCGGAGCAGCTGATAGGCCTTCGATGCAGCAGAGAGTTACGCAGCCATGGCAGTGGCAAGGTGCAGATTGTCCTGAGGTGGGGACACACACCTGGGGCACCTCGGGTGAGGAAGCTCCTCGCTGAGCGTGCAGTGCCCACTAGAGACAGCCTGGAGCTCTGTGACAGGCCTGGGTGCACACCCTGCTGGGCCGCTAGCCAGGTGCATGGCTTTCGGTGGGGATGAGAACCCTGAGGCTGGGCTTTGGGTAGCTGGCTTGCCAACAAGGGGTATGCCACAGGGTGATACCTGGGAAAGGCTCGGCAAGGGCCCGCCACCACACTGGTGCCCATCAGATGGCTGTCCAGTGTCTCATGTATCTGCAAATAGACTGGCATGGACCCCAGGAATCCGGAATCCTGTGGAATCAGGAGCTTGGTTTGTCTGGGTCTTTTTCTCCCCTGTGAAGTTGTTCTAAGTCATGATGTACAAGGGGCTTAGAGTTTAGCCCATTGGGAATTAAGGGTCAGGCCCCCACTTCCTTTGAAGGCTGGAGGCCGACCGCCCCAACTTCACCCCACCCAGACCCAGGTCCAGTGGTACAAAAGCTGGCTGGCTTGGGTGTGGTGTAGGCCAGGCGGCTCCCTCAACTCACTGGCCATCCTCGATCCCTCCTTGGCCAGGCCCTCCTGCGATGTGCCTGTGGAAAGGGGGCTGATGGCCTGTTTAAACCCACCTGTGATGGATTTGTCATCTCCAGTGCCAGCCGAGCTTGTGCAGGTTCAGGTTGAGCGGTGGCAGGATGTGAAATGCTGCTCAAGGTTTAGGCCCCAGGTCAGAACCTGTTGAGCCCCATAATGTCACGTGACTCAGTGTCTCCTCCCTTTCTAGTGTGGTGCCTCTTGTCCAGATGGGAGAGACCGATGCGAACGTGGCCAAGTTCTTAAACAGGTAGTTGCATGGAACCCGGGGGTCCCTCTCTGAAAGCCGAGGCTCATCTGTGGGAAGTAGCAGTGGTGCAGCGGTCCGGGAAGCAGTGTGGGGCAGCGTTCCCGCACCCCCTCCTTCATTCCCTTAGTGTTTATGAATGTCTGCTCTGTGCCAGGCACCACACCGGGCACAGGGGAGGCAGTGGTGAACAAGGTGGGCCCTGTGCCTGTCCCGATAAGATTTAGATCTTACTGGGAGAGGCTGCTGTAAAAACCAGGAAGAAAAACCTAAGTGCAAAGTGGCATTGCGGGGACAAAGTGTGTTCTTAGAGGCTGGGTGCTCAGGGAAGGCCTCTTGGTGGTGACTGACCAGGGAGCCAGGCTTCAGGCCCTCTCTCAGCCGGTTTCCTGTCCCCGAGAGGGCCTGGGGCAGCATGAACCAACAAGAGAGCCAGGCCAAGCTGCGCTCAGGGGACCCCATGCCGGCCCCAGTGAGTCAGGCTAGCCCAGGGAGGGCTTCCTCTGCCTCGTGGCCGGCCCATGAGGCTGGAGCCACACCTGGCTCAAAGCCTGCTCTGCTGGTTCCTGCCCCAGCCCTGGCTCCTGTGGCATCAGTGTGGGCAAGGCCAGAGCCTGGGGGCAGGTAGAGAGCTGGGGGAGCGGGTCTGCACCCCAGGAGCTGTCCCGGGTGTCTAGAAAGTGACCTCAGGCCCTTGACTGTGGCCACTCCTCCTACAGACATGGTGCTTTGACGGGGCCTGAGCAGCTCCTTTCCTTCTGGGAGGGGGGTTTCGCTGGGAGTGAGGAGCAGGTCTATTTCACCTTCAAAGCAGCAACCCTGCGGTCCCATAGCATTGCACAGGACAGGCCATTTCATCTCCTCAGTGAGGCTTCACAGAGCCAACAAGCAACAGGCACGCCACAGCCCTCCAGGAACATGCGGCCCAGGGGTAAAATACCCTGAACCACCTCCCCTTCGCTCTTCCTGAGAGCCAGCTGTGGGGCCCAGGGGGCCTGAGTCAGGGGAGGACTCAGGAGGATGTGGTGTGGAGCTGGCCGCTGAGGGCAAGACTGGGGCAGAGAGAGAGGGAGGAATGTGGTGCCTCGTGCTGGGAGAGAAACAGCAAAAGGTGCGGATGGCAGAAGGCAGAAGAGCTGACAGCGTAAGCGCCTTGTGGGGCCCGTGGCGTCGTCCTCTAGTTCCCTCCACTGCTGCCCCTGCAGAAGGCCTCATGCACAGATGACCATTGCTGTTGGTTCAAAGGAGGAGGCGGGAAAGGGACTGGGCTCTGGTCTCTAGAGTGCTCCAGCCCGTGCTTCTCACCCGGTACCTTTGGCAATGTTAGGAGGCATTACTAGTATTACTAGTTGTCACACTGGGTGCAGGGGTGCCACTGGCACCTGGTGGGTGGAGACCAAAGGTGCTGTCAGCATCCTACACTGCACAGGATGCACAGGACAGCCCCGAACACAGAGAATGATCCAGAATGTCAGCAGGGCCTAGTCCATCAGTGTCAGCATCAGCCAGGGCGGGAACTAGACCTGCAGAGCCCCGGGCCCGGCCCAGCCCTCCTGAGTCAGAATCTGCACGTCGCTGAGATCCCCTGGTGATGCCTGTGCACACTCTAGTTTGGGAAACACCCAAACTGATCACGCACCTGAGCCCTGATCATCAAAGGTGCAAAAACCGGCTCAGAGAGGAGTCCAAAGTCATCTGCCCCATGGGGTAGGGCCGGGGCAATGGCCTCATCCTGCAGGAATGGCCCCAGCCTTGACGCTGGAGTAGAGTCCTTGGCATTCACAGCAGCTGGCCTCGTGTGCCATCCATCAAGTGCAAGATGGCTGGGCCCCCGCCCTCCCTGCACAATGTGCCCAGAGCACGTCATTTATATCTCCTCCTTGTAGGCGGATATGGGAAGACCCAGTTAGCATTGATCTCTCATTTCAAACCATTCTGTTTGCTTCTCTGTCTCTGCCCCTGCAGACTCAGTGACTACCTCTTCACGCTAGCCAGATATGCAGCCATGAAGCAGGGGAATCAAGAGCAAATATACAAGAAGAATGACCCATCGGCCGAGTCTGAGGCACTCTGAAATCACAGAAAGTGGGAGCTTGGAGGATCCCTCCATTGGTGATGGCCGTGGAGAGAGGAGCTTGCCCTTGTGGGGTCCTGGTTCCTGAAGAGCTCACCCGGAGAGGCTCAAAGCAGCCTTTTGTCCCAGCTCAGCTTTGATCTACACCTCCTGCCACCTTCCTCAAGGGACTGTGACCCTTTGGGGATTCTGTCCCTGACCCTGCTTCCCCAAGCTCTCCTGGGTCTTGGAGGGATGTGGCAATAAATTGGCATTGCAGGAAAGACAGCTAAAGTGATTGCTGCAATGAGAAGGAGCTGTGCAGAAAAAGAATAAAAGTGGGAAAGGCTGGAGCTGCGCGTGCGCGCGTGTGTGTGTGTGTGTGTGTGTGTGTGTGTGTGAGAGAGAGAGAGAGAGAGAGAGCGAGCCCTCCCACTGCCAGCTCAGGTTGTTCACAGATTTGGAATGGGACCAGAAGCCCTTGAAAATGTAATTGTGATTTACCTGTGCCAAAGGGGCTTTAAATGTCACATTTGTAAAGGGGAAGGCAGACAGGATTTGGAAGTTTAGTCACCTCTGAGCCACCCATCACCGCCAAAGTGTGGGGGAAGGATAGCTGCAGATTGACAGGCGAGGCTCAGAAACTCGTGGCTTAGACTGAAGTGTGTGTGATGGGGGCGCAGCTTAGAGGACCCCCTCTGAAAGGGATGGAGACCCTGGTGAGAACAACACTACCACTTGAAGGTGAACGTTCCCTGTGTGGTTGGACTGAGTCGAGGGTCTGCAGTGCAACATCTTCAGCTTGAGAAAATGAGGTTGTCAGTTTCCAGCAAGGCTGACATCCACCAGACTGATTTCTCCGATGTTGCACTTGGCTGGCTTATGCCTCTGAGATCCATGCCACGGCTGTATTTATTTCAGTTGTCACTGCTGCTCCCTCCTGCTATGAAACGACACTGTCAGTGCCAGCAGTGTCCTTGGGAAAGGCGATATTTATGAAGGGCAGAAGAGGCAGCCCCAAGAACCTAAGGACTGCAGGCTGCTAATTGCAGGAAATGACTTTGGAAGGGCAGGCTCTTGTCGAGTTTCAGGGCTGAAATGCCTGGTGAACTCCATTCAGCCATCACGTATTGACTGAGTGGCTGCTTAGCATGAGCTACCGCGCTAGGCTCGGGACAGCTGGTCTTTCCAGCCATCTTTCTTGCTGGCAAGTCAGCAAACATTACCTTCTCAGTCACGTGCGTATTTTTGCCTTCATTCTTACCACCTTACCTGCAAAGTTTGCAGGAGGGCCAGGTATATTCATTTGTGTCTTCTGGGTCCTTTCATTGCTGACAGGCTGTGATGGCCCTCTTGAGCCTTGGGCAGGATGGGTGAGGTGTAGATGACCAGGAGTGTGTGAATTCCTTCCAGGAGGTGGCTTTGTTCCGTGCCTCCCTGCCCCCATAGTCACTACCAGGTCTGGTACGGAGTCAGTGCTCAGTGTTTGCAAAGCAGAGCTGAAAACGGACTTTGGGAGGCCGAGACAGGCAGATCACCTGAGGTCAGGAGTTTGAGACCAGCCTGGTCAACATGGCAAAACCCCATTTCTGCTAAAAAAAAAAAAAAAAAACAAATTAGCTGGGCATGGTGGCGGGTGCCTATAATCTCAGCTATTCAGGAGGCTGAGGCAGGAGAATCACTTGAACCCAGGAGGCAGAGGCTGCAGTGAGCCAAGATCGTGACACGACACTCCAGCCTGGGTGATAGAGCGAGACTCCGTCTCAAAAAAAAAAAAAAACAAACAAACCTGAAAACGCAATCACTGAGGCTCGGTCAGGGAGTATGTTCAAAGAGCTTGCAGCGAATCACTCAATTCTGCCTACCTCTCAAAATCTTCCTGGAATATATATATATATATATATATATATATATATATATATACACACACATACATATATAAAATAACACAGCAGCCCTGCATGCCTAGCCATGGGAAAGCACAGCCTCCAAAGGATAAGGAAAGCTCTTTGAGTAAATACAACATCCTAAAGTGACAATCTTTGAAACAAGACCGTTCACCTATTGCCAAATCCTGTCCTTCCAGGACCGGGTGTCACAGGCTGGATGTTAACAGTCACGTTCTCAGACCCCTGCCTGTGTATCTGTCTCCCAGTTCACCAGCAAACACTTCTCTGAGAAACCACCTGGGTGCAGGGCAGATGCCACCACTCAGCAGGTGTTTCTCTCCTGTGCTACCAACCTGGGAAAAATGGAGAAAGCTTGCTTTGGGGGCTGGAAGGATGGGGTGTTTAAAACATTTGCTCTTTTGCAGTGCCTTTCAAAAGCTCTATCAAGAGCCCGAGGCAAAAGAAAAGATGCGTACCCCTCTGTACACTGAGCAAATGTCCTCCCATATTTTGAACCAGGTGGGAAAAGTTAATAAAAGCCCTGCAATCAGGAAACGTGACTGCGAAGCCCCTGCTGCCCCAGTGTTTGCACACCACTGGCAACTCTCAGAAACAATCAGTCCCATTGCACGGGAACATGGGGTTTTGAAACAAACAGCAGCCTGTTTTTATTTAAAGTCGTGATCCCTTGCTTATCGTAGATTTTTTTCATAATTTGATTTTGGAAAATATTACACACAAATATTACTCAATCACTGAGTTTGTGGGCACTTCCTTACATTTTGCACCCATGAAAATGCCTCCCCTTCCTCCAGGTCAGGCTCCCTGGAATGGGGTGTTTAGTGTCATTTCCAGAGATGAGCTGGCAGTTGGCTCTTCCGTCAGAGAGAAGCCCTCAGTCACAGTGACACCAGCCTGCACCGTGGAAGAGCTTGCTATGTGCAGTGCCCTGAGCCAAGTGTTCCACAGACATCTCATTTGAACCCCATAGCAGCCCTGGAAGGAGGCATTAGGTGGGGAACCGAGTTGTCCTGGGGAGTCAGTGCCAAGATGTGGGCCCCAGACGCAGCCTTGTCACTCACAGCCCCGTGCTCCTCAGCTCCCACCCACTGCCGCTTGACAGTCGTTTTAATCACTACCTGGGCTGTGGCGAACAATGCCAGGCTCTGATAGATCCTGCTGTCTCATTTCTCAACCTAGTTTCCCTTAACTGATATTTCATGGCTATTGTTAATGTGCGTTTTTCACTGAGTAATTTCCACAGCCCGAACTTGTTAACACATCCCAATGACAAACGTCCCCGGTTCGGAAGCCCTCGTCAGCGGCAATGTCACCCTCGCTGCTGCCTCGACACCTTCTGACAGCCCATTCAGTTTTATGATCGCCCTGTCCCAGTGATCACTACTGAACCTTTAAGAATCCAGATGCATTTCAAGTTTAATTGAATAAAATTCTTTGTATAATAAATTCCACATGAATGCTACATAAATCAGTGCCTGGAAGGATTTGTGGTTCATCCCTCCCCTCTGGCAGGGCCTGGGAGTCTTCTGGCAATACTGACACAAGCTGGAATAAATGCATCTTTGCAGTCAGTTCAGCTAGGAGAAGGCGGCACAGTTTTAACTTGCCTTGGCCTATTGCTTTTCTTCTCTGAGAGTCCTCCTGGAAGATAGTGCTAAAGTCCAACAGAGGCAGGGACAGGCAGGTTGCAGAGACCTAGAAACTTTGGAGGCATCCCTCGTGTTCTCCCATTCCACAGAATCAGAAACTTGTCAAGCTGTGGTTTGTCACCTTTGGAATGCACACACACATATTCACAAGTTTGCATCCAGTCATAGGAAGTCCATGGAACCTCCCGGTAAGAATCCCTTTTCTAAGAGAACCCGTGCGACCTCCTCTTCAGGAGCTAAGTCAGGATTCCCAAGGCTGTGCCTTCAGCAGCCTGTTTCAGTGTCAGATAGCCCCAGCCTGGCAGGGTGAGAAGCACTTGGGGCTGGCTGGGAGAGGCTGCTGGGTGACCTTTGATGCTTGTAGGGTTGTGGGGTGCAGGGAAGGACTGTCAAACAGCTGGCTTGGGCATTGGCCCCAGGCAGGCTCAGGTTCAAGGCCAGCTCTGTCACCTCCTACCCTGGTGACTGGGCAAGTCATTCCATCTCTCTCGGTCTTGCTCCTCCACCTATAGAATGGGAATCATAACATCCACCCCATGGGTCACTGGGATTGTTTAACAAGGTAATACTTAAAAGAGTAATATTGCCCCCTGGCAAATGTTAGCTCCTGTTATTACAGTTGTTTGCTATTATTACTATTTGAATTCAGATTCCATCTTTGTCACTTCCAGCATCTCCTTAAGCAAATGGTTTAACCACTCAAAGCTTCTTTATGTTTTATAATGGGATAATAATACCAATTTCCAAGAGTTCAGAAATAAGTCCACAGGCCCCAGACATGATAGCAGCTCCAAAAAATAGCTATTGTTGTTCAATCATATTTGACCCTTTTCAAAGCACGTTCTAAAAGTTCATCCCCAGGTGATGCTGAGGACAGCCTGGCAGCACCTCTGGTCCCTCAGGCTTGCCGAGTGGGTGGGGGAGACAGGTGGCCCCCAGAGGTGGCCAGGCACAATCAGATGAGAAGGTAGGGACCAGGCTCCAGCAACACAGGGCCAAAGTGAAAGTGAGAGTGACTTGCAGGACAATGAGAGCTGAACACAGTCTCAGACAGCATTGCTCCCATTTTATAAATGAGGAAACCGAGGCCTGGAGAGGAGACCTTTTTTTTTTTTTTTGAGATGGAGTCTTACCCTGTCACCCAGGCTGGAGTGCAATGGCATGATCTCGGCTCACTGCAACCTCCACCTCCCAGGTTCAAGCGATTCTCCTGCCTCAGCCTCCTGAGTAGCTGGGATTACAGGCCCATGCTACCATGCCCAGATAATTTTTTGTATCTTTAGTAGAGACGGGGTTCCACCATGTTGGCCAGGCTGGCCTCAAACTCCTGACCTCAGGTGATCTGCCAGCCTCGGCCTCCCAAAGTGCTGGGATTACAGGTATGAGCCACAGTGCCCGGCCTTTTTTTTTTTTTTTTTTGAGACCGAGTCTCGCTCTGTCACCCAGGCTGGAGTGCGGTGGCGTGATCTCGGCTCAACTGCAACCTCCACCTCCTGGGTTCAAGCGATTCTCCTGCCTCAGCCTCCTGAGTAGCTGGGATTATAGGCATGCATCACGATGCCCGGCTAATTTTTTTTTTTTGTATTTTTAGTAGAGACAGGGTTTTGCCATGTTGGCCAGGCTGGTCTCAAACTCCTGACCTCAAGTGATCCACCTGTCCTGGCCTCCCAAAGTGCTGAGATTATAGGCATGAGCCACCTTGCCCAGCAGAGAGGAGAACTTAATAAGTAAATCTTAATAAGGACTACACATAGAGCACTGATTATGTCCAGGCATCTTGCTAAGAACCTTACATTCAATAGTTCATTTAATTATCTCAAGAGCTCATGAAGGTGGAACTATTAATATTATCACCCCCAACTTACAGATGAGGAAACTGAGGCCCAGAGAGGAGATAGGAGTTTCTCAAGGTCAGACAGCTCTAGGAGGCAGAACCAGGCTTTAAATCAGGGCTCTGTGCCTCAAAGCACCATGATAGGCATTTCCTCAACACCTAGCTCTATGCTCAATTGTACCACAATGCCAGGGTGTTCATGTCTTTCTAGTTCTCAGAACCCTACAAGGTACATACAATTATCCTCCCCATTTTACAGGTGAGGAAACGGGGGCTCAAAGGGTGAAGCCACTTGCTCAAAGTCACACAGTGTCCACGGGAGTGATGCTGATTATAATGATATTGTCAACAGCTGACACTTACTGAGCTCTCCTTACCACCAGAGCTTTTTAAACCATCTCAGCATAGCTAATCTTGGAGAGCACCTTCCTTGCATGCTTGGCATGTATTCCCCATAACAACCCCACCAAGTGGATGTTAGTACCTTTGCGTCATAGACTCAGAAACCGAGGCACAGGGAGACGGCACCTTGGCTGGTGTCACGTAGAGAGGAAGAGGTCCAACTTGAATTTGAACTCGGATCCGCCTGTCTCCAGCATGCTCCCTGTGGGCAGCGGCAAAGCCAAGACAAGGACCCTGCTCTTCAGGTCCCCCTGGGGTGGCCACCCTGGCACAGTTGGCAGTGAGGGCGTGACTGGCAATCAAGTGGGGCAGGGCTTCTTCTCCAGGGAAGTGAAGGGACTACCAAAAACCTGGAAGGGGCTGAGTGCGGTGGCTCTTGCCCATAATCCTGACATGTTGGGAGGCCAAAGCGGGAGGGTCACTTGAGGCCAGGAGTTTGAGATCAGCCTGGGCAACATAGTGAGACCCTGTTTCTTAAAAAAAAAAAAAAAAAAAAAAAAAAGCCCAGGATTGATGTGCGCACCTGTAGTCCCAGCTACTCAAGACTGAGGTGAAAAGGTCGCTTGAGCCCAGGAGCTCGAGGCCAAGTGAGCTATGATCGTGCCACTGCACTCCAGACCGGGCAACAAAGCGAGACCCTGTCTCAAAAACAAACCCCCAGGAGGAACTTAGTTGCCACAGCTACAAGTGTCCTCTCCGAGGAAGGGTAAGAAGCAAGTGCCAATTCAAGGCAGCACGGGGCAAAGGCACCCTGGAGAACGGAGTGCATAAGTGGCATGAAGGTGTCTGACTCAGGACCGGAGCAGGGGGCAAGGTGACCTCTTCCCCCCGCCCCTCACCGCCGAAATGCCTCCCAGTGCAAGCTCCCAAGGCACTGGTCCTTCGGCCCTCATCACTGGCCATCTGCAGTGCCCATGGCCCTCACTGGTCAGCAGGTGCCTTTATTTACAATCACCTTGGAAGGGTCGAGCAGACATATGTTGCTAAGGGTCTTTTATTCTTGTTTATAAAATTTATGGCTTCACCTCGATTACACACTGTCAAAACAGAAAGGATTGGGCCCAAAGTCTCTTGCCGCATGACTGCCTCAGACGTGCGTACATCTGTTAACTCCGTGGGAGCTGTAGAGGGAAATAAGGTTCACTATAACTCAAAAGCTTGCTACCCTGCCATGAGGTGTGAGCATCAGGCCTTGAGAAAAGACATCCAGGCGTGCACAGGGAGAGGGAGGAGGTAAGGTCTGTGAGTGGGCATGCCAGGTGGCCTCAGGACCCTGCCTCGGCCCGGCCAGGGACTCTCTCAAGGTGCTTTGACTGGGGAGTGGAAGAGAGAGAACTGTATTTCTATGGCCCTCGGGGGTCCAGCTGCAGGATCCCAGCAGCTGGAAAGAGTTCTGAGCCTATGGCTTTCCACCTGCCGACTTCAGCGGGGAGAGAGAAATGTTGACTCTCTCACGGTTGCGGGGAGTGGAGATCAGTATGAACTTTCCGGAGGGCAATTTGGCAATGTGCGTGAAAGTCCTAGAGATGTGTGTACCTTATGGTCCTGCAACTCTGTGTCTGAGAATTTTTGTGAAGGAAATAGACACATTGGTGGAGCTGCGAGAGTTTTTTTTGGCTTTTTTGTTTTTGTTTTTTCAGTGCAGGCAATAGACACACTGGTGAAACTGCAACGGTTTTTTGTTTTTGTTTTTGTTTTTTCCAGTGCAGAAAAGTGCTGCTCATTACAGTGAAAAATTGGAAGCCAATGTCCAACAATAGGGAGCTGGATAATTAAATAAGTAAAATATTAACAATAAGGGACTGTAAGAAATACCATAAAGCCACTGAAAATGATGGTGTCTACATATTTACTACTATGAAAGAGCGTTCACTATTATTAAGTGAAGAAAGAAACCTAAATTGCAAAATGTTACATATACAATGACCCAAATCCTAAAAAGAAACATACATGTGTTTATATACCATAGAAAAATGCATGTGTTACTAATACGTATCTCTCAGTGGTGGGAAGATGGGTGGTTTTAATGTTCATTTTCATTTTGTCTGGATTTTCTAATTTTTCTACAATGAATTTGGGCTGGATTTGACAAAAGGCTTACTGGGTAATACACATGAATGAAAAGAAACTGACAAGTGGTTTCTCTGCCTGTAAATAAATCATCTACCTCTCGTGGGATGGCTGGAGACTAGAGAGAAGCTTCTTGGAGGGTGATACTCCCTGCCACATTCCAGCCCCCTCATGTGGGGAAGGTGCCCTCCAGTAGCCAAAGCCATCAGGGCCCCCCGAAGTCTGGAAGCCTGGAGAATGTGCACCGTGTTCCCTGTTGGAGGCAGCTGGCTGTGCAGAGTCCGGCCTGCATGTAGAAGCCTGGCTTCCATTCTAGGGCAATAGAGGTTGGAAGAAAAATGAAACTGCCCCCACTGAGCTGCCCCTGGGGGATCACTGTGCCAGCTTTTCCCCACTATGTTGAGATGCTGGCATCTCTCTTCCTCCTCTGTTGGTTGCTGCATCTTTATCTTGTACAGGGGTTGAGAGTAGACAAAGAACTTTCATGTTTGTGATCTCATAGAGATTTTCATCCTGGATTATCACCCTAACTCTTCCTGGATAAGTGGCACCCCCATAGGTAGTGTGATGAGCCCAGTGTGCCAGTTAGCAAGTGGCAAAACCCACCTCAATCCCAGCCTCTGGTGTCAAAATCCAGTTTGCTTTCTCTTCTGTTCTGCTGAGAGCAGGGAAGGACTTATCCCAGGGGTAGGAAAGAGACACCAATTCCAAGTGATTGCCTAGCAGGCTGTGCTGGATCCAGATTCAACAGGGAGGGGTTTGGGAATCCATTACTAATGTCTGCCATGGCCTCTGGGAGAGGCAGCGGGGCAAGTGGCCTCTATTTGACATTTCTGATTCGTAGGGCAGAGCCCTCACAGATCTCAAAGGTGTGGGGACTTCAGAGGCAGCTATGGTCTCCAGGCTGCTTGAGAGTGGTCAGGTTGTCCCTTTCAACCAGCCCCCAAAGCAAAAGCAGCTCTCCCAACCCCACTGCTCCCCAAGAAAACTAGCTAGCAGGAAGGGGATTTCTCAGAGCTTTCAGGCGACCCATCAGGGTCATTGATCTCTGAGAACCAAATACTTATAAATCTGACTAATTAATTAGCCCTGACGAGCTCACCACCGTAACTCTGAATCTGTAATTACATTTCACATTAAAGCACGAAAAGTTAAGACTAAAGCCAGTGAGAAATGGTGTGATATCCCGCACCCCCACTCCATCCCCAGTCTAGGGACTGCAGCTCCGGGAACCACCTCCTTTTGATTGCGTTGTTCCCTGGGGTGCTGTTCCAGCTGTGTGACAAACCAGTTCCAGCTCCCCTCCCCTGAGGTGGCTGCAAACATTTTGTACAGGGACATTTTTGGGTTTAAAGTGCCCTGCAGCCAAAGACCACCAAGAACACACCTGTAGTCAAACGAAGTCAGGTTTATTGTCTTGTTGCAACAAGGGAGCACACGCACCGTGGGGAACCTGCGGTGCCTCAGGAAGAGGGTCTGTGCAAGGACTTATTATAGGGTTTTGGCGTGTGTTGGGGTTCGGGGGAGGGTTCAAGGAAGCATGGCTTTGCTGTGGGTTGGCTGCTGTCAGGGAGCAGGGCTATTTCTGTGATTGGGTATTTTAATAAATCTTACCTACAAGGAGGGAGGAATGAATGTGGCTAAAACTATAATTGAATACACCAGAGGGTCAGGCAGGCATAGCCCCCAGCCTCGAGGAGCGGGCATCAGCTTGGGTGCCCCACCGTTCATGCATGCATGCGTGTGCGTGTGTATGTGTGTGTGTGTGTATGCGCACATGCACCCAGGACGTGATCGAGTTCTCAGGATGGAACTTGATGATTCCTGCATGGCCGGCACTGCATGTATGATCTTGTTTGATCTCAGTAACCAGGGAAGAGTGATCATCCCCATTTTTCAGGCTTGGAAAGATGAAGTGACTTGTTCCAGGTTGTGATGAGAAAGTGGCTGAGGCTAGATTCGAATTCTAGTCTAGTTCTGGAATCTGAATCCTGATCACTGCCCTGGGGCCAGTATGGGCAGGACGCCTCTTGTGGATATTTGCTGTTTGGGGACTCACCATCCAATTGCTTCAATTTCTTTTTGAGGATTTACTTCTTCCCATGGGATACAATCTCCATGGGGCTCTTTATTTGTTTCATTTTCAACACACCAGAAATTATCATTGGTTTCTCCTTTGGTGTCTGTCTCTCTCAAAATACTCTGAATCCGGCTGGGTGTGGTGTCTCACACCTGTAATCCCAGCAGTTTGGGAGGCTGAGGCAGGAGGATTGCTTGAGCCCAGGAGTTCAACACCAGTCTGAGCAACACTGCAAAACTCTGTCTTTACAGAAAATACAAAAATTAGCCAGGCGTGGTGGTGTGCACCTGTAGTCCCAGCCACTTGGGAGGCTGAGGTGGGAGTATCACCTGAGCCCAGGAGGCAGAAGTTGCAGTGAGCCGAGATCATGCCACGTTGTCAGCTTGGGAAACAGAACGAGACTCAGTCTCAAAAATAACAAAATGAGATTGAATCCCAGTGCCTAGAACAGGCTGTGCACACAGCAGGTGCCCAAAAATATTTATTGAAATGAATATGAAAGAATGAATGACATCAGTGCCTTGCCCAGTCTACTTCAATCCCTGAATTTTCTCTGAATTTCCCTAAAGACCCCTGCATGCACTGAGCGAGGATGGGTTACTGGCTGGAGCTGGTTCATTCACACCCACAGCATCCTAAGGACACCCAGCTTCAGGCTGTACTGCACAGGTCCCCTGAACTGCCCTGGCTCCCGTTCTGCTTGTGGCCTGGGCTTCCAGCCCTCGATACTGCCCAATACATTTCTTTTCTAAGTGAGGCAGAGCTGGCTTCCGTTGCCCTGGCTGATAAAGACCACTTCTGATGGTGGTTTGGTGCAGGTGGGCAGTTTCTAGCCATCCAGCTTTTGAGTTTGAACACTTGCTGGGATGAGTCACCCAGCCTATTCACCAGGGGCCCCTGTGATAGCAAACCAGGAGGGGAGACTGAGGAACTCTGGCCCCTGCTGCAGAGGCACTGGCGCCTTCACCATCACTGTTAAGATGTTTGAGACACTCCACATGCCACCTAATGGAACCCGTTCCCAGATGCAGCCAAGGAGCCACGTTTGGAGTGGGCACTGATTCTGTCCCGCTTGCATCTCTGCCTTAGCTGGTAGGGAGACAGGCTGCAGCCTGTTGGGACATGAATGATAAGCTAAGGAAGTCGTGGAGTCCCTGAAATTCCTCTGGCCTCCCTCTACCCAGTGAGCTTCCAAAGTGCAGGGTAGATCGGCCCTTTACTTAGCACACCCTGAAATCCAGCTCTGCCTTTCAGCTCTGTGCCTGGGGGGAAGCTGTTGCTCTGCAGCCTCGGGGAGACCAGGGCTCTAGGGTCCTGAAGAAGTCCTTTAAAATGCTGTGGGAACTCACTGGCAAAATGGGTGTGTCTGCCAGTTTCCAGCATCCCCGGCAAGGGTAAGTGGGACAAGCAGTGGAGGCAGTGGGCTCCAGATAACGGACAGAGCAGCCCCTGGGGCTTGGCTCAAGCTGAGCCCTTTGCCTAGAATGTTCTCCCACCCCTCTTCTGCCTGCTCAAACCGAGTGAGGGCTCTGAAGTGTGGCAGACCAGGGTTTGAATCCTGGCTCTGCCACTTAACTGACTCTGGGGCCTTGGGCATGGGAATGACCAGCTCCTGACCTCAGCTTTCCCCACTTGAGTGGGCATCAGAATAGCACAGCACTAGACACCAGGGACGCTGATCACAGGATGTGGCCATACACCTCCTCCTTGAATTAGTTATGACTCTTTCCCACCAGAGAGTGAGCTCTGTGGGGCAAGGATCATGTCCACTGTGTGCACGGCTGTAACTCAGCACCCAGCCTGGGTCACAGTAGGCCCTGTGGGTCTGTTTGTTAGCTGAGTCTGAACTCCCTGGCAGTCTGGCTTCCTGGGCGGGGCCCGGCTCATCTGGCACCATCTGCAATGTGACAAAGCCACCCAGCAGACTTCACACCAAGCCCCACGTGGGGTGCGCTCCCTCCCCTGGACAGTGTCCTTAGTGGGATGAGAGCAGGTAAGGAGAGTCAGTGGGACTAGCCCCTCTGGGAGACAGGAGGCTTCTGTCCAGGCCTCTGACGATCAGGGAAGGCGAGTGAGTGAGGTCACCTTCCTCGTCAAAGGCTTGGGCTTACACCCCAGTTCCTCACATCCTGGCTGTGAATTCCTGGGCAAGTCACTCACTCCACCTCTCAGAGCCTCACCTATAAGGAGGAGACAGCACTGCCCCTTCACAGGCAGGAGGGAGTGGGTAACAGATGGAAAAACATTTTGTTGACTGGGATCCACTGACCAAGTTTATTTCGCAAAATCTGTTGCCAAGATCGCTGTGCCTGGCCGACCAGCGTTATGGAGAAATACAGAGGCTGGTCAGGGTCTGCTGGGAAAAATACCTGAGTTTCTGTGTTTGAAGGCTGATGACCAGGAGCTCTCACAGCTGAGTAATTACCAGTAACTTACCCCATGTGGCAGGGCAGGAATCCCCGGTGACACCCAAGGGTCTCGATGTATCCAGGCACACAGAGGGGACCACATGGAGTGCATGGGCTGGGGGGATCTGGGAGCCTTGGTCTGTGGTGGGGGATGCAGAGGCTGAGGGCCAACTTACCCAAGGTTGTCACACAGAAGCTTTTTCTGGCTTTGTGGGGTGGCGGTGGCTCGGTTTTGACAGTTGATTTAGCGTCTCTGCTAGAGCTATACTTGCACAGTGCCAGGGCAGTTCTTCTGAAACACCCAGAGGCCTACTTACTTTTGGCCTCATGAAGGAGCCCTGCCCCCCACCCCACTTCACAAGATGTCTCAGGCCCCCCGTACCTCTAGAACATTCCAGTCCACACCCATTCCCACCAGCACCCCATCTTCCCTCTCTCTCGCTCTGAGTGTCCACCTGTGGCAGCAACGTGGGCTGGGCAATGTCCGTCCATGGCCTGCTGGTGGCCATGTAAGGCCATGTGTCCTTCCAGATGTCCACGTTTGGAGAATGAGAACTCTGTGTCTGCGAAGGGCTGCAGGGACCATACTCCAGGTTGTTCTGTTGTCATTGCTGGGGCCAGAAGAACCAGCTCGCTCTCTTCTTTCTTTAATGACCAGAGCTGTGGGCAGCTGCTTCCCAAACACACCCTGCAGTCTGAGGCTCAACCCTTAAGCAAGCACCCTCCAAGACAGAGGCCGACAGCCCCTCAGGATGCTGCTAACATCTCGGGTAGCCCATCATCTACATGTATCTTGGGTACACTGCTAGGCTTGCTCTGAGAGGCCCGCTCCAGCCCTCCTCATGGTACCCTCTCTGGATATGAGCTAGTTTTTCCTGCATCCCCCACTTTTTTTTTATTAACCTAGCTCTGTCACCCAGGCTGGAGTGCAGTGGCACGATCTCAGCTCACTGCAACCTTCTGCCGCCCGGGTTCAAGTGATTCTTCTGCCTCAGCCTCCAGAGTAGCTGGGACTACAGGTGCCTGCCATCATGCCTGGCTAATTTTTGTGTTTTTAGTAGAGACGAGGTTTCGCCATGTTGGCCAGGCTGGTCTCGAACTCCTGACCTCAAGTCATTCCATCTGCCTCAGCCTCCCAAAGTGTTGGGATTACAGGCGTGAGCCACTACGCCCAGCCTCCTGCATCCTTCTTAAAGTGTGGCTCCTGGAGAGAAACAAAGGATCGATTCCAGGTAGGGTGTGAGCCACAGAAAACAGAATAGGACTATTACCTCCTTCACTCTAGACACTCTCCCACAATTAATGCAACCCCAAACCGTTAGGGCCTCGGCCAAGTCCTGCTATGTTATCAGCCCACTGACCCCGTGCCGAGCCACTCCCCTGGAGCCTGTCTGCATGAGGCTGGTTTCTGGTACCCGGTGACAGATCCGTGGATTATTCCAGTGAACTTCATCTTGTCCGGCTCCACTTGTCGCTCTACACTGTGGAGATTGTTTGGCTCCAGTGTCTGACACATCTGCAGTGTTCAGACAAGCCACATGAACGCGCAGCCGTTCTGTATTTCCCGAGGCCTGAACAGTGGTGTTTCAGATTTTCAATCTGCCAACAATTTTTAAATCTGGAGATTTCACAGACATTGGAATTTGTGGCTTCTTTTGAAAAGTGGGGGAGCCTGGCCACATGGTATCTAGCCTGGGCAGGGCAGCCAGCTGCTGGGGCTGAGCAGCAGCTGCCGGTTCCTGTGATGCCCACCAGCCCAAGTTCAAATCCCGGTTTGACCTCTTCCAAACAGGTGACCTTGGATGTGTGACAAATCTGTCTGGTCTTAAAATCTATACTAGTTTCCTGTGGCTGACGGAACAAAGCACCATAAACTCGGGGGCTTAAGCAACAGACATTCATTCTCTCACAATTCTAGAAGCTGTAAGTCTGAAATCAAGGGATTGCCAGGGTTGGTTCCTCTCCAGGCTGTGAAGGAGAATCTGTTCCTAGCCTCTCTCCTGGCTGTGGGTGATGGCTGGAAATCCCTGTGTTCCTTGGCCTGAAGGTTCTCCACTTGAGTCTCTGCCTCTGTCTTCACATGGCCGAGTCCTCTCTTTCTGTAAGGACACCAGTCACATCAGATTAGGGTCCCACCCTACTCCTATATGACCTCATCTGAACTAGTTACATCTGCAACAACCCTATTTCCAAATAAGGTCACATGCTGAGATAGTGGGGGTTAGGATGCATCTTTTTTGGGACAGAATTCAACCCATACACCATCTTGAGGATGGGATTAATAGTATGATCTCAGAGCTATTGAGAGGATTTGGTGACATATTCCAAGAAAAAGTGGCTAGCACTTGAGTAAATGTTAATTATGACTATTATTATTTCTACTACACTTTTGAGACAAGACATAAGCCAGGAAATGGCAAATAGGTTTAGCTTCCCAGGCCCATACCCATGGACTGCTGAAAGCAGCACATGAAGACACAGTGCGGGAATCAATTAGTAATGTCTGCCATGGGTGAGTAGGAGGGGAGTGATGACACGGGCGCCAAATATTTCCCGTCCTTGGATAAGCAATTCTCCTTTTCACCCCCTCACCCTATGAGATTGTTTAGGATCTGTGAGCATGTGGTGGTTCATGGCATGAAGAATCACCTCCTGCCACACTTGCTCTGGAAGACAGTTGTAGTGGGTTGAATGGTGTCCCCCTGAACAATCTGTCCAAGTGCTAACCCCCAGAACCTGTGCATGGGACTTTTTTTGGAAATAGGTCTTTGTAGATGTAATTAAGGTAAGGATTACAAGATGAGATCATCTTGGGTCAGGGTGGGCCCTAATTCAAGGACAAGTCCTTCTAAGAGAAGGAGAAAGAGGAAGCCCTAGAGGGAAGACTGTATGGGGATGGAGGCAGAGATGGGAGTGATACAGCTACAGCCAAGCACGCAGGGGCCACCAGAAGCTAGAAGAGGCAGGGCAGGCTTCTCCCCAGAGCCTCCAGAGGGAGCGCTGCCTGTGGACACCTTGATTTCAGGCTTCTGGCCAGAACTGTTGGAGGAGAATACATTTCCGTTGTTTCAAGCCACCCTGCTTGTTGTGATTTGTTGCAGCAGCCATGGGAAACCAATATAGGAGCCAATGGAATTGTTTTAGAACAGCAATGAGAGTTACCTTCTGACCCGATACTCCACCCTGCCTGGCCCCAAGGCTAAGGAAGAAAGGGGGAGATTGCATTTACTGGGCAAGTATAATTTGCCAGGTGCTTAACAGATGTGACCTCGTTTAATCTTCATGGCAGGTAGGAATTGTTATTCACTACTTTACAGCTGAGGAAAATGAATCTCCGAGAAGTGAAATGCTGCCTACTCTCAAGTCACTGAGGGTGGGTGTGGTGATCCAAGCTCAAGTACAGGTCCAAGGTCAAGGCCTGTGCCCTTGAACACTAGTCCACATTGCCCTTGTCACCGGCCTGGGTCACTGCTTGGTCTTCTGCGGCCTCTTTATCTGGGAACTGCTGTGTCTACAGCCCCTGCTGCCCGCAGGATCCTGGCCTGTCTCATCAGAGCTGACCAGACTAGTGAGGGGACCCTAGCTGAAGGCCACTCAGCCGCAGGCAGGTGGACCACGCTGGAACATGGTCTGAGGGATGCAGCAGTGGTTTGGCTAGAGGCCCCAGGAGCACAAGGCTGCATAGCTGCAAGGATGGTGGCCTCAGAGGCAGTCCATGGGGACGCTGGAGCCAGAGACATGCAGAGAAGGGCTCATGTGGCCCAAGAGGAGAAGAGGACCACCTCAGCTCCCGCCCACTGCACTTCCTGCGTGGGTCCCAGAGCCGCTCGCATACCTCCTCACCACCTGCTCTGGCTCTGGGCTGGTCTGCCAGCTTCTGCTCTTTGCAACAGCACAAGTTCTGGCTACAACACACAAGTTCTGGCTACAATGTTCTTGTTGTAAAATAATTTGTTCCTCCCCAGCATAAGGCAGGCTAGTTTAGGATTCTGTGTGAGGCGCAGTCCTGGAAGGGCCAGAATGACTTCACAATAGCTTCTCCTTCACATGCCCGTGGCCTGAAGGCCAAGGACACTGGGTTTCCAGAACACTGAGTTTTTTAAACAACCATGTGCCATTTGGACAAGTGTCTTCCTTTACTCAGTGGCCACTGCCATGGCCCCATAAAAGCCAGATTTAGAGGCATTTGGAGAAGGCAGCCTGACTGGTAACCCTGCACATAGTGGGCCCGGTGCAGTGAGTGGCTCATGCCTGTAATCCCAGAACTTTGGGAGACCAAGGCAGGTGGATTGCTTGAGCCCAGGAGTTCGAGACCAGCTTGGGAAATATGGCAAAACCCTGTTTCTACAAAAAATACAAAATAAACTAGCGGGTTGTGGTGATGCACACTTGTGGTCCCAGCTACCTGGGAGGCTGAGGTGGGAGGACTGCTTGAGCCTCGGAGGCGGAGGTTGTAGTGAGCCAAGATTGCGCCACTGCACTCCAGGCTAGGCAACACAGCAAGACCCTGTCTCAAAAAACAAACAAACAAAACCCAAAAATCCCCCACGTAAACCCTGCACATACATCTAGGCAGACTCAGGGCCCGGGGCAGCCAAGGAGCAGAAGCCTTCGGCAGCAGAGTGAACGCTTTCAGCTTCCTCTGCAGGCTTCTCTGGGGTCAAGGAAGCAGGGCACATCTTCAGAGAGGTTTCTCTGTCGTTGCTCGTGGGCTCCAGCAGGCTGGCTCTCTCGGTGGAAGGTCTATAAGCTGACACAGACCCCATCCCAGTATGCCCAAGCCTTTGAGTCTCCCTACAGCTCAGAAAACACTTGGACTGTCACGGTAAGAAAAGCATGACATGACGGAACTGCAACTGCTGGTCCTCGGGTGGAGGAGCTGCTGCCCCCCAGTGCGTAATGGAAGCTCGGGAATAGCTGGGGCGTGGGCACACAGGGAGCCTGCACACCAGGGGCTGAGCGAAGCCCAGCAGAGGCTCCTCGGGATGTCCTGTTAACATCAGCCAAAGCGTCTTGCAAGGAGTTTCAAAAACAAACTCCAGAAGGAATGTCAATTCGATCCCTGGAACAAAATAATGACAGTTATCACAGCCATGAGTCATTGATGGCTCATAGATGGCACAGACTGGGGCTTTTCAGCCCATTTCTCTGTGGTTCATGGCAAGACTGCATGGTGGGTGCCGCTATCCCCGTTTCATGGAAAAGGAAACTGCAGGTCTGAGGGGCCAGGAAACTTTCCACCGGCCTCCCAGCTAGTGGGCGGCAGAGCTGGGGTTTGCACCCAGCGGCAGGATGCTCTGAGGCTCTTACTCTCTCTAATGCCCTCGTAAGATCTGCACTCAGCTGGGGCTCTGAAGCACATGCTCTCAACAAGTGTAACAGTTAGGATGACTACCGTGAAGCAAACGATGCCATTCTGACCCCACGCTCCAGAGGGTGGTGACAACTATGAATGCCGCCTAGGCTGCTGTGCAGTTTTGTTTTTGTGTGTTTTTTTTTTTTTTTTGAGACGGAGTCTCATTCTCTCGCCCAAGCTGGGGTGCAGTGGTGTGATCTTGGCTCATTGCAACCTCCGCCTCCTGGGTTCAAGCAATTCTCCAGCCTCAGCCTCCTGAGTAGCTAGGACTACAGGTGTGCGCCACTGCACCCAGGTAATTTTTGTATTTTTAGTAGAGACAGGGTTTCGCCGTATTGGCCAGGATGGTCTGGAACTCCTGACCTTGGGGCATCTGCCTGCCTCGGCCTCCCAAAGTGTTCGGATTACAGGTATGAGCTACCGAGCCTGGCCATGCAGCTTCTTCTGAATCACAGTCCAAGTGATTGTGTGTGCAGTGTAGGGGGCACAGTGAGGGGCCCTGAGGCCACATGGGCCTGGAAACGCCTTGGCTGGATCCTTCTGGCTGAAAGGCACTTTGCCTCTGTTCTGTGCCACTCAGACGATTCCTCAGAGGCGGCAGTGTGGATGAAGGAATGTGACTTTCCTCCGATCTTGCCTAAGTGCAACAGATAACTGCTCTCCATCCAGCATCTCCTCACCCTGCTGGGATCATCAGTAGCAGCAGGAGCCACTCTGGAAGCTTAATCCGAGCCTGATCTCCAGGGTCATGGGCAGCCCTGTTTTCTTAAAGTGAAAGGTGAGGAAATGTAGGAAGAGGACTAACGGATGCGTATTTGGTGCCAGGTGCTGCGCTGGGTGTGTTATATGTAACTGTATTTAATCCTCACGTGCTCTGGAGGGGACATCAAGATTCCTGTGTTTCAGATAAGGAACACACAGGGAGGCTGCCCTCCATGTGGGACAGGAAGTGGAGGTTGGGGTTTGCTCACACGTCTCTGTGATTCCAGAGTCCACGCTCTGCTTCTTGGAAAACAGCACTGAAGGAACCACTTCCACAGTTCTCTGGCCACTCTGGCCAATTTGATAAGTTTCCAGGAGATAAGCCTGAGGCCTAAGGGGGTCCTGGATTTACTCGTCAGCCAAGCTTGGTGAGAACCCAGCTGTCCAGACCCTATGGCTTTCAGCAGTGCCTTGTCTGCTAACAGGCTCTGCTGCTGTCAGACGAATGGAGGCCAGCGCTTCTCAAACTCTGTTCCAGCTAATTATTCTTAGGCACTTGCAAGTTCTGTCAGCATATTACAATTATATTTCCATTTAAATAATTTTAAAAACTCACTTATTTTTCCTGGTTATAAAGACATCCTTTCTCTTTGTAGTGATAACTTGTAAGTAAAAGCCAGAATGTTGGCCGGGCACGGTGGCTCACGCCTGTAATCCCAGCACTTTGGGAGGCCAAGGCGGGTGGATCACGAGGTCAGGAGATCAAGACCATCCTGGCTAACACAGTGAAACCCCGTCTCTCCTAAAAATACAAAAAATTAGCCAGGCAAGGTGGTGGGCGCCTGTAGTCCCAGCTACGTGGGAGGCTGAGGCAGGAGAATGGCGTGAACCTGGGAGACGGAGCCTGCAGTGAGCCGAGATCGCGCCACTGCACTCCAACCTGGGCGACAGCGAGACTCTGTCTCAAAAAAAAAAAAAAAAAAAAAAAAAAGCCAGAATGTCACAGAAGAAAGCTTTAGTTTTAGGTGGGTGTGCCTCACACTGGAGGCTGGCGATGTGTGTTTTTGGGAGGCGGGTGGTTACACTGTTTTTTCTTTTAATTGCACGAATGCTCCTTGTGAGGACGCCTGCGTGCATGAATTCTTCTTGGGTGTTGAGACATCTGACTTCCAGAGAGGCCACAAGCCTCTCCAGGGTTCTTTCCTGACTGGATCCTAACAAGCCAAGTTTGTGCTCTGATCCTCAGGGGCTTCCCAGACCAGGGGAGCAGCGAGAAGCCACTAGGACATTAGAGCTGCCGAGGGTCAGGGCAGAAGCACCAAGGCGGGGCAAACACCTGGCAGGTCTGACCCGGGCTCCTGGTGCCGAGGAAACCTGGCTGGGGAATGCAGTGAGAAGGGCTGCGTGTCCTGTGGGGAGACAGCAAGTGCAATCCTCACTAAGGGAACAATGCCTGGCACACCCAGAAGTAGCTGTAAAATTTCACTCCAGACAATTATCTGGGTTTGTTCAACATCCGTTTATCACTTTTGAAAGTTACTACTGGCTGGGCGTGGTGGCTTATGCCTATAATCCTAGCACTTTGGGAGGCCAAGGTGGACGGATCACTTGAGCCCATGAGTTCTCGACTGGTCTGGGTGACATGGCAAAACCCCATCTCAAAAAAATGAAAAAAGAATATTACTGTGTAAAACATGAACTGCAAAGATATACACCCAACCTATGGTGACAGCTGCCTCTGGGAAGTGGGTGAGAGGGATGGGCCCATAGAGGGTGCTCATCTGAAATGTGTTACTTCTTGAAACACAATTGGAAGCAAATAGGACAGATTGCCACAACCCTAAACTCTGGCTGGGGAGGTGAGGACATGTGCTCTGCGCCCCTCCACATCTTCCCTCCACTGTGGAAGCCTGCATGCTCCCTGAGCCCAGATACCCAAGCGTGAACAGTCCAGGCATATGGCAGAATGAAATGCAGAACGCAGCCATCATATGCTGAAGTACAAATTTAATAAAGCCTTTGATCACATCTCAATCCATAAGTTAGCTACAAAAACAAAAAATCCTACAACTTTTTAGAGCCATCAAGAGCCATCAAGGTGTCAGTGAACACCAGTTACAAAAGGAGATTCAGTGTTTCAGATAGTGCAATATTTCCAGCTGCTGAAAAGAATTTAAATGAAATTACAAACTACCCCTCTTTGTCAAAAATCCACATGGAGTTGATATTGGTGCTTATAAATCACTCTCTCCCAGTCCCTCACTGGCTCCAACCTTCAGGTGATAAAAATCAGGATGGGATCCATCTTCCCTGTGCTGACAGTCTGGGGTCCCCGCATGTATGCACAAACCCGCCCAGCGTGCGCACGCAGGTTCAGAAGAAATCTTCAAAGGAACCGAGCGTTTGGAGAAAGTGGCAAGTCCACAGAATCAGAGGTTACGAACACACCTTCAATAATATTAATACATTACTGTCTTTAAATTCCTTGCCATGTTTCCATCAAAGTAGAGCATACACTGTTTTCCAGAAGCCTGGGGGCTTGACCTGGGTGGGACACCAGGATGCAGCTGAAACTCTGAAGGACTGTGGAGACGGGTGGCCCCTGCTTTGCTGCCACCGTGACAGCTCTTGTTGGAAAACGTTTTGCGTTTTGAGGAGAGCAGAGGAGGGACTGGGCCTTCCTGGCTTCGAATCTGGCATCAATCTTGGTGGTGGAGGTGCAGGAGCATGCGGTGGGAGAGGGTGGGTGGCTGTCAACACAGACCACAAACAGGGCCTCTGCCTCAGTTCCCTGGAGCTAAAGATCTTACAACAAAGGTAAAGAATCAGGGCAGAGGAACACAATGGGTTGGAAGAGAAATGAAGTTAAAAACAAACAAACAAAAAAAACAACCCAGAGGGTGTGAGCCTCTGTCAGTGCAACGGGCTTCCAGGTTCCCTGTGCTGAGGAAGGATGGGCAGCAAGACCCAAGTTTCCTGGGATTTTGCAGCCTCTGGAGTGAAGCCACCGCCCAGACGGGATGTGTACCGTAGGTTAGTGTTTGTTCCTCATTAGATAACCAGTGAGGCAAATAAGCAGGGTCAAAGGCAGCTGTCCTCCGCGGGACAAGCAGGCTTTGGGTAACAGCCAGCACGTTCCGGAAACGGGGCTGCTGCTAAGGGCCAATGTTTTTCTTCTCCCAAACCAGGATGCCAATGTGAATGCATAGGACGGGAACAGGTCTGGGAAGGCTCCCTGGCAGCTCAGCCCGCTGAGGACGCAGGAAGCGGGAGGGCCGCGGCATGGAGCGTGTGGCTTCAAGGCAGGAGCAGCGCCTTGGACTCACGGTGCTCCATAGCGTCCCTAGCAGGCGCCTGCGCTTCCCTGGGCAGCAGATGGGCCTGGCTGTCTGGGAAGAGGCGCTGTGGACGGCATGGAGGCAGAAACTTTGTGGGGTGCATAGAGGCTTGGCGAGGCCTTACCTGAGTAAGAGATTTCAGAAACGGAAGGAGAGGATCTCACGCACAGTAGGCTTTGTACACTCAGACCCATGCTGCAAAAACCACTCTAGACTCTTGCAATTCCTGGGACTTGTTCATACACAGCTCACTCAGAGGGCTAAGGAAAGACAGACTCCCAAAAGATCAAACTAGCTAAAAGAAGCCCCTCTGCCATCACCAGGAAGAATGGACCGGTGTTGGTGGAATCTGGAGGTTTATTTTCTGCAGCCCTGTGCCTTGGGCATCACCTGGAGGTGCTGTGTAGTGCTGTCGTGGGCGTCTAAAGTTCTTGAGGCCACAAGGAGTCTCATGGCTATAGAGAGGGTCTAGGGGCCAACGTCACCTGGCATGTTGGTCACATTCCCAGGGACCACACTGCCTCTGGGAGCTGAAGGTCCCTGGCAGCCCAGGAGCCCTGGAGGCAGGGCCGGAACAGGAGCTAGGAGAGTTCGAAGCCCGTGTTCATGCTGATGGCATAGCGCAGCTTCTCGCGGAGGACGCTTTTCTTGCTGTAGTTGGGCAGCTTGAGCAGGTTGAAGCAGGTGGAGGAGGTGGGCAGGCGGCCGCCTGGCTCCCGCTTGCGGATGGTGAAGAAGCCCCGGAGGACGCTGCCCAGAGTGTCCCCAGTGTCCTGAAGGCACACATCATGGCCTTGGATTGGGAAGGGCCTAGTTTGGGAGCCCAGGCAGATGCCAAAGCCAGGGAGCCCAGGGAGGGGGTCTGGCCAGGCCCTGGATGCTGGGCAGAGTGCAGGGCACTGCCCTGGCACCACTACCTGAGGTCAAGCCCCAGACACAAGATGACTGGCTTTCAGAGAAGGAACCCCTTCTCCCTGGGGCTTGCACAGAGAATTCCTGCACTAAGTAAGCTTTTGGAAATCGGGCCTTCCGGTTCACAGCGCATTACTGGTTAATCGTCAAAAAGTAGAATGCTGTAAAAACTCTGTTAGGTGCCCAAACATTTCTGAATGCGCTCCTCCCTCCTCACCGGTGCTGTGGCCGGTGGCAGACCATGACTTGGGCCAACTTTCCCTTAAGCATGGAGGCCGAGGACTGTGTAGCTCCCTGTACAAGGTGGCATCAGGGGCTCAAACTGCATCATGAGAGGCAGCTACACCCACAGGTGGCCACTGGGTTTTTATGGGGAGTAGGACGCTCATTTGAGCACCCACAGTGGGCCAGGCTTGGGACACACAGAGCTCCGTAACCCTGAAGGCATTCCTTCTCCTTTGGCCAGTGAGGAAATGAAGCAGCGAGCCTGGACGTGCACAGCCTGCTGGGGTAGGAGTAGCATTCGAGTCTGCGCCTGTCTGCCTCCTGAGCCCACTCTCTCACCTTCTCCCATGCTGCCTCAGATCTGGAGCCCTGGTGAGGCCAGATGCCACTAAAAACAGCATGTACCCACCCCCACTCCGGGTACCCTTCCCTCAGGAAGGAAAGAGAAAGAGGCTGCCAAGAGAGGGCTGAGTCCGTGGGCAGTCTCTCTGGGGCTGGCTGGGTCTCCTGCCGTGAGAACTGTGGGGCCGTCCTCACTTGGCTCTGAGGGGTCCAGCTGCTCGCCTTGCTGATACGTGGACTAGGTAAGGGCCCTACACAGTGGGCACAGCAGACAACCACCAAGAGGGAAGTCAAGGAACACTGCCCAAGGCTGGCTCTTCCCCACCCACCCTGTGGGGGTACCTGATCGTCCGACACCTCCACGCAGCGGATGGAGAAGGGAGGCTTGAGGTAGGCGAATCCCAGGAGCGGGGGTCTGGAGCAGCTGGTCACGAACTGCAACACAAAGTAGGGTCAGTGGGGATGGGGCAGGCTCCTGCTCTTCCAGGACGGGCCCTTGCAGCTGTGTAGCACGTGTTTGCTCTGTCTGTTACCGTGTTGTAACTGCTGTCTAGCCAGCCGTATGGGGTGGCGGGGTGGATCTGGCCCCAAAACTGGCACACGCTGTACATCTCTCTCAAGGGTGCTGCTCTCGGGGACTAAGACACATGAAACCCATACCCAACAGGTGCGACTGGCCACTTGTGAGAGCACGTGTGACTGCAGAGTAGAAACAGCACAAATGCCCAGCCAGGGCACTGGTGAGGCATCCCCAGGAGGCAGGTCTGCTGTGGGACTGTCAAGAGGAACAGAGCAGCAGCTGACATCCTCCCATAGAGAGACTATGTGACGAGAACATGGGAGATGGTGAGGGCGAGGTGGAGGCTGGTGGCACCCACCGCACGTGGCGCAAACAGAGGGAACCCGGGAGACCCGCACTCACTGGCCTTGCACTTGGCATCCTGCCGGCCCCTTACTCATGCAGAGGGGATTGCACAGGTGCAATCACCTGAGCCCTGGGCCTGCTGATCTAGAGTGGTCTATGTGCTGGGGCCCAGGGGGACCCTCTGCAAGAAACTAATAACCTCTCAGCACACTGACAAAAATGAGGCCCCAGAGCCAGTGAGGCTGCAGAGCAGGCCGAGGTGCCGGCAGCCCAAGTGGGGCCTGTGGGCAGCCAGCTACACTTCCCTGCTACCCACTGGGAACTCCTGGAGTTCTCCAAGCGGCAGCCCCTGTGTTATTCCCGCAAATGTGCTAGCTCGTGCCTGGAGAGAGGCATCTGACCAGCCTGGAAATCTAAGTGATAAACTTGCACAGGAGTGTCCCAAGAAACCACTCACTTTAACTCAACAGTAGCCAAGAATGTTCTCCCTTCTCTAGGGGATACAGGGGCTTGTCACTTATATCATCAAGCTGTCCTCCAAAACTCAGGGGCAAGTTGAGGGTTTGGGTCTGTTATAAATGGTTGCGAGATTCCTGAGACCATCCAAAGACAGTTTATGTGTGTCAGGCATCAAAAAAAGTTTTAAAAAGAGTATTAACAAGATCTATTCCTATTCTAATATGTTTTATTTATAAAAACCATAGCAGCGTCAATGCAGGAAGCATTTTTGTGTTTCTACACTGTGACGAGCATTCCCTGAATGCAACTTCATCCAATCACTCTACGGATGCTGTGTGTCGGGGTTGTGGTTAGTCCTGTTTTAAGAATAAGGGGACAGACACAGAAGTATCTGTGCATCCCAGTTTAGGCTGGCTCAGGTCTGCCCACTGCAAATTCAGGTGGGTGAAAGGAGGGAGGGAAGCTTTCCCTCTCCTGCCAGCGGGTAGGGGCGGAGAACACAGGAAACCCCTGGATGCTCTTTTACATTTTCAGAGAAGCGTGGTCGTGGTCACATCCACTCCTGGGTAAGGGTTACATTTCTTCTGCTTGACTCTGGGGCCTGTCTGCAGCTGCACAAAAGGGCAGGCACATGGTAAGGAACTGTAGGTTTGGTGACAGGTTATCCAAAGACACAAACACACCTGTTTTGTGGGGCGGCACCTGCACAATGATGAGACACTGGTTTTCCTCTGTAGGAGGGGCCAGCGTGAGCCGTTTTATAGCTTGGCAGAAACTGCTTTGCCCATGAGGCACTTCTGGGAAAACTGAACTGATTCTCCCAGAATCAACTTCTGGAATTCTGTCTGCCTGCCCACCCTAAATCCCCAGAGACCTGTGGGGGATGTGGGGCATTTGTGTTATCTGCTGGACTGAGTCAGGGCCTCTTCAACAGGAATAAACTCTCCTCAGAATGACCACCCAGGAGAGACGAAACCAGCTGTCATTTTAATTGCCAGTGACACTGTCCAGGTTGCCTCAACAGATGAGGCCACGTGAGATTGTTCAAGCCCAAACCTCCAAAAGAAAACGTTTCAAGGCACTAAATTTACCACCAGAACATGGCAAAATGTTCATTGATATTCTGTCAAGTAGGAAGGCTGGTGGGAAATGATAGGATCCCATTTGTAGAGAAATATACACATATATAACACATACACAGAGAAGTGTGTGTGCCATCCAATGTCCTAGAAAATACTTACACACTGCTGATGTCAGTAACAAAAAAACAATGCAATGGCATTAGGGGAATATTTTGAACATTTACAACTTTTACAGACACCATAACAGGGGAACCAGTTAACGTTAGCCACTTTATTTGCAAAAATACATCTTGGTATCAGCCTAAGCAATTGTGTGTGTTTTATCGGGACACTGTGGGTGTGTATGTGTGTCTTACGTTATTGAGAAAATGGGTATAGAGAGATAGTCCCTGGTGAGTAGGAGTGTAGAGAGTTGACAATTCCATACTGGAGGAACAGCAATTGTTTAATATTTTGCTTATCTGTATTTTCCCAAGGTAAGGTTCCAAGCAGAGGGTCATTTACTTCTATAATGAAAGGAAATAAAGAAAAAAGATGTTATCAAGGCCAGCATAGACGAAAGGGAGGACGGAGTGCCGAGCACAACAGGTATGCCCACCTCTGCAGGGGGCCTGTCCCTGCAGCCAGGGACACACAGCAGGCTCGGCTGTGCCCCTCGAGCCCCTCTCTGGTTACTGCTTGGCCTACCGGAAGGCCTGCCTGTAGGAGAGGATGTGCTGACTATCTGAGGTCCTCCTGATAATTTCAGTTTCTTCAGCGTAAATTATTACATCAACTGGCCTTCCAGGTTTATGAGAATACATGCATGCATGCATAGGTAATAAATAAAATACCTTCAGAAACATAGCTCTCTCATCCGGTGTGAAGTCGGAGGCCAGAATATCCCAGAGCCAGATGATGACTCTGTGACTTCCATGGAAACCACCATAGTAGACTGTGTGCTTCCTGAAAGCAATACAGACCTGGGCTCAGCAACGTGCCAGGGTGGGCACTTATGGACAGGCAGGCAGGTCATGCAGACAGCTGGCACGGTCCACTCTGGCAGGCCTGGGGAACACTACTAATTTCTCTTAAAGCCAGAAGTTCATGCCTCAATAACTCTATCTCCCTGGGAAGCTGAAAGGGTGGGGAATTTGAGAGCTGGCCCTGCTGTTCCCAAGCAGAAGCCAACCCCAGATCCTCTGACCCCATCTCCTAGAGCTTCAGAGAACCCCCAGTCCTCAGGCCTGCTTCCACTTCTTAATCTCTAGGCAGACAAGTGGTCAAGCTTTTAATCCAAAGCAGTCCAGCCAGTCCAGGGAGGAGAAGGAGATCTGGAGACAGGCTCCTAAAACAACTCTCTAAAAGGAACCCAGCGAGGGAGCAGCTGGCTTTCTGGGAGGCCTAGGAATTTCACCCTTCCCCCCACCCGCCTCTTACTTTAAATCTTCCAGATCAATCTCAGCATTGTCGCCAGAGATGAGACGCTGCAGTTCAGGAGTTGAGAACATTCGGATCCACTCGGGTTTGATAATGGAACGGAATCCGCTAATGAGGGCAGCTGTCTGGTTTTTTATTTGAGTGTGCATTCGAAAATGTGCCATCAGATGGATGTAGCTAATTCTGTTGCCAACAAGGAAGAGAAAACAATGACAATTAATAGGACGGGGCAGGCTGTCACCAATGGGCTGAAAGACGAGTCTAGTCATTTCTGAACCATTTTACAAAAAACACAAACAGTACCAGAGTGTTTCATCATAACAATGACAATGGCGACAATGACGACAGCATTCATGAACTGCACACCATACGCCACTGTGAACACATCAAGCCTGTATCATTCACTCCTCCCCAAAACCCATAGGTCACACCTCAGGGTAAGCCCCCACTATGTTGGGAATCACAAGGAGACATTCCCCAGGTAAGAAGAGGGCCCTTCTTAGTACAAAGGGTGCTTTTTGGACTTTCATTTAATCTCATTCTTCTGGACATAAATCAATTAAGATACCATTCAGTCCTCTAATAAGTTTTAAAATAGAAAAAAATTGTTTCATGTCAAAACTTTAATCAAAACCTTGCTAATCTGGATCAACAGTCTAATGCTATGGCAAGGCGGACCTGCAGATGCTTTAAACACGCAGCTGGGCTAGGAGTGGACTCAACTGGGAAGTCAGAGCAACTTACAATGGTTCCAAGAAGAGGGTCTCTGGGTCTGCTTTGATGAACAGGGTGCCCTCAACTACAACGGCATAAAGCATATAATCCTCTCAACAGGTTACATACATTCCAACAGGCTTGCCAGCATCACTAATTTCTTTTTTCTTTTTATTTATTTATTTTTTGAGACAGAGTCTCACTCCGTCACCCAGGCTGGAGTGCAGTGGTGCAATCTCGGCTCACTGCAACCTCTGCCTCCCGGGTTCAAGCGATTCTCCTGCCTCAGCCTCCCAAGTAGCTGGGACTACAGGCATGCACCACCACACCCAGTTAATTTTTTTGTGTTTCTAGTAGAGATGGGGTTCACCATGTTGGACCAGTCTGGTCTCAAACTCCTGACCTCAGGTGATCTGCCCGCCTTGGCCTCCCAAAGTGCTGCAATTACAGAGGTGAGCCACCACGCCTGGCCTTTTTTTTTTCTTTTTTTTTTTTGAGATGGAGTTTCATTCTTGTCGCCCAGGCTGGAGTGCAATGGCACGACTCGGCTCACTGCAACCTCTGCCTCCTGGGTTCAAGTGATTTTCCTGCCTCAGTCTCCTGAGCTGACATTACAGCGCCTGCCACCATGCCCAGCTAATTTTTGTATTTTTAGTAGAGACGGGGTTTCACCATGTTGGCTAGGCTGGTCTTGAACTCCTGATCTCAGGTGATCCACCTGCCTTGGCCTCCCAAAGTGCTGGGATTACAGGTGTGAGCCAACGCACCCAGCCTTGCATCACTGATTTCTTAGCAAAGAACTTGAGCCCGGCCCATGTACGACTCTCACCAATTCCAAATTAGTAGAGTCCAAATAAATGTTTTACAATGCTAAAGCTTTAGTGATCTCAAAAATATCCCTATTTAAAAAAATTTTCCAGCAGCAAACCTGTATATTAATACATACAAATATGATTTTCCTATCATTGCTCCTCCTTCCAGGTATACTTTGAAGCAGGTGACGAGTACTGCTCCACTTTACTGAGAAAGGGGGAGAGGAAGGGAGGAGGTGAGAGGGAGGGAAGGAGAGAGGGAGATAGGAGAGAAGAGAGTATGGGAAACATCCAACACTCATGAAGTGCAAGATCAAGTATCACCCCTAAAGAGGGAGAAACTGGCACTGCTAGGCCTTTTGAGTTAGTATGCAGAAATGAGTATCCTTACCCTGACCTGAGGCTTTATGCTATAAATGCTAAGAATCTGTGAAACAAGTTTCCACATAGGAGGTTTCCCAGCAGGACAGGACTCTCCCTCCAGCACAGCCTGCCCCTACCTACCTCCTCTGGGCGTTCTACTTAGCAGCCAGTGTCTATGTGGGGAGAGTGAGTGACTACCTACCGTCACCCCCAAGCTGCAACACCTGGCAATGCGTGTCCTCTCAGGGGGTGGCAGGATCCATGTGACACGTCACCCATCTGAGGATGGTAAACATCACTGCTGTCATTTAAGCCCTCCTCTGAGCCTGACACCCAGGAAGGTATTTTATACACATTGCCCTACAAGCACCCCCTTAAAGGAATGGCTACAGGTTACATGGCAGGCAGGGGCAGGACTCACCATGCTCTCTCTGGCCCTGGCTGGGCCCTCTCTACTCTCCCAGGCAGTCCTTCCCAATCTGCACTTTGTTCCTTCTAAGTTTTCAAACTAATGCCCTGTGGCCAAGGAGCAAGGCCGGTGTATTTCAATCATTATGAAAACAGGGTCTGTTCTCCTGACGTTTCTGACAGTCTAAATAAAAAAGTCCCAAGCTTGCAGACTGACCGAACCACCTGATCCGAGAGGAACATGATGCTTGGGAACACTGGACTGTGACGTGCATCTGATTCAAATGACTCACCAGGTGGGACTGAGCCCTCACTTGTCACTAAAGAGACTGATGCTCCAATTAACAGTTCAAATGCTCAACTGAGCCTGGCGGCAGGAGATTGATAAACTGACAAGGGGGCCAATGTCTGCTTCTCATGCCGGGCTCCACTGTTTTAATTAGGTGACAATAGGGCTGAGTGGAGACCATGCACTGAGAGGTTTTGCTTCTAGGGACCAAAAAGGATGACATTTATGATAGATTCTGCAGAGCCCTTTACCTGTGACAATAGTTGCTGGGCCTCAGAGTCTCTCTAATTCCCATGTCTAAGGACCTCCATCTGTGGCATTTGAATTCATCACGGTGTCTTCTCAAGAACACTGTTTTATACAACTGCCATGTGCTATCATCCAAAATGATCTGCCCCTCCCTGTCAAGGTGTCTTTCCACCTCTGTGGCCTCTGGGTTCAGGACAGTGTGCTAAATGGCTCAGAATCCATCTGTTTGCATCTAGGGCCGTTATTAAACTCCTAAGAACACCGTGGCCTGGGTGCCTCTGACCTTAGAAGTGCTACTGCAAAAAATAAATGGTCAATTCTTATTTTGCAAATCAATTTTCTTTTTTTTTGAGATGGAGTCTCACTCTGTCGCCCAGGCTGGAGTGCGCTGATGTGATCTTGGCTCACTGCAACCTCCACCTCCCGGGTTCAAGCGATTCTCCTGCCTCAGCCTCCTGAGTAGCTGGGATTACAGGCATGCGCCACCACGCCCAGCTAATTTTTGTATTTTCAGTAGAGACGGGGTTTCAACATGTTGATCAGGCTGGTCTCGAACTCCTGACCTCGTGATCCGCCCGCCTCGGCCTACCAAAGTGCTGGGATTATAGGCATAAGCCACTGTGCCCGGCTGCAAATTGAATTTAATACAATTCTGGCCTATGAACTGTAACCGGTAAATTCCATTATGATATTTATGGCCTCTTTCTACTTCAATCTATCTTAATAAATTCTCAACATAAGCCCAGAGAGCCAGAATGAAGTCTTTTCAAGTGGTGACCTTAAAAACCTAATTGCTATACTCACTTATTTTCATTTGTAACAGGAATGGTCTTCCCTCCAGGAATCAGTTCATGGCAAACAAGCTGGGGGAGAAGATGGGAGTAATTACTAGGGAGGACTCTAATGGGGAAATAAAGCTTCCCGGAGATGAGAGGGCCCGGTACAAACATCCATGATAATGATGGAATTAAGATGGCCTATGCTTGGGAACCATCCTTTCTCATAAAAAGTCAAGGCTGAAATATCAACAAGCAGACCCTGCATGATCGATACGAAAGGTTTTTTTCTCACCCAATCCTTGTTCAAACATTTGTATTAAGACTTTGGGATGTCATGGAGGGGAATGTGTTGGCATTTCAGAGCAGAGCAGGATGGTTAAATAAACACTGGTACATCCATACCCTGGAATACTGTGCAGGTACTAAACAATATGATGAAAATGTGCGTTTACTAAAAAGGTGAAAAAAGGCCACTGATGTAACAACATGCACAGAATGGCATCATTTCTGGAAAGGGAGACTCTGGAAAGAGTCTCAAAGGACGCAGGTAACACGTCACGGGCACCCTGTGGGCACTGGCATTACGGGCAGCTTGCATTTTCATCTTTTGCTCATATTAGAGCTAATTTTTTTTGTTAGAAGTTTCATTATCTTTATAGTCGGGAGAAAAATTATGTCAGGAGGAAGCCTCAACATCTGATTATAGATTTATTTTAAACTCTGTAAAATCAACTGCTTCTTTCAACTTCAAGAACACTTCTGTGGATCACCTAAAAATCAAAGGACATATCATTTGAAGCCAATTTTAATAGAAATTCTGTGAAGATTCTATAACCCTACAGCTCTAGAAAGGAACACAGTGATCCCATGTTCAGCATCTCGGGTGGCACCAGTCGGTTTTAAAGCTGAAAGGGCCCTTAAGAATCAGGCAGCCTGAGGTTTCCCCTGATTCCAGGAACACCCTGCCCATGAGCTATTCTGTAGACAATGATCCTGCGAGACAGCATTCTTTCCTTCCTTCAAAGAAGAGTTCTGTGTCCGAGGAGTTAGGGAAGCTTGAGATTAACTCAGCTCCACTTTGGTTTCCTCCTCACAGGCTGCTCAGAGCCTTCACATGCCAGCCTGCCCAGGGGTCTTTCAGGAGGACAGGCCACGCAGGGCTCCCAGCGGTGCTTATAGACTGGGCCCATCCAGGACTCGCATCTGGCAAATGGATATGGAAAGTGTGGCTCAGGGAGGCTGGGGGTTCTCTCTGAGGTGCCCAAGCGCAAGTCTAAGAAGTCGGCTCTGCATTAAGAAGCTCATGGCGCGGTTTCTCCCGAGCGGCCCTTGGACCTGCACTCCCAGAGCCTCTTGCAGGGACCTCCACCAGGACACAATCAGAGGGGGCGGAGGCCGCTGCAGAGAAAAGCCAGAAGGAACCGTGGGAGGAGACGTGCTGCGGCCCTGAGACCAGGGTCTCTGCTCCCTGCTCTGCTCTGCATGCCGAGCATGAACAAGGACAGGCTTCTGCTTGAGGCGCTTCTCGGGTGGCATCTTCCCCTTCTCTAAGACATAATCCTCCATTTGTAACGGCTAATCCTCACCATGGTAACGAAAAGCCATGTTACAAATGGGGAATTACCCTAAAATGCGATATAAGAAAGCAGGGTCTCTGCGGGAAGCTTCAAAGGCCAGGTCAACTGGGAAGGAAAGGATGGGGCCCTCCCTCCTGGCAAGAGGGGAGGAGGATGGGCGAGGGGTGGGGAGGACAAGGGACCAGACAGAGCCTCAGCTTGAGGCTCTTTCTGAGGAAAGCACAAATAACACGGCAAGTCTCAGGAACCCATGGGAGCAGTGGAAAGGGAGCTCAGACAAAGGGCGGACCTACCTGACCCATGACGTCCTCGTCGTAAGACAGCGTCAGGCCCAGGTCAGCGATGTCCCCGTCATAGCGCTAATGTAACAGAGAAGGGGAAAGTGTTAGGTCCATGGAGCACTATGTGCTTAGAGGTTTAACCCTCCCTTGAGGCGCTGCTTTGGTGCTGTGAACACCCATGGCTGCTGAACAGCTTGATGCAAAGAAGGTCATTCATGACTTTGAGGAAGGAGGTTGTGAGGATCAGCCCAGAGTGGGACTGCCCACAGGGGGATGTGAAGGGTCTGCTGCAGCTACAGCAACAGCAATAAGAGAGGACAGGCCATCTCCTTCTGGGACTTTGCAAGCTGTGAGTTCACACCAGTGCTCGGCTTAGCTCACCCACCATTCCATGCTCACCTTGATGGAGGTGAGGTTTTTATAGAACTCAGAGTCCAGAGAAGGCAGTTCATCCACCGAGCTATAGAAGACGCTGTGGTGGTGCCCAAGCAGTTGGCTCAGGAAGAAGGATGCGAATGGCACGTCCACCACAATTCCCTGGGAGAGCAGAGAAGCAGAGCTGTCCATCAGCCAGGATTCTGATGCAGTGTTTGGATCGGGGTGGCTCAGGGTGCAGACATGGCCCAGGGGTGCCATCGGCATTTCCAGGCCCCTCCTAAGTTTCCAATCTGGAGGGCAGTATCTCCCCATCCTCTACCAAATACAACTGAGTGCCTCCTGGGGACAGCGCAGTGGTCAGGACACACGGTTTGGAGCTATAGTGCTCAGGGATTAAATCCTAGCTGGGCTGCTGCCAAGCCAGGGGCCCTCAGCTGTCTCACCCGTCAGTGGGGGGCAGCACCAGCCTCTCAGTTAAGAGGATGGTACGTGCACAGTACCAGCCCCCCTAAGCTCTCAGGGCAGCCGTGGCATTGGCAGGGGCCAGAGGAGCACAGAGGATAAGCTCTCCCGCAAAGGCAGGGTTGGGGAGCTTCCAGGAGGAAAAGCCAGCTAAGTGAGGCCTAAAGGAGCCAGCCAGGCACTGGTACGAGGCCCCAGGCATACTCCAGGGATAGAGGGCACGGAAGCAATGGAAGCTATGTCCAATGAGGATGCAGGGCCAGGTCAGGGAGGGCCTGTAAGCCTCGCTGCAGGCTGGATTCTGTCCAGAGGGCTCTGAGCAGGGAAGGGACAGAGCTGCACTTTTATGTGGGGAATGGGCTGGCGAGAGGAAGACAGGAGGCAGAGACACAGCCAGACGGCTGTGGCATGCTGCCAGGGGAAAACGCCGACAGACTGTGCCAGGGTAGCGGCAGAAGGGTGGAGAGAGACATGTGGACTGGAGAGGCTGAGAGGGGACAGTCACTCGGACTTAATGACGCCTGTCAGAGGACCGTGAGGGGTAAATGAGTTAATCCATGCCATTCCTCACACACGGCCTAGCAGGTCCCATCTTCTCTCGTCAGCACAATTACTGTCAGAGGTGAGGGAGGGAAAGGACACAGAGGCGAGGCCTGGGAAATGGGATGACGTTCAGAAAAGCCAGGAGGCCATGCTTTCCAGGTGGCCCAGGCTCTTCTGAGTGTCATCACAGTAACGTGTTTAAAGGAAAACATATGCCATGTGCTCGGGTGGGTCCTAATGGGATTTTTAACTTTTTCAATGGAAATCAACTGAGAAATTGTCTCTATTATGCAGATGAGGAAACAGAGGCACAGAGAATGGGCCCAGGACCCAAATTACTGGAGGGCACAAGGAAGCCTGGACGGTGTTTGGGCAGGGGCTCAGATGGGCCACCTGATTCCATCATGGCTGGGGACTGAGGCCCGTGCACATAGACTGTTTCCAGACAGAGAGAACAATGGATTATTTGAGAGTGAAAGGAGTTTGGCCCTGAGACCTCCCTCTCAGCTTGGCCCAGCTGCTGGCTCTTTCTGTTTGGAAAGCATCTGGCTTCTCCAGGTTCCTGGGGTATGCGAGGAGTGCTGCCCAGGTGGCTCGCTTCCTCCATGCTTGGACCAGAAGCTCAGCAGAGCCTGAGACCCAGGCAAGGTCCCTGCAGCTCTGGAGCCCGCTGCGAAGGCCACACAGACTGGCTGGGCTTGTGCTGCAGCTTTCCTTCCTCCTGGGAAGCAGGACTCTCCCCAGGAACAGGCAGTGACTTCCCACTCAAGGTGGTCCCACCTTGGCTTTCAATGGACGGGGTTTCAATGGACAGGAGCTGTGTGGGCCACGACATCACCCTGACCCCATCAGGCCACAGAGTGGAAACCCAGACTCACTTCCTCTTAGTAAGGTGAGGATGACTGCTTCGATCCACCTGGGGTGAACAGCTGCTAGAAACCGTAGGAGGCCCTCCTCACTCACCATTAATGGCAACCCAGGAATATGGCTTTTCTTATCTCCACTTTACTGATGCGAGAATGCGGCTTAAAAACTAAAGAAACTTGAAGGCACACAGTCACACGGCTGACTAGGAACAGCTGGTCCTGACCTGTTGCCATGGCTGGGAAGCACTCACTCAAACAGCACAAGATTTTAAAACTATCAAACTCCACAAAATGCTGCCCTCCTACAACGGGGACCCAGCCTCCGTGTGGCCATCTGGCTCTGCACACCACTCCTCATGCCTCAGGAAAGAAGAGGGCTGGCCTTAGGACTTGGGCCGGCCTGGGTTCAAATTCCGCCTCTACCACTTAACTAGCAATGAATCTCTGGACAGGTGACTCCTCAAAGCTTCAGGTCTCCCATCCTTAAATAGCCAGGACAGCAGCAGCCCCATCACAGGGCTGTCGATGGGATGAGATGAGATGCCACAGGCAAAGTACCTAGCACTGGTGTACAACAAACCTTGGTTCCTGCCCGTCCTCGCTTGTATCCTAGTGACAGTTTACATGGCCAAGCCTGATCACATATGTGTATATGAAGAAGCCTATGGTACCGTTAACATTTTATTTTACATTTCTCTGTTTCTTAACGTTCCTACCTCATACACAGCCTTCCCCAGCATCTTCCCCACAAACTCGAAGAGCTGCAGGTAATTCTCATGGATGTAGGATGTGGGTGAGGGGTACAGCCTCTCATCCCCACTGGTTGTCTGCAAGGCAAAAAGAGGGGGAGAGGCAGAGGTCAAGTGCCTTGCAAGGAGCAAGCCCAGCTCTTCACTTCTTGAATCTGGCTGCTGTCAGCCCTGCTGTCGCTCCCCTTAAATACCTTGAACAGATTGAGTGCTGGGTCAAACACTCTCTTGATGATCTCTTCCAAGAACTCCTTAAATACACCGTCTTGATCAATCCCTGCTTCGTCCACCCCAAGGTCATTGACAAACTTCACACGGATGACCCCCTTCATGGCATGCTGGGAGAGCTGCCTAAGCTGCTCGTAGCCGTCCTGCCAAGAGCAGAATTACAGCCCATTAGGAAGCCCAAAGCCTTATGCACACAATTCGGGGTTCCCTCTCCTCTGTGCGAAGCTCTCCCAGCATCATTACCAAATGTGCAAATTATGAAATGTGGGTGCATGACAGGAGCCATTCTCACCTGCTTTTGAATGAGCGCTGATTAAAAGGAAAGATTCATTTGGGGATGTGACAGTATCACTCCTTGGCAAGGGGAGACTGACCTCAAGGGGACAGAGCAGTGAGATGGGGAAGTTAGACAAAATGAGTCATGACAAGCTCCTGGCCATCAGACAAAGGATGAAAGAAACCAGGACAAGATGCATTTCTCTCTCTCTCAATGCTAAGAGTATCTTTAGCTCATGGTAAAAAAAAAAAGAAAAAAGAAAAAAAATCAAACCTACAGAACACTATAAAATGAAAAGAATTACCCATCACCCCTCATCTCCCGCTGCCTTCCCAATCATGAAGCGCTGCAAGTCATGCTGAGGAATTTAGGGGACATCCTGAAGGTAATGGGACCTGCAGAAGGTTTTAGGCAAAGAGTAACAGGGCTGACTTTCTGTCAGATCTTTCTATTGGCAGCAGAGCAGGTGGATGGCAGGCACCAAGGCAGGGAGCAGAGAGTGAGGTGTGGGGTTGGTGCTGGGCCTGGACTTCTGGCTGGTGGTCAGCTCTCTTAGGACACAGAAGAACCACAACTTCAGAGTTCTCCTACTAAATCATCTGTTTAGTTTGTCTCTTGATTCTAATCTGTTGAGGGCTTCCTGGCTTCTGGTTCCATCATCTAATGCATTGCTAGTACTTGGGGTACTGAGGTTTTAATTTCAGAGCAGTGACTATAAAAACAGTGCTGAACAGCACAGGGCCCAGGGAAGAGTCTGTTGGCCCGACTTGAGAGGCCCCATCACCAGGTGGAACTGATGTCTTCAGATGCTGTGATGGAGCAAGTGACCAATCAACCCTGCTGTCCTATGAAGGCCATGCCACATTTCTCCCTTTCAGCTACAACTGTAACACTGTCACATGCTTTGCAGGTTAGACGGGCCGTCTCCGCAGCATCCACTCATCTGCCGTCTGGTCCCCTCATCACAAAGCAAATGAGCAGTATGCCAGTGTGGCGAGACCCTTGCTGCCTTCCTGCCACGCTCACTCAGTGATCCCCAAAGGACTATCCTATGGTGCCCCTGAATCTTATTCAGGGGTTAGGCTTCAAAGTTAGTGGGCAAGGGAAAATTACCTCTCAAGACCCCTAAGTCACATGTGGGAACAGGAGCGCAGTTTTGTGGAGGCAAACCTGAGAAGGACTTTTTATGTACATAAAGTTTGAGAATCATTAAGTTAGACGACAAAAGGGAGAAACAGGAAGTCACCAGGCAGCTGTAACAGCATTTAAGCCATTCTGCCTAAATTTAAGACAATTATCTTGGCACTGAGATGAGAACGGATGGAGAATTCCAACAAGTTCCTGTCTGCCTGCAGGAGTTCCTCCATCCTAATTAAAATTATGCCTCCCCAGCCTTCACACGCATTAGTAGATGCGTTTGTGGTTATGTGGATGAAATGGGATGGTACATGTGAAAGCATGTGGCACATGGCCTAGCTCAAGGAGCGTTTACTGGATTCAAATCTCAGTCTTGCTTGATGAGCTCCACACCAGCCTCTTCGTTTAAAAGTTTAGAGGGGACTGTCTCTTGTGATACATTTCCTGCCTTCTGGGAACTGGCGTGGATGTGCAAGGATTATATCCATGCCTCTTGGGAGGTGAATGTGAGTCAGCATTCCTCTTCTTCACTGCATCTCACCGTGCACACACAGTGAATACTGAGCTAGAAAAGGGATGCCTGGCTTCCAGGCCCAGCTCTGTCACTGATATCCAAGTGACCTTGACTGAAGTTCTCTGGCCTCAGTTCTGCCCTTGACAGAGACAGGGGAAAGGACTGGGTAAGAGTATGTTTGAGGATCCTTCCGGTTCTGAATGCTAGAGTTCCAGCCCAAACTCACCCTCTGGGAAGAAGAGCCTTCCTATAGGACTTTAATATCTGGAAGCCTAATAGAGAAGCATAGCCCTCAATACCAACCATAAAAAAAGGAAACAATGCCCAGGAGAGCATGAGTCTGAGATCGGCTTACTGATGCCCCCTTGTGTCCAAATCCAGCAAAGGCCCCTGGGCTCTCATATTCTAATAACCAAGCCACCAGATTACGACAACTGGGATAACAATGAACAATGCTCTCCCCTTCTCCAGTGGAAAGTAAAGAGGAAAAGGGACTTTGCCTGAAGCCTAAGACAGACATCTCTTTTGCCATCCCTGAGAGATATGCTTTAAAAAGTAGGGCCAGAGTAACTGGGATGTCAAGTGAATTTCCAATAAGCCATGATATTTGTGAAGGGAGTCGGGGGATTCTGCCACTCTCAGGAGATACTGCAATCTACACTACCCCAGACTCTTCCCATGGGTGGGTGCTGGCCACGTCTGGGTAGGCATGATGGGTAGTGGGGCTGAGGATTTCTAGAGACAAGGGAGGTGCATCTGGGTCTGCAGAGGAAAGTGCTGGAAAGGGAGTCTCTACTACACAATTGGGCTTTTTCTGAGTCAAAAGCAGAGGTTGCAAATGGGTGGCCCACAGGTTGAATCTGGTGGAAAGACAGGTGTTATCTGACTTTCTAGGCACTTTACAGAGTTCAATTAGTTCACAACATGGGAGATCTGAATTTTGGCCTTCTCTTAAAAACTCAGAGCATTATGGAGCCCACCTCATCACATGGCGGGTCTGGAGGAGCTGAGTGGCGGTGGCCTCTTCTGGGGAGGCACGTGCTTCCAACTGCTCCCCAACACTGAGGCTGGGTGTCAGTTGCCATTTATCAACTCACTCATGGGGGCTGCTTTTCTCAAGTAGAGGTACACAGACCAAGAGGGCTGTTTCAAGAACAGGAGGGCGCAGAAGTGGAGATTATTTCTATATGTCTAGCATGCAAACAGAATGCTCCTGTAATGAGACCCACTCAGCCAGCTTTACTCCTTCACATGGCCTGCAGGGCCCAGTGGGCCCTTCAATTCCTTATGCCTACCTTGAAGAACGTCAGAAACATCCACTGTTCAGCACACACTGCCTTTCTAGCAGCTCTCGGCATTGATCACCAGTGGCCAGGGGCACTCAAACAAGCTCTCCAGTAAGGAGTGACACAAACAAGGTACGATGCACCGCGGGAGAAAATGAAGACACGTGAGGAGGAACAGCTGCTGCCGGGAGCCATCTGCTGGTGGGGGTGGCTAACTGGCCACATGCTTCAGGGGATCCCGTGACTGTCCTACACTGCAGGACAGGCTCATGAGGAACTGCGGCTGGAGTGTGATTAAAAGGTCTGAAGTGCAAACACGGCAAATAAATGAAGTCAAGCCTCTCCAGGGAATGGGGACTGTGGCTCAGTCACCAATTCTATCACTGGCAGGATGAGCGTGTATGGGTAGGCTGGGCACTATACAAGCCCAGTGGAGGCTGTGGCATGGATAACACAGACATCGTAGGTAGTTAAGTTTATGACAACCATGTTCCAGCAGATTGGAGTCAGGGTCTTGTGCCAACAAAACCAATGTATTATGACAATTTTCTGACATATGAGGACTGGGTACCTATCTCTAATTTACATGGAGTCACCGTATAGTGGTAGTCCCAGACAACGGGTTTAGCTCAGGTGGGTCACTTCAGTGGTATCTTGTAAGTTTCTGTCTACAAAGAACTTCTGGCTCTGTGATAAATGTGTTTCTCTACATAACTCAGTAAATGTAACACCTCCACTCCACTTACACTACAATCACAGTTGAGAGTCTGAGCAAAGTGCCTGCTGGGACAAATGGAGTTTGCACAGACCTGAGAGTGTTAGTGCAGCCGCTGTGACTGGCAGCTCCTGTCCTCAATTCAAAGGGACATGAAGAGGTGGATGCTCTAGCCCAGGATACTCTAGCTCTCATGGGGTAAAGGAAGACACTGCTAGGTCTCCAGCAATGAGGACATGTTTAACCAAGCAGCTGTTCAAGAGCAGTCAACAGGACAAATGACCCCTTTCCTGCTCCCAGAGCCTTGATTTCAGATCAACGAGTAACAGGAACAGTTCAAAAGCCAGAGACCATCCACTAAAGAGCTTCCATGTTGCAGGGCCCACTTCCTCGTGGTAGGATTCCATAGGCTTCACACTCACCTCCAGCATCCTGGACCGGCGGATGGTGATGTGAGTGACGTGCGGGGAGGCAGAGCTGGTTTCCACCAGCCCCAGTTTCTCCTTCTCCTTGGTAACCATGGTTCGAAACAGGAGAACTCTCTAAAATGAACAAAGGCGGGACCAGAAAACAGGGTCAGCAAACTGATGATTCCATAAAAACACCCTGCAAAAATGACTGAAACTGAAGTTAGATGAGATGCAAGCAGAATGGGATGCCTTAACATGTGCTACCGGTTAGAAGTGTCTTGCGAGAACAGAAGCATTCCCTGGAACACTTGTGGGAATTAGAAATATTGTTGAATACACGTCAAGCAAAAAATGATCCGGAAAGAGTGGTCTGGCTGCAGCTACGGTCCAGCTAGGAATGGCCCACGAGAAAATCCTCCTCAAGGCTGGGCGTGGTGGCTCACGCCCATAATCCCAGCACTCTGGGAGGCCCAGGTGGGCGGATTACCTGAGGTCGGGAGTTCAAAACCAGCCTGGCCAACATGGTGAAACCTTGTCTCTACTAAATACAAAATACAAAAATTAGCTGGGTGTGGTGGCGTGCACCTGTAATCCTAAGCTACTTGGGAGGCTGAGGCAGGAGAATCACTTGAACCCAGGAGGCAGAGGTTACAGTGAGCCAAGATCGCGCCATTGCACTCCAGCCTGGGGAACAGAGCGAGACTCTGTCTCAAACAAAAAAAAAAGAAAAAAGAAAATCCTCCTCATTCAGCCAATAATCCACTATAAAAACTTGGTGGCAGAACAAGTTACAGAGGCTTCTTTATCTAGCTGTGCCTGCTTTAAGGGAAATCAATATTATGAATCCTAAGAACAAAAATAATTCAAAGATAACTTTTCCTACTGTCAGAAAATTTAAAAATGACCCTACAGTATAAAGCTCCCTGACCTTTCAACCTGCCTCCTCTGTGCCTTCAAGCCCACCACAGTCCCACCAGTAATATTTCTCAATTACTGCTTGAAAAGAACCCTCTCTCCTTATTCTTAAGATTCTGCTAAACCTATTTAGAAAGAGCATGACTCTTTGCCCCATCCTGGGCTCAAGAATCAGCACCCTAATACCATTTAAATCAAGTCAGCTGAATGATACATAAATCCAACCACAGCTTTTTTTTTAAAAATGGGAATCTCCCCCAAAGTCAAGAACTTAATTAAATACAAATAACAAGTAACAGCCGGGCGCAGTGGCTCACGCCTGTAATCCCAGCACTTTAGGAGGCCGAGGCAGGCGGATCACCTGAGGTCGGGAGTTCGAGACCAGCCTGACCAACAGGGAGAAACCCCAACTCTACTAAAAATACAAAATTAGCTGGGCGTGGTGGCACATGCCTGTAATCCCAGCTACTCAGGAGGCTGAGGCAGGAGAATTGCTTGAACCTGGGAGGCGCAGGTTGTGGTGAGCCAAGATCGCACCATCACACTGCAGCCTGGGCAACGAGAGCGAAACTCTGTCTCAAAAACAAAAAAAAGAAAGAACAGTAATAATAGTAACAACAACAGGAAATACTATATACCAGTGGGTGCTAGTACATTTTCATTTAATTATTATGTTAACTCTATTAGGCAAATATGATGGTAACAAAAAAAGCAATGACCAACAGCCGCTTAAGAAAAAAGGGGATGGGCTGAGCACGGTGGCTCACGCCTGTAATCCCAGCACTTTGGGAGGCCAAGGCAGGCGGATCATGAGGTCAGGAGAACGAGACCATCCTGGCTAACACGGTGAAACCCTGTCTCCACTAAAAATACAAAAAATTAGCTGGGCGTGGTGGCGAGTGCCTGTAGTCCCAGCTACTCAGGAGGCTGAGGCAGGAGAATGGCGTGAACCCGGGAGGTGGAGCTTGCAGTGAGCTGAGATCGCGCCACTGCACTCCAGCCTGGGCGACAGAGCAAGACTCTGTCTTAAAAAAAAAAAAAAAAAAAAAAGAAGAAAGGGGATGGTACTGAGTGGAGGAACTACTGTTCAGTGAAGCATCTCGCTGAGGCTGGTTGACAGATCTAGACCTGACAGGACTGACGTGCTCTGAGTAGAACCAAAAGCCCTGAGAGGTTCCAGGGCCATGCAGAAGAGAGGGGACAGACTGGGGACACAGGGAGGGAGGCTGGTGATAGGAATGAAGGGTGCTCCTACCTCTCCCCTCCATGGCAGGGGAACTGTAGGACTTTTGAGAACAGGTGTTCGTCATGTGGAGTCGTGTAGTTTGTGACACAGCTACTTCCTATGACCCCAAATCTTTGGCATGACCACCTGAAGGGGTGCTGTTTGGTGATACACAGGCGGAAGGCGAGTTACATCTGAGTCAATCCAGTATGGGGTGGAGATAGCAGAAGACACAGAAACAGAACTAAAGAGACAGAAGCGACCACAGAAAGCCTGGATGGGGCTCTGGATTTCTATGGGGCATGGAAGAAGGTCTGAGGCAAGCTTATCCAGGCTGCAAGGGCTGGGCAACCTCAGCGACTGCAGTGGACAGCTGGGTACGGATCATTCTCCCCATTCTACAGATGAAGACCTTACTAACCCAAGGCTACACAGTTGGTGGGCAGGGGGATGGAATGAAATCCAAGGCCCACACACAGCCCCCATACTACACAGCCTCTGCCCACCCCACACCTCTTAGGCCTTCTGGGTAAAAACAAAAGGCAGAGAGGACTTAAGGGCCAGCCAGGGGATGAGTCACACATAAATAGGTAAAAGCGATATAAAAGGGTGCAGAAAATGAAGTGCTGTGCACGTGAGCCAGGCAGAGCTGAGGCTTTAACAAATGTTAAGGAAAACAAGAAAGGCATTATAGTGAAATCGAGAACAAGGGAGAGGTTCAACATTTAGGGCAGATGGTATAAGAGTAACAGAGCAGAGAGAGCCTATTACCCTCCTGTGGGCTCCAGCAAGAATATTTCAACGGCAGAGGGCAGCACACATGCCATTAAGGGGAGCTTGAAGCTTGAGATGGGCGGAGGGGCAACAAGACAGCTCATCTGCTCTGAAAACACCAAGCCTTAGATACTCCCCCAGGACCTGCAATCACGAAGCAGGAAGGGACAGGAGATGAGGAGGGCCCCATTTTCCTGAGGGAGGAAATTTTATGAACTAAGGACAAACAACCTTGATGACATATTTAAGCAAAATTCTCAAAAGAAAAAAAAAATGTGGGGATTACTATATACCCTGGACTTAAAAGTCATTCTAATTTATCTCAGCGGTTCCCAAACTTTCTTATTCACAGCACCTCTATCACTGCAGTAACTTTTTTCATGGTACTCCTAGGCCAAAAGAAATCCCTAGCAGTCCCGTTTACTAGGTAGTTAGGTCCCAAATATTTATGTCCTAAGACCTCAGTTGCTGTATTTTACAAATGCACATACTTTGAAATATAAAATATTTTTAGTTCGTTCTTACAAGCCAGCTTTGCAAACATCATTAAAAAGAATGTAGTGCAATCTCATGTTGAAACCACGAACTACTCTGAACTAGTAGTTCATGTGGTGTCTCACTGTGTTCCCCTCAGAAATCTAAAATATTGTGCAGCACCTCCAGTGGCCACAGCACACGTGAACCACAGAGGAACAGAGCGGAGGGTCTAGACTATGTGTTATGGGAATGCAATGGTCAGAGGCTGATTTCACAGACATGCAGGTCCAGGAGGAGGGGCTGCATTTTAAACCAGACACCACCAAACCAGATGAGGCCTAGGAGATGAAGGCTGGAGCCTATTTCAAACAAAGACGAGGTGGAGAGGCTAAGGATACTACGCTTGGAAAACACAAGCCCCAGATGCAAATGGGAGCTGCCAACAGATCACAGAAGATAAAAGAAGCCACTTTTAGGGGTTGTTCAAGGACCAAAGGGTAGAAGTTACAGAGAAGCACAGTTCATGATGAGGAAGAATGTTCTATCTTTTGGAAAAGTAAAGCCACAGACGGCCTGTTTTGCAAAGCTGTGCATTTCCTATTGGAAGCAAGGTCAGGGACATCATAGCAGGGGCTCCCTCAAGGAGGGCACATTTGATTAAGTAATTGCCATAAGGCCCTTCACTTCTGAGAGTTTGCCAAGTGCAGTTAAGAATTTAAACAGCCACATTGTTTGCACATCACTGCTTGAGGGGAAAGAATAGCAACCATAAGTATTAAAGTCAAGGACAGAACAGTATCAGACAGCAGTGAGGATGAAATACCTCTGAAAAATGAGATTTAATTTACAAAAATATGATTTATGCTCTTTTCTAAAAATATGTCTACTTCATTAAAAAAAGAAAAAGAAAATAGAACAGGAGAAAAATAAAGGACACAACCTAGACTCCTAGAAGCCTCTTCTAAGAGGAGCTGAGTGTCCCCTTAGCATCGGACATTTCCAGAGTGCCTGACACTCACCAGGGATGTGAGCCATGCTTGCTACCCTCATTTCCTGGATGCTCCTGCCACAGCCCAATCCTCCCCAAGTCTCTCTCATTCCCCGGGTGTGCGGCACTCTCCTAGTTTCCCTCCTTCCCTCCTCGTGCTGGCCCTCTGTGGGACGGGTCCTGCAGGGCTCTGCCTCAGTGCCCCGGACTTCTCAATGCCCCGGACTTCTCACTCCATCTGACTCCCCGATCACCTCACCCAGGCTATGGGGGGAGTCAGGAGACTTGGGTGCTGTCTGATTCCCTGACTACCTCTCTCAGTCCATGGGGGCAGTCAGGAGATTTGGGTGCTCTCCGCACACAGGCTCCTCCCTCCTGAATGCCAGACCCCCTGTCCAATGGCTTCCAGGAGCCAGAGACATCTCACATCCTACCTGCTCGATGCTGAACTCGCCACCATGTCCCAGTCCTGCTCTTCCACTTCAGGAAAACACTCCCCAAGCACCCAAGCCAGACACCTGAGCATCACCTGAATTCTTCCTTTCTTTCCCCTCGGGATGTGACCATTCTCCGAGGCCTCCTTAAAAATCTCTTGACTTGCTCATCTTTTGACTCCCAGGGCCCACCCTAGTGCAGGACAGCTTGCTTTAACACCCCCGCCTCTAGCCAGCCCTCCACACTGCAGCCAGGATGACCTTCCTGAAGTATGGCTCTGACCAGGTGCCTCCTAAGCTTCCAGCCCTCCGGTGGCTTTGCAGAAAGCCCTTGCTCTCAGCCTTGGTTTCTAAGGCTGTCTTGCTCTAGTTCCTACTACCCTCCTTGGCTTCCTCTTGACCCCATCCTTTCTATTCTCTCCAGCCACACTGCACATTTGGCTCTCCAAAAGCACCTCATCCTCTCTAACTCAGCCTTTCAACACTGTCCACTTTTGCCTGTGGGACCCTTTCCTGTCCCCTTTCCCTCCCTCCAGCCAGTCAGGTCTCCGCACCTGGGCTGCCACTCCACCAGAATCGCCAGTTCACACTGTCTTCTCCAGCTCTGTACCCCAGCACATGGTGTAACCCCACCAGAGTAATAGCAACCACTGTTTCCTTGTGCTGAATGAATGATCCCACTTAGTCACCTCCAATTGCCGTAGCAAGGATGGAAAGGCAGGAACCACGTGGGGGAACAGAAAGACACATTGGGGCCCAGCTCTGAGTGCAACTCACGTTTTTGTGAGGGATGACATGTGGGATGTACTGCAGGATCAACTGTGCCCGTTTTCTGTCCCTGTCGAGTTCTTGGAAGAGCACACTAGGTTTGAGATCCCTTGAGAAGAAAGACATGGGTTTGGGAGAATTAAAAGAAGGAAACCACCCTCTAGTGTGAGGCTGGGAAATGACACCATGTGGGCCACATGCAGCCTGCTGTCTGATGGGAACATGACCATACTCATTCATACATGTATAGCCTGTGGCAGCTTTTGTGCTACAAGAGCAGAGTTGAGTAGCTACAACAGAGACTGTCTGATCCACAAAGCCTAAAGTCATCTGGCTCTTTAAAGAAAAAGTTTGCCAGTCCCTGCTCTAGTGCCACAGCTTCAGCAGTTGCCATAAAGCTTGAACTCATTGATAAAAACGAAGATACATGCCTATGTTCAGTTGTGATAGGAGGATTTCCCCCACCCCATTACTCTCCAAAAAACCTAAAAGCAGTTTTTACTCTAGTAATTCTGGTAATAAAAACTGCCTTTTAACTCTCATGCTCTGTTGCTCAGCTCAGCTAAAAGACCTCTTCCTAGTCTGGATGAGAAATGTATGCTAAATATAATCTGGCTCTGTCGCCATTAATTAACTCTAATCATATTTGGTGTAAACATCTCTTAACAGAAGCGTCCTGACAGGTGCTTCACAGGGACAGCAGCTCTCTTTACACAAATGAACAGACAAAATGAAGCAGAGGGAAAAAGTCCTCTCTGCCCTAGAACATGAGAGCTGAGTGCTCGGGCAGCGTGCCGGAGCAGGCTGGCTTCCATGGAGCCCTCCTCACCCCTGGAGCTCACTTTCGCAGCCAGTGGTCCTCGGGGGTGAAGCGCCGCCGGCAGTCCCGCTCATACAGCACCATCAGCCACCCGTGGACAGACTGGAACAGCTCCAAGGTCTCGCCCTTGGCGTTCTCTGTGGGACAAACAAACAGGAAAGTCAGAGGAGGAGTCACAGTCAGAGAGCAGGGGGAGGACAGCTCTTGTCTTCTGCAGTTGTCATCAAGTCCTTGATCTCCCTCGCTCTGAATTACATGTGGAATCAACGGAATTAAAAGGCACCCTGGGTACGTGCTAAGTGTCTGCAGGGCCTGAGTACCTCTCAGACAAAATCACTCATGCTGCCTCCCACTAGTTTGTCATCCGAAGGGCCTTTTTAATGTAAGGAACTTTGTCCTGAACAATTGGAGACACTTCGGGAGGTGGACTCTCATCTCAAGTGTGCACTGGCATGTTTTATCTTCATGGAAATCAAATGGAAGAATCAACAGGAGATTCAGGGCAAAATTAATCATCATTAATAATCCTCGACACATACATGCAAATCCTAAAGGGAGCCTGGGAGAGCAAGACTTCTATAACCGCACCACTATCTTAAGAAGTCACAGAGAGTAAAGAAAGAAAATTTCCAATTATGGGAATAAATATGCACCTTTTATTAACTTGGAGAGACAATAAAGCTAAGAATCAGTTGATGCTATAGACTCTTCGGCCTCCCTGGGTGCAGCATCAACCAAACAACAGCAGACACCTTTTCTCTTACCTACAATTCCATCCCAGATCATCTTAAATACAAAGCAATTCAGGAAAGAGGAGATGGTGACCAGCTCTTCCAGTTTGAATGAAATCTGTTCTTCATAAACTTCAATGTCATCAAGGATTCTAAATCAGAGAGAAAATGACCCAGAATTCCACACTGAAAAAAGGTGAAGAGAAAAAAAATCTGTACTGTTTAATAGACAATAAACAAGGTTGAGAAATAAGCTTTATTTTGTAGAGATACTTACTGTAAAATCTACAGATAAAATGATATGATATCATCAGGGGTAGGGGGAAAGGGGAGGGAGAGCCTTAGGACAAATACCTACTGCATGTAGAGCTTAAAACCTAGATGATGGAGTGATAGGTGCAGCAAACCACCACAGCACATGTATACCTATGTTAACAAACCTGCACTTTCAGCACATGTATCCCAGAACTTAAAGTAAAATAAAATAAAAATAAAATGAAAAAAAAATGATATGATGTCTAGGATTTGCTTCAAAATAATGTGGGAGAGAAAAGCAGGTGGGCATTTGGATGAAGCAAAACTAGCTATGAGTTGGTACTGTTGAAGCCGGTAACAGGCACATGAGGGTTCATTATATTATCCCTTCTACTTTCTATTAATTTGAAATTGACCATAGTAAAAAGTTAAAAACTACAATTAAGAAAAAATCTGTACTCTGTATTTTTCTTATTCATAAGGATCTGACTGTGACACTTTCTTAATTCACACCTCAATTCACGCCTTCCTTATTCACGTCTGCATATCAAGGAACGCTGACCGAGAGTCGATGTTTACTGAGGAAAGCTGTAGAATCTTATTCGATATCTAAGACACATACTAGTGACATACTAGTGACACTTAGTAGGTACTTAGTAAGCATTTGTGAGTAAATGAATAAATGTTTGAAAGAACATATGAATAAATGAGCCATTTAAGACACAGCTCTATCTGAACATTTCCTAACACTGCTCCATACACTAGAATAAGATTCACTCTTGGCTTACCCCCATCCAGTGATTAAGGATGTCTTCACCAGCAGCTAGACCCCTGCTCTTGCCTCCAACTGCTCAGTGAGTTCTTCCATGATCCTTACCCAATCTGCCACCTACATGTCCCTGATCCTCTCCCGCTAATGTCTTCCAGCCTGAACATTACTGCCTGAGGTCCATTGTATCTTATCAACCTTTTGGGAAAAGGTGGAATGAAAAGAATACCAAACACACAAGATGCATAAGCTTAAAAACCAAAGGTACTAAATGGGACTAATGTTTGTTAATTTCCCACTCTGTGCCAGGCACTGCACTAAGTATTTGACGCTGTTTTTTTCACTTACCCTCTATTGAACTGGTAATATTCTCTTCATTCTAATAAGGAAATAGAGACTCAAAGAGGTTAAGAAACTTGCTCAGGGTCAGCTTGATAATAATAAGAGCCAACAAGTATTGAACTCATCCTGTGTGCCAGGGACTGTGACAAGCACTTTGCAATAATTATGTCTTTTAATCCCTACCATGTGCCTAAAAGGTACGTGCTATCGTTATGCCCATTTACAGATGAGTCAACTGAGTCTCAGAGAGGTTGAATCCATGATCCCTTGCCCAGGGTGTCTCAAGATCTGCTCAGCAAGGATCTGCACCCTGGCTCTGACTTTGGAATTTTCCAGGAATCTAGTTAGCACAGTGAATAAATGGCTGAGCCATGATCTAAACCCATCTCCAGGAGACCCCAAGCCACAGCCAGTGGTATTGATCAGCTTCCTTGAAAGGATGGGAACTTTTAACTCCCAGGCCCCACCCTAACAACTGCTGAACATTTACTGTACACTGCTCACCTGGTAAATGGCTAGCTCTTACAATGCCCTGCCACACAGGTCCAAATGTTTGCAGTAATCACATTAGCAATTACTTCCTTACTGACACTGTATTTTGGTCTCTCCATATTCTAGGAAAGGAATTCAGTCCCACAGCAGTCAACCTACGTGATGAGGTGCCGCGAACAGTCACAGAACAGCATCAGCATGGCCAGGAGTTGCTTGGACTCTTCAGTGTCATTGTTCAGGCATTCCAAGAAGAGCTTTAACCCTCCGTGGGGCCCGAGCTCACAGATAAATGCCCACAGTTTGGGCAGCAGGTCATCAAGGTAAGTGAGACCTGGAAAAAAGACAGAGAAACCCAAGCTCCACCTAGTCTGTTATTTCTCCTATCCAGTGGGAAAACAAAACACTTAAACCTATCCATGAACATTTAATGTGCGTGAAAAGAAGGTGGGATTATGGAGAAAAGCATTATCACCACGAGAGTAACAATGATAAGAGCCAGTCATCAGTGGGTGCTGACTATGTGCCAGGCACCATTCTAAGCACTCCATATGTATTGTTTGCTTTCCACTTTCTGAAGCCCAGTGTTATCCCCATCTTATACAGAAGGAAACTGAAGCACAGAGAGGTTAAATAATTGGCCCCAAATCACACAGCCTGTATGTCAGAGCCAGGAATAGAACTCAGGTCTAACTTAGCATTTATGCTTTAAATCAGGGATCAGCAATTTGTTTCAGGAAACAGCCAAAGAGTAAATATTTTTAGGCACTGTGGGCCAGAAGGTCTCTGCTGTTAAATTAAATCTAGCCAAGTCTGAGCAAAAAACAATTCATCCATCAGGCAGCCCTCAGAACCAGAAGAGGTTCAGACAGCTCCAGTCCGCATTCTGGGCAGGCAACATTTAGGGGCAAAACTGAAGTGAGGTAGAGACAGCTTGACTGGTTACACCTCGGCTTTGCCTTATTTGAACATGGTCTGATCAGACGGCCACCTGTGATTGACTGAAGCTAGGCTGCTGTGATTGGCAGCTATTTGTTACAAAAATACTGAATAGTCCTAAGTTAGACTTCTAGTCAATTTACATACTAAGTTAGGCTGCAGTTCCTTACTTAAGGACTCAAAATACGGAGGCATCCTCAGGCCAAATTTAGTCTAACAATGTTAAAACTACTCAGTGCTACCACTACAGCACAAAAGCGGCCACAGACAATGTGTAAAGAAACAGATTTGGCAGCCCGGTGCTGTGGCTCACGCCTATAATCCCAGCACTCTGGGAGGCTGAGGCAGGTGGATCATCTGAGGTCAGGAGTTTGAGACCAGCCTGGCCAACACGATGAAACCCTGTCTCTACTGAAAAATACAAAAATCAGCTGGGCGTGGTGGCCAGCGCCTGTAATCCCAGCTACTCGGGAGGCTGAGGCAGGAGAATCGCTTGAACCTGGGAGGTGGAGGTTGCAGTGAGCCGAGATTGCACCACTGCACTCTAGCCTGGGCGACAAGAGCGAAACTCCGTCTCCACAAAAAAGAAAAAAAAAAAAAGAATGAAACAGATTTGGCTCTGTTCTAGTAAAAACTTATTGAACAAAACAAGTAGTGGGCTGGATTTGGCCCCCACACGGTAGTCTGCTGACCCTTGCCTTAAACCATCTTGCAGGCTCGCCACCTTTGGCAAAGCTTCCCCCCATTTACCTCTATTATTCTATTATGTTAAAAGTGGAAATGCAGTCAATGACTGTGGTAGGATGCTCTGAAATATACAAAAATGGAACCCTGAGGAAGCAAAAGGGGACACAGAGGACATTCTAAGTTTGTTTCCTGATGGTTACAAGGCCTCAGACACACAGGCCACATCACTGGTATAGTTTACATCTAATAATGCAGCTATTGACTTAGAAAGGCTGGATCTGAAAGGCCATGTGTCACTGAATATACAGTAAGGTGTGTTCCTCAGAAAAGCACAGTCACCTTGTATTTGAGCCCTTACAATACCTCTCATCTTATAGGGCACTCTCTGAATTATTTAGTTTTGAATAAAGAACTGTTTGGGGAAGGTATATTAGCCAGCAGTGGGAGCTGGGGGAACTCCATCAGAGCTACTGAAGGATGCTTAGAGGGTGAACTGAAGGAATTCTAAAGGAGGCCAAGAATTGTATCAATTTAGTGATTATGCCTAGAGCTTAGACCTCACGTTTTCAAGGGTAGGAGGATGTGGTTATAAAGAAGCCGTTAGAAGCAAGACTTTCTTGATCTGTTGGTGATGACATAGGTGCCCCACTCATAACTAGTCTTTCAACTGTCCATGTTATATCAAACACACCCAAGAATGTGGAAATCTCACAATTCAAAAACAGGTTAAAATAGAAACAGAGGAAACAGTTACACTGTGGCGATCACAAATATACTCCTATAGGATAAAAGAAGAAAAGCAAGTGTCCTCGAGTTCTGTGTAAAGGACTCATGTAGCGTAGACTAGAATACTCATAGCATCACACACTGATTCAACAAGGGCTGCATATCTAGCCATTTAGACAGAGATGGAGACACTGGGCCTGGCAGAGCAATGGCAGACAGACCAGCAGTGGCGCCAGTGCTATCAGATGTGTGTGAGGAGCACAAACAGACACTTCCTAAGTTGTCAGTAGAAAAACAGCAGTATTTTAAAAACAAGTGTTATTTTCTATAATCTAAGTTGCTAAATAGACTGAATATCAAACATACACTTTAGACTAGTTTATCTTCATCCTTAAAGTGTATATTTTCAAGTTGACTAAAAAACCTATATTTGGATTCTCTCACTTGGGAAAATGAGCTTCAATGTGAGCTCATTTAAAAAGCTGGACAGACAAGAGATCGAGACCATCCTGGCTAACACAGTGAAACCCCGTCTCTACTAAAAATACAAAAAAAAAATTAGCCGGGCATGGTGGCGGGTGCCTGTAATCCCAGCTACTCGGGAGGCTGAGGCAGGAGAATGGCGTGAACCCGGGAGGCGGAGCCTGCAGTGAGCCGAGATTGAGCTACTGCACTACAGCCTGGGCAACAGAGTGAGACTCCGTCTCAAAAAAAAAAAAAAAAAAAAAAGGCTGGACACAAACCACAACCCCAAACTCCTCACTCAAGATGCTGCTCAAACCCCCAGGCGCTGGGGTGCCCCAGGTATGGTCTTAGCCCTTCTCTCCTCCCTCTGCTCATCTTTGGGAAACCTGCCCTAGGCTAAAAGCCCATGGCTTTACACTCCATCCCTCAGTTGATGCTCCCAGAGTGTCACCTCTGCCAGCATGCCCGGCAGGCCCCTTTCCCTTGTCACAGCCACAGCACAACAGACTCCCCACAGGCCCTGCACCCAGTCTTCCCCAACTCAGCAAACAGTGCTACCATCCACACAGGTGGTTGGGCCAACAACCTGGCATCTTCTTTAAAACCCTTAGTCCTCATGCTCCCAAATCCAAGCTACCAGTAAGACCCATATCTTCTACCTCTAAAACAAATCTAAATCCTCCTGCCTTAATCTCCATTGCTACTATACTAGGCCAGTGGCTTTCAACCAGGAATGATTTTGCCTCCCAGGGGGCATTTGGCTGAATGTGAAATTTGAAGATATGTTTGGCTGTCACGCTGGTTGGGAAGGTGCTACTGGCATCTATGAGTAGGGACCAGGGCTGCTAAACATCCCAAAACACACAAGACAGCCCCTCATGACAAAGAATGGGCCAGCCCAAGACATCCATAATGCTAAGGCTGAGAAATCCTGCTGTAGCCCAGGCCAACATCGTGTCTCAGCATTTTCATTCTCACAGTGCCCATCATTACATGAGCCCTACTTTTTACTTGCTTATTTTCGGTCTCTCCACTACTAGAATACAATCCCTTTGGGAACGAAGAACTTGGCTCTCTCTTTCACCTCTGTATCCTCAGTGCCTGGCACACAGGGGTGCTCGATAAATATCTGAAGAATGGATAAATAAGTGTGAAAGAGAAGCAGTGATTTATGATGTTAAAAAATGTAAAATGCAGCAGAGAAGTTCTTAATCCTTCATGTAATAAAAGGCTTCCACGGTTTACAAAGGCCTTTTGTACTCGTAAGACCAATTCATAACAACAACTGTGCTGCAACCTAAAAGCCTGTGATGCCCAATTCTGTGCTCACAGAGGGGACTTTCCTCCATGTTAAGCTAAAAAGGAAAATGTTGGGCATATCCACGTGATGAGATACTATGTAGCCAATAAAGATAAGGTTTTCAAAGAATTTGTGACATGGTAAAATGATTATTGGAAAGGATAGTGCTGTATATTTCAATTTAAATATATTTATTTTATATGTGCAGTACACTCAGGCACAGTTGATTGTTTTTGGATTATGGAATTAAAAGAGGTTTTCTTTTTTCTTTTTCTTTTTTTTTTTTTTGCAACGCTATCTTTTTTGCTTTTTTACTCAGAAAACAAAAACTTTTTAAAAGTAAATTCTACTTCATAATTAAAGTAATAGTCACAAAACAGGAATGAGATGGAAGTGCTTATGATTGAGGGGAGCATGAGCAATTTAACTGAGATGGACCAATCTCTAAGAGGAACAGCTCAAAAATGCCCTCGTTCAGAATCTATTTTCAGAGTCAAAGAAGCCAGAAAAAAACATCGACTTTTGCTAAGACAAACTGTCTGCCAAATGTGAGAGGTGAAGAAGATGCCCTGGGGACTGCGAACCTGTGAGTATCTGCAGCCGAATCTGTGTGAGAGTTGTCAGCGCGGTCTGGTAGAGGACACAGATGTTGCAAACCTTCTGGACTTCTGCAGAGTCGACCCGTTTACCCCCAACAGGCCTGAGAATATTCCGGACTGATGCCGACTTTTGAAAAGCACGCTTTAGGAGACCTGGCATGGAGAAAAGAAGACATGCGAGCAGCAGCTCAGCCAGCTGCCAAATCCCACCCTGGAAAAGGAAGAGCATTTCAGTAAAGCTCTAAATGCACAGCCAGGCCAGACAGTGGGGCAACTCACTCAATTCAAGGCATTTCTTTGGGATAAATCAGAAAAACATTAACAACAGGATTTTAGGTACAACCCAAAGATCTCTTCAGAATACCCACAAATTTCTCAGAATAAGCCAGGCATATTCAAATCTTACATGGGATTCTTATACCGGAAATCATCAAATTTCAAAACCCACAATGGTAAAAATTCAGAGGACTATATTAGGGGAAGAGGGGCAAAGGCAGGGGCCCTGGCTACATCTCTATTTTCTGTGCCTTTAGAGGGAAGGCGTGACAACCTCTAGTTCTGACACCTGGTTTTGAATGATATTCTACCTTTGTTTTCAACCTTCCCATTGATATCCTGCTGGAGTTACATTTGCTGAGCCCATGCTTACTGCTAGCTATGAGACAAGAGTTTTGCAACACACTCAGTAGAACAGACACCCTGAACCTGAAAACCCACCACAGGCACGTAACTCTGTCAAATTATGCATTAGTGGCCTTTCCATAACTTTTAATAAGAGTGTGCGACGAGAACCTTCCCATGGAACCCATTACTGACCCTGCAATAGGAAAGCCACTGAAGCACTAGCCCCGCCTGTGGTTCAGTGAGTGGCTCCTTTATAAGGAGTCCCACATGGGAGATTTATTTTCTTAAGAACTCAGAAAAGCTCTACTTCTAAGAAATTAGAAGAAAGCATCCACAGATCCCTTTTCATGTTGGTTTCTGAAACATTTCATGTTAGTTCACAGCCAAACTGAAGTTCACAGGTAGCCACAGTGGCCCTAATGGAACATATGTGTGTGGACATGCTTTTATTACCCAATCTTGATTGTGTTCACCTATTTCTATTTCCCCAATCCTTGTTTTCTATTCCTATGGATTTTTTGTTTTGCTATATATGAACTTAGTGACCTAATAAGCCTCAATTGTTGTGGAACAAGCTGGAGGCCAGGTGTGGTGGCTCATGTATGTCATCCCAGCACTTTGGGAGGCTGAGGTAGGAGGATCGCTTGAGGTCAGGAATTGGAAACAAACCTGGGCAATAAGGTAAGGCCCCCATCTCTGCAAAAATTAAAAAAAAAAAAAAAATTAGCCAGGCATGGCAGTACACGCCTGTAGTCCCAGCTATTATACTTGGGAGGCTGATGTGGGAGGATCACCTGAGCCTAGGAGTTAGAGGCTGTATGAGCTATGATGGTGCCACTGCACTGTAGCCTGGGCGATAAAGTGAGACTCTGTCTCTAACAACAAGAACAACAACAACAAAAACAAAGTTAGAGCATCCCACAAACACAGCGCAACATCCATACAGGAAGAAACAGGAGCTGTACTTCAGCCAAGCGGAGCTACAGGGCTGGGCCTGCTCCCGCCACTCACTCTTCACTGGGAGCACATTCTGAGGGGATGCTGGCTGTGCGTGGGCTGGCTCCTGGCTCTCCAGCAGCTTCTTGCTCAGGATATCATAGAAGAAGATCCGGATCAGAGGCACTCCCCACAGGAACTGCAGCTGTTTGGTGATCAAGTGCATTGACTCGTTAAGGCTAGGAAAGAGCAAAGGAGACCTGGCCTGTCAGTTCCATCTGATGCAGGGCCACGGCCAGCCCACACAGCTCCTAACGGCCTTCCACTGGGAGCTGTAGCTAGGACCTGGCACTCAACATGGCAAAGAAGATTACAAAAATAAAAAGTGGAAGTAACAAATCATTGCTGAGGGGCTGGTATGTCAAGGGCATTGACTCTTCATCTTGTCTGCTTTCCCCAGATCCCCAGGCTCCATGAGTCACACTCTTCTCGAAGACACTTGCTACCACCCAGGTGACAAAAACAATCTTGTACCCACTACACTGCCTCCCTCCTCACAGCTGGCTTGCAGGTGGTAGGGGGCCAAATCTAGATGACTCAGCAGCCTCCTCAGTGTTTCCTTGCATTCCAGGGGTTCCTTGCCTGACTCCACACTATACTCAGCATCCCTCAAATTCCTGGAATCTGCTGTCACCTTCCTGCTCAAGGTGAGGTGACACCCCTAACTGGTTCCCACATTGATCATCATATTGTTAATAGCTGCCATCCATGAGCACGGCCAGGCCTGCCTGCTGGTAGGTGCTTCACATGCATTATCTCATTCAATCCTTCTAGAAAGCCCTATCAAAGGGAGGGTGAAAACTATCCCCAGGTTTCAGATGAGGAAAGCGAGGCAAAGCAAGTCGTCCAAGTCCCTCCAAGAAGAGGAAGTGGAGCGGAGAGCAGGCTGTCTGCAGAGGTGCTGCTCTGCTTCACTTACCTCCCACAGCCTCCTGACTCTCAGCACCTCCGCCCCATCCTCTTCAGGCTGAGATGTCATGCTGGGGCAGGCTGTTCCCTAGCAATGAGTCTTTTTAACCAGATAGGACCCAGGGATGTCACTCAGGTACAACAAAAGAAAAATTTGGGAATTTCCTCCCCAGGTCTTTAGTTTTCTGCTGCAAGGGTAACTGCCAGGGACCCCACGCCTCGAGCAGATATGTGAACAAGAAAACAGCTGGGCAGCAGAGCTGGTTCCTCTCCAGAAACCACTTTATCTCAGCTCAGGTAGATATTTCAAATTCATGAAGCTGCGCTTTACTTGATCTCCCTTCTTCTAGTCTAGTGTTTCTCATGTTTTTAAGTTCGTAATTACACTTTTAAAAATTTATATTCCACCTCTTGAAAAGGATTTTGGGTGATTTCTATTCCCTTTGAATCATTTGTCTTGTTTTAGCATCTCCAAAATATGGCAGTCTAGTCAATCAATAAAAGTGACAGTGAAGAAGAAAAAACATTGATAAGGTCCATAACTGAATGGCAGGAACAAAATACAAAATAATAGGATTTCAATTTTGTAAAAAAGGATCAGTATTTCTAGATAGGAAAACTGACAGGATGTTCACTCAAGTTATCTTTGGTTTACAGGATAATGGGCTTGTTTTTAGCCTCTTTTGTTCTTACTCACAATTTATTAATATATAATGAATACGTATTATTTTTGTAATAAGAAACAAAACACCACAAGCTGGAAGAAAGAAAGAAGAAGAAGATGGTGGGAGAGGCAGGAAAGACAGTGATTTGCATCTGGGACTCACCCATAATCCACAGATTGGGAGAACCAGCCAAGGACAGGATGCCAGTGGGTCAGGTTGGACTTCTTCTGGGACACATACTTCTGACAGTAGCACAGCATCTGGGTGAGCAAACTCACGAACCCATCTGTCTCCTCCTCTAACACTCTGGGGCTGAGGGAGCCCAAGTGTAGGAGGTTGCCTACAGAGAGAGAAGGCTGAGTGTGATGGGCCCAGACAAACACTTTGGTGCCTCCCAGCCCTGCTCCCTGCCTGTGGCTCAGGTGGCCACATCCCATGTGCAGCAAGAAATTTCCACATAAGGGGCACCTGTCAATGCCGGAGGCTGCTGTGTGGTGCAAAGGTAAGAAACGGGCCGAGCTGACTTCAAATCCTGGCTATGCCACAGACAAGGTGAGCCGTGGCCGTCAACCCATGTCTCAAACCTGTTTCTTCATTTGTAAGATTGGAATGATGAACCCTACTCTCCATATGAGGATGAAGTAGCAGGTAAAATGTCAGGCACACAGAGGTAGGTGATATTTAGTTAGTATTACATTTTAATATTATATTAATGCTTAAAAATCAAGGGTCAACATAAGAAATGGTCTTTGAAGAATATCTGAGTGTCGTGGGAAGTTGCTGTTATTCAACGTTCACCAGTTAGTCAACGTCACTTGCGTGAACACTCGCACCATAAACTCCTCATGAAATTTGGCCCCAGGGAAGTTTTTATCTCAAGTCTGTAATCTCGCAGGCTGAGGCGTGTGGATTGTTCGAGCCCAAGGAGTTTGAGACTAGTCTGGGCAACATGGTGAAAAACCCTGTCTCCACTAAAAATACAAAAATTAGTCGGCCGTGGTAGTGTGCGCTTGTAGTCCCAGCTATTCAGGAGACTGAGGTGGGACGATCACCTAAGCCCAGGAGGTCAAGGATGCAGTGAGCCATGACGGTGCCACTGCAGTCCAGCCTAGGTGACAAAGTGAGACCCTGTCTTCAAAAAAGAAAAAAGCTTTTCCTATCTAAAATAAATTTAGGCAAGGAGAATTCGGTGCCTCTGCCTCAAATGCTTCTATTCACAAACCCTTTCTTCCATCTACAATGAAAACACTGTAAAACAGGTAAAGCAGGCGCCGCTCTGATATAAGCCCCACCTAACTACTCCCTCCCTTCTCTCTTGAGATGAGAATTATCCAGGCAATTCACCACATTTTCACTTTTCCTTGACTGCCAGGAAGCTAAAGGCTGACATCTAATGTTCATTAACAGTCACTTAACTAGTTTGCCAGGCTGGTACATTTTCCATGTGATTTTAATTTACATGTCTATTTTAACTATCCATCTAAATATGTGTTTTTTATTGTAAGCACTTCCAATTGTTACAAAAAACAACCAAATCTCTAGAATAGTGACAGGCAAAACACTTGGGCTTTCCCTGATGGCCAGGACACAATCAAGTTCCAGCCACGGATACTCACCCATTAGACAAAGCGTATGGCATCCTTCTAAACTTTCACATACATCACGGCATCGATCTTCGTCTCTTAAAAATATGATGAATTTACGAAGCATGTCATGGGATTCTAAAACAGTGAGGCGCTGCAAAGAATGGCAGACCGTTAAATCAGAAACTGCCAGGAACAGTTTCCTGTAGAGAGTGAACTTGATCACTTGCAGATCACCTGTGGTTATGCGGGATGTGCCAGCAAACACCAAGAAGAAAATGGACAGACGAGAACCCACTTCTTTGGGCTACTAACACAAGTGTGTCTATCACGGCCACTGGTCCCAAAGAACAATTAAAGGGAGGTGTGGAAATAAGCAGAGAAGTCATTTTACTTTCTAATGTCTAAGAAGAAAAGCAAAAACACAATTGGGTTTTAGCAGGGAACTCACAGAGCCAGCTTACCTCAGGGGTCACTGTGCTGAGATGAGTCACCAGAGCAGGCACAGACATGATGTGGATGAGGAATGGCCGAATCAGATTGTCTGAGAACTGTGCAGCAATCACAGGGCTAGACACAGATAGATCCGCTCATTCAGACAGGTCTCCATGTGCATCCAGAACAAAAGCACAACCCCACCAACATGCTCAAATTCCTAGAAATTATTCTGCATGGGATTTCTGAGAAAACTGAAGGCTGAGACTGGGGACACACACTAGGGAAATGGACAAGTCAGTGATGGTACAGTTGCTGATGCCATACTGTGCAGCTATGAAAAACCAGTTTTGAAATTTTACTGACATGAGAAAATGTTCATGCTATAATGAACTTTAAAAAAAGGCAAGATGAAAAACTATATACATGGAAGAGGAAGGAGTCTGTGATGGGGAGGGAGGGAAAAAAGGGGGGTTTTGGAGTGCTGGTATAATCAATTTCTCTATTGTGTAGTGCTTACCCAGGTGTGTTCACTCTGTGATAACTCACCAATAACTCACAATTCAGTTAAGCAGTTTATTTAAAAGTATATTTACACTATAGATACACAATATATACATATATAGTATACCTATAGTATATATACTATATATAAGTATATATATTGTATAATGTTTCAAAATATAAACACAAGTATAGATACATTTTTAAAAGATTGAGGACAGATAAAGTTAACAATGTATCTCTGGTTGTAGAATCATGAGAATTTTTTTCTTTTTTATGTTTTTCTGCTTTATCTAGGTTTTCTACAATAAGCATGTATTTCTTCCATAATCCAAAAAAGATAAATACTATTAGATAAAATAATGATCCCCATCCCACACCATATATAAAAAATAATGAAATAAGCCACAGACCTAAATGCTAGTTTTATAACTAAAACCATAAAATTCTTAGAAGAAAACACAGGAGTAAAGCTTTGAGATTTCAGGTTAGGCAATGATTTCTGAGGTTATCACACTAAAAGCACAAGAGTCAAAAGAAAAAAATAGGTAAGTTATGCTTCTTCAAAGTTTAAAACTTTTGTGATTCAAAAGACACTATCAAGAAAGTGAAAAGACAACCCATGGAACAGAAGGAAACACCTGCAGATCACTTGTCTGAAAAGGGACTTGTATCTAGAGCCTATAAAGAACTCACAACTCTCATAAAAGATGAAACATCCAATTAAAAAGTAGACGAAGGATCTAAACATACATTTCTCCAAAGAAGATATACAAATGGTTAATGAGCACATGAAAAGATGTTCAACATCACTACCTACCAGGGAATTGTAAATCAAAACAACAGTGAGATACCCCTGTATACCCACGGGGATGGCTAAATAAAAGACAGATAACAAGTGTTGGCAAGGATGTGGAGAAACTGGAGCCCTCCCTCACACAACACCACTCCTGGGAATGTAAAATAGCGCAGGCACTCTGGAAAATAATTTGGCAATTCTTCAAAAGGTTAAGCATGGAGTTACCACATGACCCAGGGAAGTCTACTCCCACGAATATGCCCAAGAGAAATGAAAACATATGTCTACACAAAAACTTGTACACAAATGTTCACAGCAGCACTATTTATAATAGCCAAAAAGTAGAAACAACTCAAATGTGGTATATCTATATAATGGAATATTATTTGGTCATAAAATGCATGAAGTACTGATCCATGCTACAACATGGATGAACTCTGATTATATTATGCAAAGTGAAAAAAGCCAGTAGCAAAAGACCACATATGATGTGATTCCATTTATGTGAGATGTCCAGAACAGGCAAATCCAAAGAGACAGAAAGTAGATTAGCTGTTGCCAGGGGTTCTGGGGAGAGGGGAAAAGGGAGTGACTGCTAATGGGTATTAGGTTTCTTTTTAGGGTGACAAAATGTTATGGAATTAGATTGTGGTGATTTTTGGGAATAGGCAACCAAAATCTGGCCATAAACTGGCCCCAAAACTGGCCATAAACAAAATCTCTGCAGCATTGTGACATGTTCGTGATGGCCATGATGCCCACGGCCCGAAGGTTGTAGGTTTACCGGAATGAGGGCAAAGAACACCTGGCCCACCCAGGGCGGAAAACTGCTTAAAGGCGTTCTTAAACCACAAACAATAGCATGAGCAATCTGTGCCTTAAGGACTTGCTCCTGCTGCAGATAACTAGCCAGAGCCCATCCCTTTATTTTCGCCCATCCCTTTGTTTCCCCATAAGGAATACTTTCAGTTAATCTATAATCTATAGAAACAATGCTTATCACTGGCTTGCTGTCAATAAATATGTGGGTAAATCTCTGTTAGAGGCTGTCAGCTCTGAAGGCTGTGAGACCCCTGATTTCCTACTCCACACGTCTATAGTTCTGTGTGTGTGTCTTTAATTCCTCTAGCGCTGCTGGGTTAGGGTCTCCCCGACCAAGCTGGTCTCAGCAGGTGATGGTTGCACAACTCTGTGAACATACTAAATGCCAGGGAATGGTATGCTTTAAATGAATAAAGTGTATGAGATGTGAATTAGACTTCAATAAAGTTATTTTAAAAAATCACTCACAGGTCATGCAGAAAAAAAGGTAAGACAACAACTTACAGAGGGAAAAAAAAGGTTTCTTCTAGCTAATGTGCTCCAATAGCAATGAGCAGAGGTGTTAGTGGTATTTAGGCTCTCAGAATTCACACTATGTACTTTCATTTTCAAGAGTCCATTTTTGGGACAAGGATGTTTTATGAGGCTGAAATGCTGAAAATATCAGTACTTATGTTCACCACTTGTCTAGGTAAGGCTAACCAACTGAGCTAACCTCTGTGATCTGAGTGGGGCACATGAAAAGAGAACCATGTTATTTTCTGCAGGTTAGAAAGAAGTTTAAAACAGAAGAGCACAATTCCCTAAACAGAAGAAAAGCAAACCACAGAGAATGCTGCTAAACCTACAACCAGTCACTTCACATTTGCAAGGAAAGGACTGCATCGTTATAACAGCACAAGGGGCTGTGACATTCTCTAGGGGTTCTCACAGAAACCTATGGATTCCATTCTGGGCCATATCCCTAAGTAACTTGGCCTGACAGACTGGGAGCAACATATCAGTGGAAGCATTATAGGACTGCAGGGCTGCCTCAATGTTTGGAGGGGTGTGATCTTTTGAGTCTGCATGAGGCCAGACTCAAAAAACCACACACACTGCAAACACTCCTACAACTCCCTCAATTTCTTATTACCGATTTCCCCAGCATGAGGTCAACAGAATCTTTCTTTAGCCCACCTGTAGCTGTTGCATTTAAGCACCCCGGGTGACAAAGTCTATAAGTGCACTGCTTACTTGAATGTTTAACAGGGCTAGACATGGTGGGGGGTTGGGGAGAAGGATAAACAAAAGAGGTATGACTGACGCACAATCCCTGCTAACAGAGAGCTCAGAGTACAACCAGAGAGCTGGGCAGGCATATGGGGAAAAACAGAAGCCACAGCTAGTGGGTACATGACTGAGTGCCTGGGCAAACTAGGGGTCCAGATAATCAATGCCATGGCAGTGTGAGGAACAGGGCAAGTTTGGGAAGGTTCTCAAGTGCTATTTACTAAAAAAAATATATATTATTCTTAGAATACAAAAATGTGTCCAATATGTGAGGCAAGTACAAAGAATAAGAAGAAAGAGTATGAGCTCTGGAGTTAAATAGCCTGGGTTTAATTTCTGGCCTGGCCACTCCCTGCTGTGTGACCAAAAGCAAACAGTTTAACTTCTCTGGGCCTTAGCTTCCTTGTCTGTAAAATGGAGAAAAGCCAGTTGTGCTGGCTCACTCCTATAATCCCAGCACTTTTTGAGAGGCTGACGCATGAGGATCACTTGAGGCCAGGAGTTTGAGACCGGCCTGGGCAATATAGTGAGACCCTGTCTCTACAAAAATTTTAAAAATAAAAAAATTAGCTGGGCATGTGCCTGTAGTCCTAGCTACATGGAAGGCTGAGGTGGGAGGATGGCTTGAGCCCGGGAGTTTGAGGCTGCAGTGAGCTCTGATCATGCCACTGCACTCCACCCTTGATGGCAAAGCATGACCTTGTCTCAAATAAATAAAATGGAGATAAGAGAATGTGGTGAGGAGTCAGTTAACGAATGTAAAAGTTTTAGAACAGTGTGTGGCCCATGAATGTTAGCTATTCATATTTCAGGATTTAGTGATCACGTCTTGGCACACCACTGATGATTTTATAGACTTTCACTATATTCCTATATGATGAAACCACTGATATCTTATTTTAAAAGGTCCTGATTGTGTTCAATTATATACAAACATTCAGAGGGGAAAAGTACTATTTGGGAAAAAGGCTTTAGAGTAGCCTGGCCTTCATAAGTGATTCAGTGGAATCTAATACATACAGAGAAGAAAAACTGCAAGGATGGGTGCTGGTTATATTCTTAAAGGAGAATTTAAGTGTGGTGGAATGACTGGATGTGAGCATGCTGGTGAATCATATGTGAATTACAACCACACCGGGACAGGGGAGGGATGCTGGACAGGAAAGAAAGGTGAGGTGCTCCTAGAGCTTGTGTCTCTGGAGGTGGAGGGGGAGGCAGAGCTGCTCCTGAGCTTGAGAGTTCAGGCCTCAGTGTGCTGACCTTCACTGTGTCTGCCAGAGGACAGTGGGCAATGCTGCTGGAATGAGCTGCCCCACAAAGTGACTCGGGTAGGGACAGTTGCAGTGAATCTGTTTCTTAGGCTTCTGGGAAAACCTGTTTGTACCTAGATATTAGGGCTCATCAAATACAACTCACGTAACTTCTCTAAAAGTATGAAATGAAGGTGCAATTGTTCATTAGATAATTAGTTATACTTCCGTAACTAATGATAGCATAACCGGTTACATCCTGTTCTTCTGTGTGAGGGTCTAGCCTCTAGAGGCATGTGGTCTAATATGGCAGCCACTGGCTATATGTGGCTACTGAGCACTTAAAAATGTGGCTGGTCCAAACTCAGACGCGCTCTAAGTACATACCAGTTTTGAAGACTTGGCATGAAGAGAAAAATGTAACACATTATTTAATTTTAATTAAAATAATTTAAAAATATTGGTTACATGTAAAAATAACATTTTGGATATATTAGTTTAAATAAAAACATATCATTATACTAAATTTCCCTTTTATTTTGACTTTTTTTTTTTGAGACCAGGTATTACTCTGTCATCCAGGCTGGAGAAGCTCAATCATGGCTCGCTGTAGCCTTGACTTCCCTGGCTGCAGTGATCCTCCCACCTCAGACTCCTGAGTAGCTGGAACCACAGGCACATGCCACCATGCCCAGCTAATGTTTGTATTTTTTGTAGAGACAATGTTTGGCCATGTTGCCCAGGCTGGTCTTGAACTCCTGAGCTCAAAATGATCTGCCCACCTCGGTCTCCCAAAGTGCTGGGATTACAGGCATGGGCCACCGTGCCTGGCCTCTTTTGGCTTTTTAAATGTGGCTCTAACTATATATCCATCAGACAGACCTGCTCTAGGTCAGCCTTGTCCAACAGAACTTTCTGTGATGCTGGAAGTTTTCTATATTTGTGCTGTCCCACACAATTGCCACTAGTTACATGTGGCTGCTGAGCATTTGAAATGTGGCTAATGCAACTGAGGAAGTGAATTCTTCATTTTATTTAACTTAAATGAATTTTCATTTAAACAGCCCCCTGTGGCTAGTGGTTAGTGGAAAGCACAGTCTAGACCAGGTGTTTATAAACTATGGCCTATTCTTGTAAATAAAGTTGTACTGGAACACAGTCATGCTCATTTGTGTATGTACAATCTACGGCTGCTTTCAAGATGCAGTGGCAGAGTGGTTGTGACAGAGGCTGTATGGCCCATAGAGTTGAAAATATTTATCCGGCTCTTTCCAGAAAATTTGGCCAACCCATGCTCTAGCCCATCATTTTCCAAATAGGTTTTCCATGGAAAATGATTTCATGGGATATCAATGGCATCCAAAAAACAAGGCAGGGGTATTCCATGCTCAGATATGTTTGGGCCAACCCCGGGTTAAATAAGCCCACGGGGTCCTGCTAGCATAGCAGGACTTCTCAGAGCTCTCAGCATGAAAGTGTACTGTAGATCCACAGATGGGGGCAGAGCAGGCAGCTTTCACCAAGCTGGTTCCACCATGACACTCTTCCTTCCAGGATCTTTTATTAACATCTCCCCAAGCTAGTGTTCCCCTCGACAGTTTAAACATGTTCTGGACCTCTGAATAAGCACAGTGTTTTACATCTGGCAATTCTCAGAATTGCAGGCATAATTTCCATAAGGAATTACTTAGCTTCTTCAGTACTTGACATCTCCAAACTAAGTGAAGGCAAATATCACCTCTTCTCTGGTCCTCCAAATTCTAACATTTTACATGCGTGTTCGCATTATTTCCTTAATCCTCTCACCCTGCCCTTTGCTGGGCTTCTTCTGGCTCCTAGGTTTTTTGTTTCGTCAATTAAAACTTCAAAAGGAAAAATGATTGCATCTTGGCCTCTTTTAGATAAAAGAAATTCATTTTGAATAGTTTCCAAAGATCACACTGCAATAATATTCAGGGCTGAAGATTAAGAAATATTCAAGACTGAAGATTAAGAAAAAGTTTGAGCAGTCACAAAAGTGCTCACTTTCATTAAGAACAATGCTTCCTGTAAATTCTGACAAAGTGGGCAAGTCTATACCTAATACCAGTAACGAGAGAAAGAAAAACCAAGAGGAGGAAGCATTCAAGAACATGCCAACACCTCAGCTATGGTTTCTTACTCACCGTAACGCTAGAGAAAAGGCTGCTGTTAAAGTGCCTTTGGATAGACAAGGACGGGGTCTTGCCAGGCCACGGGTTAACAGTATCTGAAAAGAATGTTTTAATTGGTCAGAGGATAATACCAACTTTATATTCATTTGTACATAAAAAAGCAAAAAAGTAAACTGAGTGCTTCAGATAAAAAAACTGTATTGTGAGCCAGGCATGGTGGCTTGTGCCTACAGTCCCAGCTCAGGAGGCTGAGGCAGGAGGATTCCTTGAGGCCAGCCTGGGTGACAGAGCAACCCTGTCTCTTAAAACAACAACAACAAAAAAAAACCCCCAAAAACCGTATGCAGTGTTTTTATAAAAGGAAAGGGAAGAAAGTATTGGGTAACGAGGTTAACTCTACCACTCTTTCTCTAAATATTATGGTTAGAAATTCTTTAATAATAAAGTTAAAAAAACAGCTAATAAAAATAATGCCAGACTTAAAATTTAAAGACACCATATTATTTTAGAAACCGTTTAATTACGGTGTGAAGTAGAAGGTTCCTCTAGTGAGACAACTGCCAGTCATACCAGCTTCTGCCAACAGACCACCTCACAGGGTTGTTGTGAGAAGCATATGAAACCAAATCAGGAAACAGCCCATCACAGCACTAGGGAGAAGGAAGGGCAAAGTCAACATTACTGCTCAAACTCAAGAATTCCATAGTACCTTTAAACAGCAATCAGGCTTTCTTAACAATTCCCTAGAGGTATGATCTGGCACAACAAGGTACAAAGTGGAGAGGGCTGTTTGAGGACACAGAGCTAGAAATACGATTCTAGACATCAACCAAGAAGGAATCTGAGGGAACAAGCCCTGAGGTCTCCTTCCAGAGTTTAAATGTCAAAAGACTGGATTACCCTTGCAGCCAAAAATGTGGAGCATTCAAGGGATCCCAGCACCACTGCCCTCCCTTTACCTGACCCACAAGTGAGACACGGCAGGGGAAGGAAGAAGAGGACAGCAGGCATCAAGCTCTTCCTATGAAAAGTGTTTCTGAGGAGGGCACCAGGTATGCTGAACGCAAATGTAAAAATCCAAGTGCAGGTGTTGGAGAGTGGAGAAGTCGCACACTGGGGGGCAGGAGTCACAGACCTGCAGCACAGAATAAAATCCATGCTGGTTGAGATGTCCCATTATATTTGCACAAACGTGGTTCATCGCTGGTCGAAGACTTTCACCTAAAGAAAGAAAACAGTGAGAACAAAAAAGTCTCTTGTCATAATGTGACCTGTTTATGTGGGACAGGAAATTGTGTCCCACATCCGAGGCCCTAAGAAATGAGATACCCCCTGGCTTGCCTCCCTTTTCCCTTAGGCCTGGTGCCAGAGTACAGGGAGGCAATGCGTATCTGGAACTCTGTCTCTCCTGGAAGGCCTGGCTCAAGTGTCACCTCTTGAGTGATGGGTCCTCTCACACCCCTAGCCAGAAGTGACATCTCTGGCCTCTGAGCTCCTGTAGCACCTTTTCTAATTCCCTCCTAGGGCCTGGCACTGTCTTCGCCAGGGGGATGCCTACTCTCCTCAATGGGACATGAGCTTCCCGGCAGGGCCCACAACTCAACAATTTTTGGGTTCCCCTCAAGAGGCCAGGGTCATGACTGAAATAAACCCTCCCTGCTGACCTGGAGCCTTGCATACAGTTTCCCCTGCTTTCCGTTTCATCCCCGCTCTTCACTCTGTGAATCGTAGCTCTCTCCAGCTCTCAGCTTACACACCACTTCTTCAGGAAAGCTAGAGCCCCAGACCAAGCAAGGCCTCCCCACCCTACTGGACACTCTCATTTCTCTTTCATGCTTCCTTCCAAACACTTACCACATTATTGTCATTTTATATCTATTAGCGACATCTATTTAATGCCTGTTTTCCTCATCGGACTTTAAGTTCTGTGAGGAAGGAAGCACCTAAAGTCCCTGGAGGGCAATGCCCCTTCCTGTTTTGCTTATCTCTGTCTTCAGCGCCTAGCGGCATCTGGCATGTATGGGCTACTTGTTGAACAGATGAATGAAATGACCACATGAAACACATGGGGCTAACGACACTTACCAGGGAAGGAAGCAGTTTATAATGCAAATTTTATGGGCAAAATAGAATTATTCACAACCTAATGATTTTCCAAGTAAAATGACAACGCTTAAGTGAATGTTATCACTTGGAGGCTAAGGCACTGTGGAAATTATAAAAATTAAAATCAGAAGAACCACGCCTTTAAATGTAAATTCAAAGAAGGGTCGAGTACAACACACAATGCTGAATGGATTCTGGATACTGCGATGCAGTCTGATGGTCAGCACCAAGGGCCATCCTCATTTGTATCGTCTCAGGGCCTTCCCTGAGGCTTGTGGCAAAAATGCTTCTTACAAAGGAAAAAAGGTCCCCGAGCTCTCTATGGAAATGTTGGTTAGACAACATTTTGAAGCAAGTCCCACAGACCTTTTCCCCGAAGAATTTTCCACGTTGAAGTGTCCGTGAAGGTGACAAGCATCGTGAGGTACAGGGTGATGAGTCGGGAGTCCTGCAGGATTTCAGGCTGGAAACAATAAACACAGCAAGATTAAGACACACATCCTCTGATTCCAGACAGTGAAGTGTTCACTTTACAACTGCTCTACGGGCACTCAGCCTGGAATCAGAGTCAGGATTATAAGTCAGTCTTAATTCTTTTTCTCTTGGGCAATGACCACTCCAGGAGTTAAATAACAGGGAATTTGGCACTCTAGTGCCTGACCGTGGAATCATGTATTCTTGGGAGTGGAGAATTGAGAATCCCTAGAAAACAAGATGACCAGGGCTGGCTTACTGTATGTACATGTGCCTGCCTGTCTGTCTGAACTCTGCAGCAACACAGCAGAAATGCAATTGAGCATGACTGGGACTCTGGGCTCAGCCTTCTGACTTTACCACTTACTAGCTGTGTGAGCTTAGGCAAGTTTCTTAACCTCTCTGTGCCTCAGTTTCCTCATCTGTTGACCAGAAATAGTAACACTGCTTTCCTCATAGGGTTGTTGTGAGAAGTAAATGGATTAATGCGTACGATGCACTAAGAACAGTGTCTGGCACATAGATAACTCCATGTAATGTTGGCTGCTGTTCTAATTTTGATGACAGTTCATTGTTTCACCAAGTGTAAGTCAAGCAAAAGGCCTGACTGCTTTCTAGGCCCACAGACCCTATAGCAGGTCCCCCTGGAAGGGATCTCGGAGACAACCTTGGAGACCACTGAGTTCAAACCTCTAAGCTCATCGACAGTAAGAGAGGGGAAGCAGCTTGTTCAAGGCCACGTGGGAAATGAACAGCAGAATCAGGACTCAATTTCACATATTCCTGGCTCCAGAGTCAGGGCCCTTTTTCTCCTGACGTCTGTTGCTTTGCATAAACTTTTTTTGTTTGTCCAAAATAGAAGAGCCTCTCCTCAAAAGAGCAATCTGTTTTGGAATGTAAACACAGAGAGCAGATAAACAAGGATCTGCCTGGCTCGAGTGCAGGCAGGGAAATAACCTGCCCACTTGGCCCTAAGGCATTCTGGTGGACTCCCAGGGCTCCGAGGAACATAGTGTGGAAACCCTGCCCTGAGCCATGCCTCACCTGACAAGCCAGGTGTGGCAAGAGCCATTCCTGAACACCCAAAGAGGGATGGCTGGGAATGGATTATTACTGGGGCGGGGGGCGGTCCGGGGACTTTCGTTCCATTACTGAGCTGCTATCTCTGTCCTTGCCAAGCATCTGGCCCTGAAACCTCTCTCTCCCTATATGCAAAGTGGAAGAAGCTCCTGTATATGTCTGCTCACACCCCGTCCATCCTTTTCAGAACACTGAAGGGGGTAGGGGAACACAGGACCAGGCTGGGCTAGCGGCAGTACCCCATTCCTCTTGCCACTGTGACTGGTTCAGGGACGAACCCAGGATTCCACTGGACCTACAAGAAACCTGGATTTTTGAACTGGTCGGGAGGCCTCTCCTCCCTTTAGTCAAGACAGAGTAAGAATATAAAGTCAAAACTGCTGGTTGCCGTCATTACAGCAGGGAAGGACGAGGTGACCCCAAAAGGGAGCAGGGATGAGAGAAAAGAATGAGAGAGAGAATCCAGAACCCCCTGGCTCTCCTCACCCCAGCTGCCACGTTACTGAATATATTCTAGAGCACAACGTTCTCTTCCTTGCTTAACCGGTAGGTGATACTAGCTGTGCTCACATTGGGCTTCTGTACTTTTAACAAGAGGCCTGACTAATATAATAATGTAGATCATAAAGTACCGATTACATTAAATGAACGGGAAGGAAAGTGACGGATTCCCTGGCATGGAGGCTGTGGCGTGGCAAGCGGGTTAAGGGTCCAACACACACCAGAGGAGGGCTCATATTGATAACAGCATCAAAATTCCTCTCTTCCAGAACAGTGGCTCAACTAGCAACTCTGGTTGATAGGGACTCTGAAAATACAGACTAAAATCTACAGGTGAAAATGACATATTTACTGTTTCTGGTTTTGCCTTTTTTTTTTTTTTTTTTTTTACCTTGAGCTGCTTGAGAAAATCACAGCAGTACCACAGAATGTTCTTGATCTGTTTAATCCAAAGGAGGGTGAGGTCCTTAGAACAAGCCAGGGACACATACCACACCTATAGGAGGGAAAAAGAGGAATGTCATGGGCTGTTATAGAGATCATATCACATATGCTCTAACTGTTGGAACTGGACCTATTAGTTAGGTCCACTGCCAGATAAAGCAGTGGACCTGAATGGACGAATAAGCTGTAAACAGGACTTATTTTAACACTAAACCCAAAGACAAAATAGCCTAGTAAGAAAATTTACTATCCTGTGTTGTGGCAAAAGCAGAACGTAGCTACTTGGATCATGAAGAAAGTAAGGAATCATTTGTACTTTGGTAATGTTTTCCATCCACTACTTATTTGCATTTGTGTATGAATTGGTCCTAACATTCAACAGGAACTTTCAGAGCCCAGTAGGCTGGCCCTTAAGAGCTTGTGGGAAACACTGCGGCTCCCGTCCACTTACCTTAGGCTCATTCTCAGCATCCATGCTGCTCAGGATGCTGCGACACAACTTCTCAAATCTCTGCAAAGAGACATACTGGGGGTTATACATTCCCACAACCCATCGAAAAGTGAAAACAAAGAAAACAAGCCTTCGGCAGGTACCTGGCATGTGCAAGTATTATGCCAGGTGATTCACACATAATCACATGCAGTTCCTTCCTACAGATGAGGACACTGAAGATCATAAAGACTAAAGGGTTCTCCAACTGGTGGCCCAAGAGCTGGAGGAACCCTATAGAAATGTTTTAGAAACTGGTATACTTCACATAAAAATCCAAATTGAGGCTTCTTTCAAAAAACAATATCAATCTGGCAAACTGGACTTGGATTCCTGCAGGCCTACTGCTGTCTCCTCAACTGTGCTCTCCAGTTTACCGTTTCTTAAGCACCATGGATACTGACTTTTGCCTCACAGACAGTAGCCAAAGGCTGCTGTATCACCACTTTTATCCTGTAATGCAAAAGGAAGAAAAGTGGAAACTAGAAAACAGGTTCCATTTTGGCTATACCAATCCTGGATCCACCCTTAAACCATGTGATATTGGGCGGGCTGCCCTACCACCCTGAGCTGCAGTTTCCTTCTCTGTAAGATAAGGTTCACCTCCTCCAGCTTATCTGTCCTCATCTACGTAATCATGTGTTCACTGCCTGCATAGTCCTCCCTCTCTTGCTGGGCTATGAGCTCCATGAGCATAGAGATCTTGCCCGTCCTGTTTCCTCCCAAGGGCCCAGTGCCTAGAGAGGGTTGGCACAATGTGAAGCTTAGCAATAGCGAATGCTTAACAGCTGGTAACATGGAGACATGCCTCAGTGGCATTGTTAGTACTATTACAGATAACTAGCTGCTTTTCTGGGATTACATTTTTCAGGCTGATCATTCTAATCCCTAAGGTGCAAACTGGCACCTTTTGTATGATTTGTAGGATATTTAAAAAATTTCAAATTGCCAAGATTTACAAATTAGAACATTGATGGTGGCTCACGCCTGTAATCCCAGCACTTTGGGAGGCTGAGGCAGGTGGATCACTTGAGCCCAGGAGTTTGAGACAAGCCTGGGCAATATGGTAAAACTCTATCTCTACAAAAAATACAAAAATTTGCTGTGCGTGGTGGCACACATCTGCAGTCCCAGCTACTCAGGAGGTTGAGGTAGAAGAATCGTTTGAGACTTGGGAGGTCAAGACTATAGTGAGCTGTGATAGTGCTACTGCACTCCAGCCTGGGCGACAGTGAGACCCTGTCTCAGAAAATGAAAGAAAGAATGAACGAACATTGAGCATAAAGACTCAGATCTTTGGCATCTCTTTAAAAAAAAAAAAAAAAATCAGAGGCTGGGTACAGTGGCTCACGCCTGTAACCCCAGCACTCTGGGAGGCTGAGGCAGGTGGATCACAAGGTTAAGAGATCGAGAGCATCCTGGCCAACATGGTGAAACCCCATTTCTACTAAAAATACAAAAATTAGCTGGGCGTGGTGGCACGCGCCTATAGTTCCAGCTACTAGGGAAGCTGAGGCCGGAGAATTGCTTGAAACCGAGAGGTGAAGACTGGCAATGAGCCGAGATCGTGCCACTGCACACCAGCCTGGCAACAGAGCGAGACTTCGTCTCAAAAAAAAAATCAGAGTATGAGTCCACCACCGAGGTGTGTAGTAGCTGCTCCCCACGGATGGGGCAGGCCACAGACCCTGCTACTCCCTTTGATGTCCTCACCACTGCTGCCTGTCAGTTACTGTTTAATATGATTTGTATTTTGTATTATGTTTTATCTCATATATGTTTTTTTTTTACTCATTTACCTAAACTTCCTGACTCTTGCATGCATCTGAGTTCAACTTGTGCTTATAATGGTCAATGTGAAAAGATTCCTAAAAGCATTGGGCAAAATCCCTCCAAAACAGGTCCCAAGAAAACAAAAGGGACAGGATGTGAGGGTGACAGTAATTACCTCATAAAGCTGCTATAAGAACTGAGTTAATATCAATAATTAAAAAAGATCTGACATATGGAAGTATTATACATGTTTGCTATTATCATTTTACCTCATTATCCTCTTTGATTCTGAATAAGAACAGCAGTTTCCTGGCAATCTTAAAAATACAAAGTGCACTTCTTTTAGTGGACTCAGGGTCATGTGCTTTAAAAAAGTCATCAATCTCTCTCCTAGAAAGGAAAGGGCAAAAAAAGACATTTTAAATTAACAGCTTGTAGCACCTGGAAGGCTTTTCAAGCACTTTATGAGAAAAAACTCATTTATCTGCTATTAATTGGGAGCCAGAGAATCATGTGCTAGGGAGATCCTAGCCCTTACCTGATATCTCTCTGCAGTCGACTCCGACAGAGAAAACTCCGGACATGGGCCTGGATCACGACAGCTGCCCGCTCCCGCTCCTTCTGCACAAGCCTTTCTTCTCGTGCCTGACGGGCTCTATCGATGAACCATGCTCTCGAGGTCTGAGACAGGGTGAACATGTTTGCAAACTTGCACAAACCCTGCAAGGAAAATGGGCAAGCAGGTGTTGTAGATTGTTGTGTGAAAAACACACATAGAAAGGGGCTCAAGAGCAGAGGGTGGGCAGGGACCTGGGCAGCAGAGATACTCAGGACCTGTCAACACCCTCCAAAGTGCTAACAGCTCTCTGGCACAAGTCCCAACCTCCTATAGGCTCTTTCATGCAACTCACCAAGACCAGGGATGCTACATCCTATATTAAATAATCACATCTTCTTAAGGGAAAGAGCACAGCACCTGGCATAGGATAAGGGCAGGCCCAGCTTTACGAACAAAGAATGGATCAGTCCCACCCATAAAGCTCTAATTCAAACCAGGTATCCTATAGGTCAAAGATTCCCAGATATTTGAATTTTCTGGAGTAGTCCACAGTATTTGGGAAACCAAAACTGAGAAGTCAGCTTTTATTTTGCCAAGTAAAGACTTGAGGGAAAAATCAAACATGATTATTTGCTGTCATCATCATTGTATTCATCCATTCACTAAACAAATATTTACCAGTGCATACTTTTTGACAGCACACAAAAAAGAAAGGGCCATTTCAACATTAACAAAGCAAAAGGTACATACTTCAGAATGCAAGACAGTCCATTACATTGAAGATATTTGGTTTTATGTATAGCTTATTCCATTGTCCTTACAATTACCATCCTGCCAAGGACCAGTGAAGGCTTTACTGCAGAACTGGTCCTGTCCACTAACGGGTGCTTTTCTGAAGAGCAGCTCTAAATTATATACTAAGTTTTTATCTAAATCACCAGTAACTGTTTTTTCCTAAAGGAACAGCTTTTGCTAGCAGCCTAAAGCACACAGCAGTGACCCACGGAGGCTCCCATATTGAGATGATTTCTTTAGATGCTTGATGATGTTGCCATTCTATACAAAATGCACAATCAGCCCAGTTAAAAACACTGAAATGAATTATTCAGAAATCTAGACTTCCAGAAAACAATCTACCAGTCACCCACATGAAAATATCATCCAGAGTAAAAAGTTGGATGGCTAGAACTAGGGGCCATCTATCCTAAGTGAAATAACTCTGAAACTGAAAGGCAAATACTGCATGACCTCACTTAGAAGTGGGAGCAAAACAATGGGCCCACATGGACAAACAGAGTGGAATAAGATAATGGAGACTCCAAAAGGTGGGAGATGGGACAGGGGTAAGGATTGAACAATTATTTATTGGTACAATGTTCACCATTCAGATGATGGGTGCACTAAAAGCCCAGACTCCACCATTACACAACATACGCATATAAGAAACCTGTACCCCCTACATCCATACAAAGAAATTTAAAAATTATTAAAATAAATATTGGACTTAACAGTATTATCTCCTAGAGGTATTAAATGAATTACGTGTTATTGAAAGGCATTTAATAAGTGTGCTCTATTATTAGTATTAATAAGGACAATAAAATAATACTCTTTTATAACCAAAAAAAAGTTGGTGCTAGCCTCCCACCACATGAACATATCAAGGGACCTCTGTGACCCCTTCTCAACAGTGATCTGTCAAACATCATCAGTAATCCTTGAAACAAACTAACAGAGCCCACTTGACCACAGGAGGGAAGGTATTAGGTTGGTACAAAAGTAATTGTGGTTTTCAACTTTTTTAAAAAAACACTAAGTCGTAATTACTTTTGCACCAACTTATAAAAGGCTTGGAGAGAAACGGTAGCCATCTTCTGAATCATTTACGCTTCCTGCCCCAACAGTAAAGTCTGGAGATCTCACCTGAGGACCTGCCTGTGTCGCAGAAATGCCAGGTAATCATTAGTGATCTTGCACAGGACTCGTGGCTGAGAACAGCTTCTCACTTCAGAAAAGCTTGTTATTTTTTCTGGCAGAAGCAGAAGAAAAAAATCCAGACTTAGGGTTAAATTTTATAGGTGTGGTATCATACATCTTCCTCACTGAGTAAAAGTAATAACTACAATGCCAATGGTTTTTTAAAAACACCACTGGGTCCTCTTTATTTAATGTCTCATCTAAGTTTTATACTGTATCTCTTCAATCCTCACAGTTTAAAGGGACTATGTTGAAAATAAATCCCAAAGTTGTTGTTGAATTAAAGCTGTGATGGAAGCAAAATAACTTAGAGGTCATGGAATGTTAAAGAGCTATTGAAAATTATATTTGACATTTTCCTTTTTTTTTTTTTTTTTTGAGATAGTCTCACTCTGTCGCTGAGGTTGAAGTGCAGCAGCATAATTTCAGCTCACTACAACTTCTGCTCCCAGGTTCAAGCGATTCTCCTGCTTCAGCCTCCCAAGTAGCTGGGATTACAGGTGTGTGCCATCATACCCTATCTCAGTTGGGATTACAGGTGTGAGCCACTGTGCCTGGCCATGTTTGACATATTTTTTTTTTTTTTGAGACGGAGTCTCGCTCTGTCGCCCAGGCTGGAGTGCAGTGGCGCGATGTTGGCTCACTGCAAGCTCTGCCTCCTGGGTTCACGCCATTCTCCTGCCTCAGCGTGTTTGAAATTTTTAATGATAATGGAAAAACGTTTATGCCTTAGAAGTGAATAAAGGGCTGCCTGTGGACCAATAAGATCCCAATTGCCTAAAGAAAAATGCACACACACACAGATACAAAACTAGCATGAACTATACCAACATGTTACCAGTGGCTGTTTTGAGGTACTGAAATTGGGGGAAATTTTTCTTAATTGGTCTGTATTTTCTAAATTTTCCACAGCATGCACATGGTGAAGCAGCACTGCACAGTGAGGGGCACACGGGCTTTGGGAGTCACACAGAGTTGGAGCCAGTCCCTAGCTCTGCCACATATTATAGGGAGAAGGTCTAAGTCTTTTTTTTTTTTTTTAAGGCAGGGTCTCGCTCTGTCATCCAAGCTGGAGTGCAGTGGTGCAATCATGGTTCACTGCAGCTTCTACCTCCCAGGATCAAGCGATTCTCCCACCTCAGCTTCTCAAGTAGCTGGGACCACAGGTACATACCACCACATCTGGCTAGTTTTTAAATTTTTTGTAGAGGTGGGGTCTTGCTATGTTGCCCAGGTTGGTGGTCTCAACCTCCTGGGCTCAAGAGATCCTCCTGCCTTGGGGTCCCAAAATGTTAGGATTACAGGTATGAGCCACCGCACTGGGCCCTGAGTCTTTTCCATCATCATCTATTAATTGGCTTAGAGGTTAATAATGAGGACTAAATGTGATGATGTGTATCAGGTACCTGTGGAGGTACTTGAGTGCACACTGTAGAGGGTATAGTCAGTAAGTCTAACTGGTGTATTATTTTTATAGACAAAAGGATTAAAAAAAAAAAAAAAACTCTTCAGCAGAGGCTCCCACCTGGACAGTTACTAAGGTTCTCTGGGTAGGAAATAATGCTGGCAGTCTGACATTTCTCACCCATTAACTTTTTTCCTATCTTAAGTGCACTAAGATTCACCAGTCCTGTCCCTTGGTCTATGAACTCCTGGCCCTGTTGTTTAGAGTGAGTAACAGATTCAAGCTCCTCAGGGCTGCAAAAGAGCAGGGACCAAGCCACGAGCACAATGATATGCTCCCTCCATGACATGTAGACACTGCCTCAGTGGCAGAGGGTCCATGGAATTAGAAGGGGAAGAGGGAGCCTCTTCCCAGAAGAAAAACAAAGTTGCATGCAAACTGTACCTAAGTACTGTAAGACGATCTTAAAACTTTCACTTCTCCCAGGGGGCCTCCCAGGATAAGAAATTACTCTTATCCCCTTCCTTGAGATTATCATCCCTTCAGCAATGTTATTGGTTGATTTCTGTTCATACCATATAATAGCCTACACTTTACAGTTTTTCTCATCCTTTCCTATATACCTTCTCCACCTGCACAGTGTATACTATAGTTCATCAATAAATAAAACACACAATCAAGTGTTTATTAAGTACTTATTTTGCTAAATGCCATGGAGAACCAAAGAAAAGGCTGTGCGCAGCAGAAAAAGTCTTGCATCAGAGAAAGCGGGCCTTGGTTCTTTTTAGTACTCATTCTATCCGACATTTGGCCAAGTTACTTATCCTCTCTAGGCCTCAGTTTCCTTATGTGTAAATCGAGGGTAATAATAGTGTCTATGTCCTAGGGTTGCTGAAAGGATTAAATGCAACATTTATCCTTTTTGTACCTCAATTTAGTCATCACAACATTGTGATTAGGATTAAATGGGAAAATATTAATATGGGATATCTAAAAGCATGTAGCATGTAAGTGAGCTTTATTGTATTGTCCTTAAGAAGCTTGTAATCTAGTTAGGGAAACAAGAATCATATAGGTAGAAAGATTAGAAAATAAGAGGTTGGTGATAACCAAGATCATTTAAAAAAGTAAATGAGTGCCCATTATGTGTCAAGTCCTTTATAAGTGATCTCATCTAATAAGGACAGGAGTCCTATGAGAAGATCATTCATGATCTCATCTAGTCCAGTCTAGACCATTAGTATGTGGCAGAGTCAAGGCTGTAATAACTAAGAGGGAGGATTCAGCTGAAGCATCATAAATACCAACTGCTGACTAAGCCAAGAGGATTTTCCCTGTACAGTAAGAAAAGCTGGGCCACCAGGTTTAATGACCACCACCATTTGTTCTGGACAGACGGTGTATCAGACACTGTACAGATATTTAACCAACTTGTCTTTTCAACAGCTCTATCAGGTCTCGATAATCTTTTGTTTTTTTGAGATGGAGTCTCACTTTGTTGCCCAGGCTGGAGTGCAGCAGTATGAACTCTGCTCACTGCAACCTCCGCCTCCCAGGTACAAGTGATTCTCCTGCTTCAGCCTCCCAAGTAGCTGGGATTAAAGGCGCTCGCCACCACGCCCGGCTAATTTTTGTATTTTTAGTAGAGATGGGGTTTCACCATGTTGGCCACGCTGGTCTTGAACTTCTGACCTCAGGTGATCCTCCCACCTCGGCCTCCCAAAGTGCTAGGATTACAGGCGTGAGCCACCGTGGCCAGCCTCAATAATCTAATTTTTATTTAAAGAATAGGAAACAGGACTTAAAGAGACTATTCATAGTAAAAGCTATTATTTATTGAAAGCTACAGCCTATCTAAGTGGATGCTTTTGAATCTGAATCCATGTATATCCAAAGCAGTTATTTATTACTTAGTAAAACAAACAAGATCCAGGGCTCCCCCGTTCACAGAATGGCAAAACAAAGAGAAGCTGAGAGTGCAAGATTGCCTGTGGGGGCTAAGCTGGAGTCAAATTACGACCAAGTTTTTCTTTATTCAGAACTAGGTGTCAGGCACGGTACTAAAACGTATTCACACCCTCTGTGAAACCTGCTAATTACTCCATTTACACAGAAGGAAACTGAGGCTCAGAGAGGTGAGGGAACTCACCCAAGGTCACACAGCAAGCGAACAGTATTCGAACTCCAGTTTAGGTGAGTCCTGGGGCCCGGCGTCTTTCCTCGGCATCAACAACCACAGGAACAAATCACCCAGCGTTAGTCCGTTTATAAAGGCCTACCGTCCCAAAAGTGAAAAGAGATGGAAAGGGCCGCGGAGAGAGCCCCTGGAGCACACAAGCCAGATCCCAGCACTTGTTCCTCCGACCTGGCCAGGCAGGGACTGTGCCCTAGAGCCACCTCACTCAAAGTCCCCAGCCCCACCACTCGGAGAACTGACGACCCAGTTGTCACTCGCTACCCGCAGGCCGACCTTTATTCGCTGGAGGTCCCCGCACTCGGGGTCGGGGCCGCAGCTGCCACTGTCTCAGCCCAAAACAACCGAGTTCTGCCAGACCTGGGGCAGCAGCCGACGCACAACCACCATCTTGCCCCGCGGTGTTCGCTTTCAGAACCCCGCCAGGAAGCAAGCATCAAGTTCCGGAAAATGACAGTTCCGCAGAGCTTTTTCTCCCGGGAAGGAAAACTTCCCCACACCTTGCCTCCCCTCTGGCAGCTGAAATAGCGGAGGTGGGATAAATGCCCTACCCAGCCGAGAAAAGCTGGAACCCATTCCGGCCGGGGAGGCTGGAAAGAAAACTGGCCCCCTAAGCGCACAACGGACGGTTTAAGACGTTGCCCTCTGCGGGGCGGAAATGGGGTGCGGATAGCGGAAGTTATCGCTCCGGCCCCGCCTCTGCCCCCGGCTGGCGTGAGCTGGGTGTTTCCTGCCTCTCTCCGTCCGGGTTTGGAGACTCCTGCGTCCTCCGACTTTTCATGGTAGGTTGGGCGGTGCCCACCGACTAGGGGTTGAGGGCGGCCGAGGGAGCTGGGCAGCAGCAGAGTATAAGAAGGGACTGAGAGGAGGGGGTGCGGTGAGGGGCAGTCGCGATAGTGGAGAAGCATTTGGGGGATTGGTTGGGGGAAAGGCGGGGGGGGGGGGAAGGGCTTTGGGTGGAGAATTGGGGGGGAGGTGGTGGTGGGGAGGCTCCCTGGCAGTTAGAAACCCGGGAAGCACATTTGGGCTTGCGGAGTAGATACGTGTGTGCGTGAGGAAGGGGTGTCTCCGAGTGAGTCCTGAGTGCTGGTTGGAGATGTGAGTTGGTGATTGCGAGGAGAACAAAGATGTCAATTGAAAACGGACATTTGGGGGTGGAAAATGAGGATTTGGAGAATTATGAAGGAGAATGGGCAGGTTATGAGAAGGTGAGGTAGGATTCCTTGGGAGCGTTTGGCGTTTTGGAGATTGTGGCTGGAGTCGCTGGGTTTCCAGGAAGTGGGGAAGGGGCTCCCAGGTGCGTCTGAACACACGGGCCAGTGGGGGAAAGAAATCGAGGGAGCCCAGCAGGCTGATGTGTGTTCAGTGCTTGGAATTCTGGGGAGAAATGGCAGGGGCCTGAGGTTAGGATACCTGCGCCACGGAGTTCCGTGCCTCAGCTGGCGCCTGGGTACCTATCTTTAACTTCCATTGAGGCCAGAGGTGACCACACCTAAGGAGCGGAGGATGTTTCAAGATCTGTCTCTCAGCTGTGGGGTTTGTCTGCTTGGGATCCTCAAGGGTCTGTTCCCTGAATAGCTCATTGTCCCTGGGTAGAGATGACCAAAGATTGGCCCAGATCTTCTTTCTACTTGCTTGCTTGTTTGTCACGTCCCTGAAAAGTGCAGTCTTAAGGGAAAATCAGTCCCAGTGACGCTGCTGAAGAAAAATCAGTTATCCTGTATCTGTCGTTGACTAGTCTTCTCCATTTTGTGCAAAATAAGGACCAGCGGAGGGGAAGAAGGCAGCATAAACCAGTGGTTCTCAAACTCTTGTCCCACCAGCAGCAACACCTGGTAACTTATTCAAAATGGCTGAAATTTCAAGCCCTATCACAGACTACTGAATCAGACATTCTTGGGGTGGAGCCCATCTATGTGTTTTAACAAGCCCTGCAAGGGATTAGACTAATGATTTCTTGATTTGGACTGTGCAATGAAAGGGGCATAGGAGTTGGGAGTCAGAGGGCTCTTATAGGTGTGATTCCTAGTTTTCTCCCCTAAAAAGTGGGGTTGATGATAAACATCTTTCTCACTGGAACATTGAGAGAAATAGACCAGGAGTTTGTGTATTAAACACAGGAAGAGAATGTCATTGGTGGAACAGTTGAAATTGGCGGTAGCTGTCTTATAAGCAAATTTTGGATGTAAAATGCTGCAATTATGTGACTTAGTTTAGTTGAAATGTAACAGCAGACTTTTCTGAGTTGTAGAAATGCCCTCAGTTTGGGAAGGTTTTATAACAAGCCTCAATACAGTGTTTCTTAAACTTCTTTGCTGTAGGAATCCCCTGAGGTGATGCTTTGCCTCACATCCCTGGCAACTCTTAGATAAAGCTGGTTAAACACCTTAGCTAGGTGGCGGTAAGCCCTGGTCCCACATCCCAATCCTCCAAAGAGCTTTTTAAACACTAGTGACTGATCAGTCACCCCTCCGCATCTCTGAGATACTGATTAATTGATCTGGGGTGTAGCCCAGGCAAGCACAGGTGTGTGTGTTTGTTTGGTTTTTTTTTTTTTGAGACAAGGTCTTGCTCTGTCGCCCAGGCTGGAGAGTGCACTGGTGGGATCTTGGCTCACTAAAGCCTCACCTTCCCTGCCTCAAGCAATCCTCCCACCGTGGTCTCCCGAGTAGCTAGGACTACAGGTGTGTGCCACCATGACCGGTTAATTTTTTTTATTTTTTTTTGTGGAGATTAGGTCTTATGTTGCTCAGGCTGGTCTCGAATTCCTGGGCTCAAGCAATCCTCCCGCCTCAGCCTCCCAAAGTGCTGGGATTATGGGTGTGAGTCACTGTGCCTGGCCTAGCATCATGTTTTTTAAGCACACCCAGGTGATTCTAGTAGCCAGGGTTGGGAACCACTGATCCCAAAGTTTGAGAGGCCCAAAGGAAACTACACAAAGGACTAGGTGCCAAATACTTTAACATTCATTCTCTGAGGGTTTTGAAGATTATGGCTTTAACACTCCCTTTTACAAGTTAGAAAACTGAGACTTGGGTTAAATTGCTTGAATTTCACAAAGGAAATGGTGGAACTGGATTGCAATCCAGGTTTGCCAAGACTATCCAGTTTTCCTTCACACACACACAGGCACACAAAACTTCTACAGAGAAGCATATAGAAAACGTGGGGTCAGGGATTTGGTGCGTTTTTTCCTACTGTACTTGCTTGAGCCTCCTTTCCAGTCGTTGATTTTCCACCTTCAGCTGATTTTTGTATTTTCATGCATGCATACAGTTGCTTCCTCCCTGTGGCTCTGAAGCTGTGAAGTGGGGGCTGGCTTTGGTTTATGGTGTTTTGGTTTGTTTTTATGTGTCAGGTCAGGAATTCACTGGGCCAAGACCGTGGAGTTAATGGTAGCTTAAATAAGGGGTACAGTGCTTTTTAGAATAGTGGGCAGTAATCTTGGTGGGCTTTAAAATCTCCTGAGGGAGTTTTAAAAATTCTGTTGCCTAGTCCACATCCGAGACCAATTACATCAGAATTTTCATGGTAGGACCTAGGTGTCAGGAGTTTTGAGCTCCCAGCTGATTTCGATTGTCACCAACTGGAGAGCCACTGTTTAGAATCAGCAACATTATATTCAGGGGAGATGGAGAGAAGAGAGACTGACCATTTAACTGGAATAAACTTCTGATTGAATCAGATCCATAGCCAGTAGCTCAAGTATTCATTGCCTCTCTGTTTCACGTAACAAATTTTGCTGTCTCCTGCCTCACCTCCCCAGCTTCGTTAGTAATGAAATCAAACCTTTGAAACAAGTCAAAAAGCAGGATCCTAGCCAGGCACAGTGGCTCATGCCTATAATCTCAGCACTTTGGGAGGCCGAGGCAGATGGATCACTTGAGGTCAGGAGTTCAAGACCAGCCTGACCAATGTGGAGAAATCTCGTCTGTACTAAAAATACAAAATATTAGCCGGGCGCGGTGGCTCACACCTGTAATCCCAGCACTTTGGGAGGCCAAGGCAGAAGGATCACCTGAGGTCAGGAGTTTGAGACCAGTCTGACCAACATGGTGAAACCCCATCTCTACTAAGAATATAAAATTAGCCAGGTGTGGTGGTGCTTGCCTGTAATCCCAGCTACTCAGGAGGGTGAGGCAGGAGAATTGCTTGAACCTGGGAGGCAGACGTTGCGGTGAGCTGAGATCATGCCATTGTACTGTAGCCTGGGCAATAAGAGCAAAACTCCGTCTCAAAAAAAAAAAAAAAAAAAGGATTCCAGTAGCAACAGTGGGGAGAGTCCTCCCTAGAGAGGTTTGCTATGGGGGGGTTTCTGGTCCACTGCCTCGTGTCTTCAGTTCACTGTAACTTGGGCTCAAGGACACGAATGCTGCCAAAAGTTTTCCCCCAAGGGCCTTGCCTACTATTAGGTTGACTGACCTTTGGAGGGGGTGGGCTCTGAAAAGGTTCAGAGCTTTTGTTGCCTAATCTGTAGTCTCATTCTAGATCAGGATGGCTCCTGCCTTTATCTCTTAGTCATGCCGTCTGCCATTAGAGCTGGAAACAGTTTCCAAAGAGAAGATAGTTTGAGACTTCGGGAGCATTCTCAAATCATCATAATTTGAGTGTTTGGAGTGTTTACTCAGAGCTAGGGAGCCCTGTGAGGGAGGTGAGGCTGTTGGCCCTGGACACAGCTACTAAGTGGTAGGGCTGGAGCCTTACGCACAGGTCTAACTCCAAACCCTTAGCCACACTTTACCTCACAACTATTTTCAGGGCTTTTTGTACTTTTTAAAGAAGGGAGGTGAGGCTGGCCTTTCTCACCTTATATATCATAGCTCTCAATCTACTAGGTGTGATGGTCTGTGGGCCAGCCACCACTTGCCCATGTCCTTCACTGGCCCCGTCACTGACTCAACTCCTAGCTTGAGAGTGACTGACCCTGTTGGGGCTGTGGCATCCAAATCCACAAAATGGAAATAACTATAGCTGTCTTCCAGCATTGTCTGGATTTGTAAAAGGCATGTGGTGGTAGAAATGAAGTGGTCAAGGGACATCGAGGGGCTTTCTGGAGGCATGGAAATGTTCCAAGACAGCTTGATTGGAGTGGGGACTACACAGATGCAAGTATTGACCAAAACACATCAAACTGTACACTTAAAGTATACTTCATTATGTGCAAATTATCTTTAAAAAGGTATTGGAAAGCCAAAAAAGGTACAGTCATGCGCACATAATGACAGTTTGGTTAGTGACAGATTGCATATATAACAGTCCCTTAAGATTATAATGGAACTGAAAAATTCCTATAGCCTAGTGATAGTGTAGCTGTCATTTCAGTTGTAGCACAACATATTACGTGTTCGTGGTGATGCTGGTGTAAACAGAACTACTTTGCTGCCAGTTGTATAAGTCTAGCACACACAATTATGTACAGTACATAATAGTAGATAATAGTAATAAACTTGATATATCACTGGTTAATGTATTTACAATTAATGGTTATTTTAGAATATACTCCTATTTGCTTTTTTTTTTTTTTAAGTGAAAACTGTAAAACAGCCTCAGGCAGGTGCTTCTGGAGGTATTCCAGAAGAAGGGATTGTTATGGGAGATGACAGTTCCATGCGTGTTACTGTCCCTGAAGACCTTCTAGGGGGACAGGATGTGGAGAACAGTGATACTGATAATCCTGACCCTGTGTAGGCTAGGCTAATGTGTGTGTATTTTGTAGTTTTGGATAAAAAAGTTTAAAAAGTAAAAAAAAAAAAAAAAAAAAAAAAAAGCTTATAGAATAAGGATATAAAGAAAGAAAATATTTTTGTACAGCTGTACAATATGTGTTTTAAGCTATGTTATTACAAAAGGGTCCAAAAGTTAAAAAAAATTAAAAAGTTTTTAAAGTAAAAAGTTATAGTAAGCAAAGGTTAATTTATTATGGAAAGAAAAAATATTTTAAATAAATGTAGTGTGGCCTCCCTGTGCAGTGTTGATAAAGCTACAGTAGTGTACAGTAATGTCCTAGGCCTTCACGTTTACTCACCACTTGCTCACCCAGAGCGATTTCCAGGCCTACACACTCCATTCATGGTAAGTGTCCTATACAAGTATGCCATTAGAAAAAATCCTTCATATCACATATTTACTGTACTTTGACTTTACATGAAGTATACTTTATGTACTTTTTTGTCTGTTTCATGATAGGCACCTTCCAAAATGCTAGATCGTTTCCCATAACAAACATTTATTATATAAAATTAGATCTGAAAGAGGTGCTTAAAAAGTGTTTGCATTTTGGGGTAAATTTCCTCAACATACACCCTCACCCATGACCGTAAGCCTTTTTCTCCCCCCCTTCGAGGTCTTCACAGTTTTTGGAAACTTTTATTTCCATAAGCTACTCCTGTCATCCCATGGACAAAGGATTTTTCTGAGGGAGGTGGCTGGTCATAACTGTTAGTGTGAGATCTCTGGGGACTGATTTCAGAGGACAGCTAGAAGGGAGGGGTAACTGCTTCCTTTGGACCTCTTTTGTGTTTGCCCCAGGTGAGCTAAGCCTGAGCTTTTGAAAACGTATTTTCTTGTGACTTTTCTTGATGAAAAAGGAACTGTTTCTTGAGAAAACATTTCTTTCCAGGAGGCCGTTCTTTCTCTGTTTGACTCTGCAAGGCCCTGACATGGCAGGTGATATCCAGGCCACTGTTGGGTGCCATGGAGTTGGGGAGAGTTGGCCAGAAGAGTTGGATAACCTTGAATTGAATATTGTCCGTGACTGTCGCGTTGCTTCTGCTGTTGCAAGCTGCCACCCTTTACTCCCCGTCCCATTTACAAAAATAACGCTTGTATTTTACCAGTTATAGTTGTAGTACCCATTCATTATAGAAAATCTGGAAAAGCTAGACAATTCTTTTTCAGTTTCAGGGAATAGTTCAGACAAGTTATGTGCTGTCAGTGCCCTGCAGCCGAAAACCACAGGAGCATATATACCTGTAGTCAAGCAAAGTTGGGCTTATTTCCTTGTTGCATTGGGAGAGAACTGTGGGACATCTCAGAGAAGGGCTGTGGGCTTGTGTTGGGTGATTTGAGAGAGAGTTCAGAGAAGTGGGGCTTTGCTCTGTGTTAGATGCTGCTGGGAAGCAGAGCTAATTCTGTGATTGGGTCTCAGTGATTCCTGACTTGAAAGCAGGAAGAATGGAAGGAGGCTAAACCTCTCATTGGTAAAGCAGCAGCCGTAACTCATATTAGCCAGGATAGGGGATCTTTGGTTATTTTTGTATTTTGGATAATGTTTATGTTTTTGTCTGTGTCCAGACATGATGACCGAATGGTCCTGTTTTTGTCTTGTCGCAAGGTTACAGAGTGGCCTTGTCTGATGGTGATGTGCTGTGAAAAACTGTTGATGTTCAATGGGAATGGTAAGGCCAGCCGTGGGGGCCTACCCCAGATTCAGCAAAGATTCTGCCCACCCTTGCACATCTCCACCTCTACAATTTTACCTGTTCGTTTCAGACATGTTTTCTCTTGAGTACACATGTGCCGGATACCAGTCTCACTTTCCAGGTCTGCGTGAATCAGCCACTGTATCCATTTCTTTGAGATGTACAGAGAGTCGGCCACGCTATCAGGGAGATGGTAGTGGGATCTTGCTCTTTCGGGCAGCACTAGTCTAGGAGGTCTAATTTTGCAATAACTTGATTCCAAAAGTTTCCATGTCTGTTGTTTAGTCCTCAGAAACACCTTCTCCCCACAGGAAGTGATAGGAGTGCAAGCTGGAATCCCATTCAACTTCATAAAGCTTATTTCATCTGTGATGCAGCTGAAAGATGACACTTAGCTAGCTATTGAGTGGTACATGGCAATAAGGAAATGTAAAGAGACCTGGGCAGTGCTTTAGGCTGTTTTAGGGTACAGCCAGGGTGTTCATGTACACAGGTGCTAGGCAGAAAGGAAGTGCTTATAACACAAGAGTTAGTGGCACACTTGTGCCTGCAGGGTCGACAGGCAAGGTCAGTGTATGAGGCTATCTGGGTGGGTTTTGGGACAAACTAGGGGATGCATGGCCCTGTCTAGGGGGCATCCAATACCCCAGCTCCCACCAGTTCCCCTGCTAGCCCAGTTGGCCTCTGATTTTAAGAGAAGCCAGAAGTCCAGATTTTTCTGTGAGCTCTCCTTAGTTGTCCACATTGGAAGCAAACTTTTAAATGCTGTGTATGCGTGGCCCAAGCAAAACACATCTGGAGGCCAGATTGAATCCACAGGCTGAAAGCAGTCAACCAGGCCTGATGTCATGACCCTGTGTCTTCTCCACTGGCAGGAAGAGATGTCAGGAGAAAGTGTGGTGAGCTCAGCGGTGCCAGCGGCTGCTACCCGCACCACTTCCTTCAAGGGCACAAGCCCCAGCTCCAAATACGTGAAGCTGAATGTGGGTGGAGCCCTCTACTATACCACCATGCAGACACTGACCAAGCAGGACACCATGCTGAAGGCCATGTTCAGCGGGCGCATGGAAGTGCTCACCGACAGTGAAGGTAAGCTTACCCGCCACGTGCCTGCCTCTGGCCATGCGTTATGTGGTCAAGGAGGGCTTCCCGGAAGAAGTGACATTTAAGTCGAGACCTGAAGATGTGTCGAGGCAGCTTGTCAGGGACTCCCACCATCTTGCTTGGTTGTCTATTTGCTATGTTACTTTGAGAAAGTCACTTCCTCACCCAGGCCTTAGCTTGCTTATCTCTGCCATGCTTCTGTGACTTCAGAGTGAAACTCAAGCCTGGGAGAGAGAGAGGTGTCTTCCCTGGACCCTTGTCCTCCCAAGATGGGGTCTTGACAAAGACTTGCCAACCTGGGTTTGAATCCCAGCTCCCCATTTAGTATCTGGTGATCCTAACCAAGTGGCCGAATCTTTTGGTCTCATTTTCTTCCTCTGGTGAAATGGGCATGACAATACCCCCCAACATGGGGCCATTGGCACATAGTCAGTATTCAGTGCATGTGTGTATGTGTGTATGTGTAGATAGATAGATACACACACACACACACACGTTTTTCTTTTTCTTGTGGAAAGTCATGTTAGTAAAAGGCAAAGAATCAGCTGGGCACAGTGGCTCACACATGTAATCCTAGCACTTTGGGAGGCTGAGGCGGGCAGATCACGAGGTCAGGAGATCAAGACCATCCTGGCTAACACGGTGAAACCCCATCTCTACTAAAAATACAAAAAATTAGCCGGGCGTGGTGGTGGGCGCCTGTAGTCCCAGCTACTCGGGAGGCTGAGGCAGGAGAATGGCGTGAATGCGGGAGGCGGAGCTTGCAGTGAGCTGAGATGGCACCACTGCACTCCAGCCTGGGCCACAGAGCGAGACTCCATCTCAAAAAAAAAAAAAAAAAAAAGGCAAAGAATCGTTGAGAGGGGCGTTGTCATAACTACTTCCTACTCACCTGGAATGATCAAAGAGCCCCAGACAACAGGGCTCCATCCTTACCTGACTGGGTTTACGGGCAGGTCACATGAGGTTTAAAAATAGCTCCATCCTTCATTCCTTGGCCTGAGATTGCTTAAGACCAGGCCAGGGCACAGCCTGGCTTGACCTTGACCCCACCTTCCTGTTTCTGAGACTGGTCTTCTGTGCTGCTGCCCCACCTTTCCAGGGACATTGACTTGGGAGGGTGGGTGAGTTTTCACATAAGCAGGTGGGATTGGGGGACCTAAGCCTGGTGTCCCACAGTTCATTCTCTGATCCTAAGAGGGCTGAAGCTTGGGCTGTCCACTAGTGAGGACATTTCTCTCTGTGTCCTGGGGAAGGCCAGGGTGTGGGGCTGGAGGTTCTGCTTCCTGTGAACTCTGGTTTCTGTTCAGGCAGCAGCGAACTGAGGTTGGAGCCCCAAAGCTGCCATCTCACACTTAGCTTTTTATGAGTGGGAGGATCCCCTTTGCTGTGCCACACCCCACACCCCACATGGCCCGAGAGTATCTGTGGAAATCAAGACAATAGCACCCCTGCTGCTGGAGGAAGCAGGCATTATCTGAGAACCAGGATTGTTGTGGTTTTTCTCGTATCCTACGCAGTCTCTGGAGGGGCTCAGGAAAGGCTGCTGAGTTGCCTTGAAAGCTGAGTGGATGCCTCTTCTCCTCGAAAGGCCTCACCTTGGTGGCCTGATGCCATATCAAAAAAGAAACAGACTCCTCAGTTCCCCTGTCCCCGACTGGACAGAGCATACGAGTGGTACTGGCAGGACTGCTCACCTTCTAAATCCCTGTTATGAGATGTTTTTCGCCTGGTGCTGCCTGGAAAACACAGGTTCTCGGGGGACACAGTGTCATTTTGACACTGCAAACTGTGACTTGTTTCATGTCACTGGAGCTCAGCCCCTGCTTCATTCATATCATTATGAAAAGCTCATGGCATTTTATGGGGCATATTTTTTTTTTTTTTTTTTGAGACAGAGTCTTTCCCTGTCACCCAGGCTGAAGTGCACTAGTGCCATCATAGCTCACTGCAGCCTCCATCTCCTGGGCTCAAGCAATCCTCCCACCTCAGCCTCATGTGTAGCTGGGAATACAGGCATGCACCACCAAACCCAGCTAATTGTTTTAGAATTTTTTGTGGAGATGGGGCCTCACTATGTTGCCCAGGCTGGCCTCGAACTTCTGGGCTCAAGCCATCCTCTCACCTCAGCCTCCCAAATTGCTGGGATTACAGGTGTGAGCCACCACGCACACCCAATGGGTATTGTTTCATTTAATCCTCACCATAACCCTTCGAGGGGTGGATACTGTTGTTACCATTCCAAGTGAGGAGTCCCTATCTCAGAAGTGAAATGCTTTTTCAAAAGCTGATGGGACTAGAAAAGGTGAAGCTGCTGAACCCAGGACTTGCTGCCTCTTACTGCCTGCTGTCCATGGCTAGATGTGGGCCTGGTCCCAGGCCAGATCATTTGAGTGTGGCATCCTTATGGTTTAACTGCTGGCTTTGTGCTAAAGCCCTCTGGTGGGGGCCCTCGTGAAGGCCTGGGCTGGTAGGCTGGGTATCTGGCCCTCCAGGTGTTGTCTGTGTCTGGCAGAGCGATCCTGTTGGTCCTTGGAGAGAGCACTGCATAGCCTGACCCATGGCCTGCATGTTGCCTCAAATGCACCCTTGGGTCTACAAATTGGGATAGACTCCCTGCATCTTGCAGCTCTACCCTGGCCTACAGGCTGGAAGCCTGTCAGCTGCAATGAAGTTTGCTATAAATAGGCAGAAATGCCAAGTGCAACTCAGCCAGGCAGTGAATCCAGCAGTACAGCTTGCTGGGTAAAGGACAGGGTCTTTGAAGGTCCTGAACAGGGGATGTGTCGTGTTGCCCAAGAAAGTGATTGCTTCAGGAGAGGGGACCTGGCATCCAGCATGGGGGGAATAGTCTCCTTTTTGCTCTGGGCCCTTCTACCTGTTTGAGTTTTGTACTGTGTGCAAGTAACTCCTAAAGCAAGAAGAACTTAGATGTTGATGTTAGCCAGGCCTGGGTTCAAGACCTGGCTCTGCTGCATGTCACAGTCACAGCCGACATTTATGGAGCTCTGTCTACATGTTGTGCTAATTTTGGCCTATTTGCCATTTACTGGTCATATGACATTGGACAAGTGGCTTTTCCTCTGAACCTCTTTCCTCCTTCCCCAGTTGTGAATGATAATGCTTTGCAGAGTTAGGGACTGAGTGAGGACATGAGAAAGCGCTTGCCACAGGGCCTGAGATGTTGGGAGAACTCAGTAAATGAGAACTGTCAATTACGGCTTTTGTTCTGAGTGTAAATGTTGGGGGGATGAGTGTTGCTGAGGGGCTACAGAGAAGCAGGTCTTAGCAGCATGTCGGGAGAGGCTGCCTGCCTTGGCCTTCAGGGATGAGTGTGCTGCAGTTCCACACTACCCCCATGGGATGGCTTTTCTGAGAAGACAAGGACACTGCGGCAGTGAGCATGCACTTTCCAGACTCTTCCCGGAAAGGTTCAGTTCCCACAGTGCTGGAATTTTCACCTGACTCCTTGTCAGCATCGCCATTGGTCCACGGATGTAGGTAGCACCTTTCACAATGCATTCTGTTCAGCATTTGCCTGTGGTGGTCTGTTTCATCCCTGTTGCTTCGTACAATACTTCCCCCGTTGTATGTTTTCTGATGCCTTCCTAATGTATTTTGGAATTAGTGTGTACACTAGATTGAGGAGTCATTCATTTTGTGATTGCACATTCCCCTAGAAAACTGGGAAGTCCAGTCTGACCCATGGGAAAACTGCAGTTCCTGGGGGTTTCCCTGAGATCTCCAGCCCTTCTGCTTTCCATGACGATGCTCTTTGGTAAAATTCTGAAGTACCTGAGAGCTTTTAAATTGTGAATAATACAACAAACTCACCTGTGCCACCAGGCTCAGCCCAGGCATAAAGTATGACCTGTACCTGTGGGACCCCTCTGTGCCTTCTCTGTTTCTCCCTCTCCCTTCCAAAGGTAAGCATTTGGGGTCACCAGGTGGATCTCAAGCTTGGCTACAGAGGGAGTCACCTGAGGAGGTCCGTACTGGTGCCTGGGTCCCAGCCAGGGTGTGGCCTTGGCAGTAGGACTTTGAAGAGCTCTCTGGGTGATTCTAGTGTGCAATCAGCATTGAGAACCACAGGTGTCCATCTTTCCAGGTATTACTCTTACTATAGCTGTGCATGTCCCTAAACAAGGAGCTGTTGGTGTGTTTTTAAACGTGATGTAAATGGTGCTGTACAGTTTGTATCTGTTTTGCTTTTGCTTACGTAGCATTATGCTTGTGAGATCAATCCACAACTAAATAGCTCTCGTTCAGACATTTCCCGGTGTAGAGTGTCCATTCTAGAAGCATACAGCCGCTGCTGGAGCCATATTCTGTTGATGATCATGTAGAGGGTTTGTGGTGTTCACTGTTACGAATGTGAACATCCTTGAACACCTACCCCGTGCGTGGGAGTTTCTCTGTGCGATGCTGCCCAGCCTTTGCCACATCATGGGGCACGTAGACAATCATATTTTCACTTTGGCAAATGAGGGGGCTCTGGACTCCCTAGACCCCACCCAGCCATCTCAAGGGGTATGGCTTTAAGAGCTTACCCACTGTTGGGAGCTCAGCCCTAGAATTTATTCCCAGGAGAGGAATTGGGACAGCATCTTCTACTTCCTTAGATATTGCAAGCGTCCCTTCTGGAGTGGTTATGGCAACTTCTACTCCCTGCAGAAGTCTGGATTTTTGCCAACCCTTGGCACTGTCCAACCTTTTAATTATTGCAAATCTGGTGAGTATGATATGGTACCTTGTTTTATCAGTATTTCCTAATGTCTGGTACGTTGAGCATGTTTTTATGTGTATTAGTCTTTTGAGTTTAATCTTTTAACTGCTTGATTGCATCTTACACATTTGCCTTTTTCTTTTCTTATTACTTTGCAGAAGTTCATATACTGGATCCTATTTCTTTGGGGTCCAGTGCTGCAAATATCTTCTCCCAGTCTGACTTGTCTGAGCTTTTTTAATGGGGCTTTTGGATACCTCAGAGTTTAAATCGCTTTTTTACACTTAGATCCTTGATCTACCTCAGTGATGCCCAAACCAATGGGTGATTTTTTGGGATATTTAGCAATGTCCAGAGACATTTTTGGTTGTCCCATCTTGGGGATGATGGTGCTTCTGGCATCGAGTGAGTAGAGGCCAGGGATGCAACTAAATACCCTGCAATGTACGGGCAGCCTCTCACAACTAAGAATTATCTGGTCCAAAATGTCAAAGTGCTCAGGTTGGAGACCCTGCCCTAGAGATTCTGATCAGGAATGAGGCAGGTTCCTAGAATCTGAATTTTTCACAAGTACCTTGGGTGGCATTTATGATCAGGGGTGTTTGGGAACCACAAAAATATAGAGTATAAATACCTTAGGATGGCAAAGAGACGTCAGTGAAGGTTCCCTGGAGGCGGTGGGAGAGGGGAAAGGAGAGGTCAGACATCCAGGGAGAGAGGAAGCACATGGTATGCTCACGGGGCGGGGAGGAGGGGAGCCTAGTGGCCCAATCCTCCTGGCCCCCAGAGCAGCCTTCTCCTCCCTTGGGTCCCTGAAAGCAACACCAACTCCGTCCTGGGGGCTGGAACTTGCTGCCTCTGGACGCTGCTGCTCTGCTTCCAGCAATAATGATGAGAGATGAGATTGTCAAAGACCCATAGCTGCTTTTGAGTGCTGTCGGTAGACCCAGCATTGTGCTGTGTGCCTTCTGTCCGTTCTTTCATCATATTTTTATGTCAACCCTGTGAGATCGTTTGTAGAAGATAAAACTGCTAGACAGAGGTTAATTGGAGGACCAATGTCATCCAGCAAGAAGGTATCAGAGCTGGGTTTCCAACACTTAACTGCTATGCTGTGCTGAGGACGTCCTGGAGCCCAAGTCCAGTGCTGCCCAGTGTGGTCCCGGTCAGTTCTGCTCTCCAGCCTTGCCTAATGGGTCTGGGATCCCAGACTGCCCTGACTTTGGACAGCCTTCCTAAATAGCCCTCGTGCCCCGTGGCAGCAGGAGAGAGACCCCCCACATGCGAGGAGTCGCTTGACTTCCATTTGCCTTTCTATGTGCTAGGCATTTGAGCTGACTTTCAAAGGGATCACTTCCTGCTTTGAAAGCAACCACAGTATCTTAAAGTCAAAACGCTGAGCTGATTGAAACCTCCTGGAGAGTGTGCCTGGCTCCCTTGCCCTTATTTGTCCAAAGTATGATTCTTTCGCCACAAGCATTTCCTGACGGCATTCTTGAGCCGGAGCCCAGTGTCACGGTCTGCCTGTTCGTTTATGGGAACCCTGGGCTGTCACTTGGATAATTGATTTCAGGGCCCTGGGTCTTCCCAAGCAGCTGAGTTCTGCAGACATCAAAGGCAGAACGTGGAAGGTTCCTTCCTTGCGCAGCTGAGTTGAATTCTATTTATCTTTTTCAATTCTGGTGAAAGGAGTTTTCCTATGAGTGTCTTACTTTTTCTTCGTGGTCTAGTCCTGCCGCCTCTGCTTGGGAATGGCACTGAACCTCTCTGAGCCTCTGTTTTATCTGTGGAAAATGCAAGGGAATGAGCTCCCCTCAGAAAAGAACTGGTGGAAAGGTAATACAGTCTTTCCCTGCTTTGTCGGCCTTCTGAGAAAAAATTGCTTGGTGTAGGGTAGCACAGAGGCCTCAAGCTGGTAGCCTGCAGGCCCAGTTCAACTGCAGATGTGTTTTGTTTGCCTTGTGGTGGGTTGATGACAGTTTTGTTTTGTTTTAATTAGTTTACCATCCTTTAAAAATCAGGGAATTCACAGAAAAACCTGGGTTTCTGGCATTGCATGGAACATCAGAGCTCACAGCTCTTGGGCCCACATTCCTGCCTGGCCACTCTTGGCTGGAGTGGGAAGAGCCTGCTGCTCTTGGGGGCAGGGCAGATGCTGTCCTGTCAGCCCCAGCCTCAGCCCCACCCAGCTGCACTCATTTATGCTGCTTACTGGCCCCGGAGGCATCTGGGTTGCATAAGATATTAATTCCATATTTTGTTGTCTCAGATGTAGAAAGAAGTGGGGTGGGATCACATTTGGAGGTCACTGTCAGGGTGATGTGATTTACCATGCCTGGGAAGTCCTCTTTCTTCCCTGAAACCAGGAGTTGACTCAGGGCTACACATTTGTATTGCATTTTTCTCCCACTTGGGGTATTCTTCCCACCTACTCAGGAAATCGGAACAGTGTGGAAGTAGGAAGTGGAAGCCGCTGGAGGGTGGAGACCGTTCCTTTAACAAAAGGCCCAGGAACTTTAGGCTGAGCTGTTTCATCAGGGGAACCTGGAAACGGCCCTGTTATCAAACTTTCCTGGCAATTGCTGCAAAGAATACCAAACTATGCCCTAAAACCACGAGAGGGCACTTGGCAGGGACTGCACTTGCCGGGTAAGGGGTAGGGGAAAGCGGGCAGACTTATGACTCTGGATTGTAAAAAGATGCGTTTGCCGCTCTCAACTTTTGCTGGCCTCTGCCGCTGATCCAAGGCCCAGGATCAGTAGGGCCCAGTCTGAGGAGGACGTGGAACAGGGCACAGCGTTGTTAGGAGTGGAAATGTTGGCCCTTCTCCCAAAGCGGGGAGGAAGGTGGGAGCATAAGGTGACCGATTCCTACTGAAGCCTCCTGACAGCCCTGCGCACTGGCATTTTCCACCTGTAATGCGTGGCAGGAGCCGTGGGAACACCCCTTGCCTGAGGTCGCCCTGCTTGTCAGAAGGCCTAGACTTCACCCTCTCATCTGTCTGGCTTCTTTTTAGAGCTTCACATTTGCTGTTGGGAGATACTTGGTCTTTGCTCCATTCCTGCCTTCCTTTTTGGTACCTCCTCCTCCTAGGCTCCAGTCCTGTCTTCTACAAATACCACTCCCAGAGACACTGCATTTCAGTAGAGGAGTTCTGAAAACCCTCAGGATTTCTGGTGGAGGAATGTCAGCTCAGTGACAAGATTAGAAAGGACATTGAGCAGCAGAGTAGGGAGTCTTCCTGGCCCCCACCCCCAAGAATGTTTCATGGTGCCTGGATTTGGTCAGCTTTGGGACCTTTTTCCATATCCAATAAAAGCTGGTTCTGTCTCCCCGTGTTTACTGAGCTGCCTGAGGGTGGGGTCTGTCTTGGTCATTCACTAGCCACTAAGTGCTTGTTGCAGGAAGTTGTGGGATAGGACTTCCTGTGTTGGTGCTGGTCAGCGTCTAGGGCTCAGCCTTGGGAGTCAGAGGTCACAGTCTGCGAGGGTGAGACTTGTGCGTTCTTAGAAATGGCTCTGTTAATGTGACAGTTTGAAGGAAGCTTTGTAGAAGGAGGAAGTAGATATTTTTTACCCAGAAGTCTTTCTTCTCTCCTTGGGATGTTTTACCCAGGTGTGGTACACGAGGCCCCTGTTGGATGTCCTTGTCTAAGGGATATTTGAGGGTACTTCGGAAGTGTACTTTTGGGCCTTAAGAGTCGGGATGTCTAACAGAGCCTCAGACCAGGGTCACCTGGGGTTGTGGTTGTGTCCGGCCAGCAGGGCCTGGAGGCTGTGGGGGCCTCCTCAGCCCTTAGTGGGCAGGTAGGCAGGTGAGGCTGCCACTCTCCAGGCAGTCCCGCTCTCTGCTGGGAGGTAGAGGGAACCGAGAGACACCCCAGCTCTGCTCAGAGCCTCCCACGAGAGGAGGGCCCGTGTAACCAGCCCCTGCCTCCTCCCTCTGCAGGCTGGATCCTCATTGACCGCTGTGGGAAGCACTTTGGTACGATACTCAACTACCTTCGAGACGGGGCGGTGCCTTTACCCGAGAGCCGCCGGGAGATCGAGGAGCTGCTAGCAGAAGCCAAGTACTACCTGGTCCAAGGCCTAGTGGAAGAGTGCCAGGCGGCCCTACAAGTAGGCATCACCCTTTCTTCCCATATGGGTGGAGAGACACCAAGCCTACCTGCCTTCCTCATTTTCCCTCTGCAAAATGGGGGCGGTTTCTGTCTGACTGAGATGTTGTGAGAGTTAATGAGTTTGCCCTGGAGCCCTATTCCTTCGGTCAGAGTGACCCCTGAGAGGCCTCCCTGGAACAGCAGGCCACCTAACTACTGCGTCACTCCTCGCAGCCCCATGCTGTTGGATCTTCTCATGTGCACATCTCAACCCCTCAGCAGCGAAGCCCGCGGTGTAAAACTTGGTCAGTGTTCGGGACCAATCTTAGGGCTTACTCTAGTCCCACAAGTCATTGTTGGGAGCTCAGCATAATCTCTACAGACAGACACCCCTCACTCCTTAGCTGGACAGAGCAGGACCATTGGGGTCAGGTCTGGTGACAGTAAAATCCCACAAAACCAAAATGCTTCTAGACATGGCCAACACCCCTTTATTTCAAACAAATTTACAACGTGGCGGAGCATCAGAAGCGTCCCTTTGGGTTGTCGTAGGAATCTGGTCTGTGTGCATGAGGCCCTTGTTTGGGCCTCCCCCACACCACATGTCTGTGTCTGGCCCCGCACCGGACCAGTACCCATAATGCTGCACACCACCTCTACTCTGAGAGTCTGAACTCACTGCAGATCTAACTGAATGTTGCAGCATTTACTTTTTTATTGTTACTACATTGTTAAAAGTGATGCACATGCATCCTTCAAGAAGTCAAATAGTGCTGCAAGGTTAACATCAAAAACACCACCATACCCCCTCCTACTCTCCTTCACCCCTGCAGGAACCTCTGTGAATTCTTTCAGCAGTTTTTTCTGTTCACATTTATGTTTCCACATAGTTCGCCTGTGCTGCTCTTTATTGAATTCCCAGTTTTTGATATTATCTACTGGCATGACTATAGAAAACTAGAACTTAGCTCACGCACTGCCCCTACCTCCACCCCCACCAAGCTTAGGCATACTTTTCCTTCTCCCATTCTCCCGGTACGGGAGTTTTGGTTAAATTCATCACTGTTTTGGTTAAATTCAGAGTTTACGTCATGACGTGTAAATATGGCTGACAGTTAAGCCACAGAGTGTACAGTGATTATTTTCTTTCTTCTGTAACTTTAAGTTTGCCAGAGTTAGGGATTGCCTCATTGTTTTGTTCACTTGGTTTTCTAAATATATGTTCCTACTTCAGCCCCACGTTCTCAGTGGTCTCATAGTGGTGTGTTCAGACACATCAGAGGTTCTGTTTCATCTTTGTCTTGGAGACATGCCCCCGCGTCTTGTTTCTGTTAGTCTGAGGTTAGACCTCCAGGACTGACCTCCTAATTTTTTCCTCTTAGTGTCTCTGGCTTTATCCTTTTGTTCTACTTTCTCAGAAGTTTTATTTTTCACCTTTATCTTTTCAACCCTTCTATCGAAATTTTCATTTCTGCTTCATCTTTCTAACTTCCAGGAGCCTTTTCTTGCTCTCCGAATGCCCTGCTTTCCACAGCGTGCTGATCTTGTTTCCTAGGAGGCCATATCTGCTCTCATCTGCCTGATGATACTGTTTGTTTTCTTTCTTCTCCCTTCATTATCTGACTCCTCCCCTTTTCCTCTCTTTGTTTTGGTTTTGCTCTCATGTTAAAGAGGCTTTTCACATGTAATCTGATGATGCTTGGCTGTCTGTTGAAAGAATGAGACTCTGAAAGCTATTTGTGCATGGATGGTCCTTGTTGTCCACTGGGCTGCATTGTGGGTGATAAGGCAGACTTTTTCAGTGGGACCCCCAACTATCAGAATCTGTAAGCCATTTTGGGGGAAGCAGGTGGTGTTCCTGAAGAGGAATCCTCTACTCTCCTCCTGCCCGATGGGTCTAGGCCTGGCTTGGCTGCCTTTGGGGATCTGGAAGGGGAAAGGAGCTGGGGTTGCTCATCACTTAGTGTGATGTTCACTTCTCCCCCCGTTTTCAGAATCGCAGCTCAGCCCTGTCCTCTACCGTGCAAACCACTGCAGGAAGGTGGCCCTTTCTTCTGCCTGCATGGGGACAGAGATGGATTTGGGGATCTTCCCAGTGCTTCCGCCCACTGGTTTCAGCTTTCCCCCTCTCCTTGGTTAACGCTCACCTGTGACCTTTCCACCCTCAAATTTTTGACTTTTTTTTTTCTGGTCTGCTGACCTCACTTCTCCCATTCTTTTTCCCCTTATGGGTTTATACTTTTTTTTTTTTTTTATTCCTCTGCAGTCATCGTAGTGGGGTTTTAGGAGCTTTTGATTAAAACACGTTTCAGCTGCCACATCGAGGGTTTATTTTTGAGTGGCTTCCTGGGCTGTGGAAAATGTGTCATCATTGTTAGTACTTACTGAGCATCCTGGCCTATCATGGTCATAGCCAAAGAGCAGACTTACTGGGAAATTCAACTCCCTGTCTTCCCCCATCTAGTTCATTGGTGGTGAGAATCCTCCTCTCTTCCCAGCCATGACTGCCCCATCTCCCCTCGCCAGAGCCTGTCCAGCAGGTCAACTTTAAAAATGTAGTGCTAGGCAGGCCTCCTAGGCTGAAAGCATGTTTTGTTCCAGCAGAACAAAGATACTTATGAGCCTTTCTGCAAGGTCCCTGTGATCACCTCATCCAAGGAAGAACAAAAACTTATAGCGACTTCAAATAAGGTATGTTGGAGGCACCCTTGTGGAATTTCTTTTGCTACCAGAAATGATGAAGGTTCTTCTGAATAACTTTTGAAATAAAAACATGTATAATTGCCTGAGTGAGGCCTGAGAATGGGTTCACAGTGGGAAGCTACAGGTCATCTTTTGTGCCCCTGCTATTGGGTCATGCAGTCCCCCTCTCCAGCCAGCAAGCTATGCTTGTCTGCCTCTTCTGCTTCAGGGCAGGGCCCCAGCCCTATGGGAAGCCAGCAGTTCATTGCATCTGCCTGCCAAGTAACTCTCTTCTTCTTTTAAAACAACCCACAGCCAGCCGTGAAGTTGCTCTACAACAGAAGTAACAACAAATACTCATATACCAGGTAAGGCATCAGCCAGGAAAGACAGCTCCATTTACTAGGAAAACCTCCACTCACACCAGCCAGGCCCAGCTCTTCTTCGTACCTTCAGATGAGGATGACCTCTCTGTACCTCTCTGCCTGGATAGATAAGTAGACAGATGGATACAGGGATATAACTCTGAGCTATAATTCACACATATCATAAAAGTCATCTTTCTAGAGTGTACAGTTATTGTTATATTCACAATATGTGGTTTTTATATATTCACAAGTTGTGAGGCCATCACCACTATCTAATTTTAGAACTTTTTCACTGCCTGAAAAGAAACCCTCTATTCGTTAGCAGTCACTCCCCATTTTCCCTCAACCATTGCTTCCCCAACCCCACAGCCCTAGGTAACCACTAATCTGTTTTCTGTCTTGATGAATTTGCCTGTTCTGGACATCTTTATATGAATGGAATTGCATAATATATGGCCTTTTGTGACCAGATTCCTTCACTCAGCATAATGAGATTACCTAAGAGGTTTTCAAGGTTTATCCATGTTGTAGCATGAATGAATACTTCATTCCTTTTTATGGCAGAATAATATTCCACAGTGTAGACCACATTTTCTTTACCCATTCATCAGTTGATGGACATTTGGGTTGTTTGCACTTTTTGGCTATTGTGTGTAATGCTGTTATGAACATTCATTTAAAGTCTCTGTGTGGACTTATGTTTTCATTTCTCTAGGAGCAGAATTGCTGGGTCATGTGGTAATTCTAGGTTTAATCATTCGAAGACCTGCCAAACTGTTTTCTAAAGTGGCTGCACCATTTTACATTCCCACCAGCAATATATGCAGGTTTCTAGAATGCCATTTGGCCTTTGAAAACATGTGGCTCTAACTCAGGAACTTGAGGGATGCAGGGAGGATTTAATGAGGTTACTCAAGATCTTTAAAAAGACCTAAGATATAGAGTCTCCCTTGGGCAGTGCCATTCTGCTCCTCTTGGGGCTCGGTGAGGCGCTCTCCTCCACCTGGTGCCTGTGCCCAGAGGCTGTCACTCAAGCACGACGGTTAGGAGCACTCAGGCTTAGGGGCCAGGGCTGTCTTTTGGGGGGCGTGTCTGCCATTTATTAGGTTCAGCCTTGAGTAATTACCTAATTTCTCTGATCCTCACTTTCCTTCTTGAGTGATGGAGATTGGAGTGCCTTTGTCATGGGATTATTGTGAGGTTGAAATGAGGTAGTGGAGAAAGTGGGCTCAGTAGGGCCCTGCGTGTAGAAGGGCCTAGCAAATGATGGCAGTTTTACCAGCTTGTGGTCACCGTATCAAATGCTCTTTTGCAGCAATTCTGATGACAATATGTTGAAAAACATTGAACTGTTTGATAAGCTGTCTCTGCGCTTTAACGGAAGGGTCCTGTTCATAAAGGATGTCATTGGGGATGAAATCTGCTGCTGGTCCTTTTATGGTCAGGGCCGGAAGATTGCTGAAGTCTGTTGTACCTCCATCGTCTACGCCACTGAGAAGAAACAGACCAAGGTAAGAGCCTCGAGAGGACAGTTTGGAGTGGCTGTTCTGAAACATACACCTGTAGAACTTCCTTTCACTTGAGCCCAATACAGAGGGAAACGCTTTTAAAATGCTTTGCTTGCCTTGTGACTGCTCATCCTTAAAATATTTATCTTTTAGGCTCTGCAAGGAGCCAAATGTAGGGTCCATCTGGCATTCCTTTAGCTCCCTACCTTGCTGGCTTCCTTCCAAGCATGCTTGACTCCCTGACTGGGCTGGACTCTGGGGATGTGTTTTTATATCATCCTCTCCAAACCAGTAGGCTTGACCTGTCCTTTGACTTCTCCAACCGTGCCGTTCCACAAAGCTGGATTGCTCTGCACAGTGCTGCTAGAGATCTGGCCCCCCCTTAATTGAATTTGCCTGCCCTTTTGGGGCTCTGCAATTGGGTTTTCTGTCTTTTTAAACTTTTAATTCACACTATACTCTGTCATTTCTTTAACCTGTCTAAGGGAAATCTGGCTATCCAGTGACACGCAATAGGTCTGCTGTGGGCCGACGGTCATGCCTCTTGTCACCCTTGCACAGGAGTCTCAAGAGCCTGAGTCTGTAGGTTACCTACCCAGGTTATTATTGTCCCTGCAGCTTTTGGGGCACACAGTTCTGCATGATTCTGTAGCTGACCTCGAACAAAAAGCAAATGAGAAGAAATCATCACATCACAAAGTAGAAACCAGAGTCTCTTTTTTTTTAACTTATTATTGAAAATTGAAGCCATACACAGAATTATAGCGTGGTGATCTCCCCTGTGCCATCACGCCAGGTCAAGGGCCATCAGCTTGGGCACTCTCGGTCTGTGTCTACTCCTCCTCCCCAGCACTCACAGGATGAATTTGACACATATTTTATTCCTAAGCATTCAAAATCTATCCTAAAAGAATAGATATTGTTCTTAAGGTAGCCAAGAAGGGCTAAACACTGAGGTTCTTTTTGCTTTCAAAGATCCCGGGGGCAGGGGGGCGAACCAGAGTCATCTGCCTCTCTCTCCACATTTGCAAGACATCATGCCCCTTTTCTCCTGTGAACTGTTTTTTTTTTTTAGGGCTAGGAATTCTTCTGTAATTAGACCCGCATTCTGTCATGGTTTGATTTTTTTAAATATGCCTGGGCTGCCTCTGCCCTTGGGTAGTAAGAGGAGAGTCACCATATTGATTAGGCTTTAAAAGATCATGACTTCTCAGTTTTAGAGCTTAATAAGGAACAAGGGGATTTAGAGACCACGTGGTCTGATCCCAACTGTTTCTAGATTAGCAGACAGGTTCAGGAGTGGCATGTTCTTGTGTTTGTAAAGCTAGTTAGTGGCAGACCCAGGATGGGAAGCCAAGGGCCTCTTTCTTTTCTCTTTGTTTTGAGAGAGAGTGTTGCCCAGTCACCCAGGCTTGAGTACAGTGACGCAATCATAGCTCAATGCAGCCTTGAACTCCTGGGCTCAAGTGATCCTCCTGCCTCAGCCTCCTGAGTAGCTGGGTCCACAGGTGCATGCTACCACACCTGGCTCATTTTATTTATTTTTGTAGGGACTGGGTTTCACTATGTTGCCCAGGCTGGTCTCGACCTCCTGGCCTCAAGTGATCCTTCTACCTTGGCCTCCCAAAGTGTTGGGATTACAGGCATGAGCCACTGCACCCAGCCCATATCACTCGACTCTCCTCTCTCATCTCCACTCTGTTATTGAGCCCTGCTGGTAAGTTGTGTTTTTGTTTGGGGTTGTTGGTTATTGTATTTGTCAGTTCTCAAGTGCTCATTTGGTTTTTCTATCTCCTTGCTGAGACTCCCTATGTTTCCATTTGCTCTAAGAGCATTGGCCCTTACTTACTGGAACAGGTTAATAATAGCTGCTGCCAGGTCTTTGTCAGGTAATTCCAAAACCTTGTGTCATCTTGGCACTAGCATCTGTGAGTTATTTCCCACAGGAGTTGAGAATTTCTTGGTTCTTGTGTATTGAGAAATTTTGATTGTATCCTAAACATTTTGAATATTGTTAAAGGACTCCAGGCCTTGTTTAAATCCTAGGGAGAACATTGATGTTTTTGTTTTAGCAGGCAATTGACCCAGTTGGGCTCAGGCTGCAAGCTTTAACCAGCCTTCTGTAGTTTGTAGTTGTGGTGACAGTTTGATTTTCAAAGTCTTCACATCTGTCCCAGCTGTGTGCCACGCTGTGGCCTGTCTGTTCTGGGCAGTATCTCTTGCAGCATTCAGTTCTTTCAGTCTGTGTATGCGGTTTAGGGGCAGATCTTGCAGCTGGGTGTGGGTCTAGGAGTTCATATACAACTTCACAGGCTGCTTTCTCAAGCTCCTCTTCTTCGCAGTTCTCTAAGCTTCCCTGGAGTCCCCTTTTCTGATTGGCCAGCCAGAAAGCTGGGGGTTTAGTTATTCCCCCTTTGCCACCCACTTTCTGTGACCATGCCTGTATTTTGGGCCCAGGAGCATGAAGATAGAAAAAGCAACCAGATTCACCCAATCCTGCTGAGACCACAGCTCTTCTCATCAGAAAAGAAGGTTCCTTCCCTCAGAGTTTTGACTCCTGCAGTCTCTGGTTGCTGCCACAGGAATGCTCAGGTCTGGATGTAAGAAAATAAAGAAAAGGACTGAGCATGGTGGCTTACACCTGTAATCCCACACTTTGGGAGGCCAAAGCAGAAGGATTGCTTGAGTCCAGGAGTTCAAGACCAGCCTGGGCAACATAGCAACACCCCTGTCTCTACCAAAAATTTAAAAAAAATAGCTGGGCATGGTGGCGTGTGCCTGCAGTCTAAACTACTTGGGAGGCTGAGGTGGGAGAATCGTTTAAGCCCAGTAGTTCAAGACCAGCCTGGGCAACATAGCAACACACTCATCTCTACAAAAAAGTTAGTTGGGCATGGTGATGCATGCCTATAGTCTCAACTACTTGGGAGGCTGAGGTGGGAGGATCATTTGAGCCTAGGCGTTCAAGGCTGCAGTGAGCTATGATTGTGCCGCTGCACTCCAGCCTGGGCGACAGAGCAACACTCTCTCTCAAAACAAAAAAGAGAAAAGAAAGAGGCCCTTGGCCTCCCATCCTGGCTCTGCCCCTAACCAGCTTCACAAACACAAGAACACGCCACTCCTGAACCTGGTCTGTGAATCAAGAAGCAGTTGGGATCAGACCACGTGGTCTCTAAATCCCCTTGCTCCTTTTTAAGCTCTAAAAATAAGAAGTCTTAAAATTTTAAAGCTTAATTAGCCAGATCCCGTATCTTTAAAAAATAAAAATAAAAAGGAAAGAAAACCAGGATTTCCTCCCAGCCTCTCTGCCTGTTAGACTCTGTTGGCCTCCCTGGCCACTAGAGACCTTCTGGAGGTCTTCTGTGTGGTGCCATTTCAGGGTTTCAGGCTGCATCAGTGCTGGCAGCAGCAAATAGTAAACTCACTGTTGGGCATTACTCCAAATTCTGTTGTTTCCCCCATCTGCCTGCCATGATTTACTTCTGAGTCCACAGTTAGCTGCTGTGTGCATCCCATTCTGGCTTTGTAGTGTCAGTGAGGAAGACGGGGTACAGTGTGCCTGCTCCATTTTTCCCAGAACCAGAACCTCTGAATTCCACCCTGAAAGTGGAGTCTAGTCTGATCAAATGTGTGGGATCTGCTTATGTGGCCCTCTTCCTGTTCATCATACCTTAACCCTGAAGGGCAATGAGCAAACACAATGATTTGCCACACAGCAAGAGGGCTCCTGCCCATTTCATGGAGTCCCCAGCTGGACCCTGTACAAAATACTGCTTTAGAGACTGCTTTAAGGTGTGGAAGGACTTCTTTGCAAGGTTGCAGCTCTGTTAGGAGAAGCATATTAGCACTGACCTAAATGTCCATCCAAGTATGGTTAATTGCATTGTCGTATTTATAATTCCTTGATAGAGAATGATCTCTAGGTTAAGTTAGGGACAAGAGGAAGACATGTACAACTCTGTGTGGTGGGCCACCTTGTGTGTTTTTTGAAGTGTGTGAATAAATATGTGTATTACACATATTTACATGCACAGAATCTTTGAGAGGGTAAAATGATGAGAAACTGTACCTTTAAGAAGGGAAACTAGGGGCAGGGAGACCTGTTTCTCTGCATCCCCTTGATTTTCTGTGCATTTAGCGCCACATATAAGTGTTGCCATTGAAAATATCAGTTTATTTAAAAATTATACTGGTGGGCTTCAGCGGAATCCCAGGGTTCTGATTTAGCCTGGCGGCCCTGCGTAAAGTGCAGGCGTTGGCAGAGGGAGTGGGCCGTAACTTACCTGCCCTGTGTATTGTGGGAGCACAGGTGGAGTTTCCTGAAGCCCGGATTTATGAGGAGACCCTGAACATTTTGCTGTATGAGGCCCAGGATGGCCGGGGACCTGACAATGCGCTCCTGGAGGCCACAGGCGGGGCGGCAGGGCGCTCTCACCACCTGGATGAGGACGAGGAGCGGGAGCGGGAGCGGATCGAGCGCGTGCGGCGGATCCACATCAAGCGCCCCGACGACCGGGCCCACCTCCACCAGTGAGCAGGCAAGAGACCGAGCCGCCCTCCTCTCACCGCCCCCACTCCCTGCCGTGCTACACCCAGATCCTGTGCAGGCTGCCGGGCCCCTTCTGCTTCCCTTGGAGCCTGGAGATACTTTTGTAACAAGCCAGATGATTATTTTGGTATTGCTTGACAAGGCAAATTGATTGTCTTGACCCAGGCGTATGACCCCTGTTGTTGAACAAGCTGTGTCTAAGATCTCTACTTTTCATGAGAATCTGAGACTCTTTGGAGCCAGGCTTTCTCGGTTCTCAGAGGAAAAGTATGAATGAGTGTGAAGTGTATGTGAGAACTTTTGTTTGCCGTATTTATTTTTGTGGGTGTCGACTTCCTATATGGACTTTTTGGGTGACACTCCCTTAACGGTTCAGTTTGACAATTCTGAGAGTTGTTCTGCAGTTGGAGGCCACCAGAGGTATCTGAGCTCCCTGCTTCCTATTTCATAATCCTCCAGCCCCAGCAGGTCCACTCCTGGTTCCTGTGTGTTTGGCCCAGGCACAATCCCCACCGCTTTGCTAGAAGTGCTTTCTGCCATGTGGCTTTGGGCCTAGAGCTTGTTGATAATTGCAGCTTGTGGCAGTGGAAATGTGGCTGAATGAGCGTCTAAATCGTTGAGACCAGTGCAACTTTGGGTGCAAGGCTTTGTTTAGGGAGCAAGCCTTTTGCCACCTTGGGCTGGTCTTTGGCCTAGTGCTCACTGGGACCCCACATGTCTGCGTAGGAGCAGCTTTCCATGGCAGTAAGTGTCCAGCTCTGTTTCTGGTTCTTTCCCTGACTCCAGCCCCTTCCAGTTGTTCTCCTGGTTGACCCGACTCCACTCCAGGAAGGCCATCTGACCCTGTGACAGGCATAGCTCATAAACTACCCCTCCCTGGGATCCCACTCCTCTTCAGCCTCCTTCCCCATAAAGCTGGGCTTTCTAAGTCAGTTTGCTTAGAAATTCAGTGTGGCCCATACCCTTTGTCCTCCCAGCCTGGTATCCAGGCAGGGACACCCTCACACCACCAGCCCCAGGGAGCTTCCCTGCTGTAAACACAGACCCCCTTCTCTTTGCCTCTGATTGATTTTTACACAGTGTAGAGTGGCCAGCAGTGAACAGGTTGAGGATGTGTGGGTAGATAGATACCTTTGGGTCTGGTTTGTGTCTGTGTTCATGTTTGTTTAAGGGATGTGTGCGACTGTGGGTGGGGACGTGTGCTTGTGGGGCACAGGTGGCCCCTGCTGGAGCCCGGCTGGGCGCAGTGCCCATGTAGGACGGGTGTTCTCAGTGACCTACCTCCCAGGCTCCTCTGCGCCTGCAAAGGAACAGCAGTGAGTCGTGACTGACAGGGGTGGTTGAAACTAGACTAGGTAGAGTAGTTACCAGGAGATGTGAATGTGTGTCAGGTGATGGATGGGTTTGTCAAGGGAATCGTTACTGTTTTATACCAAAGGTGTTAACATGGGCAGCCTTTGATACATGTATTCCAAAAAGCGAGTTTATATTTTCAAATGGTTTTTACAGCTTAGACTTTGTACGTACTGCCCTGCCTGTGACAGTTGTATGCCTTCATTTTGTATCCAACAGCAAAGTCTACAATAAAACTTTAAAACAATCATGACTGAATGTCAAAATCATGTATTGGGCAGACGCTTTTTAAACTGTCGTGTGAGAAACTTTTATATTAGGCCATTTGGATTTTATTAAGTGCTAAGGAAAGAGGGCTTACAAAATAATGTTTCGTAAATATTTTATACTGTTTAAGTGTTAAACACCAACCCTGCCTTTTGGGTTGAGCTTTTTTAGAAAGTCGAAGTGAATGTTGGCCAGGAAAATGGAAAAGCCATTGTATAATTTTTTTTTTTTTTTTGAGGCGGAGTCTTGCTCTGTTGGCCAGGCTGGAGTACAGTGGTACCATCTCCACTTACCACAACTTGTGCCTCTCGGGTTCAAGCGATTCTGCTGCCCCAGCCTCCCGAGTAGCTGGGGTTGCAGGCACCCATCAGCCCATGCCCAGCTAATTTTGTATTTTTAGTAGAGATGATGGGGTTTCACCATGTTGGCCAGGCTGGTCTTGAACTCCTGACCTTGTGATCCGCCCACCTTGGCCTCCCAAAGTGCTGGGATTACAGGCGTGAGTCACCACACCTGGCTGCATAGTTTTTTAAACGTGTGTGTGAAGAATGAATGAGTTTGTGGAACAATTTGATTTGCTGTGGCCTCTATGCCTAATGAGCTAGTGTTTCAGGCAGCTCTCTCTCCCCTCACTTTTTCTCCAACTGTGCACCTGTAGTTTTGAGTCTGTCTCTCTGGAATATGAACAGGTTTATAAAACATTCCATGGTGAACAATTCTGTCGGCTGCATTACAGCCATGAGTGCATAGACAGCATTGGCTGGTCCAAGCTCTGTTATTGAGTATACAAGGAACTGATTTTTCTTATGTTAGCACTAAGGGCAAAAGCCAATATTTATAATGTAAGCACTATCCAAGTAAAACATCGGCCCAAGATTTGGTAAAGAGTCAGATTTCATTGCAATGTAATAACTACAATTTTTTACAAATTGGAACAGCTTTGGTGTGTTGTAATCAAGGGTTTTTTTTTTTTGTTTCAAATAAGCCATCTGATTGTGGTGACTGGGGCCCATGTCCAAGACAATTCCTAGCATATTCTGTCACCCTCCTGTCGGGCGATCACTGTGCGGGGACCCCATTCCCCAGTTAAAGTGTGTCTCTGTACCTTACAACAGCGATTCAGGACCCGAGTGTGAACAACACTCAGCCCACCCTCTGAGTGTGTGCTGTCTTTAGGGCTCTACCCAAAGTCACTGTAACACAGTTAAGTGTGTCATTAACCTTTCTGTCTCTTTGCGCCATAAAAAAATGCTCAAAGTTTTAGATGTAGCCACTGTATGTTGTGCAAACATTTGTGGACGTATAAAATAAAAGTCATAAAATGCTTCTGTTTTCTGGGTCTTTTCAGGCATAACCGGGCCCCTAAAGTATGGTTTACAACAAAGGCAGGGCCCCCACGTTCTGCCTCATCCCCTTAAAGTCACTCCAGGTGGCAGGGAAAGACGAGTCATGTTTCTGTAGTGTTTGAATTCAAACACCAAAAGGAAGTCTTGGGGTCAAAGGCTGCCTGGCTCATGAAAAAGAATGAATCAGCTGGTGTTACCACTGATTTACTACTATGGGGCAGAGGGCTTCAGTGCACCAAACCCAATCCCTTGACACATCTGAGTTCCATTTATTTAAAGCAAAATTCAAATTTCACAGCTTTAGGAAATTTCCTTTTACTTAGTCTCAGACCATGCACAGTAAGTCATTGATAGGTTCTTGGAAACTGAGACTTGAAGCAAAACCATGAGGCTAATGGATGTAAACAAGAGTTAAATTCCTACAGCATGTTGCTGGGCACAAAAACATCACCCAACTTCTAAATAAAGACCAAAGCACTTCTCATATTAAACAGTGAAATACATGAGCTACACCTGTATTTAATTAAATCAAAAAGAAGATCATTACCTAAGTTTCGGTGAATCGGTGAGTGTTGGTGGTCACAGTGGCGGCTGCATAAATCACTGAATAAACGCTTGCAAAAGTGAAATTATAAGGAGCCCCTCCCCAGTCACAAGCGTGGCAGGCTCGCTACACGCTTTTGCGCTGTGGCATTTATTGTCCATTTGTGTGCTCATATGGTTTATATACATTTTTATTTTACAATAAAATTTGTATTCATTCGTTCTCCAACCTGCACGTTCAGGGTTGCAGATGGCCAGAGCCCAATCCCAGCAGCTCAGGGCAGAAGGCGGGACCCACCCTGGACAGGACGTCCTCCTCTCACGGGGCTCACGCACCCACACTCACTCAGACTGGGACCACACAGACACGCCAGTGCACCCGACACACACACTTTGGGGACGTGGGAGGAAACCAGAGCACCCAGAAGAAACCCAGAGACATGGGGAGAACATACAGACTCCACCCAGACAGTGGCCCTGCCCAGAAATCAGATGTCTTATCAACATATAATGAAATGTTATTTGAGAACTTGCTGTACACAGTATTTCATCATGTCTCAGGGCAGCTTGACAGAGGTAGAGAATCTTGCCCACCCTCTAATGACACGTTGGAGTGCGCACTGAACATAGATCCTGTCGAGGGTGTTTAGAATTACGCCTTCGGGTGACCTGGGGTCTGCTTCCAGAAGGTGACATTTTAATAAGGTGCCACGGGGCAGCTGAGAAGCTGGGATTAGGCTTTGGCCTAACGCCCCTCAGTTTCTTCAGATGTGATCTGTTAGTGCCACGGGCCTGGTACCTTGAAGAGGTAGCTAACTGGATCCAATCCCCACTTCCCCTGTAGTTTCCTCAGTTGGAGCAAAAATGGCGATGACAGAGGTCAGACGTCATCCTCTATCAGGACTTCCTCCGGACTGACACCTGGGAGAGAGTCACACTTCGGTTTACAGCCCTTCCTCGCTCCGTTTGCGCAAAAGGAAACAGTTATCACCTCAACTGTCACCATTAGCAAGGTGGGTGTGGAGGGCCTGTGAGAAGCCAGCGCCACCTCCCATGAGACAAGCCAGACTTAGAAACTGGCTCATCGAGGCCTGTCAGCCTCTTCAGCCAGAACCAGTCAGGGAGGAAGATGAACTCCATGTGACTCCAGAGGAGAGAGACACAGTCTCTGGGGTGTCACTTTTAAGACAGCGTGTAAACTAAAAAGATACCTTATAGTCTACAGCCAAAATGATCCTTATTTTAACTTGTCCCCAAAGGAGTTCATTGTGTCTAGGGACAATTATTTTATATCTACAAAATTATTTTATTTTTTTGAGACGGAGTCTCACTCTATTGCCCAGGCTGGAGTGTAGTGGTGCGATCTCAGCTCACTGCAACCTCCGCCTCCCGCGTTCAAGCAATTCTCCTGCCTCAGCCTCCCTGAGTATCTGGGACTACAGGCATGCGCCACCATGCTCAACTAATTTTTGTATTTTTAGTAGAGACGGATTTCACCATGTTGGCCAGACTGGTCTCGAACTCCTGACCTCAGGTGATCTGTCCATCTCAGCCTCCCAAAGTGCTGGGATTATAGGCGTGAGCCACTGCGCCCAGCCTGCAAAATGACTTTATAGGTAAATCCACGTAAATTTAAATGTGTATGAGACACTCCATGTTCACAGACCATTTTTTAATTAATTTGTATCAAAATTCTTCCTATAATACAAGGTACATTGTAAAGATTCAGCTCCCTCTGCTTTTAACATGTTGTTTTTCAGCAAAACTGGATCAAAACAAGCTCCGTGTACTAGCAGCCAGCGAGGACCACTGGGACCCTCAGCCCAGCATGGGCACAGTCAGGGAAGGCAGCGTACTTGTGTGCTCAGGCTAGACTTCTCCCTAACATAGCCAAGGTTCCCAAACCTCTGTGCTTGTTAGATCCGTTTTATACCAAAGGTATTAACATGTGCAGCCTTTGACACATGTATTCCAAAAAGCAACTTTATATTTTCTTACATTTTTACATATTTTTTACATATTTTTCTTACATTTATATTTTCTTGCATCCTGAAGCCTAAGCCACACCTTCAGCCAATTAAGTCTCAGTATCTGGGTGGGACACAAGTGCATTGATTTCAACGTGGAGGGAAGTTATGGATAGTTATGGATAACTGTAATAAGCATAAAGCCTTCATCCAGTGAAAAGTTAGACTCTGCTATTGGAGAAGTGTCTTATGTCAGCTTCCGGTTCACTGACAAGGATGGCAAGCTTTTTTTCTTTTCTCATTCAGTGTTTAGATGTATATATCTCTATATCAGTTTCTTCCTGTCTTACAGATGTAGAGTTAGGAATAGAGGGCAGAAATGAACTATTAATAGCTTATGATTCCAGTCAATCTATAGGACTGAAATTGGTAGAACTTTAACTTATATGCTCATCTAAAACGGCTTACTTCCCTCCCAGAGACGACCACTCACCACTGTTAATTGTCCATTTTTATTTTTATAGACTTGTTCTTCTGGTCCAGTGTCGAAAACTATTGTGCCTTCTTTTCCCGGACTAATAAAAAACTGTAAACTTAAAATACACAAAGTGACACATTACTGACATACTGTATTTTCTTCTCTCAACCTTTGGTCTGCAGAAGAAATCCACTTATTAAATTCTACTAGTTTCAAGATCAAATTCCTGTTTTATTACAGTGTTATATTGCATATTTGCAGAAAGGAAGAACGCTGTTGCCACAGCTGGGTAACTTACATGTTTCTGTAGTTACTGTGAGATCAAATGAGCACATTCAGTTCTTCAAAGGGCCAGTTGATGTCTATGGCACTATTTCCATATCACACTGAAACTCTGAGGGGCTGAGTATTCCCTCAGGTACAGCAACACAAAGACAACACATTTCAAAGCACTCAACTCTCTCTCCTTATTCCACCTACAAATGTGCTCTGATTGTTAAAACTTGGAACAGCACAGGATGAGGGAAAAGAAACAGCTCTCCAGGATATCCTGCCTTCACTGACTTCATTTCTCTGAAGCCCAAGATCACAGGGATGAAGACGGAAAAAAGTTATTTGTGGGGGCGAGGATGTAACACTAGAGGCTTCTCACCCCTTACTGGTAGAAATGGTGCTTGATTATGTTGGAAGCAGGAGGCAAGCAGGAGTGAAAACAATATTTGCATCTTCCCTGATCCGTAATTTTTTTTTTTTTTTTTTGAGACATTGTCTATCTCTGTTGTCCAGGCTGGAGTGCAGTGGTGCGATCTCGGCTCATTGCAACCTCCGCTTCCTGGGTTCAAGGGATTCTTGTGCCTCAGCCTCCCAAGTAGCTGGGATTACAGGCGTGCACCACCAAACCCGGCTAATCTTTGTATTCTTAGTAGAAACGGGGTTTCACCATGTTGACCAGGCTGGTCTTGAACTCCTAGCCTCAAGTTATCTGCTCACCTCAGCCTCCCAAAGTGCTGGGATTATAGGCATGAGCCACCACGCTCGGCCTTAATAAACATTTTAACATTGGATTACTTCCCGAGCTGAAGATGAAGCCACCTACCTTCCTTGAACAACACTGACAATGTTCTCCTTCTTAACCAGCATGACAAGTTTAGTAACTGCTTCAAACACGTGTCCACACTGCAAAACGGCATCCCCCTGGGGTGGGGAGGAGACAAGGCATAATTTCAGTATTCACAGCTTAAAGAAACAGACACTCCGATAGAGAACTTTCACGGTGGTCAACTTAACATTTTGGCAGTGTATCGTTTCTGTCTTTTAGTAGAGACTGGTGGCTGTCAATTACCTTTTGCTTGCTGTCCTCTGGTGAAACATGAATGACTAAGATTCCATCACTCAGATTGCTAGTGGAGACACCTTAAGACAGATCCAGAGTTAGGAGCCAAGAACTAGAGAGCTTGACATTAGTACAGAGGAAGAAGAGAGAACGCCCAGGGGCTGCCCAACCCCACACTTCATTCTCCTAGCTGGGCCCAGAAGGATGAAGGGCATACTTTAGAAATCTTAGCCTGCTAGTGGGCTCTGATCACCGTGGAAGGAGACTATTGCCCAACCTGGGTACTTAAGTAAAGTGGTGCTATTAATATTTATGCCAGAATAGGGGGTGCAAGGGGTGCAGGGGTGCAGTCCAGGCTGGGCAACGCTAGGGGAGGAGGGCAGATGGTTTTGTTTTTTGGTTTTTTTTTTTTGAGCCAGGGTCTCACTTTGCCGCCCAGGCTGGAGTGTGTGGCACAATCATAGCTCACTGAAGCTTCGAACTCCCAGGCTCAAGTGATCCTCCTGCCTCAGCCTTCCGAGTAGCTGAGACTACAGGTGTGCATCACTACCCCGGGGTTTATGGGCACCCTACACTTGTGTTTCCCATTTGGGAGCTTCATTACTGGGCTTTCCAGTAGTTGAGTCAACTCAGTGCATTGTTTTAAGATTGCCCACTTCTTACCTTTGAGAGCTGAGTACTCTATTTTCTGCTTGATTTTGGCAAGTTCCACCACGTAAGCTGCTTTCTGAGTAAGAATGAGTTGCCGCTGCCGTGCTTTGAAGCCTTTTCTGTCATATTTAATGACCGGGACACCATACTGCAAGGGGAAGGTGACTTCAAGCGGGGAGGTGGGGCAGAGTACCGAGTTTCTTGCTACTCAGACCCCGGTAAAGTGATGTCAAGCATTTAGAGAAGCTCAAACAGATTTTGCATGTATATATATGTGTGTGTATGTGTATATATACACACACATATATACACACACACATATATTATTTTTATATATATATATATATATTTTTTTTTTTTTTTTTTTTTCTGGCTCTCTGCATGGTGGGGATTTGGATCCCTAGCTCTGCCTACCTGCGTTGCCCTCTGACGAAGTCAAGGCTATGGCTACCTGCCTTGCAGGTCTGCTCTGATGGTCAGAGATGAAAACTCTCACAGCCACAGTGTAATCCAATCCAGTCACAGTGGCTTCTATTCCCCAGGGAACCAAAAAAAAAAGGCAGAGCAGACACTGGCACACACGATCACCCGGGCTTCACCTGCTGCTGTGTGCCAGGCAGCAGCCTGAGCACCTCTCGCCCAACTCATTCATCCTCTCAGTAAACCCATTATCCTCATTCACAGAAGATCAGAGGCACCAAGAGCTTAAGTGACCTGCCCAGGATCTCACGGCTGCTACATTCAAAGCAAGTGTCAGTGCCCAGGCACTATGCCACACTGCCTGTCACCAATAAGGAGGTGTTTCATGATTAAGTTCATGGCTACACTTCATTCAGTTTTGTAGGAAAGCAAACCAAGACAGTTTCTAGGGTGACGGAGGGATCATGAGAACAGCAGTCATTATCTAATCATCGTTTGTTCCCCATCATCTTAGTTAATACCCAAAGCATCACAGTTGAGAGCTTAGTTAATACCAAGCTGCACCCCTGCATTTAAATAGTGCACCCTTTATGGAGAAAGGGGACCCTGCTCTTAGACTCGATGAGGGAATCCTGTTTGAGACTGAGGACACACATCGCCTTACCTGGATTTTCTCATGGCTAATTAGCTGAAGCACTTTCGGATTAATGTCTCCTTCATCTAGAGAGGGAATCAGAAGGCCATGAATCATCACTAAAGTACCAATCCTGTGGAAAAGTCATTGGCATCTGCTAGTTTTGTTATGCATCTCTGTGCTAAGATCTCAGCTGGGGAAATAGCCATCAGGATATGCTGCAGAGTTGAGCATCTGCCTTTGACTTATTTTATTTTTTTTGGAGACAGAGTCTTGCTCTGTCTCCCAGGCTGGAGTGCAGTGGCATGATCTCAGCTCACTGCATTCTCTGCCTCCTGGGTTCAAGCGATTCTCCTGCCTCTGCCTCCCGAGTAGTTGGGACTACAGGTGCATGCCACCACACCCTGCTAATATTTTGTATTTTAGTTGAGATGGGGTTTCGCCATGTTAGCCAGGCTGGTCTCGAACTCCTGAGCTCAGGCAATCCGCCCACCTTGGCCTCCCAAAGTGCTGAGATTACGGGCATGAGCCACCACACTCCACCCTTTAACTCCTTTTAGAATTGGAAAGCCAAATACATAGGCTGGAAAACGTACTTACCTATCCGACTGTTGACAAAGGGTTGATTTAAACTTTCTGTGTAGCCGTCTTTCCTTCCCCTGAAGATTTCACTTGTAACTACCTTTTGCTGCATCTGGTAATACACAATTGAAAATATAAAAATGGCAGCCACAGGCTTCTTTGGGATAGAAGAGCTCTAGACCCATTGAGGTCACATCCTTTGCTGGATAAACTGTGGGAGCCTTGTTACCCTGGAGCATACAAGTCAGAACACCTTCCTGGCTTTGGCCAAAATGCCCTGAAAGTCATATTGGTAGAGACTGGGTTGACATTTCTGCTCGTTCCCTTACTACCTTCCTGAAAGTGGATTTTCCAGAGTTCCCAGAGCAGTTTCTTGTAGATCAGGGATTGGGAAACCACAGCCTGCAGGCCAAACTCAGCCTGCTGTCCCTTTTTGTAAGTAACGTTCTATTGGGACAGAGCCATGCCATTCATGCACACGTTGTCCATGGCTGCTTTCTTACTGTAGCAGCAGAGTTGAGTAATTGCAACAGAGAAAGGCCACAAACCCTGAAATAGTTACTGTTCTAGCCCTTTACACAAAAGACCCGCAGGTTAGCACGGTGAAAAACAGATCTCCAGCAGAAAGGGGTCTACGTTCTCTGCTCCCGTGGATGGATGGCAGGAGCCGTTGCGACTGTGTTCCCATGGTAATGAAGGGAGCCATGCTGATTACAGTAACAGCTGGCATTCATCCAGGGCTCTCTGCTGGTCTACCTGCAATTATCTTAAACATTTCAAGGCATGGGACCAGCATGACCCCCCACTTATAGGTGAAATGGTGGATGAGGAGGACTGACACTCAGGTCCAACTCTTACACCCACCCCCACCACCGGCCACCGCAGACATCACGTCCCTACCATCGCTTTCCGCTCAGCTGTGATCCCGCGGCAGTATTTCTGCACCAAGTTCCTCACGCACATTTTCCTGAGTAGATCTGATGCCTGTGTGGAGAACACACTTCTTTCCACTTGCCTCACTCACTCCCTGTCTGGGGCTGTGGTGATCAAAATGAAGCTTTAAAAAAACACTGCTGAATTCAGTTTGATTTCAAGCACAGTGTTAATATTTTATAGTCACAGCAGCTAACCTGATCTTCTCCCAACTTTTTGCTGTTGTTTAACTAATGATTCTCAAACTTGCATATGTTTATGACTCGCCTGCAGAACTGGCTATAATGAGATTCCTGGAGATTTTGACTCAGTGGGTCCAAAGTAGAGCCCAGGAATCTTACAACAGCCCCGCCTCTAAGTTCCAGACACAGAGGGTCCTCAGACGATCTCTTGAGGGATGCTATTCTAGGAAGGCTACGTCAGGAATAGAAATGATTCAAAAGTGCTCTGTCGGCTGTGCATGGTGACTCTCACCTGTAATCCCAGCATTTTGGGAGGCTGAGGTGGACAGATCACTTGAGGTCAGGAGTTCGAGACTAGCCTGGCCAACATGGCAAAACCCCGTCTCTACTAAAAATACAAAAATTAGCCAGGCATGGTGGCGGGCACCTGTAATCCCAGCTACTCAGGAGGCTGAGGCACGAGAATCGCTTGACCCTGAGAGGCAGAGGTTTCAGTGAGCAGAGATCATGTCACTGCACTCCAGCCTGGGCAACAGAGCAAGACTCCGTCTTATTAAAAAAAAAAAGTTTTAGGTACAAAGATGTGCATTGCAGCACCATTCATAATCATGAAAACTGGAAACTTTTACTGAAAGCAGTGTCTTTCCTGTGGGTCACTGATTTGGGAACATGCTCTCAGGGAGCAGGAACAAGGGTATGAAGGGGGAAGTAACTGTAATCCCAGTTACTCAGAGGGGCTGACACACGAGAATCACTTAAGCCTAGGAGGCAGAGGTTGCAGTGAGCCAAGATCACGCCACTGCACTCTAGCCTGGGTGACAGAGCAAGACTCCATCTCAGGGGGAAAAAAAAAAAAAAAAAAAAAAAGAGTGCTCTGTTTAAACAACCTCCAGTGGCTTTATAATGCTACCAAGGACATCGCAAATTCTGAGGAGTTCAGTTTCTTGTGCAGCATCCTTGGGAAGAAAGGCTTTGCCAGGGCAGCCGTTTCAAGCCAAAGGGAGGCAGCACAAAGACATGCAAGAGTTAAGCTTCGTCAGTGCCCGTGTTACATACAACACTGGAAATCCCAGATTAGTCCTTACATTTTCCAAGATGCCAGGAGGCCTCAGCCAGCTCTTGTCCAGGACAGTCTTTGGAAGGTGATACCGGAGATTCAAGATGTAATTCTTCCGCACAAACACGATAAATTCCTCGTTGTCAGGACAGAGGGGTTTGTTGCGACTGATGAATCCTTTAATGAACCTAAAAAGGAAAATGTTTTCTTACTTGTCTGGACCATTTCTTCACCGAGATTTACATTCTCTTCCCCCTTCGATTCAGAGGTGGCCAAAGTGCTAGAGGCTGTTGAGACGACCACGTAGGCCACAGGCCAAATCTGCCCCACATATATGTTCGATTTCACCCACACGGCCTTTTGTTTTGTTTTGAGGAGCTTTAATTAGCTGCCAATTTAAAAAAAGTTAGGAAGCAGGGCATAAAAGCCAGATTTCAAGGCTGGGCATGGTGGCTCATGCCTGTAATCCCAGCACTTTGGCAGGCTGAGGCAGGCGGATCATTTGAGGTCAAGAATTCGAGACTAGCCTGACCAACATGGTGAAACCCCGTCTCTACTAAAAATACAAAAAATTTAGCCGGGTGTGGTGGTGTGTGCCTGTAATCTCAGCTACTTGGAAGGCTGAGGCAGGAGAATCGCTTGAACCCAGAAGGCGGAGGTTGCAGTGAGCCGAGATCACACCACTGTACTCCAGCCTGGGCGACAGAGTGAGACTCCGTCTCAAACAAAAAAACAAACAACAACAACAAAACCCCAAAAGCCAGATTTCAGTGTTCCTTGAAAATTCAAGCCATCTGGCTACATTTCCCCACAGCAGCAGTAAACTGGAATGGGCTAGTTACTGCCCCACCTTGAGGTAGACTGAGCGTTCCAGTTTGCTGCAGTCTCCACCATGCCCTGTTGTCTTATCCCAGCTCATGAGACTCACTCACTTTACCTGCCTGACATCAGAAGGCATTTGACTTTGTGACTTTTGAGCCAGGCTAAGAGAAATTCCAAATACATTGAGTTGTGATCACCATCAAATTCAGCTCAGAGCAAAGGGATGGACCTGAATTCCAATAGCATTCTGAAGGGAGTTTTTCCTTTCTGTACAAATCCAAAAATCACAAAGAACTCATCTACCTCCATGGCCATCCCCTGCAGGGTACCAGCATTTAGTGACCTGTCCTGTCTGTTGTACCTGAGAACTTACTTTCTGATAATCCGCACAGCCCACTTTCTCCTTTGGATTGCCTTCCGAGCCAGGGCCCCACGCCAGTGGGCTTCCAGTTTGATGGCTGAAAGAATTCACTGCTGGCATTAGAAGGTGAGCACAATCGTATGGAAATACAGGCTTTTCCAGAAGGCTTTGTCCATTCAACAAACATCTGGACGCCCACCGCAGCACTCTGTTAGCCTCAGAGATGGAAGGTCGGATGAATGTCATCAGTTCTTACCTGGGAGCACTCAGGCAACAACTGAACCAGGGGGAGACAGAACAGAGGGGGCTATGGAAGGTTTCCAGGGAAGCCCCGAAATTACATGAGGGAGTCATTTTCCCAGGGTCTTTTTCAGCCACAGCAATGGCACTTGTGATGGTACAGATTAGTCTTACCACCATGTTTAGTCTTACCGGGGTTTACTTTTAGTTGTCTACATTTAAAAATTGGGGTACACAAACAAACTAGGGCACATAAAACTTAGGTTCTGGCTTGTTTCCCAATTTTTTTTTTTTAAGACGGAGTCTTGCTCTGTCGCCCAGGCTGGAGTGCAGTGGTGTGATCTTGGTTCATTGCAACCTCCACTGCCCGGGTTCAAGCGATTCTCCCACCTCAGCCTCCCAAGTAGCTGGGATTACAGGTGTGCACCACCACGCCTGGCTAATTTTTTTGTGTGTTTTTAGTAGAGACGGGGTTTCACCATGTTGGGCAGGCTGATCTCGAACTCCTGACCTCAGGTGATCTGCCCGCCTCAGCCTGCTAAAGTGCTGAAATTACAGGTGTGAGCCACCATGCCCAGCCTGTTTCCCAATTTTTAAATGCTCTTCAGATTTTTTGATTTTTGAGTATTCAGATTTTTAAAACACTTTTCTTCTAATCCTCAGAACAGCATTGTTTCTATTACAAAAAAAAGCAACTTGAATCAACCCAAACGTCCATCAACAGAACAGCTAAGTTGTGGCATACTCATAGCTGAGGGGCTGGCCCACTACAGCCTGCCACTTGTTTATGTAAATAAAGTTTTATTTCAACATGGCCCTGTCCATTCATTGACATATTATCTAAAGCTACTTTCCCGCTACCATGGCAGACTTGAGTTACTGTGATGGAGACCATAAGACTCCCAAGTCTAAAATACTTCCTATAATGCTGACCTCTGCTACAGTGGAATACTATGTAGCTATGAGCAAATGAATAACTAAATCTACACACATCTCCTGGTTGAATTTCAAAATCAATTTGGAGTGCAAAAGTGTCACCCAAAATACCAAGAGTATACCAAGAGTATAGTTTTCTTAAGTTTAAAACATGCCAAATTATAAACAGATTATTTAGAGATACATCATAGATAGTGAAACTATTAAAGAAAAACAAGAGAATGATTAATGCAAAATTCAAGAGAGTGGTTACTCCCAAGAAATGTATGCGTATGGGTGGGAGTGTTGTTTGAGAACATGACTGGGGAGGGACAAAAAAATGGAAGGGCTTCAAGGGTACTTGTATGTTTGAAACCTTTTTCAGAAGTTATTCTTTTATGTTTTTGAGACAGGGTCTCACTTTGTCACCCAGGCTGGAGTGCAGTGGTTCTATCATGGCTCACTGCAACCTCCACCTCCTGGGCTCAAACAATCTTCCTGCATCAGCCCTCCAAGTAGCTGGGACTACAGGCATTAACCACCACGCCTAGCTAATTTTTGGGTGTTTTGTTTTGTTTTGTTTTGGTAGAGACAGGGTTTCACCATGTTACCAAGGCTGGTCTCGAACTCTTGAGCTCAAGTAATCCACCCGCCTCAGCCTCCCAAAGTGCTAGGATTATAGGTATGAGCCACCGCGACTGGCCCACAAAATTATTCTTTAAATGTACACATATTGTAGGTCCAATAAAACATGCCTGTGGAACACATACAGGCCACTATGTTATAATCTCCAATCAATAAGGTAAAAATGAGAAGAGGCCCCAGAACTGGACCCCGAGATAGCCCCACACCAAGGTTTTAAGGATGAGCAGGGGGAGAGAACTCACAAATGTGTCCCCAGGTACCAAGCAGATGAGAAAAGGAGCAAACTCGTTTGTTTCTATTTAATTCTTACCTGCTTGTCTTTTTTTCACGTATTCTCTCCTTCCTAGGCAGCGTTTGTATGTGGCTTGGATTCTTGCAACTTAAAACAAAACAGACGTTTTGGTGAAATGGCTTTGCATTTGTGCATCTTTGTGGTTGTGACCTCCCAGGGTGTTTGGGGGACAATAGAAGGGGGCATCAAAGGCCTGTGGTGTAGTGATGTTTCAGGAAGCTATTTCAGCACTGCAGACCTGAGAGCTGGCTGGTTACATGACACCTGGCTCCCAGATGCTGCCTGGGAACTGGAGTTTCCTTCCTGCCTTTCCTCTTCCCAGGGCAAGGAACAGACCTAGTGCTAAGAGCCCCCCACTTCCATGCCAGGCATTAGATTTCATTCTCATACCCCACCCCACAAGGCAGGCATCATCAGCACACTTTATAAATGGGCACGCAGGCTCAGACAGATGATGAAGACGCTTGCCGGGCAACACAGCTAAGGAGGAGCATGAATCCATGTCTGATCACAGAACACTCTCCCTCGGCTTCTACATCCTGCATCCACCTCCTCCACACAGCAATTTAGGTCCTATCAGAGGCCAAGCTCATCAAGAGACTTACAGAGCAGCCACGTCCTATTCCTTGGGAGCTGGTTAGAGATGCTGGCTCAGGCCCCACTGGCCTAACTGGCCCTTCAACTAGATCCCCAGCCATGGGTGCCCACTGCTACAGAGGTCAGAAAATGAGACCACCAAGCCTTGAAGCCAGACAGACCCACGTTCAAACCACAACTCGGCTGCTTACTTGCTGTGTGGCCTTCAACAAGCTACCAACACCTCCGTGCCTCAGTTTCCCTGCATAGAAAGCGGAGACGATAGCACCTATGTCACTTCCCTCACAGGTCTGTTCTCAGAACAGAATGAGACCACGGTTTAAAGGACTTAGTGTTCACCTGGCGCACAGCAGGCCCTCAAATGACTCAAGCGTAGTTCTTGACAGACCTGTTACATTTCAAAGGAGACGCTCCCTCCCCCCGCAGTTTTGATTTTTTACTTTTTGCATTTCCCCATCTAACTTTTCTCATTGACCATTCCCAGCAAACACCCAGGCTGCAGGCTTTGAAGCTAAACTTTCCGACATCAGACATGCAGACAAGTGAAGTTTTGGAAACGTTAATTTAAAGGGGCTGGTCTCTCACGGTTTTACACCCTAGTAGTGAACAACAGGATCTGATCCAAATGAGAACTCAAACAGCGGAACAACGTTTATATATCTGCCTGCATCTGTGACTGACCTCCAAGCACTCATTAAAGCAGAAATTCACAGGGATCTTATCATAATCCCATATCTCGTTCCTAGTTTCCAAAGCGAATGCTTCTAACACTATATCAAACACCCGTGTTTAAGATTTACCCCCAAGCTCTACTTGTTCATTTCATATTCTATTGAAATCAGGACAGAAAAAGAAATCATACCTAGTTGATGTTTACTAAATTCAAAGGCATCTTCGGTAGCAAACAGAGTTCTGGGGAAACGAATGAATATTTTGGTTCTAGAAGTGAAAAGAAATGTTTCTAGTATTAATTGGTCAGTTTACCATCTAGTGGGTTGGACGGTGCCCCCTTCAAAAATGCATTTCCACTTAGAACCTCAGAATACGATCTTATTTGGAAATAGTGTTTGCAGATGTGATTGAGGTAAGGATAGAAATGAGATCATCCTGTAATAGGGTGGGCCCTAAATCCATTGAGAGTGTCCCTATACACACAGAAAGACACAGGGAGGAGCCCACGTGAGGACGGAGGCAGAGATTGGAGGGACACAGCTACAGCTAAGCAATGCCAGGAGCCACCAGAGCTGGAAGAGGCTCCCGCAGGAACGTGGCCCTGCCAACTCTTGATTTTTGGATTTCTGGCCTCCACAACTAGGAGAGAATAGATTGTTTTAAATCAGCCGCTTTGTGATCATCTGTTACGCAGTCCTAGGAAATGAATAAACCATCCTAAACTGAAGTTGCTTCAAGTTATGTTGCTGGGCTTTAAAGAGTGACGACAAAGAATATGGGTGTTTTTTTTGTTTGTTTGTTTTGTTTTGTTTTGAAACAGAGTCTCAGTTTGTTGCCCAGGCTGGAGTGTAGTGGCGCAATCTCGGCTCACTGCAACCCCCATCTCCCGGGTTCAAGTGATTCTCGTGCCTCAGACTCCCGAGTAGCTGGGATTACAGGCACCAGCCGCCACGCCCAGCCAGACAAATAATGTGAATCTAAGCTTAAAAGAAGATCACGCCGGGCGCAGTGGCTCACACCTGTAATCCCAGCACTTTGGGAGGCCAAGGCAGGTGAATCACCTGAGGTCAGGTGTTTGAGACCAGGTTGACCAACGTGGTGAAACCCTGTCTCTATTAAAAATACAAAAATTAGCCCAGTGTGGTGGTGTGCACCTGTAATCCCACCTACTCGAGAGGCTAAGGCAGGAGAATTGCTTGAACCCAGGAGGTGGAGGTTACAGTGAGCTGAGATTGCGCCACTGCAGCCTGGGTGACAGCAAGACTATGTCTTAAAAAAAATAAAAAAAAAAAAAAGAAGATCACATTAGCCAGCAGAGAGAAGTTACAAATACTGACCTCACATTGCCTGCCCAACCCCAGGCCTGGTGAGGGAAAGTTCCCAGGGCAGCCACTGGGGGCAGCAGTGGATGGTGCCTGGTGATCCCACTCTCCCTTGTCCCTGTTCCAATTTATGGAACAGGGGACAGATAGATCCCACCTCTGACCTCTATGCCCTGCCTCCCTCAGGATGTGCTGAGCCTTGCAGAATCCCCTTGGAGATCTGGATTGAATAAGTAACTGATCCTTGGAACAGGCCCAGAATAGGAGCCTAAAGATGAAGAGAGGCCAAGGCGGCCCAGACGACCATGTAGAACTGGGAGTTAGGAGTCAGCGGGGAAAGCCCATGAACACGATCACAGGCAGAGATCTCTGGAGTGGGGAAGCCCTGCCATCGGAGAATAGATCTTCATGCTGAAGCACGTTTCCCTGCAACCTCATTAACCGTGACCAAAATGACTCACAAGACGGACTCGGATCTTCCCGATTCATGTCCCTTGAGTTGTGCCTGAAAGCTTTCAATGTGTACGAAAGTCTCTGCTCATGGACAACTACAACTGTACAGTTAAGAGTTCTAGCACACCATTTCTGAGATGCTACAGATGATCTCACATTGTCTAAGTCCCAGTGGCTCCTCTGGCAGGTCATGCGTACATGGGAACAGTGAAAGAATCCAGGCACACAGAGGTTAGGTGGCCCCTCTGGTTCCCTCTTTGTTTTGCTAGCAAGGAGGCCCATCTGCTAAGTCAGTTTAGTGCGGAGGGTTCCTTTATAACTTCATCTCCTCCCACCGGCAGCACCATAGCTCTTCTAAGGAATTAAGAGCTGCATTTACATTGAGTAGATTAAACATAAGTCTTGCAAATCTCCATAAATCCCTAGGAATCGAGTCTCCAGGCTCTAGATGGATACGGATCAATGCGTAAAACCCTCTGATGTCAAGGAAAGAGACCATTTGGTGGTCTTCTGGTCACTTACTTGCCTAACTTGTATTCCTCGGGTTTGTAGCCGATGTACTTGATCAGCCGTTCCACGCCCTCTGCTGGAGGCCCGTGCCAGTGCGGCCAGGTGTCTGGGCATAAGGACTTGTACCTAGCAGGAGAGGAGATGGACATGCAGAAGCTGTGACTGTACCTTCCTCTAGCCCTCCCCGACATCCCCGGCCCCAGAGGCCTGCTGAGCACTGCTGTGGCATGTCAGCCACTCAGTGTATGTAGTAGTCCCATCACATGAACTTTCTCGAATTCAAAGATGGGTACTTTGCAAGAAAGAAAGAAGAGAGAAACTGTTTCAATATGGTAAGGAGTATGACCTGTCTTTGTAGAACAATGACATCATCAGATGCTCAACCCAGTGACTCAATTCCACTCATAGGTATCTGTCCAAGAGAAATGAAAAGGTGTCCGAACATTCATACCTGAATGTTCATAGCAGCCATTGGGTGTAGCAGTGCATGGTGCTATGATTCATAATAGCCAAAAGGTGGAAACAACCCAGATGTCCATCAACAGAAAACTGAACAGACAAACAAATGTAGTCTAGCACCAAAAGAAAAACTTCTATGCTTGAGACCAGGTACGGTGCCTCATGCCTGTGATCCCAGCAATTTGGGAGGCCAAGGCAGGAGGATCACTTGAGGCCAAGCATTTGAGACCAGCCCAGGCAGACCCTGTCTCTACTTAAAAAAAAAAAAAAAAAAGGTCAGGCGCGGTGGCTCAAGCCTGTAATCCCAGCACTTTGGGAGGCCGAGGCGGGCCGATCACGAGGTCAGGAGATCGAGACCATCCTGGCTAACATGGTGAAACCCCATCTCTACTAAAAATACAAAACAAATTTAGCCAGGCGTGGTGGCGGGTGCCTGTAGTCCCAGCTACTGGGGAGGCTGAGGAAGGAGAATGGCGTGAACCTGGGAGGCGGAGCTTGCAGTGAGCCGAGATTGCGCCACTGCACTCCAGCCTGGGCGACAGAGCAAGACTCCGTCTCAAAAAAAAAAAAAATTTTTTTTTTAGCCAGGTGTGGCGGTATGCGGCTGTAGTCCCAGCTACGCAGGAGGATCGCTTGAGTCCAGGAGGTAGAGGCTTCAGGGAGCACTCCAGCCTGGTTAAGAGCGACCCTGTCTCAAGAAAGAGTAGAGAAGAGAAAGAAAGGGTTCCATGCTTGGGAAGTGATGAGGGCTTCCCCCGCCCCCAGGGGTAATTTTGGCTCCAGTGTTAAGAACCTGATTCCAGCATGCAGTTCCCTTCTACCCTGCAGTCCCTAGAAAGAGAACCTGATGTCTGTAGTATAATGAAACAAGTGAACGCAGAATTCAGAAGTGCAGATGGATCAAGGCTGGAAGCGACACAACCACAGCCACTGGCATAGAAAGACAATGCCTGGGTTCCAGCCCAGCTCCGGAGCGGGAGGAGTCACCGCCTCACCTGTGTGACATGAACAGTAACAGGACCTTCCTCATGGGGTTCTCATGAGGTTTGAACGAGATAATACACACTAGGTATTTGGTCCCAGTCCAAGACTCGATGAGTGCTAGCAGTGGTATTCCCAATATGCTCCTTCCTTTCATATTATGTTTATGTTATTTATTTTTGAGACGGTGTCTTGCTCTGTCACCCAGGCTGGAGTGCAGTGGCACAATCTCCACTCACTGCAAGCTCCGCCTCCCAGGTTCATGCCATTCTCCTGCCTCAGCCTCCCGAGTAGCTGGGACTACAGGCGCCTGCCACCATGCCCGGCTAATTTTTTGTATTTTTTTAGTAGAGACGGAGTTTCACTGTGTTAGCCAGGATGGTCTTGATCTCCTGGCCTCGTGATCCACCCACTTCAGCCTCCCAAAGTGCTGGGATTACAGGCGTAAGCCACCGCGCCTGGCCTCCTCATATTATGTTTATTTTAAAATCAGATTTTTTTTTTTTTTTTTTTGAGATGGGGTCTCGCTCTGTCTCCCAGGCTGGAGTGCAGTGGCGCGATCTCGGCTCACTGCAAGCTCCACCTCCCAGGTTCTAAAATCAGATTTTAAACTGTTAAAAAAATACATGTATATATATTTTTGATACAGAGCTCACTCTGTCACCCAGACTGGAGTGCAGTGGTGCGATGTCAGCTCACTGCAACCTCTGCCTCCTGGGTTCAAGCGATTCTCCTGCTTCAGCCTCCTGCGTAACTGGGATTATAGGCATGTGCCACCACGCCCAGCTAATTTTTGTATTTTTAGTAGAGACGGGGTTTCTCCACGTTGGCCAGGCTGGTTTCAAGCTCCTCACCTCAGGTGATCCACCTGCCTCGGCCTCCCAAAGTGCTGGGATTATAGGCATGAGCTACCATGTCTGGTGAAAAATATTTTTATTTTCCTGGAATTATACTTTATGAGCATGTTCTTTAAGGGTATCAAGTGTCCCATGTTCTTCCTCTGTTCAGCCACCTACACAAAGGTGCAGGATGTGTGCTTCCCGAACTCCAGTGAAAGCTGGAGAAGACGGGGTCTCCACCACCCCCAGGGGACACAGCACAGCCTCAGGCCCTGCTTTCATCCATGCAGACCTTGCCCAATACCAGCAAGCACCACCAAAGCTAGACAGATATGGAGGGGCTGGGGAGAGACCCTAAATGCCTGCAGGTTGGAGGGACTAGTACCTTCTGTCCTCTTCAACTTTATGATATGGTTGCTCCCTGATCAAGGGAAGTGGTGCCAGGCAGGTGCATGGGATTCGGCCATCTCCAGCTCGGTCCCATGAACCTCCCCCTGCCTCTCTGTCCCCAGCCACAGACCAGCTGCCATGCTGGCCTCTCAGCTTGCCCTGGAGCCTGCTCCCACCTCCAGGCTTTCCTGCCTTGATTGATGTTCCCTGAATGCTATGGACTGATCGTCTGTGTCCCCACAAAATTCATATGATGAAATCTAACTCCCAATGTGATGGTGTTAGGAGGCAGGGCCTCCGACAGGTGATTAGGTCACAAGGGTGGAGCACTTATAAGTGAGATTAGTGCCTTTATGAGCTCATCTGCCCCTTCAACTATGTGAAGACGCAGTGAGAAGGCACTATCTACAAACAAGGAAGCTGGCCCTCACCAGACACTGAGTCTGCCAGTGCCTTGATCTTGGACTTCCCAGCCTCCAGAACTGTGAAAAGTTTCCGTTGGTTAGAAGCCACCCAGTCTAGTGTTTTGTTACAGCAGCCCAAACAGACTAAGACACCAAATGTCCTCACGGCTCACTCCCTCACTCAGAGAGTGACCCCCTTACCTAAGGAGGGAGCCTGGCCACTCTTTCCCCTTAGCTGGATTCACTTTTCTTCAAATAACATATCCCTGCCTCGCCTTATGCAGTCACCCCTCAGTATCTGTGGGGAATTGGTTCCAGGACCCCCATGGATACAAAATCCACGGACGTTCAAGTCTCTGATAAAAAATGGCATAGTGTTTGCATATAACCTGAGTACATCCTCCTGTACACTTTAAATCATCTCTAAATTACTTATTTTACCTAACACTATGTAAATACTATGTAAATAGTTATTAGACTGTATTGCTTTTTAATTTGTATTATTATTGTTGTATTGTATTTTCATTGTATTTTTAAAGCATTTTCAATCCATAGTTGGGTGAATCCTTGGATGTGGAACCCGTGGATGTTGAGGCCCAACTTTATATCTTTGTTATTGTTGGTCTCCCCCATAGAAAGTAAATTCCATGAGGACAGGGATGGGGTCTGTTCTGTTCTCTGCTGTCACTCCAGCAGCTAGGACAGTGCTAGCTCAGACAGCTGCTCACCAGTTTTTTTTGTTTATTTGTTTTGATACAGAGTCTCATTCTATCACCCAGGCTGGAGTGCAGTGCTGTGATTTCAGCTCACTGCAACCTCTGCCTCCCGGGTTCAAATGATTCTCATGCCTCAGCCTTCTGAGTAGCTGGAATTAAAGGCATGCGCCACCGTGCCCGGCTAATTTTTGTGTTTTTAGCAGACACAGGATTTCACCATGTTGGTCAGGCTGGTCTTGAACTTCTGACCTCAAGTGATCTGCCCACCTTGGCCTCCCAAAGAGCGGGGATTACAGGTTTGAGCCAACATGCCCAGCCTGCTCACTAGTTTTTATGGAAAGAATGAATGAGCATCAGACAGCAGCAAAAATAGACAAGAGATATATGAAGTTCAAAAAAACACAGGTAGATGGGAACATCAAGTGTGTATGTGTTTGGGGGGTGAGTGGGCAGTGGCTGTTGCCCCTGCCATCTGCCGCAGAAGTCAGATTTGGGATGAGGATGAATGAATAAGTAGCTGATGGGTAAAAATGGTGGGCAAAGGAGGTACATCCAGGAAAAATAAATGCAAAGAGTCTCAAATGACTACACTCAAAACATTAGGTTGAACCACATGAAATTTCTGCTATTCAACCATTCTGACCCACCAAAGTGACCATTTATTATGCTTGAGAGTGTGTTGCTATTTTGGTAGCATAAATTCACACACAGCCCATCATTGAAGAAGTGTTGGTGTATAAGCAATTTGGGGGATGGTGAGAGTAGGCGTAGAAATAGTTCATTAAATCTTTACAAACTCCCTGAGCCCAGACAATTTAATCCTACAGATAAGGGAAATGACAGGTCACAGCTATAAGAGAATGAGGATTATGATCCAAGTTCATGTGGTTTGAAAACCCATGTCCCCACCGCTAACCTGCTGCTCTTGACAACCCGTTGAGCTAAGGCACTAAACCAGGCCCTATGGTCACAAATGGACTTAGCTTCCCTTGCTAATTCAGAGGCCTGTGGGGCACTGCCCACGGCTGCCCCCTGGTGGCAGATCTACGCACTTGGCCTTGCCTTTTACTGTAAACAGTCAGGGATTAGTGAAATGAACAGAAGATGGTAAACTGAATTTTTGTGAGTTTTTTTTTTTTTTTTTTTTTTTAGATAGGGTTCTCATTCTGTCACCCAGGCTGGAGTGCAGTGGTGAGATCTCAAGTTCACTGCAGCCTCAACCTCCCAGGTTCAGGTGATCCTCCCACCTCAGCCTTCTGAGTAGCTAGGACTACAGATGTGCACCACCACACCCAGCTAATATATATATATATATATATATATTTATAGAGATTGGGTTTTGCCATGTTGCCCAGGATGGTCTCGAACTCCTGGCCTCAAGCAATCCTCCCACCTCGGCCTCCCAAAATGCTGGGATTACAGGCATGAGCCACCGCGCCCAGCCAGAGTTGGGTTTTTATGTTCTCCCAAATGTTAGTGTTTTTAGGTGTCATAACTACATCAGTTAAGAACCAAACTGAGCCTTCCTAAGGGATGCCATTTTATTTACCACTAAATCCCAGAGATTCTCACGTAGTAGGCACATGACTATTGGCTTCAGATCAATAAAGCACATTTTACCTTTGCAAGAAATGCTCGTATTTCCTTCGGTATGCAAAGCCGGCCCGTCTCACCCGCAGGTGCTCCATCAGCCCCAGGTATTTGATCTGATGCCTTATAAGGAAGTCATCAAATTTATCTTTGGAGAAATAGAACAGAGAATGACAGGAAAGGATCCCATGGCTTCATTTCAACCAAGACAGATCACAGGCTGCAAGTTGAAGTTCAGTGGGCTGGGTCTGACCCCAGACTCATTTCGTGAGGTCTTAATTTTTTTTTTTTTTGAGACGGGGTTTCATTCTTTTTGCCCAGGCTGGAGTGCAGTGGCACAATCTCGGCTCACTGCAACCTCTGCCTCCTGGGTTCAAGTGATTCTCCTGCCTCAGCCTCCCGAGTAGCGGGGATTACAGGTGCCCACCACCATGCCTGGCTAATTTTTGTATTTTTAGTAGAGACAGGGTTTCACCGTGTTGGCCAGGCTGGTCTCGAACTCTTGACCTTAGGTGATCCACCCGCCTCGGCCTCCCAAAATGCTGGGATTACAGGCATGAGCCACCATATGCCCAGCCCAATTGTGTTTTTTAAATGGGGGAATTTTATAGGAAATAATTAAACTTCTGGTTCCTCTGAAAAGTCCTGAGATCTGGCTATCCTGAGGCCAGAGTCCCACATGGCAATGGCTGGCAGGAGAGGAGTAGCGCTGCTGCCCATTTAGACAGAATGTGCCTTCTCCAGTTTGCCACAGTCCTCCCCACTGCCTATTGCCTTACAACCTGTCTGCTTCACTCATTTGCTTTTCCTGCCTAGCCTCTGTGAGCCTCTGATGGTCCATTACAGTTCATTATAATGGTTCCTAACAACTACATTATAGACCATGGCAAGAGCTTAGAAACTACCCGAGTCATAGATCATTTTCGAAGACTGTTCCTTGGCTGGAAAAGAGTGATGTTGACTCCCCTCATCTCTGACACCTGCCTGACTCAGCTGTGTTGCTCCTGAAACTGACCAAGCTCTGAGCAATGCTCACTCTGAACCACCAAAGGCATTCATTTACCTTCTATTATTATTATTTTTTGAGATAGCGTCTCACTCTGTCACCCATATTGGAGTGCAGTGGCACAGTCATGGCTCACTGCAGCCTTGAACTCCTGGGATAAATTGATCCTCCCACCTCAGCCTCCCAAGTAGATGGGACTACAGGCATGTGCCACCACACCCAGCTAGTTTTTGTATTTTTAGTAGAGACATGCCACCATGCCTGGCTAACTTTTGCATTTTTTGTAGAGACGGGGTTTTGCCATGTTGCCCAAGCTGGTCTCCAATTCCTGGGTTCAAGTGACCCGCCTGCCTCAACCTCCCAAAGGGCTGGGATTACAGGCATAAGCCTGTAACACCTGGCCAGCTTCTATTATTTAGAAAGGAAAATGATTCACATCCAGAGGACATCGAGCAAGCTTGTGGTGGTGTTTAGGATCCGAACCCACTGCCACCTTGCTTTGCCTCCCCAGCCTCCTTTCCCTGAGCCCAGTTCATAATGATCCACAACTCACTGGGTTCTTTCCTGTCATTGGGCTTGATGCAACGGATGTAGGAGGGCTCCTTAGAGATGAGGATTTCTAGAAGGCTGCTTAGACTGTTTTTAAACTGAGTCCCCACCTGCAGAGAGAGAGAGAGAGAGAGAGAGAGAGAGAGAGAGAGAGAGAGAGAGAGAATGAGCCAGAGAGATACTGCTGCTTCCAATGAATGCAAAAAGACTGGCCAGGGCTCAAGGTGTCAGCCCTATAGAGCTGCACTATTGACATATTGTCTTCCTAGTAGCCATCTGGCCCATTAAGAGGTGGCTTTGGATGTCCTGACCTGAGAAGGCCAAGCTTGGTCTGGTCATGTGGAAGCTGGACAAGCATCTGTCTAGGATGCCTCACTTGCTCAGCAAAGACATGGTGAGTGCCCAGCAGGAACCAGTTCTGCCCCTAGGCCTGTCATTCTTTTCCATCTTCCTTTGTGTTTCTTTGTTGACATGTGTCCTTCATGATGCTGGTATTATTATAACTTATTTGATGGTATTTTCTTATACCCTCTCCCACTAGATTGTAAGTCCCTTGAGGGCAGGGACCTCATCTGGCTTGTTATTGCTAAACCCCTATGCCTGGCACAGTGCCTGCAACATATACATAGTAGGTGCTGCTCAATGAATGTCTGCAAATGAACAAACTGGGACTAAACTTGGAACATGAATATCACATTCCAAGTTAATGTATATATCATAAGCCACGTTCCAAGTAATTTTTTAAGAGACAGGGTCTTGCTCTGTCACCTAGTCTGGAGTGCAGTGGCATAAATCATGGCTCATTGTAACTTCAAACTCCTGGGTTCAAGGATCCTCCTGCCTCAGCCTCCGAAAGTAGCTGGGACTATGGATGCACACCACTGCACCTGGCTAATTGATTTTTTCTTTCTTTCTTTTATGTTTTTAATGCATCCAAGTTTTGTCTGACTGATTTGTTTTTATTTTTATTTTTATTTTGTAGAGACAGGGTCTCATTATGTTACCCAGTCTAGTCTTGAACTCCTGGCCTCAAGCGATTCTCCCACCTGGGCCTCCCAAAGTGCTGGGATTACAGATGTGAGGCTCCCAAAGTGCTGGGATTACAGGTGTGAGATTACAGGTGCATATATTTAGTAGAATCTGTTAGAGAGTAATACTTCCAGAAAAGGGGAAGGTGGCTTAAAAAGCGCAGGTAGTTGGTGGTCATCTCACCCTCTGGTGAGATCCAATTTTGCATGGGTGTTTTTCCCACTCACTGTTGGGGGCCTCCTCCGGTTTTCTAACTCGGCCAGCAGGAAGCATTCCCTCAGGATAACGTTCTTGGACTTGCACAGCACCTGTAAGTGAAGAGAAATGAACACCACGTTCGCTGTTTCAGAAATCGCTACAGGGCCGTCAGGACGGCTCACAGAGTGTGCATGAAGCAACAGAGCCATCTGCTTCCTGAATGCTTGAAGACGTTCCTAATGTAAAGAAAGGGGAACAACACAGTCAAATATGGAAGGCCATGTTCACATTCTACATCCACTGCTTTCTCTGCTTGCTGAGGCCAGATGTTTTTTCTCAGACATTGTTCCTGGTTCAGTGCAGCTGCTTCAGAATAAACTGGCTCTTTAAGAAATGATCCCAGGCCAGGAATGGTGGGGCTCAGGCTTGTAATCCCAGTACCTGGGGAGGCCAAGGCAGGAAGATGGCTTGAGCCCAAGAGTTTGAGACCAGCATGGGCAACATGGCAAAACCTCATCGCTACAAAAAGTTAGCCAGGCATGGTGGTGTGCACCTATGGTCCTAGTTACTCAGGAGGCTGAGGTGGGAGGATCACTTTAGCTCACGAAGTCGAGGCTGAAGTGAACTCTGATTGCGCCACTGCACTCCAGCCTGAGTGACAGACTGAGACCCTGTCTCAAAAAGAAAAAAAAAGAATGATCTCCAAGATAATGGTGTTAAGTGAAAAAAGCAAGACACAGAACCACACATACAGTGTGCTATTATTGTGCAAAGAGAAAAAGAAAAAAAGAGATACACATACATACATCCTGTGTGATCCCTGGAAGGACACACAATACAAAGGTGAGAGCAGTTGGCTCTCGGGAGAGAGACTTGCTGACATGGGACCCAGGGCACTAGCTTTTGGACTGTTTGACTTTCGCCCCTGTGCATGTATTTTTAAAATAATCTATATCACCAAAAGTCCTTAATTTTTAAAAATATTTAATTCTTTACCAGAAAAGTATTTTCCCTACATACGTAACACGGAATATTATTCCATCTTCAAAAGGATGATTCTGACATATTCCACAATACGAATAAACCTATGCTAAGTGAAATAAGTATTATGCTCACTATGCTAAGTGGAATAATCGAAGTGAAATAAGCCAGTTGCAAAAAGAAACACACTGTCTGATTCCACTCATATAAGGTCCCTAGAGGAGTAAAGTTCATAGAGGTAGAAAGTAGACGGTATTTCCAGGGGCTGCTGGGAGGGGGAACAGAGTCGTTGTTTAGTGGAGACTGAGTTTCAGTTTTGCAAGATGGAAAGAGTTCAGGAGATTAACTGCACAACGATGTAAATCTACTCAACACTATTGAATTGTACACTTTAAAATGATTAAAATGTGGCTGAGTGTGGTCACTTACACCTGTAATCCCAGCACACTGGGAGGCCAAGGCGGGTGGATCACCTGAGGCCAGGAGTTCAAGACCAGCCTGACCAACAAGGTGAAACACTGTCTCTACTAAAAATACAAAAAAAAAGTAGACTGGTGTGGTGGCATATGCCTGTAATCCCAGCTACTCGGGAGGCTGAAGAAGGAGAATTGCTTGAACCCCAGAGGCAGAGGTTGCAGTGAGTTGAGATCATGCCACTGCACTCCAGCCTGGGTGACAGAGTGAGACTCTGTCTCAAAAATAATAAATAAATAAGATGATTAAAATGCTAAATTTTATGTTATGTATGTTTACCACATCTCAAAAAAAAATTTTTTTTCTTTTTTTTTCAAGACAGGGTCTCACTCTGTCATCCAGGCTGGAGTGCAATGAATGGCATGGTCACAGCTCACTGCAACCCCCACCTCCTGGGCTCAAGCAATCCCCCCCACCTCAGCCTCCCAAGTAGCTAGAACCACAGGGGTGTGCCACCACACCCAGCTAATTTTTTTTTTTTTTTTTTTGGTAAGGATGGGGTTTCACCATGTTGTCCAGGCTGGGTTCAAGCTCCTGGGCTCAAGCAATCCGCCCACCTTGGACTTTCAAAGTGCTGGGATTACAGGTATGAGCCACTGTGCCTGGCCCCCCAGTTTTTTTAATTGAATTTTTTTTGTTGTTTAACCCATTGCAGTTCTAAACCTACAGTGATATGGAAGAGTAATCTGCAAATAGTACAGAAACAAATGAGAAGTGTTCCGTCCTGAAGTCAAAAAGTTCAAGGAGCTTCAGCCCTGGTGGGTGAAGGGAGAGACTTGGAGACTTCTTTCGTATGTGATGTCCTCTCCGTGGACTGGTTTGTGAAGCTGATGACCATGACACCAGAGGGGAAGCCGTTAGAGAAACGCTGTCGCCCATTTGTTAACCAGACACGTCCACTCCCGTGTTCTCTCCACAGCTACTCCATGAGGCGGACAGCAGCAGCCCCACTTCGCTGATGGGAAACCTGCCACACGGTCCCCAGCAGGGAAGGGCTGGGCTGGGACTCAGACCCGGAGAGCGACTGTCTGGTGGATCCAAAGTTAGGAGTTGCTCGTCTACCCTGAGTCCAAAAAGGTTGAGACAAGCAGTCCCAGAAGTGGTAGAGAAAGTTTGGGAAGGCAGAAAAAACACTCCTGAGGTGACTGTTCACCTGCTCACTCCGAAAATGTTACCTTTAGGGTTAAGCTTTTTATAAACCAAGATAATAAAATCTAATTTTGCACAAAACAGTTAACTATTTTAATACAAAATAAGGGCCTTAAAAACTCAAGGTTTTAGGCATGGCGCAGTGGCTCATGCCTGCAATCCCAGCTTTGGGAGAGTGAGGTGGGAGGATCACTTGAGGCCAGGAGTTCGAGACCAGCCTAGGCGTCAGAGTAAAATCCTGTCTCTACAGACAAAAAAATTAGTTGGGTGTGGTGGTGTGTGTCTGAAGGCCTAGCTACCCAGACTGAGGCAGGAGGATCACTCGAGCCCAGGAGGTTGAGGCTGCAGTGGGCGATGATGACGTCACTGCACTCCAGCCTGGGTGACAGAGCAAGACCTTGTCTCAAAAAACAACAGCAGCAGCAGCAGCAGCAACACTTCTCAGATTGATGAGATATATGGAAAGGCAAAGAGATTGGGAATTCCGTCGGCGGCCCTGGGGACTAATACCATCTCCAGCCCCCACCTCATGATGTGACCTTGTGCAAGCTGTGACCTGTCTGGGTCTCAGCTTCCTCGTCCTCAGATCATGTCACCCCAGTATATTCTCATAACACCAGAATGAAATCTCTACTTCCCCTGTGGACCTGCCTCTGCTAAGCTCTCAGCCCCCTCTCCTAACATTTCCCCTCGTCCAGACCACAGGACCTTTGCACATGCTGGTCTCTCTACCTGGAATAACTTCTGATCCTTCTATGGCCCAAATCATTCTCATTCAGGTTTTAGCTCAAAGTCACCTCCAAGGGGTGTTTTCTCTAATCACTTAAATTAAAAATGTCCCCTTCAGTCACAGTTCCTTGTTTATTCTCTTTATAGCACTTCTCACTAATGGATAACTTATTTGTGTATATATTTATTATCTGCTTCTCCAACTCCTGACTGTAAGCCCCATGAGAACAAGAACTCCATCTTGTTCACTGATGACCTCCAGAGCTGGTGCCCGGGGGGCATCATACACATTTGAATGGTTTGTTGAGTGAAGTGTCCACACAGATGATCTTGAATGTCTGTTCTGGCCATGACATGCTGGAGTTCTAAGACGATGCATGGGAAAAAAAAAAAAAAAATCCAGAAGGCGAATTCTACCAAAATCACTATCATGGGTAATATTTCAAAATAATCAGAAACACATACAGTTAAGTGTCAGACTTACTTCTTTCAGATGTCTGTAAAGAAGATCATTGTTTTTTTCCAAGAATCCTGTAAAACATTGAATAAAAATTTTTTGAATCAATGTCTCTGCCTAAAAATACAATTCCATCCCAACTCATTGCAAAGGGAAATTCTGAACAAGAATTTCTTAGGATTAGCTCATAGTTTCTCAACCTTGGCACTATGGGTATTTGGGGCTGGGTCGTTCTTTGTGGCGGGGGCTGTCCCGTGCATTGTGGGATGTTGAGAAGCATCCCTGGCCTCTATTCACACTAGATCCCAGTAACACTCTCCCCAGTTGTGACAACCAAATATATTTCTAGATTATATGGTTTGGGTCTGTGCCCTTGCCCAAATCTCCAGTCAAATTGCAATCCCCAATGTTGGAAGAGGGGCCTGGTTGTGGGTGATTGGATCATGGGGGCAGATATCCCCCTCGCTGTTCTCATGATAGTTCTCAGGAGATCTGGTTGTTTAAAAGTTTGTAGCACCTCCCCCTTCACTCTATTCCTCCTCCTCCGGGCATGTTAGACATGCCTGCTTCCCCTTCAACCTTCCACCATGATTGTAAGTTTCCTGAGGCCACCCCAGCCATGCTTCTTGCACAGCCTGATGAACTTTGAGTCAATTAAACCTCTTTTCTTTATAAATTACCCAATCTCAGGTAGTTCTTTATCGAAATGTGAGAATGGACTAATATGCTAGACATTGCCACATATCCCTGCGGGGGGTGGGTAACATGTCCCTCATTGAGAACCAGGTCCTCAGAACTGAACTCATGGCACAAATGCTATACTCAATCCTGATGAGCTGTCATATAAATATGCATAGTCTTTACACTAAGTATTGCACACTTGCCCTACTCCAATAGCAAAGAAACACACATACACTGAATATACAGAAACAGAGGGGACACTGAACCTCAAGGACAGCCAGCTGGGACTCTAAATAGATGAGAAAATTCCCTACGACTCAGAAAAAACAAACTCAAGCACCATGGCTGGTGGTACCCAACAGCATCTTCAGGCAAAGACAGACATGTCATTTCCAGGTTTAAAACTTGGCTTATCTGTCTACCTAAAACTTAATCAGTTAATAATTACATTAGAAAGTAAACGGCATTATAAACGCAAAACCAGATTTTTTTTTTTTTTAAGTTGGGGAGCAGCCAAGCATGGTGTCTCATGCCTGTAATCCCAGCACTTTGGAAGGCTGAGGTGGGAGGATCACTCAAGCCTAGGAGTTTGAGACTAGCCTGGGCAACATAGTGAGTTTGAGACTAGCCTGTCTCTACACAAATATTTTTAAAAACTTAGCTGTGTGTGGTGGCACATGCCTGTAGTCCCAGCTACTTGGGGAGCCGAGGTAGGAGGATTGCTTGAGCCCAGGAAGTCAAGACTGCAGTGAGCCACGATTGCGCACTATACTCCAGTCTAGGCAACAAAGAGAAACCCTGTTTCCAGAAAAATGATTCAATAAAAATTTTAAAAAGGCATGCACCAAAAGTGTTCAAGAAAAAAAAATGGTGGCATAGAAGCAAGCTGGCTTCACTCCCCCAACAAAAAACCAAAATCAAATACTATAGCATGAGATTACTACAACAAATATCCCAGAACTCAAATATGAGGATGACATAATTCCTGGTGCTACAGAGAAGTAGAAAAAATCAGAGCAGATGGTAAGATAATCAGATTTCCATATTCACATGCCCCCGCACAGCACATCTGTCTAGCACTAAGCACATGGAAACCTCCCAACCAACAACACATGGAAAACCCCCCACCGACAACACATGGAAAACCCCGCACCGACAACACATGGGAAACCCCCCACCGACAACACATGGGAAACCCCCCACGGAAAACACATGGGAACCCCCCACCGACAACACATGGGAAACCCCCCACCGACAACACATGGGAAACCCCCCACCGAAAACACATGGGAAACTCCCCACCGACAACACATGGCAAACTCCCCACCGACAATACATGGCAAACTCCCCACCGACAACACATGGCAAACTCGCCACCGACAACACATGGCAAACTCCCCACCGACAACCCATGGCAAACTCCCGACCGACAACACATGGGACACTCCCCACCGACAACACATGACAAACCCCCACCGAGAACACATGGCAAACTCCCCACCGACAACACATGGCAAACTCCCCACCGAGAACACATGGGAAGTTCCCCAGCAACAACACATGGAAAACTCCCCATCAAGAACACATGGGAAACTCCCCACCAACACCACATGGGAAACTACCCACCAAAAACACATGGGAAACTCCCCACCAACGACACATGGGAAACGACCCACCAAGAACACATGGGAAACTCCCAACCAAGGCCACATGGGAAACTCCCCACCAAGGCCACATGGGAAACTCCCCACCAAGGCCACATGGGAAAATCACTACCAAGGACACATGGGAAACTCCCCACCAACGACACATGGGAAACTCCCCAGCAACACCACATGGGAAACTCCCCAGCAAGACCACATGGGAAACTCCCCAGCAACACCACATGGGAAACTCCCCAGCAAGACCACATGGGAAACTCCCCAGCAACACCACTTGGGAAAGTCCCCACCAACACCACATGGGAAACTCCCCACCAACACCACATGGGAAACTCCCCACCAACACCACACGGGAAACCCCCACCAACCCCACATGGGAAAATCCCCACCAACACTACTTGGGAAAATCGCCACCAACACCACATGGGAAACTCGCCACCAACACCACATTGGAAACTCCCCACCAACACCGCATGGGACACTCAACACCAACACCACAGGGGAAACTCCCCACCAACACCACATGGGAAACTCCCCACCAACAACACATGGGAAACTCCCCACGAAGAACACATGGGAAACTCCCGACGAAGAAGACATGGGAAGCTCCCCAGCAACAACACATGGAAAACTCCCAAGCAAAAACACATGGGAAACTCCCCACCAACAACACATCAGAAACTCCCCACCAACACCACATGGGAAACTTCCCAGCAACACCACATGGGAAACCCCACAACAAGGACAAATGGAAACCTCCCCACCAAGGACAAACGGAAACCTCCCCACAAACACCAGATGGAAACTCGCCACTAACACCACATGGGAAACTCCTCACCAAAACCAAAGGGGAAACTCTCCACGAAGAACACGTGGGAAGCTCCCCACCAAGAACACATGGGAAGTTCCCCAGCAACAACACATGGAAAACTCCCCATCAAGAACACATGGGAAACTCCCCACCAACACCACATGGGAAACTCCCCACCAACACCACATGGGAAACTCCCCACCAACACCACATGGGAAACTCCCCACCAACACCGCATGGGAAACCTCCACCAACACCGCATGGGAAACCCCCACTAACACCGCATGGGAAACTCCCCACCAACACCGCATGGGAAACTCCCCACCAACACCGCATGGGAAACTCCCCACCAACACCACATGGGAAACTGCCCACCAACACCACATGGGAAACTCCGCATCAACACCACATCGGAAACTCCCCACCAACACCACATGGCAAACTCCCCACAAAGAACACATGGCAAACTCCCCACCAAGAACACACGGCAAACTCCCCACCAAGAACACACGGCAAACTCCCCACCAAGAAAACATGGCAAACACCCCACCAAGAACACATGGCAAACTCCGCACCAAGAACACATGGCAAACTCCCCACCAAGAACACATGGCAAACTCCCCACCAAGAACACATGGCAAACTCCCCACCAACAACACATGGCAAACTCCCCACCAACAACACATGGCAAACTTCCCACCAACACCACATGGGAAACTCCCCACCAACACCACATGGGAAACTCCCCACCAACACCACATGGAAACTACCCACCAACATCACCTGGGAAATTCTCCACGAAGAAAACATGGGAAACGCCACACGAAGAACACATGGGAAGCTCCCCAGGAACAACACATGGAAAATTACCCATCAAGAACACAAGGGAAACTCCCCACCAACACCACATGGGAAACTCCCCACCAACACCACATGGGAAACTCCCCACCAACACCACATGGGAAACCCCCACCAACACCACACGGGAAACCCCCACCAACCCCACATGGGAAACTCCCCACCAACACCACATGGGAAACTCCCCACCAACACCATATGGGAAACTCCCCACCAACAACACATGGGAAACTCCCCACCAACAACACGTGGGAAAACCCCACCAACAACACGTGGGAAACCCCCACCAACAACACGTGGGAAACCCCCACCAACAACACGTGGGAAACTCCCCAACAACAACACATGGGAAACTCCCCACCAACAACACATGGGAAACTCTCCACCAACAACACATGGGAAAATCCCGACCAACACCACATGGGAAACTTCCCAGCAACACAACATGGGAAACACCACAACAAGGACAAATGGAAACCTCCCCACCAAGGACAAACAGAAACCTCTACACCAACACCAGATGGAAACTCCCCACTAACACCACATGGGAAACTCCCCACCAACACCAAATGGGAAACTCTCCACGAAGAACACATGGGAAACTCCCCACCAAGAACACATGGGAAGTTCCCGAGCAACAACACATGGAAAACTCCCCATCAAGAACACATGGGAAACTCCCCACCAACACCACATGGGAAACTCCCCATCAACACCACATGGGAAACTCCCCATCAACACCGCATGGGAAACTCCCCACCAACACCGCATGGGAAACCCCCACCAACACGGCATGGGAAACCGCCACTAAAACCGCATGGGAAACTCCCCACCAACACCACATTGGAAACTCCCCACCAACAACACATGGCAAACTCCCCACCAACACCACATGGAAAACTCCCCACCAAGAACACATGGCATGCTCCCCACCAAGAACACATGGCAAGCTCCCCACCAAGAACACATGGCGAACTCCCCACCAAGAACACATGGCGAACTCCCCACCAACAACACATGGCGAACTCCCCACCAACAACACATGGCGAACTCCCCACCAACAACACATGGCGAACTCCCCACCAACAACACATGGCGAACTCCCCACCAACAACACATGGCGAACTCCCCACCAACAACACATGGCGAACTCCCCACCAACAACACATGGCGAACTCCCCAACAACAACACATGGGAAACTCCCCACCAACACCACATGGGTAACTCCCCACCAACACCACATGGGAAATTCCCCACCAACACCACATGGGAAACTCCCCACCAACACCACATGGAAACTACCCACCAACATCACATGGGAAACTCCCCACGAAGAACACATGGGAAACGCCCTACGAAGAACACATGGGAAGCTCCCCAGGAACAACACAAGGAAAACTACCCATCAAGAACACATGGGAAACTCCCCTCCAACACCACATGGGAAACTCCCCACCAACACCACATGGGAAACTTCCCACCAACACCACATGGGAAACCCCCACCAACACCACAGGGGGAACCCCCACCAACACCACATGGGAAACTCCCCACCAACACCACATGGGAAATTCCCCACCAATAACACATGGGAAACTCCCCACCAACAACACATGGGAAACCCCCACCAACAACACGTGGGAAACCACCACCAACACCACATGGGAAACTCCCCAACAACAACACATGGAAAACTCCCCACCAACAACACATGGGAAACTCCCCACCAACAACACATGGGAAACTCCCCACAAACACCACATGGGAAACTTCCCAGCAACACCAAATGGGGAACTCCCCACCAACACCACATGGGAAACTCACCACCAACACCGCATGGGAAACCCCCAACAACACCGCATGGGAAACCCCCACCAACACCGCATGGGAAACTCCCCAAAAACACCGCATTGGAAACTCCCCACCAACAACACATGGGAAACTCCCCACTAACACCACATGGGAAACTCCCCACCAACACCACATGGGAAACTCCCCACCAAGGACAAAAGGAAAACTCCTCACCAACACCACATGGAAACTTCCCACCAACACTACATGGGAAACTCCCCACCAACACCACATGGGAAACTCTCCACGAAGAACACATGGGAAGCTCCCTACCAAGAACACACAGGAAGCTCCCCAGCAACAACACATGGAAATCTCCCTATCAAGAACACATGGGAAACTCCCCACAAACACCGCATGGGAAATTCCCCATCAACACCGCATGGGAAACTCCCCACCAACACCACATGGGAAACTCCCCACCAACACGACATGGGAAACTCCCCACCAACACCACAGGGGAAACTCCATACCAACAAAACATGGTAAACCCCCACAAACACCACAAGGGAAACCCCCACCAACACCACATGGGGAACTCCCCACCAACACCACATGGGAAACTCCCTGCCAAGGACACATGGGAAACTCCTCACCAAGGACACATGGGAAACTCCCCACCTAGGACACATGGAAACCTCCCCACGAAGGACACATGGGAAACTCCCCACCAAGGACACATGGGAAACTCCCCACCAACACCACATGGGAAACTCCTCACCAACATCACACGAGAAACTCCCAAGAAACACCACACGGGAAACTCCCCACAAACACCACACGGGAAACTCCGAACCAACGACCCACGAGAAACTCCCCAGCAACGACCCACGGGAAACTCCCCACCAACGACGCATGAGAAACTCCCCACCAACGACACATGGGAAACTCCCCAGCAAGGACACATGGCAAACTCCCCACCAAGGACACATGGCAAACTCCCCATCAAAGGCACATAGCAAACTCCCCAAAAGGACACATGGCAAACTCCCCACCAAGGACACATGGCAAACTCCGCACCAAGGAAAAATGGCAAAATCCCCACCAAGGACACATGGCAAACTCCCCACCAAGGAGAGATGGCAAACTCCCCACCAAGGACAGATGGCAAACTCCCCACCAAGGACACAAGGCAAACTCCCCACCAAGGACACACGGCAAACTCCCCACCAAGGACACACGGCACACTCCCCACCAAGGACACAAGGCAAACTCCCCACCAAGGACACACGGCACACTCCCCACCAAGGACACACGGCACACTCCCCACCAAGGACACACGGCACACTCCCCACCACGGACACACGGCACACTCCCCACCACGGACACATGGAAACGTCCCCACCAAGGACACATGGAAACGTCCCCACCAAGGACACATGGAAACGTCCCCACCAAGGACACATGGAAACCTCCCCACCAAGGACACATGGAAACCTTCCCACAAAGGACACATGGAAACCTACCCACCAAGGACACATGGAAACATTCCCACCAAGGACACATGGAAACATTCCCACCAAGGACACATGGCAAACTCCCCACCAAGGACACATGGCAACCTCCCCACCAAGGGCACATGGGAAACTCCCCACCAAGGGCACATGGCACACTCCCCAACAAGGGCACATGGCAGACTCCCCACCAAGGGCACATGGCAGACTCCCCACCAAGGGTACATGGCAGACTCCCCACCAAGGGCACATGGCACACTCCCCACGAAGGACACATGGCACACTCCCCACGAAGGACACATGGCACACTCCCCACGAAGGACACATGGCACACTCCCCAACAAGGACACATGGCAAACTCCCCACCAAGGACACATGGAAACCTCCCCACCAAGGACACATGGCAACCTCCCCACCAAGGACACATGGCAACCTCCCCACCAAGGACACATGTCATCCTCACCACCAAGGACACATGGCACAGTCCCAACCAAGGACACATGGCACACTCCCCACCAAGGACACATGGCACACTCCCCACCAAGGACACGTGGCACACTCCCCACCAAGGACACGTGGCACACTCCCCACCAAGGACCCATGGCACACTCCCCACCAAGGACCCGTGGCAAACTCCCCAGCAAGGACACGTGGCAAACTCCCCACCAAGGACACGTGGCACACTCCACACCAAGGACACGTGGCACAATCCCCGCCAAGGACACATGGAAATCTCCCCACCAAGGACACATGGAAACCTCCCCACCAAGGACACATGGAAACCACCCCACCAAGGACACATGGAAACCACCCCACCAAGGACACATGGAAACCTACCCAGCTGGGACACATGGGAAGGTCCCCAGCAAGGACACATGGGAAGGTCCCCAGCAAGGACACAGGGGAAGCTTCACAGCAAGGACACAGGGGAAGCTCCCCAGCAAGGACACCGGGGAAGCTCCCCAGCAAGGACACCGGGGAAGCTCCCCAGCAAGGACACCGGGGAAGCTCCCCAGCAAGGACACCGGGGAAGCTCCCCAGCAAGGACACCGGGGAAGCTCCCCAGCAAGGACACAAGGGAAGCTCCCCAGCAAGGACACAGGGGAAGCTTCCCAGCAAGGACACAGGGGAAGCTCGCCAGCAAGAATTCAAGGAAGGCTCCCCAGGAACACCACATGGGAAACTCCCCAGCAACACCAGATGGGAAACTCCCCAGCAACAACACATGGGAAACTCCCCAGAAACACCACATGGGAAACTCCCCAGCAACACCACATGGGAAACTCCCCAGCAACACCACATGGGAAACTCCCCAGCAACACGACATGGGAAACTCCCCAGCAACACCACATGGGAAACTCCCCAGCAACACCACATGGGAAATTCCCCAGCAACACCACATGGGAAATTCCCCACCAACACCACATGGGAAACTCCCCACGAAGACCACATGGGAAACTCCCCACCAACGACACATGGGAAACTCCCCAACAACGACACATGGAAAACTCCCCACCAACGACACAGAGAAACCTCCCCACCAACCACACAGGGAAACCTCCCCACCAAGGACACATGGAAACCGCCCCACCAAGGACACATGGCAAGCTCCCCACCAAGGACACATGGCAAACTCCCCACCAAGGACACATGGCGAACTCCCCACCAAGAACACATGGCAAACTCCCCACCAACACCACATGGGAAACCCCCACCAACACCGCATGGGAAACCCCCACTAACACCACATGGGAAACTCCCCACCAACACCACATGGGAAACTCCCCACCAACACCACATGGAAAACTCCCCACCAAGAACACATGGCATGCTCCCCACCAAGAACACATGACAAACACCCCACCAAGAACACATGGCAAACTCCCAAGAACACATGGCAAACACCCCACCAAGAACACATGGCAAACTCCGCACCAAGAACACATGGCAAACACCCCACCAAGAACACATGGCAAACTCCCAAGAACACATGGCAAACACCCCACCAAGAACACATGACAAACTCCGCACCAAGAACACATGGCAAACACCCCACCAAGAACACATGGCAAACTCCCAAGAACACATGGCAAACACCCCACCAAGAACACATGGCAAACTCCGCACCAAGGACACATGGCAAACTCCGCACCAAGGACACATGGCAAACTCCCCACCAAGGACACATGGCAAACTCCCCACCAAGAACACATGGCGAACTCCCCACCAACAACACATGGCGAACTCCCCACCAACAACACATGGCGAACTCCCCACCAACAACACATGGCGAACTCCCCACCAACAACACATGGCGAACTCCCCACCAACAACACATGGCGAACTCCCCACCAACAACACATGGCGAACTCCCCACCAACAACACATGGCGAACTCCCCACCAACAACACATGGGAAACTCCCCACCAACACCACATGGGAAACTCCCCACGAAGAACACATGGGAAACGCCCCACGAAGAACACATGGGAAGCTCCCCAGGAACAACACAAGGAAAACTACCCATCAAGAACACATGGGAAACTCCCCTCCAACACCACATCGGAAACTCCCCACCAACACCACATGGGAAACTCCCCACCAACACCACATGGGAAATCCCCACCAACACCACAGGGGGAACCCCCACCAACACCACATGGGAAACCCCCACCAACACCACAGGGGGAACCCCCACCAACACCACATGGGAAAATCCCCACCAACACCACATGGGAAACTCCCCACCAACACCACAGGGGAAACTCCATACCAACAAAACATGGTAAACCCCCACAAACACCACATGGGAAACTCCCCACGAAGGACACATGGGAAACTCCCCACCAAGGACACATGGGAAACTCCCCACCAACACCACATGGGAAACTCCCCACCAACACCACATGGGAAAATCCTCACCAACATCACACGAGAAACTCCCAAGAAACACCACACGGGAAACTCCCAACAAACACCACACGGGAAACTCCGAACCAATGACCCACGGGAAACTCCCCAGCAATGACCCACGGGAAACTCCCCACCAACGACGCACGAGAAACTCCCCACCAACGACAGATGGGAAACTCCCCACCAACGACACATGGCAAACTCCCCACCAAGGACACATGGCAAACTCCCCATCAAAGGCACATGGCAAACTCCCCAAAAGGACACATGGCAAACTCCCCACCAAGGACACATGGCAAACTCCCCACCAAGGACACATGGCAAACTTCGCACCAAGGAAAAATGGCAAAATCCCCACCAAGGACACATGGCAAACTCCCCACCAAGGACAGATGGCAAACTCCCCACCAAGGACAGATGGCAAACTTCCCACCAAGGACAGATGGCAAACTCCCCACCAAGGACACAAAGCAAACTCCCCACCAAGGACACACGGCACACTCCCCACCAAGGACACACGGCAAACTCCCCACCACGGACACAAGGCACACTCCCCACCACGGACACATGGAAACGTCCCCACCAAGGACACATGGAAACATCCCCACCAAGGACACATGGAAATGTCCCCAAGAAGGACACATGGAAACCTCCCCACGAAGGACACATGGCAAACTCCCCACGAAGGACACATGGCAAACTCCCCACCAAGGGCACATGGCAAATTCCCCACCAAAGGCACATGGCAAAGTCTCCAAAAACGACACATGGCAAACTCCCCGCCAAGGACACATGGGAAACTCGCCAAGGACACATGGGAAACTCCTCACAAGGACACATGGGAAACTCCCCACCAAGGACACATGGGAAACTCCCCGCCAAGGACACATGGGAATCTCCCCAGCAAGGACACATGGAAACCTCTCCGCCAAGGACACATGGAAACCACCCCGCCAAGGACACATGGAAACCTCCCCAGGAAGGACACAGGGGAAGCTCCCCGGCAAGAACACAGAGGAAGCTCCCTGGGAAGAATTCAAGGAAAGCTCCCCAGGAACACCACATGGGAAACTCCCCAGCAACACCACATGGGAAACTCCCGAGCAACACCACATGGGAAACTCCCCAGCAACACCACATGGGAAACTCCCCAGCAACACCACATGGGAAACTCCCCAGCAACACCAGATGGCAAACTCCCCACCATCACCACATGGGAAACTCCCCACCAACACCACATGGGAAACTCCCCACCAACGACACATGGGAAACTCCCCACCAACGACACGTGGGAAACTCCCCACCAACACCACGTGGGAAACTCCCCACCGACGACACGTGGGAAACTCCCCACCGACGACACGTGGGAAACTCCCCACCGACGACACGTGGGAAAGTCCCCACCGACGACACGTGGGAAACTGCCCACCGACGACACGTGGGAAACTGCCCACCGACGACACGTGGGAAACTGCCCACCGACGACACGTGGCACACTCCCCACCGAGGACGCGTGGCACACTCCCGACCAAGGACGCGTGGCACACTCCCCACCGAGGACGCGTGGCACACTCCCCACCGAGGACGCGTGGCACACTCCCCACCGAGGGCGCGTGACACACCCCCCACTGAGGGCGCGTGGCACACCCCCCACGAAGGGCACGTGGCACACTCCCCACGAAGGGCACGTGGCACACTCCCCACCAAAGACGCGTGGCACACTCCCCACCAAGGACACGTGGCAAACTCCCCACCAAGAACACGTGGAATCCTCCCCACCAAAGACACATGGCAACCTCCCCACCAAGGACACATGGCATCCTCGCCACCAAGGACACATGGCACAGTCCCAACCAAGGACACATGGCACACTCCCCACCAAGGACACGTGGCACACTCCCCACCAAGGACCCGTGGCACACTCCCCACCAAGGACCCGTGGCACACTCCCCACCAAGGACCCGTGGCAAACTCCCCAGCAAGGACACGTGGCAAACTCCCCAGCAAGGACACGTGGCACACTCCCCACCAAGGACACGTGGCACGCTCCCCACCAAGGACACATGGCACAATCCCCGCCAAGGACACATGGCACACTCCCCGCCAAGGACACATGGAAACCTCCCCGCCAAGGACACATGGAAACCTCCCCAACAAGGACACATGGAAACCACCCCACCAAGGACACATGCAAACCTACCCAGCTGAGACACATGGGAAGGTCCCCAGCAAGGACACATGGGAAGGTGACCAGAAGGACACAGGGGAAGCTTCACAGCAAGGACACAGGGGAAGCTCCCCAGCAAGTACACAGGGGAAGCTCCCCAGCAAGGACACAGGGGAAGCTTCCAAGCAAGGAAACAGGGGAAACTCCCCAGCAAGAATTCAAGGAAGGCTCCCCAGGAACACCACATGGGAAACTCCCCAGCAACACCAGATGGGAAACTCCCCAGCAACACCACAAGGGAAACTCCCCAGCAACACGACATGGGAAACTCCCCAGCAACACCAGATGGGAAACTCTCCAGCAACACCACATGGGAAACTCCCCAGCAACACCACATGGGAAACTCCCCAGCAACACCACATGGGAAACTCCCCAGCAACACCACATGGGAAACTCCCCACCAACACCACATGGGAAACTCCCCTCCAACACCACATGGGAAACTCCCCAGCAACACCACATGGGAAACTCCCCAGCAACACCACAAGGGAAACTCCCCAGCAACACGACATCGGAAACTCCCCAGCAACACCACATGGGAAACTCCCCAGCAACACCACATGGGAAACTCCCCACCAAGGACACATGGGAAACTCCCCACCAAGGACACATGGGAAACTCCCCACCAACGACACATGGGAAAATCCCCACCAACGACACAGAGAAACCTCCCCACCAACCACACAGGGAAACCTCCCCACCAAGGACACATGGAAACCTCCCCACCAAGGACACATGGAAACCGCCCCACCAAGGACACATGGCAAGCTCCCCACCAAGGACACATGGCAAGCTCCCCACCAAGGAAACATGGCATGCTCCCAACCAAGGACACATGGCATGCTCCCCACCTAGGACACATGGGAAGCTCCCCACCAAGGACACATGGCAAACTCCCCACCAAGGACACATGGCAAACTCCCCAACAAGGACACATGGCAAACTCCCCACCAAGGGCACACGGCAAACTCCCCAAAAAGGGCACACGGCACACTCCACACCAAGGACACACGGCACACTCCCCACGAAGGACACATGGAAACATCCCCACCAAGGACACATGGAAACGTCCCCACCAAGGATATATGCAAAGGTCCCCACCAAGGACACATGGAAACCTCCCCACCAAGGACACATGGCACACTCCCCACCAAGGACACATGGCACACTCCCCACCAAGGACACGTGGCACACTCACCACGAAGGACACATGGCACACACCCCACGAAGGACTCATGGCACATCCCCCACGAAGGACACATGGGAAACCCCCCACGAAGGACACATGGCACACCGCCCACAAAGGACACATGGCACACTCGCCACCAAGGACACATGGCACACTCGCCACCAAGAACACATGGCAAACTCCCCACCAAGGACACATGGAAACCTCCCCACCAAGGACACATGGAAACCTCCCCACCAAGGACACATGGAAACCTCCCCACCAAGGACACATGAAAACCTCCCCACCAAGGACACATGGAAACCACCCCATCAAGGAAACATGGAAACCTACCCAGCAAGGAGACATGGGAAGGTCCCCAGCAAGGACACATGGGAAGCTCCCCAGCAAGGACACAGGGGAAGCTCCGTGGAAAGGACACAGGGGAAGCTCCCCAGCAGGGACACAGGGGAAGCTCCCCGGCAAGAACACAGGGGAAGCGCCCTGGGAAGAATTCAAGGAAAGCTGCCCAGGAACACCACATGGGAAACTCCCCAGCAACACCACATGGGAAACTCCCGAGCAACACCACATGGGAAACTCCCCAGCAACACCACATGGGAAACTCCCCAGCAAAACCAGATGGCAAACTCCCCACCATCACCACATGGGAAACTCCCCACCAACACCACATGGGAAACTCCCCACCAACACCACATGCGAAACTCCCCACCAACACCACATGGGAAACTCCCCACCAACGACACATGGGAAACTCCCCACCAACACCACGTGGGAAACTCCCCACCGACGACACGTGGGAAACTCCCCACCGACGACACGTGGGAAAGTCCCCACCGACGACACGTGGGAAAGTCCCCACCGACGACACGTGGGAAACCGCCCACCGACGACACGTGGGAAAGTCCCCACCGACGACACGCGGGAAACCGCCCACCGACGACACGCGGGAAACCGCCCACCGAGGACACGCGGCACACCCCCCACCGAGGACACGCGGCACACCCCCCACCGAGGACACGCGGCACACCCCCCACCGAGGACGCGCGGCACACCCCCCACCGAGGACGCGCGGCACACCCCCCACCGAGGACGCGCGGCACACCCCCCACCGAGGACGCGCGGCACACCCCCCACCGAGGGCGCGCGGCACACCCCCCACCGAGGGCGCGTGGCACACCCCCCACCGAGGGCGCGTGGCACTCCCCCCACCGAGGGCGCGTGGCACACCCCCTACGAAGGGTGCGTGGCACACTCCCCACGAAGGGCGCGTGGCACACTCCCCACCAAAGACGCGTGGCACACACCCCACCAAGGACACGTGGCAAACTCCCCACCAAGAACACGTGGAATCCTCCCCACCAAGGACACGTGGCAACCTCCCCACCAAGGACACATGGCAACCTCCCCAACAAGGACACATGGCATCCTCGCCACCAAGGACACATGGCACAGTCCCAACGAAGGACACATGGCACACTCCCCACCAAGGACACATGGCACACTCCCCACCAAAGATACATGGCACACTCCCCACCAAGGACACGTGGCACACTCCCCACCAAGGACACGTGGCACACTCCCCACCAAGGACCCGTGGCAAACTCCCCAGCAAGGACACGTGGCAAACTCCCCACCAAGGACACGTGGCACACTCCACACGAAGGACACGTGGCACACTCCCCACCAAGGACACGTGGCACAATCCCCGCCAAGGACACGTGGCACACTCCCCGCAAAGGACACATGGAAACCTCCCCCCCAAGGACACATGGAAACCTCCCCACCAAGGACACATGGAAACCTACCCAGCTGGGACACATGGGAAGGTCACCAGAAGGACACAGGGGGAGCTTCACAGCAAGGACACAGGGGAAGCTCCCCAGCAAGGACACAGGGGAAGCTCCCCAGCAAGGACACAGGGGAAGCTCCCCAGCAAGAATTCAAGGAAGGCTCCCCAGGAACACCACATGGGAAACTCCCCAGCAACACCAGATGGGAAACTCCCCAGCAACAACACATGGGAAACTCCCCAGCAACACCACATGGCAAACTCCCCAGCAACACCACATGGGAAACTCCCCAGCAACACCACAAGGGAAACTCCCCAGCAACACGACATGGGAAACTCCCCAGCAACACCACAAGGGAAACTCCCCAGCAACACGACATGGGAAACTCCCCAGCAACACCACATGGGAAACTCCCCAGCAACACCACATGGGAAACTCCCCAGCAACACCACATGGGAAACTCCCCAGCAACACCACATGGGAAATTCCCCACCAACACCACATGGGAAACTCCCCACCAATGACACATGGGAAACTCCCCACCAACGACACAGAGAAACCTCCCCACCAACCACACAGGGAAACCTCCCCACCAAGGACACATGGAAACCTCCCCACCAAGGACACATGGAAACCGCCCCACCAAGGACACATGGCAAGCTCCCCACCAAGGACACATGGCAAGCTCCCCACCAAGGACACATGGCATGCTCCCCACCAAGGACACATGGCAAGCTCCCAACCAAGGACACATGGCAAACTCCCCACCAAGGACACATAGCAAACTACCCACCAAGGACACATGGCAAACAACCCACCAAGGGCACATGGCAAACTCCCCAAAAAGGGCACACGGCACACTCCACACCAAGGACACACGGCACACTCCCCACGAAGGACACATGGAAACATCCTCAAAAAGGAAACATGGAAACGTCCCCACCAAGGATACATGCAAAGGTCCCCACCAAGGACACATGGAAACCTCCCCACCAAGGACACATGGCACAGTCCCCACCAAGGACACATGGCACACTCCCCACCAAGGACACATGGCACACTCCCCACGAAGGACACATGGCACACTCCCCACGAAGGACACATGGCACACTCCCCACGAAGGACACATGGCACACCCCCCACGAAGGACACATGGCACACCCCCCACGAAGCACTCATGGCACACCCCCCACGAAGGACACATGGCACACCGCCCACGAAGGACACATGGCACACTCCCCACCAAGGACACATGGCAAACTCCCCACCAAGGACACATGGCAAACTCCCCACCAAGGACACATGGAAACCTCCCCACCAAGGACACATGGAAACCTCCCCACCAAGGACACATGGAAACCACCCCATCAAGGACACATGGAAACCTACCCAGCAAGGAGACATGGGAAGGTCCCCAGCAAGGACACATGGGAAGCTCCCCAGCAAGGACACAGGGGAAGCTTCCCAGCAAGGACACCGGGGAAGCTCCCCAGCAAGGACACAGGGGAAGCTCCCCAGCAAGGACACAGGGGAAGCTCCCCAGCGAGAATTCAAGGAAAGCTCCCCAGGAACAGCACATGGGAAACTCCCCAGGAACACCACATGGGAAACTCCCCAGCAACGCCACATGGGAAACTCCCCAGCAACGCCACATGGGAAACTCCCCAGCAACGCCACATGGGAAACTCCCCAGCAACGCCACATGGGAAACTCCGCACCAACGCCACATGGGAATCTCCGCACAAACGCCACATGGGAAACTCCGCACCAACGCCACATGGGAAACTCCGCACCAACGCCACATGCGAAACTCCCCACCAACGCCACATGGGAAACTCCCCACCAACGCCACATGGGAAACTCCCCACCACCGACACATGGGAAACTCCCCACCAATGCCACATGGGAAACTGCCCACCAACGCCACATGGGAAACTGCCCACCAACGCCACATGGGAAACTCCCCACCAACGTCACATGGGAAATTCCTCACCAACGCCACATGGGAAACTCCTCACCAACGCCCCATGGGAACCTCCCCACCAACGCCACATGGGAACCTCCCCACGAAGGACACATGGCAAACTCCCCACCAACGACACATGTCAAGCTCCCTACGAAGGACACATGGCAAGCTCCCCACCAAGGACACATGGCAAGCTCCCCACCAAAGACACATGGCATGCTCCCCACCAAGGACACATGGCAAGCTCCCCAACAAGGGCACATGGCACACTCCCCACCAAGGACACATGGCAGACTCCCCACCAAGGACACATGGCAGACTCACAACCAAGGGCACATGGCAAACTCCCCAAAAAGGGCACATGGGAAACTCCCCAAAAAGGGCACATGGCAAACTCCCCACCAAGGACACATGGCAAACTCTCCACCAAGGACACATGGCAGACTCCCCACCAAGGACACATGGCAGACTCCCCACCAAGGACACATGGCAGACTCCACACCAAGGACACATGGCACAGTCCCCACCAAGGACACATGGTACAGTCCCCACCAAGGACACATGGCACACTCCCCACCAAGGACACATGGAAACGTCCCCACCAAGGACACATGGAAACGTCCCCAAGAAGGACACATGGAAACCTCCCCACCAAGGACACGTGGAAACCTCCACACCAAGGACACGTGGAAACCTCCCCACCAAGGAGACGTGGAAAACTCCCCACCAACGATACGTGGAAACCTCCCCACCAAGGACACGTGGCAAACTCCCCACGAAGGACACATGGCAAACTCCCCACGAAGGACACATGGCAAACTCCCCACCAAGGGCACATGGCAAAGTCCCCACCAAGGGCACATTGCAAAGTCCCCACCAAGGGCACATGGCAAAGTCTCCAAAAACGACACATGGCAAACTCCCCGCCAAGGACACATGGGAAACTCCCCGCCTAGGACATATGGGAAACTCCTCAAAAGGACACATGGGAAACTCCCCGCCAAGGACACATGGGAAACTCCCTGCCAAGGACACATGGGAATCTCCCCGGCAAGGACACATGGAAACCTCCCCGCCAAGGACACATGGAAACCACCCCGCCAAGGACACATAGAAACCTCCCCAGGAAGGACACATGGAAACCTAGCCAGCAAGGACACAGGGAAAGCTCCCCAGCAAGGACACGGGGAAGCTCCGCGGAAAGGACACAGGGGAAGCTCCCCAGCAAGGACACAGGGGAAGCTCCCCAGCAAGGACACAGGGGAAGCTCCCCGGCAAGGACACAGGGGAAGCTCCCCGGCAAGAACATAGGGGAAGCTCCCCAGGAAGAATTCAAGGAAAGCTCCCCAGGAACACCACATGGGAAACTCCCGAGCAACACCACATGGGAAACTCCCGAGCAACACCAGATGGCAAACTCCCCAGCAACACCACATGGGAAACTCCCCAGCAACACCACATGGGAAACTCCCCAGCAACACCACATGGGAAACTCCCCACCGACGACACCTGGGAAACTCCCCACCGACGACACCTGGGAAACTCCCCACCGACGACACCTGGGAAACTCCCCACCGAGGACACACGGGAAACTCCCCACCGAGGACGCGTGGCACCCCCCCCACCGAGGACGCGTGGCACCCCCCCCCACCGAGGACGCGTGGCACCCCCCCCACCGAGGACGCGTGGCACCCCCCCCACCGAGGGCGCGTGGCACCCCCCCCACCGAGGGCGCGTGGCACCCCCCCCACCGAGGGCGCGTGGCACCCCCCCCACCGAGGGCGCGTGGCACCCCCCCCACGGAGGGCGCGTGGCACCCCCCCCACGGAGGGCGCGTGGCACCCCCCCACGGAGGGCGCGTGGCACCCCCCCCACGGAGGGCGCGTGGCACCCCCCCCACGGAGGGCGCGTGGCACACTCCCCACGGAGGGCGCGTGGCACACTCCCCACGGAGGGCGCGTGGCACACTCCCCACCGAGGGCGCGTGGCACACTCCCCACCGAGGGCGCGTGGCACACTCCCCACCGAGGGCGCGTGGCACACTCCCCACCGAGGGCGCGTGGCACACTCCCCACCGACGGCGCGTGGCACACTCCCCACCGAGGACGCGTGGAAACCTCCCCACCGAGGACGCGTGGAAACCTCCCCACCGAGGACGCGTGGAAACCTCCCCACCGAGGACGCGTGGAAACCACCCCATCAAGGAGACATGGAAACCTACCCAGCAAGGAGACATGGGAAGCTCCCCAGCAAGGACACAGGGGAAGCTCCCCAGCAAGGACACAGGGGAAGCTCCCCAGCAAGAATTCAAGGAAAGCTCCCCAGGAACAGCACATGGAAAACTCCCCAGGAACACCACATGGGAAACTCCCCAGCAACGCCACATGGGAAACTCCCCAGCAACGCCACATGGGAAACTCCCCAGCAACGCCACATGGGAAACTCCACACCAACGCCACATGGGAAACTCCGCACCAACGCCACATGGGAAACTCCGCACCAACGCCACATGGGAAACTCCCCACCAACGCCACATGGGAAACTGCCCACCAACGCCACATGGGAAACTGCCCACCAACGCCACATGGGAAACTCCCCACCAACGCCACATGGGAAACTCCTCACCAACGCCACATGGGAAACTCCTCACCAATGCCACATGGGAACCTCCCCATCAACGACACATGGAAACCTGCCCACCAAGGACACATGGCAAGCTCCCCACCAAGGACACATGGCAAGCTCCCTACGAAGGACACATGGCAAGCTACCCACCAAGGACACATGGCAAGCTCCCCACCAAGAACACATGGCAAGGTCCCGACCAAGGACACATGGCACGCTCCCCACCAAGGACACATGGCACGCTCCCCACCAAGGCCACATGGCAGACTCAAAACCAAGGCCACATGGCAGACTCCCCACCGAGGCCACATGGCACACTCCCCACTAAGGACACATGGCACACACCCCAACAAGGACACATGGGACACTCCCCACGAAGGACACATGGCACACCCCCCACGAAGGACATGTGGCACACCCCCGACGGACACGTGGCACACTCCCCACGAAGGACACGTGGCACACTCCCCAATAAGGACACGTGGCACACTCCCCAATAAGGACACGTGGCACACTCCCCACCAAGGACACGTGGCAAACACCTCACCAAGGACACGTGGAAACCTCCCCACCAAGGACACATGGAAACCTCCCCACCAAGGACACATGGCAAACTCCCCACCAAGCACACATGGCAAACTCCCCACCAAGGGCACAAGGCAAACTCCCCACCAAGGGCACATGGCAAACTCCCCAAAAAGGGCACATGGCAAACTCCCCAAAAAGGGCACATGGTAAACTCCCCACCAAGGACACACGGCAAACTCCCCACCAAGGACACACGGCAGACACCCCACCAAGGACACACAGCAGACTCCACACCAAGGACACATGGAAACGTCCCCACCAAGGACACATGGAAACGTCCCCACGAAGGACACCTGGAAACCTCCCCACCAAGGACACGTGGAAACCTCCACACCAAGGACACGTGGAAACCTCCCCACCAAGGAGATGTGGAAACCACCCCACCAACGATACGTGGAAACCTCCCCACGAAGGACACATGGCAAACTCCCCACCAAGGACACATGGCAAACTCCCCACCAAGGACACATGGGAAACTCCCCACCAAGGGCACATGGGAAACTCCCCACCAAGGACACATGGAAAACTCCCCACCAAGGACACACGGGAAACTCCCCACCAAGGACACACGGGAAACTCCCCACCAACACCACACGGGAAACTCCCCACAAACACCACACGGGAAACTCCGAACCAACGACCCACGGGACACTCCCCAGCAACAACCCACGGGAAACTCCCCACCAACGACGCACGAGAAACTCCCCACCAACGACACATGGGAAACTCCCCACCAACGACACATGGGAAACTCCCCACCAAGGACACATGGCAAACTCCCCATCAAAGGCACATGGCAAACTCCCCAAAAGGACACATGGCAAACTCCCCACCAAGGACACATGGCAAACTCCCCACCAAGGACACATGGCAAACTCCACACCAAGGAAAAATGGCAAAATCGCCACCAAGGACACATGGCAAACTCCCCATCAAGGACAGATGGCAAACTCCCCACCAAGGACAGATGGCAAACTCCCCACCAAGGACAGATGGCAAACTCCCCACCAAGGACACAAAGCAAACTCCCCACCAAGGACACACGGCAAACTCCCCACCAAGGACACACGCCACACTCGCCACCACGGACACACGGCACACTCCCCACCACGGACACATGGAAACGTCCCCACCAAGGACACATGGAAACCTCCCCACCAAGGACACATGGAAACGTCCCCAAGAAGGACACATGGAAACCTCCCCACCAAGGACACGTGGAAACCTCCACACCAAGGACACGTGGAAACCTCCCCACCAAGGAGACGTGGAAACCTCCCCACCAACGATACGTGGAAACCTCCCCACGAAGGACACATGGCAAACTCCCCACGAAGGACACATGGCAAACTCCCCACGAAGGACACATGGCAAACTCCCCACCAAGGGCACATGGCAAAGTCCCCACCAAGGGCACATGGCAAAGTCTCCAAAAACGACACATGGCAAACTCCCCGCCAAGGACACATGGGAGACTCCCCGCCAAGGACACATGGGAAACTCCTCACAAGGACACATGGGAAACTCCCCGCCAAGGACACATGGGAAACTCCCCGCCAAGGACACATGGGAATCTCCCCGCCAAGGACACATGGAAACCTCCCCGCCAAGGACACATGGAAACCACCCCGCCAAGGACAAATGGAAACCTCCCCAGGAAGGACACATGGAAACCTAGCCAGCAAGGACACAGGGAAAGCTCCCCAGCAAGGACACAGGGGAAGCTCCCCAGAAAGGACACAGGGGAAGCTCCCCAGCAAGGACACAGGGGAAGCTCCCCGGCAAGAACACAGGGGAAGCTCCCTGGGAAGAATTCAAGGAAAGCTCCCCAGGAACACCACATGGGAAACTCCCCTGCAACACCACATGGGAAACTCCCGAGTAACACCACATGGGAAACTCCCCAGCAACACCACATGGGAAACTCCCCAGCAACACCACATGGGAAACTCCCCAGCAACACCAGATGGCAAACTCCCCACCATCACTACATGGGAAACTCCCCACCAACACCACATGGGAAACTGCCCACCAACACCACATGGGAAACTCCCCACCAACGACACATGGGAAACTCCCCACCAACACCACATGGGAAACTCCCCACCGACGACACGTGGGAAACTCCCCACCGACGACACGTGGGAAACTCCCCACCGACGACACGTGGGAAACTCCCCACCGACGACACGTGGGAAACTCCCCACCGACGACACGTGGGAAACTCCCCACCGACGACACGTGGGAAAGTCCCCACCGACGACACGTGGGAAAGTCCCCACCGACGACACATGGGAAACTGCCCACGGACGAGAAGTGGGAAACTGCCCACCGAGGACACGTGGCACACCCCCCACCGAGGACACGTGGCACACCCCCCACCGAGGGCGCGTGGCACACCCCCCACCGAGGGCGCGTGGCACACCCCCCACCGAGGGCGCGTGGCACACCCCCCACCGAGGGCGCGTGGCACACCCCCCACCGAGGGCGCGTGCCACACTCCCCACGAAGGGCGCGTGGCACACTCCCCACCAAAGACGTGTGGCACACTCCCCACCAAGGACACGTGGCAAACTCCCCACCAAGGACACGTGGAATCCTCCCCACCAAAGACACATGGCAAGCTCCCCACCAAGGACACATGGCAAGCTCCCCACGAAGGACACATGGCATCCTCGCCACCAAGGACACATGGCACAGTCCCAACCAAGGACACATGGCACACTCCCCACCAAGGACATATGGCACACTCCCCACCAAGGATACGTGGCACACTCCCCACCAAGGACCCGTGGCACACTCCCCACAAAGGACCCGTGGCACACTCCCCACCAAGGACCCGTGGCACACTCCACACCAAGGACCCGTGGCAAACTCCCCAGCAAGGACACGTGGCACACTCCCCACCAAGGACACGTGGCACACTCCACACCAAGGACACGTGGCACACTCCCCACCAAGGACACGTGGCACACTCCCCGCCAAGGACACGTGGCAAACTCCCCGCCAAGGACACATGGAAACCTCCCCCCCAAGGACACATGGAAACCTCCCCACCAAGGACACATGGAAACCACCCCACCAAGGACACATGGAAACCTACCCAGCTGGGACACATGGGAAGGTCCCCAGCAAGGACACATGGGAAGGTCACCAGAAGGACACAGGGGAAGCTTCACAGCAAGGACACAGGGGAAGCTCCCCAGCAAGGACACAGGGGAAGCTCCCCAGCAAGGACACAGGGGAAGCTTCCCAGCAAGGACACAGGGGAAGCTCCCCAGCAAGAATTCAAGGAAGGCTCCCCAGGAACACCACATGGGAAACTCCCCAGCAACACCAGATGGGAAACTCCCCAGCAACACCACAAGGGAAACTCCCCAGCAACACGACATGGGAAACTCCCCAGCAACACCACATGGGAAACTCCCCAGCAACACCACATGGGAAACTCCCCACCAACACCACATGGGAAACTCCCCACCAACACCACATGGGAAACTCCCCACCAACACCACATGGGAAACTCCCCACCAACGACACATGGGAAACTGCCCACCAACACCACAGGGGAAACTCCCCACCGACGACACATGGGAAACTCCCCACCGACGACACATGGGAAACTCCCCACCGACGACACATGGGAAACTCCCCACCGACGACACATGGGAAACTCCCCACCGACGACACGTGGGAAAGTCCCCACCGACGACACGTGGGAAACCGCCCACCGACGACACGTGGCACACCCCCCACCGACGACACGTGGCACACCCCCCACCGAGTGCGTGTGGCACACCCCCCCCCGAGGGCGCGTGGCACACCCCCCCCCGAGGGCGCGTGGCACACTCCCCACGAAGGGCGCGTGGCACACTCCCCACCAAAGACGCGTGGCACACTCCCGACCAAGAACACGTGGCAAACTCCCCACCAAGAACACGTGGAATCCTCCCCACCAAGGACACATGGCAACCTCCCCACCAAGGCCACATGGCAACCTCCCCACCAAGGACACATGGCATCCTTGCCACCAAGGACACATGGCACAGTCCCAACGACGGACACATGGCACACTCCCCACCAAGGACACATGGCACACTCCCCACCAAGGACACGTGGCACACTCCCCACCAAGGACACGTGGCACACTCCCCACCAAGGACCCGTGGCACACTCCCCAGAAAGGACCCGTGGCAAACTCCCCAGAAAGGACACGTGGCAAACTCCCCAGAAAGGACACGTGGCAAACTCCCCACCAAGGACACGTGGCACACTCCACACCAAGGACACGTGGCACACTCCACACCAAGGACACGTGGCACACTCCCCGCCAAGGACACGTGGCACCCTCCCCGCCAAGGACACATGGAAACCTCCCCCCCAAGGACACATGGAAACCTCCCCACCAAGGACACATGGAAACCACCCCACCAAGGACACATGGAAACCTACCCAGCTGGGACACATGGGAAGGTCCCCAGCAAGGACACATGGGAAGGTCACCAGAAGGACACAGGGGAAGCTTCACAGCAAGGACACAGGGGAAGCTCCCCAGCAAGGACACAGGGGAAGCTCCCCAGCAAGGACACAGGGGAAGCTTCCCAGCAAGGACACAGGGGAAGCTCCCCAGCAAGGACACAGGGGAAGCTCCCCAGCAAGAATTCAAGGAAGGCTCCCCAGGAACACCACATGGGAAACTCCCCAGCAACACCAGATGGGAAACTCCCCAGCAACAACACATGGGAAACTCCCCAGCAACACCACATGGGAAACTCCCCAGCAACACCACATGGGAAACTCCCCAGCAACACCACAAGGGAAACTCCCCAGCAACACGACATGGGAAACTCCCCAGCAACACCACATGGGAAACTCCCCAGCAACACCACATGGGAAACTCTCCAGCAACACCACATGGGAAACTCCCCAGCAACACCACATGGGAAACTCCCCACCAACACCACATGGGAAACTCCCCACCAACACCACATGGGAAACTCCCCACCAACACCACATGGGAAACTCCCCACCAACGACACATGGGAAACTCCCCACCAACGACACATGGGAAACTCCCCATCAACGACACAGAGAAACCTCCCCACCAACCACACAGGGAAACCTCCCCACCAAGGACACATGGAAACCTCCCCACCAAGGACACATGGAAACCTCCCCACCAAGGACACATGGAAACCTCCCCACCAAGGACACATGGAAACCACCCCATCAAGGACACATGGAAACCTACCCAGCAAGGAGACATGGGAAGGTCCCCAGCAAGGACACATGGGAAGCTCCCCAGCAAGGACACAGGGGAAGCTTCCCAGCAAGGACACCGGGGAAGCTCCCCAGCAAGGACACAGGGGAAGCTCCCCAGCAAGGACACAGGGGAAGCTCCGCAGCGAGAATTCAAGGAAAGCTCCCCAGAAACAGCACATGGGAAACTCCCCAGGAACACCACATGGGAAACTCCCCAGCAACGCCACATGGGAAACTCCCCAGCAACGCCACATGGGAAACTCCCCAGCAACGCCACATGGGAAACTCCCCAGCAACGCCACATGGGAAACTCCGCACCAACGCCACATGGGAATCTCCGCACAAACGCCACATGGAAACTCCGCACCAACGCCACATGGGAAACTCCGCACCAACGCCACATGCGAAACTCCCCACCAACGCCACATGGGATACTCCCCACCAACGCCACATGGGAAACTGCCCACCAATGCCACATGGGAAACTCCCCACCGACGCCACATGGGAAACTCCTCACCGACGCCACATGGGAAACTCCTCACCAACGCCCCATGGGAACCTCCCCACCAACGACACATGTCAAGCTCCCTACGAAGGACACATGGCAAACTCCCCACCAACGACACATGTCAAGCTCCCTACGAAGGACACATGGCAAGCTCCCCACCAAGGACACATGGCAAGCTCCCCACCAAGGGCACATGGCACACTCCCCACCAAGGACACATGGCAGACTCCACACCAAGGACACATGGCACAGTCCCCACCAAGGACACATGGTACAGTCTCCACCAAGGACACATGGCACACTCCCCACCAAGGAAACATGGAAACGTCCACAAGAAGGACATATGGAAACCTCCCCACCAAGGACACGTGGAAACCTCCACACCAAGGACACGTGGAAACCTCCCCACCAAGGAGACGTGGAAAACTCCCCACCAACGATACGTGGAAACCTCCCCACGAAGGACACATGGCAAACTCCCCACGAAGGACACATGTCAAACTCCCCACGAAGGACACATGGCAAGCTCCCCACCAAGGACACATGGCAAGCTCCCCACGAAGGACACATGGCAAACCCCCCACCAAGGATACATGGCACACCCCCCACCAAGGACACATGGCACACCCCCCACCAAGGACACATGGCACACCCCCCACCAAGGACACATGGCACACCCCCCCACCAAGGACACATGGCAGACTCCCCACGAAGGACACTTGGCAAGCTCCCCATCAAGGACGCATGGCACCCTCCCCACCAAGGACACATGGCAGGCTCCCCACCAAGGACACATGGCAGACTCCCAACCAAGGGCACATGGCACACACCCCACCAAGGGCACATAGCACACTCCCCACGAAGGACGCATGGCACACTCCCCACGAAGGACGCATGGCACACTCCCCAACAAGGACACATGGAAACGTCCCCACCAAGGTCACATGGAAACCTCCCCACCAAGGACACGTGGCACACTCGCCACCAAGGACACATGGCACACTCCCCACCAAGGACACATGGCACACTCCCGACTAAGGACACATGGCACACTCCCCACCAAGGACACATGGCACACTCCCCACCAAGGACACATGGCACACTCCCGACTAAGGACACATGGCACACTCCCCACCAAGGACACATGGAAACCTCTCCACCAAGGACACATGGAAATCTCCCCCCCAAGGACACATGGAAACCTCCACACCAAGGACACAGGGCAAACTCCCCACCAAGGACACAGGGCAAACTCCCCAGCAAGGGCTCATGCAAGCTCCTCACCAAGGGCACATGGCAATCTCCCCAGGAAGGGCACGTGCAAGCTCCCCACCAAGGGCACATGCAAGCTCCCCACCAAGGGGACATGGCAAACTCCCCAGCAAGGGCACATGGCAAACTCCCCAGCAAGGGCGCAGGGCAAACTCCCCAGCAAGGGCACATGGCAAACTCCCCAGGAAGGGCACATGGCAAACTCCCCAGGAAGGGCACATGGCAAACTCCCCAGCAATGGCACATGGCAAACTCCCCAGCAAGGGCACATGGCAAACTCCCCAGCAAGGGCACATGGCAAACTCCCCAGCAAGGGCACATGGCAAACTCCCCAGCAAGGGCACATGGCACACTCCCCACCAAGGACACATGGCACACTCCCCACCAACGACACATGGCAAACTCCCCACGAAGGACACATGGCAAACTCCCCACGAAGGACACATGGCAAACTCCCCACGAAGGACACATGGCAAGCTCCCCACCAAGGACACATGGCAAGCTCCCCACCAAGGACACATGGCACACCGCCCACCAAGGACACATGGCACACCGCCCACCAAGGACACATGGCACACCCCCCACCAAGGACACATGGCACACCCCCCACCAAGGACACATGGCAGACTCCCCACGAAGGACACTTGGCACGCTCCCCACCAAGGACACATGGCACCCTCCCCACCAAGGACACATGGCAGGCTCCCCACCAAGGACACATGGCAGACTCCCCACCAAGGGCACATGGCACACACCCCACCAAGGACACATGGCACAGTCCCCACCAAGGACACATGGCACACTCCCCACCAAGGACACATGGCACAGTCCCCACCAAGGACACATGGCACACTCCCCAACAAGGACACATGGCACACTCCCCACCAAGGACACATGGAAACCTCCCCACCAAGGACACATGGAAACCACCCCACCAAGGACACATGGAAAACTACCCAGCAAGGACACATGGGAAGGTCCCCAGCAAGGACACATGGGAAGCTCCCCAGGAAGGACACAGCGGAAGCTTCCCAGCAAGGATACCAGGGAAGCTCCCCAGCAAGGACACACGCGAAGCTCCCCAGCAAGGACACAGGGGAAGCTCCCGAGCAAGGACACAGGGGAAGCTCCCCAGCAAGGACACAGGGGAAGCACCCCAGCAAGGACACAGGGGAAGCTCCCCAGCAAGGACACAGGGGAAGCTCCCCAGCAAGGACACAGAGGAAACTCCCCAACAAGAATTCAAGGAAAGCTCCCCAGGAACACCACATGCGAAACTCCCCAGCAACACCAGATGGGAAACTCCTCAGCAACACCACATGGGATACTCCCCAGCAACACCACATGGGAAACTCCCCACCATCACCACACGGGAAACTCCCCACCAACACCACACGGGAAACTCCCCACCAACACCACACGTGAAACTCCCCACCAACACCACACGTGAAACTCCCCACCAACACCACACGGGAAACTCCCCACCAACACCACACGGGAAACTCCCCACCAACACCACACGGGAAACTCCCCACCAACACCACACGGGAAACTCCCCACCAACACCACACGGGAAACTCCCCACCAACACCACACGGGAAACTCCCCACGAACACCACACGGGAAACTCCCCACGAACACCACATGGGAAACTCCCCACCAACGACACATGGGAAACTCCGCACCAACGACACATGGGAAACTCCCCACCAACGACACATGGGAAACTCCCCACCAACGACACATGGGAAACTCCCCACCAACGACACATGGAAACCTCCCCACCAACGACACATGGAAACCTCCCCACCAACGACACATGGAAACCTCCCTACGAAGGACACATGGCAAACTCCCCACGAAGGACACATGGCAAACTCCCCACCAAGGACACATGGCATGCTCCCCACCAAGGACACATGGCATGCTCCCCACCAAGGACACATGGCAAGTTCCCCACCAAGGGCACACGGTACACCCCCTACCAAGGGCACACGGTACACCTCCCACCAAGGACACACGGTACACCCCCACCAACGACACACGGCAGACTCCCCACCAAGGACACAAGGCAGACTCCCCACCAAGGGCACACGGCACACACCCCACCAAGGGCACACGGCACACTCCCCACCAAGGGCACACGGCACACTCCCCACCAAGGGCACACGGCACACTCCCCACCAAGGACACACGGCACACTCCCCACGAAGGACACACGGCACACTCCCCACGAAGGACACACGGCACACTCCCCACGAAGGACACACGGCACACTCCCCACCAAGGACACACGGCACACTCCCCACCAAGGACACACGGCACACTCCCCACCAAGGACACACGGCAAGCTCCCCACCAAGGACACACGGCAAGCTCCCCACCAAGGACACATGGCAAGCTCCCCACCAAGGACACATGGCAAGCTCCCCACCAAGGACGCATGGAAAACTCCCCACCAAGGACGCATGGAAAACTCCCCACCAAGGGCGCATGGCACGCTCCCCACCAAGGACGCATGGCACGCTCCCCACCAAGGGCGCATGGCACGCTCCCCACCAAGGGCGCATGGAATCCTCCCCACCAAGGACACATGGAAACCTCCCCACCAAGGACACGTGGAAACCTCCCCACCAAGGACACATGGCACACTCGCCACCAAGGACACATGGCACACTCCCCACCAAGGACACATGTCACACTCCCCACCAAGGACACATGTCACACTCCCCACCAAGGACACATGTCACACTCACCACCAAGGACACATGGAAACGTCCCCACCAAGGACACATGGATACCTCCCCACCAAGCACACATGGAAACCTCCTCACCAAGCACACATGGCAAACTCGCCACCAAGGACACATGGCAAACTCGCCACCAAGGACGCATGGCAAACTCCCCACCAAGGACGCATGGCAAACTCCCCACCAAGGGCGCATGGCAAACTCCCCACCAAGGGCGCCTGGCAAACTCCCCACCAAGGGCGCCTGGCAAACTCCCCACCAAGGGCGCATGGCAAACTCCCCACCAACGACGCATGGCCAACTCCCCACCAAGGACGCATGGCACACTCCCCACGAAGGACGCATGGCACACTCCCCACCAAGAAGACATGGCACACTCCCCACGAAGGACACATTGCACAATTCCCACGAAGGACGCATGGAAACGTCCCCACCAAGGGAACATGGAAACGTCCCCACCAAGGACACATGGAAACCTCCCCACCAAGGACACATGGAAACCTCCCCACCAAGGACACAGGGCACACTCCCCACCAAGGACACATGGCACACTCCCCTCCAAGGACACATGGCACACTCCCCACCAAGGACACATGTCACACTCCTCACCAAGGACACATGTCACACTCCCCAAAAAGGACACATGGAAACGTCCCCACCAAGGACACATGGATACCTCCCCACGAACGACACATGGAAACCTCCCCACCAAGGACACATGGAAACCTCCCCACCAAGTACACATGGGAAACTCCCCACCAAGGACACATGGGAAACTCCCCACCAAGGACACATGGCAAGCTCCCCACCAAGGACACATGGCAAGCTCCCCACCAAGGACACATGGCAAGCTCTCCACCAAGGACACATGGCAAACTCCCCACCAAGGACACATGGCATGCTCCCCACCAAGGACACATAGCAAGCTCCCCACCAAGGGCACATGGGAATCTCCCCACCAACGGCACATGGGAAACTCCCCACCAAGGACACATGGGAACCTCCCCACCAAGGACACATGGGAACCTCCCCACCAAGGACACATGGGAACCTCCCCACCAAGGCCACATGACAAACTCCCCACCAAGGACACATGACAAACTCCCCACCAAGGACACATGGCAAACTCTCCACGAAGGACACATGGCAAGCTCCCCACCAAGGACACATGCCAAGCTCCCCACCAAGGACACATGGCAAACTCCCCAGCAAGGGCACGTGGCAAGCTCCCCACCAAGGACAGATGGCACGTTCCCCACCAAGGACACATGGCAGACTCCCCACCAAGGACACATGGCCGACTCCCCACCAAGGGCACATGGCAGACTCCCCACCAAGGGCACATAACACACTCCCCACGAAGGACGCATGGCACACTCCCCACGAAGGACGCATGGCACACTCCCCACGAAGGACGCATGGCACACTCCCCACCAAGGACACATGGAAACGTCCCCACCAAGGTCACATGGAAACCTCCCCACCAAGGACACATGGCACACTCGCCACCAAGGACACATGGCACACTCCCCACCAAGGACACATGGCACACTCCCCACCAAGGACACATGGCACACTCCCCACCAAGGACACATGGCACACTCCCCACCAAGGACACATGGAAACCTCTCCACCAAGGACACATGGAAACCTCCCCCCCAAGGACACATGGAAACCTCCCCACCAAGGACACATGGCACAGTCGCCACCAAGGACACATGGCACACTCCCCACCAAGGACACATGGCACACTCCCCACCAAGGACACATGGCAAACTCCCCACCAAGGACACATGGCACACTCCCCACCAAGGACACATGGCACACTCCCGACTAAGGACACATGGCACACTCCCCACCAAGGACACATGGAAACCTCTCCACCAAGGACACATGGAAATCTCCCCCCCAAGGACACATGGAAACCTCCACACCAAGGACACAGGGCAAACTCCCCACCAAGGACACAGGGCAAACTCCCCAGCAAGGGCTCATGCAAGCTCCTCACCAAGGGCACATGGCAATCTCCCCAGGAAGGGCACGTGCAAGCTCCCCACCAAGGGCACATGCAAGCTCCCCACCAAGGGGACATGGCAAACTCCCCAGCAAGGGCACATGGCAAACTCCCCAGCAAGGGCGCAGGGCAAACTCCCCAGCAAGGGCACATGGCAAACTCCCCAGGAAGGGCACATGGCAAACTCCCCAGGAAGGGCACATGGCAAACTCCCCAGCAATGGCACATGGCAAACTCCCCAGCAAGGGCACATGGCAAACTCCCCAGCAAGGGCACATGGCAAACTCCCCAGCAAGGGCACATGGCAAACTCCCCAGCAAGGGCACATGGCACACTCCCCACCAAGGACACATGGCACACTCCCCACCAACGACACATGGCAAACTCCCCACGAAGGACACATGGCAAACTCCCCACGAAGGACACATGGCAAACTCCCCACGAAGGACACATGGCAAGCTCCCCACCAAGGACACATGGCAAGCTCCCCACCAAGGACACATGGCACACCGCCCACCAAGGACACATGGCACACCGCCCACCAAGGACACATGGCACACCCCCCACCAAGGACACATGGCACACCCCCCACCAAGGACACATGGCAGACTCCCCACGAAGGACACTTGGCACGCTCCCCACCAAGGACACATGGCACCCTCCCCACCAAGGACACATGGCAGGCTCCCCACCAAGGACACATGGCAGACTCCCCACCAAGGGCACATGGCACACACCCCACCAAGGACACATGGCACAGTCCCCACCAAGGACACATGGCACACTCCCCACCAAGGACACATGGCACAGTCCCCACCAAGGACACATGGCACACTCCCCAACAAGGACACATGGCACACTCCCCACCAAGGACACATGGAAACCTCCCCACCAAGGACACATGGAAACCACCCCACCAAGGACACATGGAAAACTACCCAGCAAGGACACATGGGAAGGTCCCCAGCAAGGACACATGGGAAGCTCCCCAGGAAGGACACAGCGGAAGCTTCCCAGCAAGGATACCAGGGAAGCTCCCCAGCAAGGACACACGCGAAGCTCCCCAGCAAGGACACAGGGGAAGCTCCCGAGCAAGGACACAGGGGAAGCTCCCCAGCAAGGACACAGGGGAAGCACCCCAGCAAGGACACAGGGGAAGCTCCCCAGCAAGGACACAGGGGAAGCTCCCCAGCAAGGACACAGAGGAAACTCCCCAACAAGAATTCAAGGAAAGCTCCCCAGGAACACCACATGCGAAACTCCCCAGCAACACCAGATGGGAAACTCCTCAGCAACACCACATGGGATACTCCCCAGCAACACCACATGGGAAACTCCCCACCATCACCACAGGGGAAACTCCCCACCAACACCACACGGGAAACTCCCCACCAACACCACACGTGAAACTCCCCACCAACACCACACGTGAAACTCCCCACCAACACCACACGGGAAACTCCCCACCAACACCACACGGGAAACTCCCCACCAACACCACACGGGAAACTCCCCACCAACACCACACGGGAAACTCCCCACCAACACCACACGGGAAACTCCCCACCAACACCACACGGGAAACTCCCCACGAACACCACACGGGAAACTCCCCACGAACACCACATGGGAAACTCCCCACCAACGACACATGGGAAACTCCGCACCAACGACACATGGGAAACTCCCCACCAACGACACATGGGAAACTCCCCACCAACGACACATGGGAAACTCCCCACCAACGACACATGGAAACCTCCCCACCAACGACACATGGAAACCTCCCCACCAACGACACATGGAAACCTCCCTACGAAGGACACATGGCAAACTCCCCACGAAGGACACATGGCAAACTCCCCACCAAGGACACATGGCATGCTCCCCACCAAGGACACATGGCATGCTCCCCACCAAGGACACATGGCAAGTTCCCCACCAAGGGCACACGGTACACCCCCTACCAAGGGCACACGGTACACCTCCCACCAAGGACACACGGTACACCCCCACCAACGACACACGGCAGACTCCCCACCAAGGACACAAGGCAGACTCCCCACCAAGGGCACACGGCACACACCCCACCAAGGGCACACGGCACACTCCCCACCAAGGGCACACGGCACACTCCCCACCAAGGGCACACGGCACACTCCCCACCAAGGACACACGGCACACTCCCCACGAAGGACACACGGCACACTCCCCACGAAGGACACACGGCACACTCCCCACGAAGGACACACGGCACACTCCCCACCAAGGACACACGGCACACTCCCCACCAAGGACACACGGCAAACTCCCCACCAAGGACACACGGCAAGCTCCCCACCAAGGACACACGGCAAGCTCCCCACCAAGGACACATGGCAAGCTCCCCACCAAGGACACATGGCAAGCTCCCCACCAAGGACGCATGGAAAACTCCCCACCAAGGACGCATGGAAAACTCCCCACCAAGGGCGCATGGCACGCTCCCCACCAAGGACGCATGGCACGCTCCCCACCAAGGGCGCATGGCACGCTCCCCACCAAGGGCGCATGGAATCCTCCCCACCAAGGACACATGGAAACCTCCCCACCAAGGACACGTGGAAACCTCCCCACCAAGGACACATGGCACACTCGCCACCAAGGACACATGGCACACTCCCCACCAAGGACACATGTCACACTCCCCACCAAGGACACATGTCACACTCCCCACCAAGGACACATGTCACACTCACCACCAAGGACACATGGAAACGTCCCCACCAAGGACACATGGATACCTCCCCACCAAGCACACATGGAAACCTCCTCACCAAGGACACATGGCAAACTCGCCACCAAGGACACATGGCAAACTCGCCACCAAGGACGCATGGCAAACTCCCCACCAAGGGCGCATGGCAAACTCCCCACCAAGGGCGCCTGGCAAACTCCCCACCAAGGGCGCCTGGCAAACTCCCCACCAAGGGCGCATGGCAAACTCCCCACCAACGACGCATGGCCAACTCCCCACCAAGGACGCATGGCACACTCCCCACGAAGGACGCATGGCACACTCCCCACCAAGAAGACATGGCACACTCCCCACGAAGGACACATTGCACAATTCCCACGAAGGACGCATGGAAACGTCCCCACCAAGGGAACATGGAAACGTCCCCACCAAGGACACATGGAAACCTCCCCACCAAGGACACATGGAAACCTCCCCACCAAGGACACAGGGCACACTCCCCACCAAGGACACATGGCACACTCCCCTCCAAGGACACATGGCACACTCCCCACCAAGGACACATGTCACACTCCTCACCAAGGACACATGTCACACTCCCCAAAAAGGACACATGGAAACGTCCCCACCAAGGACACATGGATACCTCCCCACGAACGACACATGGAAACCTCCCCACCAAGGACACATGGAAACCTCCCCACCAAGTACACATGGGAAACTCCCCACCAAGGACACATGGGAAACTCCCCACCAAGGACACATGGCAAGCTCCCCACCAAGGACACATGGCAAGCTCCCCACCAAGGACACATGGCAAGCTCTCCACCAAGGACACATGGCAAACTCCCCACCAAGGACACATGGCATGCTCCCCACCAAGGACACATAGCAAGCTCCCCACCAAGGGCACATGGGAATCTCCCCACCAACGGCACATGGGAAACTCCCCACCAAGGACACATGGGAACCTCCCCACCAAGGACACATGGGAACCTCCCCACCAAGGACACATGGGAACCTCCCCACCAAGGCCACATGACAAACTCCCCACCAAGGACACATGACAAACTCCCCACCAAGGACACATGGCAAACTCTCCACGAAGGACACATGGCAAGCTCCCCACCAAGGACACATGCCAAGCTCCCCACCAAGGACACATGGCAAACTCCCCAGCAAGGGCACGTGGCAAGCTCCCCACCAAGGACAGATGGCACGTTCCCCACCAAGGACACATGGCAGACTCCCCACCAAGGACACATGGCCGACTCCCCACCAAGGGCACATGGCAGACTCCCCACCAAGGGCACATAACACACTCCCCACGAAGGACGCATGGCACACTCCCCACGAAGGACGCATGGCACACTCCCCACGAAGGACGCATGGCACACTCCCCACCAAGGACACATGGAAACGTCCCCACCAAGGTCACATGGAAACCTCCCCACCAAGGACACATGGCACACTCGCCACCAAGGACACATGGCACACTCCCCACCAAGGACACATGGCACACTCCCCACCAAGGACACATGGCACACTCCCCACCAAGGACACATGGCACACTCCCCACCAAGGACACATGGAAACCTCTCCACCAAGGACACATGGAAACCTCCCCCCCAAGGACACATGGAAACCTCCCCACCAAGGACACATGGCACAGTCGCCACCAAGGACACATGGCACACTCCCCACCAAGGACACATGGCACACTCCCCACCAAGGACACATGGCAAACTCCCCACCAAGGACACATGGCACACTCCCCACTAAGGACACACGGCACATTCCCCACCAAGGACACATGGAAACCTCTCCACCAAGGACACATGGAAACCTCCCCCCCAAGGACACATGGAAACCTCCACACCAAGGACACAGGGCAAACTCCCCACCAAGGGCACATGGCAAACTCCCCAGGAAGGGCACATGCAAGCTCCCCACCAAGGGCACATGGCAAACTCCCCAGGAAGGGCACATGCAAGCTCCCCACCAAGGGCACATGGCAAACTCCCCAGCAAGGGCACATGGCAAACTCCCCAGCAAGGGCGCAGGGCAAACTCCCCAGCAAGGGCGCATGGCAAACTCCCCAGCAAGGGCACATGGCAAACTCCCCAGCAAGGGCGCATGGCAAACTCCCCAGCAAGGGCACATGGCAAACTCCCCAGCAAGGGCACATGGCAAACTCCCCACCAAGGGCACATGGCACACTCCCCACCAAGGACACATGGCACACTCCCCGCCAACGACACATGGCAAACTCCCCACGAAGGGCACATGGCAAACTCCCCACGAAGGAAACATGGCAAACTCCCCACGAAGGACACATGGCAAGCTCCCCACCAAGGACACATGGCAAGCTCCCCACCAAGGACACATGGCAAATCCCCCACCAAGAACACATGGCACACCCCCCACCAAGGACACATGGCACACCCCCCACCAAGGACACATGGCACACCCCCCACCAAGGACACATGGCAGACTCCCCACGAAGGACACTTGGCAAGCCCCCCACCAAGGACACATGGCAGGCTCCCCACCAAGGACACATGGCAGGCTCCCCACCAAGGACACATGGCAGGCTCCCCACCAAGGGCACATGGCACACACCCCACCAAGGGCACATGGCACACACCCCACCAAGGGCACATGGCACACTCCCCACCAAGGACACATGGCACACTCCCCACCAAGGACACATGGCACAGTCCCCACCAAGGACACATGGCACAGTCCCCACCAAGGACACATGGCACACTCCCCACCAAGGACACATGGCACACTCCCCACCAAGGACACATGGCACACTGCCAACCAAGGACACATGGCACACTCCACGCCAAGGACACATGGGCAAACTCCCCACGAAAGACACATGAGAAACTCCCCACCAAGGACACATGGCAAAGTCCCCACCAAGGACACATGGAAACCTCCCCACCAAGGACACATGGAAACCTCCCCACCAAGGACACATGGAAACCACCCCACCAAGGACACATGGAAAACTACCCAGCAAGGACACATGGGAAGGTCCCCAGCAAGGACACATGGGAAGCTCCCCAGGAAGGACACAGCGGAAGCTTCCCAGCAAGGATACCAGGGAAGCTCCCCAGCAAGGACACACGCGAAGCTCCCCAGCAAGGACACAGGCGAAGCTCCCCAGCAAGGACACAGGGGAAGCTCCCCAGCAAGGACACAGGGGAAGCTCCCCAGGAAGGACACAGGGGAAGCTCCCCAGCAAGGACACAGAGGAAGCTCCCCAACAAGAATTCAAGGAAAGCTCCCCAGGAACACCACATGGGAAACTCCCCAGCAACACCAGATGGGAAACTCCTCAGCAACACCACATGGGATACTTCCCAGCAACCCCACATGGGATACTCCCCAGCAACCCCACATGGGAAACTCCCCAGCAACCCCACACGGGAAACTCCCCACCAACCCCACACGGGAAACTCCCCACCAACCCCACACGGGAAACTCCCCACCAACACCACACGGGAAACTCCCCACGAACACCACACGGGAAACTCCCCACGAACACCACACGGGAAACTCCCCACGAACACCACACGGGAAACTCCCCACGAACACCACACGGGAAACTCCCCACCAACGACACACGGGAAACTCCACACCAACGACACATGGGAAACTCCGCACCAACGACACATGGGAAACTCCCCACCAACGACACATGGGAAACTCCCCACCAACGACACATGGGAAACTCCCCACCAACGACACATGGAAACCTCCCCACCAACGACACATGGAAACCTCCCCACGAAGGACACATGGAAACCTCCCCACGAAGGACACAAGGCAAACTCCCCACGAAGGACACATGGCAAACTCCCCACGAAGGACACATGGCAAACTCCCCACCAAGGACACATGGCATGCTCCCCACCAAGGACACATGGCAAGTTCCCCACCAAGGGCACACGGTACACCCCCCACCAAGGGCACACGGTACACCCCCCACCAAGGACACACGGTACACCCCCCACCAACGACACACGGCAGACTCCCCACCAAGGGCACACGGCACCCACCCCACCAAGGGCACACGGCACACTCCCCACCAAGGGCACACGGCACACTCCCCACCAAGGGCTCACGGCACACTCCCCACCAAGGACACATGGCACGCTCCCCACGAAGGACGCATGGCACGCTCCCCACGAAGGACGCATGGCACGCTCCCCACAAAGAACACATGGCACACTCCCCACCAAGGACACATGGAAACGTCCCCACCAAGGTCACATGGAAACCTCCCCACCAAGGACACATGGCACACTCCCCACCAAGGACACATGGCACACTCCCCACCAAGGACACATGGAAACCTCCCCCCCAAGGACACATGGAAACCTCCCCACCAAGGACACATGGCACAGTTGCCACCAAGGACACATGGCACACTCCCCACCAAGGACACATGGCACACTCCCCACCAAGGACACATGGCAAACTCCCCAACAAGGACACATGGCACACTCCCCACTAAGGACACATGGCACACTCCCCACCAAGGACACATGGAAACCTCTCCACCAAGGACACATGGAAACCTGCCCCCCAAGGACACATGGAAACCTCCACACCAAGGACACAGGGCAAACTCCCCACCAAGGACACATGGCAAACTCCCCAGCAAGGGCACATGCAAGCTCCCCACCAAGGGCACATGGCAAACTCCCCAGGAAGGGCACATGCAAGCTCCCCACCAAGGGCACATGGCAAACTCCCCAGCAAGGGCACATGGCAAACTCCCCAGCAAGGGCGCAGGGCAAACTCCCCAGCAAGGGCGCATGGCAAACTCCCCAGGAAGGGCGCATGGCAAACTCCCCAGCAAGGGCACATGGCAAACTCCCCAGCAACGGCACATGGCAAACTCCCCAGCAAGGGCACATGGCAAACTCCCCAGCAAGGGCACATGGCACACTCCCCACCAAGGGCACATGGCACACTCCCCGCCAACGACACATGGCAAACTCCCCACGAAGGACACATGGCAAACTCCCCACGAAGGACACATGGCAAACTCCCCACGAAGGACACATGGCAAGCTCCCCACGAAGGACACATGGCAAGCTCCCCACGAAGGACACATGGCAAGCTCCCCACCAAGGACACATGGCAAGCTCCCCACCAAGGACACATGGCAAACCCCCCACCAAGAACACATGGCACACCCCCCACCAAGGACACATGGCACACCCCCCACCAAGGACACATGGCAGACTCCCCACGAAGGACACTTGGCAAGCTCCCCACCAAGGACACATGGCACCCTCCCCACCAAGGACACATGGCAGGCTCCCCACCAAGGACACATGGCAGACTCCCCACCAAGGGCACATGGCACACACCCCACCAAGGACACATGGCACACTCCCCACCAAGGACACATGGCACAGTCCCCACCAAGGACACATGGCACAGTCCCCACCAAGGACACATGGCACACTCCCCACCAAGGACACATGGCACACTCCCCACCAAGGACACATGGCACACTGCCAACCAAGGACACATGGCACACTCCACGCGAAGGACACATGGGCAAACTCCCCACGAAAGACACATGAGAAACTCCCCACCAAGGACACATGGCAAAGTCCCCACCAAGGACACATGGAAACCTCCCCACCAAGGACACATGGAAACCTCCCCACCAAGGACACATGGAAACCACCCCACCAAGGACACATGGAAAACTACCCAGCAAGGACACATGGGAAGGTCCCCAGCAAGGACACATGGGAAGCTCCCCAGGAAGGACACAGCGGAAGCTTCCCAGCAAGGATACCGGGGAAGCTCCCCAGCAAGGACACAGGCGAAGCTCCCCAACAAGGACACAGGGGAAGCTCCTGAGCAAGGACACAGGGGAAGCTCCCCAGCAAGGACACAGGGGAAGCTCCCCAGGAAGGACACAGGGGAAGCTCCCCAGCAAGGACACAGAGGAAGCTCCCCAACAAGAATTCAAGGAAAGCTCCCCAGGAACACCACATGGGAAACTCCCCAGCAACACCAGATGGGAAACTCCTCAGCAACACCACATGGGATACTCCCCAGCAACACCACATGGGAAACTCCCCAGCAACCCCACATGGGAAACTCCCCAGCAACCCCACACGGGAAATTCCCCACCAACACCACACGGGAAACTCACCACCAACACCACACGGGAAACTCCCCACCAACACCACACGGGAAACTCCCCACCAACACCACACGGGAAACTCCCCACGAACACCACATGGGAAACTCCCCACGAACACCACATGGGAAACTCCCCACCAACGACACATGGGAAACTCCCCACCAACGACACATGGAAACTCCGCACCAACGACACATGGGAAACTCCCCACCAACGACACATGGGAAACTCCGCACCAACGACACATGGGAAACTCCCCACCAACGACACATGGGAAACTCCCCACCAACGACACATGGGAAACTCCCCACCAACGACACATGGAAACCTCCCCACCAACGACACATGGAAACCTCCCCACGAAGGACACATGGAAACCTCCCCACGAAGGACACAAGGCAAACTCCCCACGAAGGACACATGGCAAACTCCCCACCAAGGACACATGGCATGCTCCCCACCAAGGACACATGGCAAGTTCCCCACCAAGGGCACACGGTACACCCCCCACCAAGGCCACACGGTACACCCCCCACCAAGGACACACGGTACACCCCCCACCAACGACACACAGCAGACTCCCCACCAAGGACACACGGCAGACTCCCCACCAAGGGCACACGGCACACACCCCACCAAGGGCACACGGCACACTCCCCACCAAGGGCACACGGCACACTCCCCACCAAGGGCACACGGCACACTCCCCACGAAGGACACACGGCACACTCCCCACCAAGGACACACGGCACACTCCCCACCAAGGACACACGGCACACTCCCCACCAAGGACACACGGCAAACTCCCCACCAAGGACACACGGCAAGCTCCCCACCAAGGACGCATGGCACGCTCCCCACGAAGGACGCATGGCACGCTCCCCACGAAGGACGCATGGCACGCTCCCCACGAAGGACGCATGGCACACTCCCCACCAAGGACACATGGAAACGTCTCCACCAAGGTCACATGGAAACCTCCCCACCAAGGACACATGGCACACTCGCCACCAAGGACACATGGCACACTCCCCACCAAGGACACATGGCACACTCCCCACCAAGGACACATGGCACACTCCCCACCAAGGACACATGGAAACCTCTCCACCAAGGACACATGGAAACCTCCCCCCCAAGGACACATGGAAACCTCCCCACCAAGGACACATGGCACAGTCGCCACCAAGGACACATGGCACACTCCCCACCAAGGACACATGGCACACTCCCCACTAAGGACACATGGCACACTCCCCACCAAGGACACATGGCAAACTCCCCACCAAGGACACATGGCACACTCCCCACCAAGGACACATGGAAACCTCTCCACCAAGGACACATGGAAACCTGCCCCCCAAGGACACATGGAAACCTCCACACCAAGGACACAGGGCAAACTCCCCACCAAGGACACATGGCAAACTCCCCAGCAAGGGCACATGCAAGCTCCCCACCAAGGGCACATGGCAAACTCCCCAGGAAGGGCACATGCAAGCTCCCCACCAAGGGCACATGGCAAACTCCCCAGCAAGGGCACATGGCAAACTCCCCAGCAAGGGCGCAGGGCAAACTCCCCAGCAAGGGCGCATGGCAAACTCCCCAGCAAGGGCGCATGGCAAACTCCCCAGCAAGGGCGCATGGCAAACTCCCCAGCAAGGGCGCATGGCAAACTCCCCAGCAAGGGCGCATGGCAAACTCCCCACCAAGGGCGCATGGCACACTCCCCACCAAGGACGCATGGCAAACTCCCCACCAAGGACGCATGGCAAACTCCCCACCAAGGACGCATGGAAACCTCCCCACCAAGGACGCATGGAAACCTCCCCACCAAGGACACATGGAAACCTCCCCACCAAGGACACATGGCACAGTCGCCACCAAGGACACATGGCACAGTCGCCACCAAGGACACATGGCACACTCCCCACCAAGGACATATGTCACACTCCCCACCAAGGACACATGGAAACCTCTCCACCAAGGACACATGGAAACCTCCCCCCCAGGACACATGGAAACCTCCCCACCAAGGACACAGGGCAAACTCCCCACCAAGGACACAGGGCAACCTCCTCACCAAGGACACAGGGCAAACTCCCCACCAAGGACACATGGCAAACTCCCCAGCAAGGGCACATGCAAGCTCCCCAGCAAGGGCACATGCAAGCTCCCCAGCAAGGGCACATGGCAAACTCCCCAGCAAGGGCACATGGCAAACTCCCCAGCAAGGGCACATGGCAAACTCCCCAGCAAGGGCACATGGCAAACTCCCCAGGAAGGGCACATGGCAAACTCCCCAGCAAGGGCACATGGCAAACTCCCCAGCAATGGCACATGGCATACTCCCCAGCAAGGGCACATGGCAAACTCCCCAGCAAGGGCACATGGCAAACTCCCCACCAAGGGCACATGGCAAACTCCCCACCAAGGGCACATGGCAAACTCCCCACCAAGGGCACATGGCAAACCTCCCCACCAAGGGCACATGGTAACCTCCCCAGCAAGGACACATGGAAACCTCCCCAGCAAGGACACATGGAAACCTAGCCAGCAAGGACACAGGGGAAGCTCCCCAGCAAGGACACAGGGGAAGCTCCCCGGAAAGGACACAGGGGAAGCTCCCCGGCAAGGACAGAGGGGAAGCTCCCTGGCAAGGACAGAGGGGAAGCTCCCCGGCAAGGACACAGGGGAAGCTCCACGGCAAGAATTCAAGGAAAGGTCCCTGGCAAGAATTCAAGGAAAGCTCCCCACGAACGACACATGGGAAACTCCCCAGCAACACCACATGGGAAACTCCCCACAAAGGACACACGAAAACCTCCCCGGCGAGGGCGCACGGGAAACCTCCCCGGCGAGGGCGCACGGCGAAGCTCCGCGGCGAGGGCGCACGGCGAAGCTCCGCGGCGAGGGTGCACGGGAGGCTCCCCACCACCACCACTTGGGAGGCTCCCCAGCAAGAACACAGGGGAGGCTCCCCAGCAAGAACACAGGGGAAACTCCCCAGCAACAACACATGGCACGCTCCCCACCAAGAACACATGGCACGGCGAAGCTCCGCGGCAAGGGCGCACGGGAGGCTCCCCGGCAAGGGCGCACGGGAGGCTCCCCACCAATACCACTTGGGAGGCTCCCCAGCAAGAACACAGGGGAAACTCCCCAGCAACAACACATGGCACGCTCCCCACCAAGAACACATGGCACGCTCCCCACCAAGAACACATGGCACGCTCCCCACCAAGGACACATGGCAAGCTCCCCACCAAGGACACATGGCAAGCTCCCCACCAAGGACACATGGCAAGCTCCCCACCAAGGACACATGGAAACCTCCCCACCAAGGACACATGGGAAGCTCCCCAGCAACACCACATGGGAAGCTCCCCAGCAACACCACATGGGAAACTCGCCAGCAGCACATGGGAAACTCGCCAGCAGCACATGGGAAACTCGCCACGGACACCACGTGGGAAACTCGCCACCGACACCGCGTGGGAAACTCGCCACCGACAGCGCGTGGGAAACTCGCCACCGACAGCGCGTGGGAAACTGCCCACCGACAGCGCGTGGGAAACTGCCCACCGACAGCGCGTGGGAAAGTCCCCACCGACAGCGCGTGGGAAAGTCCCCACCGACAGCGCGTGGGAAAGTCCCCACCGACAGCGCGTGGGAAAGTCCCCACCGACAGCGCGTGGGAAACTCCCCACCGACACCGCGTGGGAAACTCCCCACCGACACCGCGTGGGAAACTCCCCAGCAACCACGCGTGGGAAACTCCCCCCCAACAACACGTGGGAAACTCCCCCCCAACAATACGTGGAGAACTCCCCAGGAACACATGGAGAACTCCCCAGCAACCCATGGAGAACTCCCCAGCAACACATGGAAAACTCCCTGCCAACAACACATGGAAAACTCCCCAATACATGGAAAACTCCCCACCAACTCATGGAAAACTTCCCACCAACTCATGGAAAACTCCCCACCAACACATGGAAAACTCCCTACCAACACATGGAAAACTCCCCACGAGATCAAGGTAGAGTGAATGAGAGTGTGTGTGTGTGTGTGTGTGTGTGTGTGTGTGTGTGTGTGTGTGTGTGTGTGTGTGTATCCTCACATAGGCATATGCAGAAAACATTTCTATTTTCCTGGAAGTAGTTACAAGGAACTGTTTATTCTTGTGGTCCCCCCGAAGGAGAGACTGAGAGTAAAAGGCATTTGAGTTTTCCTTTTGTTCCTTTCTGTGCCGTCAGCAGTTTATAGCTCTACATGTGTATTATCTTTATTCTTTAAACAAAAATAAACGGATTATCTGCACAAAGAGACTCATCCTTTTTAAAAATTTTTTCTTTTTGTCACTTTGCATTCAAAGAAAAAAACCCTAATACCTGTACATGTTATTACTTTTTAAAAGATTCTTAGAAATATACTCTTATTTAAAAGTAAAAATAATGCTGGGTGCGGTGGCTCACGCCTGTAATCCCAGCACTTTGGGAGGCTGAGGTGGGTTGATCATGAGGTCAGGAGATCGAGACCATCCTGGCCTACACGGTGAAACCCTGTCTGTACTAAAAAATGCAAAAAACTAGCCAGGCGTGGTGGCAGGTGCCTGTAGTCCCAGTTACTAGGGAGGCTGAGGCAGGAGAATGGTGCAAACCCGGGAGGCGGAGCTTGCAGTGAGCCGAGATCGTGCCACTGCACTCCAGCGTGGGCCACAGGCGAGACTCTGTCTAAAAACAACAACAACAAAAAAACCAAAACCCTGTCTCTACTAAAAATACAAAAATTAGTTGGGCGTGGTGGCAGACATCTATAATCCCAGCTACTTGGGAGGCTGAGGCAGGAGAATTGCTTGAACCCCGGGAGGCAGAGGTTGCAGTGGGCCAAGATCACGCCACCGCACTTTAGCCTGGGTAAGGGAGCAAGACCTTGTCTCGAAAGAAAGAAAAAAAAAAAGTAAAACTAATTTCAAACCAAAAGTAAAAGTGACTGAAGAAAATGAAGAACAATTAGGCTTCATCAAAACTAAAAACTTCTGTGCTTCAAAGGACACCATCACAAAAATTAAAAGACAACTCATAGAATTGGAGAAAATATTTGCAAATTGTATATCTGATCAGGATCTAGTATCTAGGATATATAAAGAATTCTTACAACTCAATAATGAAAAACAACCCAATCTTAGGCCGGGCACGGTGGCTCACACCTGTAATCCCAGCACTTTGGGAGGCCGAGGCGGGCGGATCATGAGGTCAGGAGATTGAGACCATCCTGGCTAACACGGTGAAACCCCGTCTCTACTACAAAATAGAAAAAATTAGCCGGGCGTGGTGGCGGGCGCCTGTAGTCCCAGCTACTCGGGAGCCTGAGGCAGGAGAATGGCATGAATCTGGGAGGCGGAGCTTGCAGTGAGCCGAGATTGCGCCACTGGACTTCCAGTCTGGGCGACAGAGCAAGACTCCGTCTCAAAAAAAAAAAAAAAAAAAAAAAAAACCCCAAAAAAACCAAAAAAACCCAAAAAAACCCAATCTTAAAACCTGGGCAAAAGATCTGCGTAGACATTTCTCCAAGGAAGAGAAACAGCCAATAAGCACATGAAAATATGTTTAATATCATAGGTCATTAGAGAAATGCAAATCAAAAGCACAATGAGATACCACTTCACACCCACTAATACGGTTAGAAGAACATCACATATAGGCCGGGCATGGTGGCTCATGCCTGTAATCCCAGCACTTTGGGAGGCCGAGGTGGGTGGATCACGAGGTCAGGAGATTGAGACCATCCTGGCTAACACGGTGAAACCCTGTCTCTACTAAAAATACAAAAAATTATCCAGGTGTGGTGGCGGGTGCCCGTAGTCCCAGCTACTTGGGAGGCTGAGGCAGGAGAATGGTGTGAACCCAGGAGGCGGAGCTTGCAGTGAGCCGAGATCATGCCACTGCACTCCAGACTGGGAGACAGAGCAGAATATCACATATAGAACATAACAGATATATAGAATGATGTAACACAAGTGTAGGGGAGGCTGTGGAGATATTGGAACCCCTCATATACTGCTGGCGGAAATGTAAAATGGTGCAGCTGCTTTGGAAAATGACCTGGCAATTCCTCAAAAGGTTAAGCATAGAGTTAACATATATATTGTTTATTTTGAGATGAAGTCTTGCTCTGTCACCCAGGCTGGAATGCAGCGGCACGATCTCAGCTCACTGCAACCTCTGCATCCTAGGTTCAAGCAATTCTCCCGCCTTGGCCTCCCAAGTAGCTGGGACTACAGGCATCCACAACCACACCCGGCTAATTTTTTTTTCTTTTTTTTTTTTGAGACAGAGTTTCGCTCTTGTTGCCCAGGCTGGAGTGCAATGGCACGATGTCAGCTCACCGCAACCTCTGCCTCCCAGGTTCAAGCGATTCTCCTGCCTCACCCTCCCCTAGTAGCTGGAATTACAGGCATGTGCCACCACGCCCAGCTAATTTTGTATTTTTAACATAATTTTTGTACTTTTAGTAGAGATGGGGCTTCACTATCTTGGTCAGGCTGGTCTCAAACTCCTGACCTCAGGTGATCTGCTCCCCTTGGCCTCCCACAGTGCTGGATTACAGGCGTGAGCCACCACACACGGCCGAGTTACCATATCTAATCTAATAATTCCATTCCTAGGTATATATATAAGAAAAATGAAAACTTATACCCATACTAAAACTCATACTGGCATATTCATGGTAGCCTTATTTATAATAGTTAGAAGGTATAAACAACCCAAGTGCCTACCATGAGTTATTGATGAATGCATGAACAAAATGTGGCATATCCCCATCATGGGATATTATTTGGCAATAAAAAGGAATGAAAGCATGGATGAACCCTGACAAAATTATGTTAAGTGTAAGAAACCAGACACAAAAGGCCACACGTTGCATGATTCCAGGTATAAAAAAATGTCAAAAAAAACCCCAAACAGTCAAATCTATAGAGAGGGAAGGTAGATCAGCTAGTTGCTTTGAGCTGTAGGGGAAGGGGTGGGGTTAGAGGGAAACAGAGAGTGCCTGCTAATGGGTACAGGATTTCTTTTGGGGGTGATAAAATGTTCCAAAATGAATGGTGGTAGCCAGGCATGGTGGCTCACACCTGTAATCTCAGCACTTTGGGAGGCTGAGGTGGGCCTCAGGAGTTCCAGACCAGCCTGGCCAACATGGCAAAAACAAACAAACAAACAAAAAAATTAGCTGGGCGTGGTGGTGGGCACCTGTAATCCCAGTTACTTGGGAGGCTGAGGCAGGAGAATGGCTTGAACCTGGGAGGCAGAGGTTGCAGTGAGCCGAGACTGAGCCACTGCACTCCAGCCTGGGCAACAGAGCGAGGCTCTCTCTCAAAATAAAAAAATAAATAAATAAAATGAATGGTGGCAATGTTTTCACAACTCTGAATATATTAATACTAAAAACTACTGATTGTACATTTTAAAATGGGGTAAATGGATGATATGTGAATTGCATCTCAATAAAGTGGTTATTTACAAAAATAATAAATACAATACAATTAGAACGACTTTTTCAAATGGCTTGAATGCGAGGTTAGGGAACGTTTGGGATGGCTGTGCACCATTTCCTCCATGGACTCGGAGCTTATTGTAAGACACCAGGCTGGGCACATACATGGCTGTCACCTGTACCCCACGGCCACTCACCCTTGGTGCAGTATGTGACCTCTCCTGCATAGTGGAGGAGTCGGAACTCCATCCAGCCAATCCTCTTTCGGCCCTTTGGACCAGCCAGCTTACGGCTACGAGACAGAAATAGACATGAGTTGAACTTTCTTTTCTTTTCTTTTCTTTTTTGAGATGGAGTCTTGCTCTGTTGCCCAAGCTGGAGTGCAGTGGCACAATCTTGGCTCACGGCAACCTCCGACCCCCCCGGGTTTAAGCGATTCTCCTGCCTCAGCCTCTGGAGTAGCTGGGATTACAGGCAGGCGCCACCACACCCGGCTAATTTTTGTATTTTTAGTAGAGATGGGGTTTCACCATGTTGGTCAGGCTCGTCTCAAACTCCTGACCTCGTGATCTGCCTGCCTCAGCCTACCAAAGTGCTGGGATTACAGGCCTAAGCCACCACGCCCGGCCCACGAGTTGAACTTTCTACTTCACTGAGGCAAAATGGCACCAATAACTGAAGCAAAGAGTGAGAGAGAGACGTCTTCAACCAGTTAGGTCCACATTGAAAGCCACCACACAGGGAGGCTCCCAGGAAGTTTTGTTACTTATTTTCTGGCCATAGACCAAGATTTCTTTAAAATTAGATCCTTTGGCCAGGCATGGTGGCTCACACCTATAATCCTAGCACTTTGGGAGTCTGAGGCAGGAGGATTGTTTAAGGCCAGGAGTTTGAGATTAGTCTGGGCAACACAGCAAGACCCTGTCTTTAAAAAAAAAAAATACAAAAAATTGGCTGGGAGTGGTAGCGTGCGCCTTGTAGTCCCAGCTACTCAGGAGGCTGAGGTGGGAGGACTGCTTGAGCCCAGGAATTTGAGGCTGCAGTGAGCTATAATTATACCACTAGACTCCAGCCTGTGCAACAGAGTGAGACCTTGTCTCAAAACATAAAAAAATAAAATTAGATCCTTTCTTCCCATAAACCCTGAGAAATAAAGTTATAGAACTGAGCCACAGAAACACATGTATTTGCATAATAAATTAACTTCTGTTTTTCTAGGTGATGTAACAAAGAACAATTTTATATCTTACATTTTTATGATGTTGAGAGACTAAAATACTCATACAACATCAGTTTTCAGTTTCTTGATTTTTTTTTTTTTTTTGAGATGGAGTCTCTCTGTCTCCCAGGCAGGAGTGCAATGGTGTGATCTCGGCTCACTGCAACCACCACCTCCTGAGTTCAAATGATTCTCCTGCCTCAGCCTCCCGAGTAGCTGGGACTACAGGCGTGAGCCACCGCCACCATGCCTGGGTAATTTTTTGGATTTTTAGTGGAGATGGGGTTTCACCATGTTGGCCAGGCTGGTCTTGAACTCCTGACCTCAGATGATCCACCCGCCTCGGCCTCCCAAAGAGCTGGGATTACAGGTGTGAGCCACTGTGCCTGGCCAGATTCTTGATTTTTTAAAATGACTTTTACTTAAATCTGTCATATATATTGACAGCACACATATATTCTAAGCATACAGCTCAATGAATTTTTGAAAACAATATGCCTGTGTAACCAGCACCCAGATTAAGAAGCAGAGCATTCATTACCAGTCCCTGAGAACCCCTACTCTGCACCCTTTCCAGTTGCAACCAGACATGTAGCAGCATAAGTGAATTTTTACCTAGTTGTATGCATTGCATTGCAATGGAATTATATAGAATGTAGTCTTTTTTTTTTTTCCTTTGAGATGGAGTCTTGCTCTGCTGCCCAGGCTGGAGTGCAGTGGCACAATCTCGGCTCACTGCAACCTCCACCTCCCAGGTTCAAGCGATTCTCCTGCCTCAGCCTCCCAAGTAGCTGGAACTACAGGCATATACCACCATGCCTGGCTAATTTTTGTATTTTTAGTAGAGACAGGGTTTCACCATTTTGGTCAGGCTGGTCTTGAACCCTTGACCTCAGGTGATCCACTCGCCTCGGCCTCTCAAAGTGCTGGAATTATAGGCATGAACCAGCACGCCCAGCCACAGTATGTACTCTTTTGTGTCTGACACAGTATGTACTCATTTGTGTAATTTACTTACATCATTGCATGCAGTTATAGATTATTCATTGCACAGTGATATATTATTCAATTTGTGAATGTACCCCAATTTATTTTTCCATTATTGATTCACTTTGCAATTTCATGTACTTATCCTTTGCAATTTCATTTACTTTTCCTTTCAGTATTCTACAACAGGTCTGAGAAAGCCACCACTATTTACTAAGTCTTTACCATGGCCAGAAATTGCACTAGGCAATTTATGGCATCATTTACAAAATTGGATGGTAGGTATGTTAATAACCCCATCTTGTAGCAGGGGAAACACAAATGCAGGAGCATTCATTTGGTCTTGGGGCCAGGCATGGTGGCTCATTTCTGTAATCCCAGCACTTTGGGAGACTGAGGTGGGCAGATCACTTGAGGTCAGGAGTTCGAGACCAGCCTGGCTAACATGGTGAAACCCTATCTCTACTAAAAATACAAAAAAAAACCCAGACGTGATGGGGCACACCTGTAGTCCCAGCTACTTGTGAGGCTGAAGCAGAATCACTTGAACCCAGGAGGTGGAGGTTGCAGTGAGCCGAGATCGCCCTACTACACTCAGCCTGGGCAACAGAGCAAGACTCTGTCTCAAATAATAACAACAACAACAACAACAACAACAACAATAAAAAAATTAGCCAGGCGTGGTGGCAAGTGCTTGTAATCCCAGCTACTTGGGAGGCTGAGGCAGGAGAATCATTTGAACCTGGGAGGCAGAGGTTGTAGTGAGCAGAGATTGCACAACTGCACTCCAGCCTGGGCAACAGAGTGAGACTCCATCTCAAACAAAACAAAACAAAACCGAAAAACAAAAAAGAAACAAGCAAACAAACCAGGTCTTAATGACTCCAGCATATGCTCTTAAATTCTCTCCTCCTTACCTCAAAGACTAAGTTAAATGTCTAGTTGATCTTGTGGGATGTGGTACTCTATATCTGATCTGCATGGTGGTTACACAGGCACATACAAATACAAAAATTTATCAGGTTGTACATTTCAGATCTACACATATCACTGTATTTTTTGAATACCTGAATTTTTGAAAAGATTATTTCATGTACATAGACATGTCCAAAATATAAATCACTGAATAAAGGAAGATACAAAATCTTTTTTAAAAATCATACTTGTGTCTGGGCACGATGGCTCACAGCAGTAATCCCAGCACTTTGGGAGGCCAAGATGGGTGGATCGCTTGAAGCCAGGAGTTCCAGACCAGCCTGGGCAACAGGGTGAACCCTGTCTCTACAAAAAATATAAAAATTAGCCAGGCATTGTGGTGTATGTTTGTAGTCCTGGCTTCTTGGGGGGCTGAGGTTGGAGGATCACTTGAGCCTGGGAGGTTGAGGCTGCAGTGAGCTGTGATCACGCCATTGCACTCCAGCCTAGGTGACAGACTGAGACCATGTGTCAAAAAAAAATTATACCTGTAATTCATTTAGGTTTAATTTCTACTAACAAAGGTCTGGCACATCTATGAGTGGTACATCATAAAGATATTTTTATGTATGAAGTAGTTGTTCTCTTGAAGAACATTATCCAAATACTAAAGAAAATGGAGACACAATGATCTTCCCCCATGCAAAATCTGGTCAAATAAAGTATGTACGTTTCGAAGTGTGCATGTTTGCCCACTTTCTCTTCCAATTTCTCCAGGAAACTCAAGTCTGTAGCAGGACCAGGCCGAATGCATTCTTCATCCTTCAAAAGAAGAAGAGAAGCCTCAATCCACAGCACCACCCTCCATCAATGCCAAGTTTAAATGCTTTCACCAGCTGCAACAGAAAGTACTGGACTAAAAGACTATTATTTCACATAAGTGCAGGTGAACATTCTGGGGGAAGAAAGGGGCTTAATCCATGTATTTGGCTTCTAAGATTTAATGAGGGGACCATGGAACCAGTGGACCTGAATATCCCATGAAAAGGCAACTCTCCCACCATCTGACTCAAAGTCTTCCCAAGGATACTCAACAGCTACTATGACCAGCTTAATGCCAACCTCATTTTCTCTAAACCAGTTATCACTGACCATGATTACCATGTGTACAGACTCTTGTTGTAGAAGAAAAGCCCTCATGGAAAGAAAGGTATAAAGCCAGTCAAGTCGAAGCTTTTATATTTCTTAAGTTCATTTTTCTATTTCCCATTTTTCGTCCTCAAGAATGATACCATTGAGTTGGCGTCTTAAAAATTACAGGTGTGGTTGGGTGAAGTGGTTCACACCTATAATCCTGGCATTTTGGCAGGCCAAGGTGGGAGGACGTCTTGAGCCCAGGAGTTCGAGACCAGCATAGGCACATGGTGAAACCCTGTCTCTACAAAAATTTTAAAATTTAGCCAGGTGTGGTGGTATACCTTTGTAGTCCCAGCTACTCAGGAGGCTGATGTGGGAGGATTGCTTGAACCCAGGAGTTAGAGACCACCCTGGCTCAATCCTTTTTTTATTTTTATTTTTATTTTTTGAGATGGAGTCTCCCTCTGTCACCCAGGCTGGAGCACAGTGGTGTGATCTCGGCTCACTGCAACCTCTGCCTCCGGGGTTCAAGCAATTCTCCTGTTTCAGCCTCCCAAGTAGCTGGGAGTACAGGCGCATGCCACCATGCCCGGCTAATTTTTGTATTTTTAGTAGAGACAGGGTTACACCATATTGTTCAGGCTGCTTTCTAACTCCTGACCTCAGGTGATCCACCCACCTCGGTCTCCCAAAGTGTTAGGATTACAGGCGTGAGCCACCGGGCCTGGCCTGGCTCAACCCTTTTTAAGCCTGGGAAAAAGTTATTCCAAGAGTTGTAAATGCCGGGTGAATAGCTCCAATGCAACATTAATTTTTCTCACCAGAATGGATATGATTCCTTTATGTCTCTCTTCTACCAAATCACAGATGATCTTGTTGTTGAAATATTTAATTGGCTCCCACTAAAATGACAAAGAGGAATGAATTCTCCAAGAAATGTTTAGACGAGCATAAAAGTTGGTTTTAAACTGGTTTTCTAAAACATCTTTTTTCAAAATCTAGTTTTTATATTCAACCTTAAACAAATTATATTTTCTGAATATCAAAATAATTTCTCAGGAAATAAGCACAGAAGGCCTAAAAATTAATCCTCAGTACTAATCAGGAAAATCTCCAATGAAATAATACTTCAGTTAAATGTCTTTAGTGGTTGGGCACAGTGGCTCACACCTGTAATCCCAGTACTTTGGGAGGTTGAGGCAGGAAGATCACTTGAGTCCAGGAGTTCGAGCCCAGCCTGGGCGACATAGAGAGACCCTGTCTCTACAAAAAATAAAACAATTAGCCAGGCATGGTGGCATGTGCCTGTGGTCCCAGCTACTTAGGAGGCTGAGGCAGGAGGATCACTCAAGCCCAGGAGGTGGAGGCTGAAACCAGCCATGATTGTGCCACTGCACTCCAGCCTGGGCGACAGAGTGAGACCTTGTCTGAAAAAAAAAAATTAAAAAAAAAAAAAGTCTTTAGCTAGATTAAGAAATCAGATGAGGAGAAAACATCAAAATGTTTACCTCTATGCCTTCCATTTCATATTCTGCCTGTTCTGCTTTTAGAGTCCTCTCAATTAACAGTTGCTGGAGTTTCTCATTGCAGTAATTTATACAGAACTGTTCAAAACTAGAGATACAAAAGATTTAAGTAACTAAAGTTATATGAAGAGAACAATTTCTTTAAAAAAATTATATTTTTAGGGATGCTTTTTAATAAAGAAAAAGCAAAGTCCTTATTAATGAAATAATTTACTAAATAGATCATAAGAGTCAAGTGAAAATATATTTGCATTTTTATGGTTAGTCCACATCTAGGTTGGTCTGTGAATTAGAAACTATGTAAATCTAGAGACTTTCTGGGGACAGGGAAATCAATCTAGTAACATTAGCAAATGATTTAAATCTCAACTGAAACCTTAAAAAAGGGCAAAAGGCAGGTAGGTAGGTAATGACAAAACATACCCATTCTTGTCAAAGACTTCAAACCCATAGATGTCCAGTAATCCAATTACAGTTTTCCTGGTGAAATCCTGGTCAAAATAACACACCCCATTCATAATTAGATCTTTTCCTTTGTGCTACTCAAAACTCTGTTGCTGCTCCCCCAAACTGGGACTTGGTGCTAAAGCTCATGTCTCCTCTGTCTCCAACAATACAGAAAAACCTTTGGGTGGAAGTAATTTCCCCAGCCTGCTGCTGCTGCCTGCTCAGATCCCACTGCAGCTTCCATAGCCATCACCTGTGTAGTGAGACCTTCCCCTTCTGATTCACTTCTTTGCTTCAGGTGTCCTCAGCCTCCCAAGCCCATGTAAAATCAAAAAAAAAAAAAAAGAAGAAGAAAAAGGAGGAGGAGAAAAGGACCTATAGACAGACAAGAAGATGCCTATCCAAGTAAGAGGACCAAGTACCCTCAGGCCAGGGTGGGTATTTAAAGATAATGTATTTATTTCAGGCCGGGTGTGGTGGCTCACACCTGCAATCCCAGCACTTTGGGAGGCTGAGGCAGGCAGATCACTTGTGGCCAGGAGTTTGAGACAAGCCTGGCCAACATGGCAAAACCCCATCTCTACTAAAAAAATTACAAAAATTAGCCAGGCATGGTGGTGTACACCTGTAATCCCACTACTTGGGAGGTTGAGGCACAAGAATTGCTTGAACCCCGGAGGTGGAGGTTGCAGTGAGCCAAGATTGTGCCACTGCACTCCAGCCTGGATGACAAAGTGAGACTCCATCTCAAAAAAAAAAAAAAAAAAGATAATGTGTTTATTTAGTTTTAAAGGGACACAATTAAATACTCTGTATGAGTGTCCTAAATCACTGCCTCCAAAATCATCTTTTGTGTCCTACCTCCATGAATTTTGTCACATCCACATATCCCCTCCCCATCCATGTATCATTTCCTTAATTTTTAGCTTGGATTAAATCCCTTTTTTATTTAAATAATTCCACTTGAAAAGGAAACATGACTGAAGTGTAAGTTTGAAGGGCTATATTTTTTTCTTAAATATGTTAAAATATGCTTCTGTTGAAATTTTAAAAATGTCAGGTGAATATATTACTGTTGAAATGTAAAGATTTGTGGTGGTTCATGCCTATAATCCCAGCACTTTGGGAGGCAGCAGTGGGAAGATGGCTTGGGCCCGGGAGTTCGAGACCAGCCTGGACAACATATCAAGACCTCATCTCTACAAAAAAATTTTTAAAAATTAGCCGGGCATGGTGGTATGCAACTGTAGTTCCAGCTATTTGGGAGGCTGAGGTAGGAGGATTGCTTGAGCCCAGGAGCTGGAAGTTGCAAGTTATGATTGTACCACTGCACTCCAGCCTGAGTGACAGAGCAAGATACTGTCTCTAAAAATAAAAATAAAAAGTTTCTGTGTACACTTGAAGCTATCTGGCATACCACAAGCGCTATGCATAGCATGCTTTGGGACACATTGTATAAGTCATTCGGCATTCATTCATACTGTATGCTAGATATGGGAAATGTGAATAGGGAAAGACACCATCTCTGCCCATGAGGCACCCACAGTTCATTCTCCCTCCCAAATTCTTTAAAGAAACGATGATGATTATAAAACATCACCAGGTTAGCAAGAGCAAGGTATCCAAAATGCGTTGACCAACCTCGTTAACTAAGGAGGAATTGATTTTGTTGACCAGCCAAGTAAACGTTCGTCCATAAACAGCCTTCGCCATTGCATCTCTAGCGTAGACAGAGAGTTCTAGTGTCAATGGGCAGATCACCTGAAAAGAATAGCAAGGTGCATCACTATAGGTGGAAAAAAAGAAGCCCCCAGTGTTCAAAGAGGTCTTTTTTCTTAAGAAAAATAAATAAATAAAGAGACAGGGTCTCGCTCTGCTGCCCAGCCTGGAATGCAGTAGCTGGGACTACAGGTGCCCACCACCATGCCCCACTTTTTTTTTTTTTTTTTTGTAGAAATGTGGTCTAGCCATGTTGCCCAGGCTGGTCTTGAACTCCTGGGCTCAAGCAATCCTCCCACTGCAGCCTCCCAAAGTGATTACAGGTATAAGCCACCACACAGAGTCTTGAACTAGTGTTTGATGACGACTGGCAAAGGATACATGCTGGGAAGATGCTACTCTTGCCTTTGGTTCACACGATGGCGCTTTCTTGAGTGCCCATGTGTGCCAGGCACTGTGCTGGGCTGCCGAGATACAGCTGTAACCCAGACACACAGTCCTGACCTTCATGGGCACACAGTTCATTTGAAGGTAGGGAGGGATGGAGAGACATTCAAAGAATCACAGTCATGTTGAAAGGGCTACAAGGAGATACATATGGTGCTTTGAGGTAGAGGTGGGAGGATCAGAGAAGGCTCCTTGAGGAAGTGACCCCCAGGAAATGAAGGATGAAGAGGAGTTAACTAGATGAAGCATTGGGAACAGTGTTCCAGCAGAAGGAATAGCATGTGCAAAGACTCCTGTGGAGGGAGGACATAGGGAGTATGAGGTGTGGATTGCTAGCATTGGTGTGGTGGTGGTGATGGTGATGGCAGAAGATGAGGCAGAACACCCCGCAGGAGCTGGACCACACGGGGCCTGTTGAGCTAGGATCAAAGGTTTGGCCTCCCCTGAGGCCACCACCCTGCTGTTATCGGAGGGAGGCAGCAGCAGCAGGGAGGGCCGGCACATTTCCACCACCTAGAGCCATTTTTACCTCCTCAGTTTTGGCTTCAATTTTTCTGTGGGTGAGAGCTTCCAGAAGGACTGATGGGTGGACCCCCAGGAGCTGCATGTAAAAGAAATCCAAAATGCTATTCAGTGACGCAGTTTTACTTGTTTTTTATTTTTTAGAGACAAGGTATGGCTCTGTTGCCCACGTGGGAATGTGGTGGCACAATCATAGCTCATTGTAACTTTTTTTCAGACAAGGTCTCACTCTGTCATCCAGGCTGAGTGCAGTGGCATGATCTCAGCTCACTGCAAACTCCACCTCCCGGGCTGAAGTGATCCTCCCACCTTAGCCTCCTGAGTAGCTGGGACTACAGGTGTGTGCCACCATTCACAGCTAATTTTTTTTTTTTTTTTTTTTTTTTTAAGAGATAGAGTCTCACTACGTTGCCTAGGCTGGAGTGCAGTGGTATGATCATGGCTCACTGCAGCCTTGAATTTCTGGCCTCAAGCGATCCTCCTGCATTGGCCTCCCAAAGCACTGGGATCACAGGCATGAGCCATTGCGCCCGGCCTACTCACTAACTTATAAAGAGTTCATAGAGTATCCAGGCCCAGGGTTATCTGCCCAGACTGATCATTGTGCGTTATTACAAAACAGGCCACAATAGCTCCCTCAACCAACTGGCTTTTACTCCTGCCCTCTCCTTCAAACGCCCACTCTTTAAACCTCCTAACCAATATCAGCCAAAAGAGCATGGCACCAGATAGTTGGGCCTAACTGTGGGCAGCCAGCTGCCTTGCTCTTCTCTCCCACCCATCCCCCTCCTTCTGTCCTCTCCAAAAGAGGAACATCACCTTGGCTATCCACTTGATCTCGTGGGTGTCTGGGATAGTGGCACAGCCTTGGTCGTCTTCTTCAAAACCAATGTTCCCCAGGTGTAAGACACTGGCAATAATTCCAAAGAGATTCTAGGAACATGGGAAGTGTTCAGAGACAGGAGATCAGGACAGGGAAAGAGAATGGTGGCCGCCTAATTGATACATGTCATTAGTGGAGACACCCGAAGGAAAAATGCCCCCCATCCCAATTCTACACCTGAGCTCACAGAACCAAGCCCTCCTCCTTCCCCAGAAATCAGCCCTGTTATTCACTTCAGGTGCTAAGGGAAACAGCCTCACTCAGTGTCCAGCACGAAACACTTTATTTTCATATAACAACAAATATATAAATGGATTTTTCATAAAATAAACCACTTTTATAAAATATTTTATGGCCAGGTGCGGTGGCTCACGCCTGTAATCCCAGCACTTTGGGAGGCCGAGGCGGGCAGATCACCTGAAGTCAAGAGATCGAGACCATCTGGCCAACATGGTGAAACCCCATCTCTACTAAAAACACAAAAATTAGCTGGGCGTGGTGGCGTGTGCCTGTAGTCCCAGCTACTTGGGAAACTGAGGCAGTAGAATTGCTTGAACCTGGGAGGCGGAGGTTGCAGTGAGCCGAGATAGCGCCATTGCACTCCTGCCTGGCGACAGAGCAAGACTGTCTCAAAAGAGGAAAAAAAAAATTTATAAAATACTTTCTAAAATAAACCTCATTAATGAACCCATTTAATTTTCAAATAACATTATCTAGCTATCCATCCATCTATCCTTTTTTTAAGAGACAAGGTCCTGCTCTGTCACCCAGGCTGGAATGCAATGGTGCCATCATAGCTCACTATAGCCTCAACCTCCTGGGCTCAAGCGATCCTCCCACCTCAGCCTCCTGAGTGGCTGGGACTACAGGCATGCACCACCATGCCTGGCTAATTTTTAAAATTTTTTTGTAGAGGCAGAGTCTCACTATGTTCCCCAGGCTAGTCTCAAACTCCTTGCCTCAAGTGATTTCTCCACCTCAGCCTCCCAAAGCATCAGGATTACAGGTGTGAGCCACTGCACCTGGCCTCAAATATAGATGTTTTTAAATTACATTCTGGGCCTTGAAAGACTGATAGTTTAACAATCAAAATGAAAAAAAAAAGATTAAAAGATGTAAAAACAAAGTGTTTATAAATTCTACAATTTGTTCCAGTTTGTGCCAAAACAGAAGCCTCAATAAATGAGAATCTTGTAATTCTATGGCATCTAAATTGTTGAGACTGGACTTACTTAACAAGAGAAAAAAACCCGACTCTTCCTCCTTGCACACAATATTAGGAAAACTTAGGGTTGCCAGATAAAGGAACCCACAGTTAATATTTGAATTACACTAAAAAATTAATGTAAGTTTGAAAGTTTGCCCACATGCAATAATTGGAACATGATTATACTAAAAAATTCTTCACTGTTTATCTGAAATTCATATGTAACTGGGCATCCTGTATTTTTGTTTTTGTTTTTTTGAGACGCAGTCTCGCTCTGTCACCCATGCTGGAGTGCAGTGGCACGATCTCAGCTCACTGCAACCTCCACCTCCCGGATTCAAGTGATTCTCCTGCTTCAGTCTCCAGAGTAGCTGGGATTACAGGTGCCTGCCACCACACCTGGTTAATTTTTGTACCTTTTTAGTAGAGGCAGGGTTTCACCATGTTGGCCAGGCTGGTCTCAAACTCCTGACCTCAAGTGATCCGCCCGCCTTGGCCTCCCAAAATGCTGGAATTACAGGTGTGAGCCACCGCACCCGGCTGCATCCTGTATTTTTATTTGTTGAATCTGGCCACTGTATTCTGCAAACACCAAGAAATCAGGAATGTTTCCTCAGTCCCGGGGGAACTATCAGTTCTGCTGCAAAAGCACATACCTCAAGGTCAGCTTCAGTAAAATCAATGACAGAAAAGGCATTGAAAACAGTTTTCCAGTCATTCTTGTCATTAATGGATGACTCTTTGGCACAATGACCCTGTTGACAAAAAGTTTGAGTCACTTAATATCATTTTTATAGGGGCAATTAAGCATGTCTATTCCTCTCTGAAGATGCAAAAGCTAGTCCTATAATGTACTGAATTGCGAATAAAAAATAGGTTTTACTCTAAATTGTCTAGCATGTAATGATTTGACAACTGTTGCTTTTTTTCAAATTTATTTGGAATTTTGTTTAAAAATCTCTGTCCTGGGAAAACATTCCAAGTTACATGTAAGTGGTATATCTTTTTGTATGTGTTTTTAAACATAGTTTTCTTATCATTTTTGCTAAATAAATTGAAGCTGTTTGTCTCAAGAAATATCTGCTGAAATATGCAGGGATATTAAAGTGCTTAAAATCAGAAACTCCTGACTCACTTAGAGACTGCCAACAAAAATTTCACCGCAGGACTAGATGAAAGAAGCCTTTCCCGCAAGGAAATAAAAGGCTAGCATTTAGAGAAACAGAGGTTTTGTGAAAATGATCACAAGCAGAGATTTTCCCCATGAACTCCAGAGGTTGTCTTTTAAATAACAGACTGATTTAAAGAGAAAACGTTCTAGACAAATGTTTTTTATTATTTTGCTTTTGTGGTACAGGGTGTTCCTAGTTTCCTAATTATCTGAAGATCTGTTTTCTTAAAAGATTTCTTCATTGCATGGGGGAAATCAGATGTGTCATACCATGAAAATATCTCCTAGTGAAGTGGCCAATATAAAATTTGCAACCTCACAAACCTTCCCGCACAACCAGCAACATCTGCTCGTGCCCCCGAAGGGATGGGTCTTTGCAAATCAGTCCCTCTCCAAAGCCTGTTGGTTTGAAAGCAGTGCAAATATACTACAAAGTGAAGCCATAAAGTTTACCAAAGTTATGAGAGATCATGAAATTGGTTTTAAAATAATAGTGGCAAATTGCTAGACTCATTTCCAAAGCCCCTGATGTATAAAGATCTAGTTGAATTAATGTGGCCAGAAAAAAATCGACAGGAATAAAGAAAGACATGATATATTCTAAAAGAGAATGATTTATCAAAGGGTTAGAGAAGCCTTTGGGAAAATGGATGAAGCCCTCAAATATTTTTACAAATTGACCCTTTCTGATCATGCTATGGGAATACAAACATGATGTGACCATACAGCTTTGTTGGGAAAATTAAGCCCTCCAAAAAGAAAAAAAATCACATTTGGTTTATTCTTTGTTCTAGTAATTAGTTCAGAGCTTGCTTAGTATAAAATTAGATTATGAGATTCTTTTTATTAGTTACCTTCATTTTTCTTTTTTATTTCTATTTTTAAAATACATTTAGAGATGGGGACTTGCTATATTGCCCAGGCCGGTCTTAAACTCCTGGACTCAAGCGATCCTCCTGCCTTGGCCTCCCAAAGTGCTGGGATTACAGGCGTGAGCCACCATGCCCCAGCCTGCCTTCATTTTTCAAGGTGCACTTTTGTCAAGCCTTCTTTTCTTCCATGATTTCTAGAAAGTGTTGATCCTCATTTTATGAGATTCATTGTATAAGACCTCGTTTTCTCTCTTAAATGACGCCTTCATCTACATTCTACAAGGTGGCCTCCATTCAAAGCCAGGCCAAGTGAGAAGAGAAAAATAAAAAAATGTTGGGACTAAAAAGGTGTTAATGACATCAAATGCTGAGAAGTGCCGTACAATCTGCGCATTGTAGAACGCTAGGGCAGGCTGCAGAAAAACAAATATTGCAAGGTTATATTCTGACAGTCAATTTTATAACACTAGACCCTAGGCTTGCTTATAGGAATAGCTTGAACTATTTCTGTAAGGTGGTGTGTTCATTTGGCAGCAAACATTTGTCAAGGTGGAAGGCAGGAATGCGGGAAAAGATCTTTTAAAAGTAGTTCACAGTGGCTCGCGCCTGTAAACTCAGCACTTTGGGAGGCCGAGGCAGGCGGATCTCTCGAGCTCAGGAGTTTGAGACCAGCCTGGACAACATGGAGAAACCCTGTCTCTACAAAAACTACAAAAATTAGCGAGGCATGGTACCTCACGCCTGTAGTCCTAGCTACTTGGGAGGCTGAGATGGGAGGATCACTTGAGCCCAGGAGGTCAAGGCTGCAATGAGCTATTATTATGCTACTGCACTCCAGCCTGGAGGACAGAGTGAGAACCTGTCCCAAAAAAAGAAAAAAAAAAGTAGTTTGAAAGCAGAATGAGATAGCATAGGTTTGAGACATAGTTGGACAGTGAGTTTCTATCACATCCAGATCAGCACTCCTCACTTTGGCTGTACACTAAATCACCAGGAGGACATTTAAAATAATTCTGATGCCCAGGTCCTACCCCAGGCCAATGAAATCTGAATCTCTGGAGGGTATGGCCCAGGCGTTTGTGTTTTTAAAGGGCTCTTCAGGTGATTCTAGTTTCAGCCAGGGATGAGAACCACTTACCTAGACGTTGGTTACTTTACCAAGGTGATATAGCTGCCAGGCATAAGAGGAGATGGATTAGATTGCTTGTGATACATATATATATATATCGAGAAATCAGCCAATAGGACACATAGCAGGATGGTAATAGAATGTCTCAAACATCCTACAGCAGCCCGTATAAACACCTCTGATCCCCTGCTCCAAAGAGTCACCAAAGCCAGGTGCTGGTCTTCCTACCTGTGAGAGGTATTTATACAGCTGGGGATCTCGCTCGAGTCCCAGGTAAGCCAGGCGCTCCTCTTCGCCACCTGCCAGCAGCTGGTAGAAGATGTGGAAATTCCGCTCACCTTCGTTTTGGTAGACAACTCGGGACTTCTCTATCAAGTAACTGATGATATGCCCACCTACGGGAATGCCCTTCAAAACAGAACAAAAATTGCAACAGTGACAACAATCAAACCACTCTCTTCCTGGCATCTCCTGATGGCCTGAAGTTCTAACTTTGAATGAAGTCTGATCTATCAATCTTTTTTTTGGACATACCAATCTTCTATCATTAGTATTTCCTGGGTTCTGTTTACAAAAATTTTTGCTTACCCCAAGAAACTATCATGAAGATAGTTTGTATGTCTTTTTCTAGAAGCATGATTGTTTAGGATAATGATCCCTCACTATTTAATTTTTGTATATGGAGAGGGGTAGTGGTCAAAGGTCTTTTTATTCATGTTGATATCCAGTTGATCTGTGCCATTTATTGGAAAGATGATCTTTTCTCTACTGAATCATAGTGATGGTTTCGTTGTAAGTCAGCTGACTGTACATGTGAACTCTATCCTTTCTGGACTTTATTCTGATCCATTGTCTTCTTTATCTATCCTTGTGTCAATATCACACTGTCTTAATTAATATTTTCAATAATATATCCAATAAAGGATTTTTATTCCAGAATATATAAAGATTCTTGCAAATCAATAGGAAAGAATTGACAACCCAATTAAAAATGGGCAAAAGACCTGAATGGAAAAGAAAGCCTTTAAGTGGCCAAGAAGCAAAATGTCATTAATCACCAGGGAGATACAAACTTAAATCACAGTGAAAAACCACTATATCCCACCAGAATTTCTCAAAAGGATGAACAATATAAATGTTGGCAAGGGTATGGAGCAATCGGAACCATCATTAATTATCCTAACGCTGCTTTGCTGGTAAGAACCCCACAATTCCACTTCTTTAATCCAATATAAACCTACTAAAGGGCATGTGCAAGGATGTTCAAAGTGCTATATGTCACGGTCCCAAATTGCAAACAGCCCAAATGTCCATCAAAAGTAGAACGGATAAGTTGTGACATAGTCATATAATCAAAAAGTGAACAACTGCTACATGCAAGGACATGGATGAATCTGACAGATACGTTGATTGAAAGAAGCCAGGCACAAAAAAGAACATACTGTGTAATTTCATTCATATGCACTTCAATGACCAGTGAAATGAACCTGTGATCACAGTGGGCAGTGGGAAGGGGGAGTGTGTTGGGGAAGGGCAGGAAAAGCTTTTGGATGTTAGAATTTTTAAGAGATAGGGTCTTGCTCTGTTGCCCAGGCTGGAGTGCTGTGGCCTGATCATGGCTCATTATAACCTCAAATGCCTGGACTCAAACAATTCTCCCACCTCAGCCTCCAAAGTAACTAGGACTATAGGCGTGCACCACTGTTCCTTGCTATTTTGTTTTTGTTTTTTGTAAAGGCAAGGTCTCACTATGTTGCCCAGGCTGGTCTTGAACTCCTGGACTCAAGCAATCCTCCCACCTCGGCCTCCCAAAGTGCTGGGATTACAGGTGTGAGTCACCATGCCTGACCTTCAGATGCTAGCATTTTTTTTTTTTTTTTTTTTTTTTTTTTTTTTGAGACAGAGTCTCACTCTCTTGCTCAGGCTGGAGTGCAGTGGCACAATCTGGGCTCACTGCAACCTCTGCCTCCCAAGTTCAAGTGATTCTCATGCCTCAGCCTCCCAAGTAGCTGGGACTACAGGTGTGCGCCACCACGCTCGGCTAATTTTTGTATTTTTATTAGAGACAGGGTTTCACCATGTTGGCCAGGCTGGTCTCGAACTCCTGACCTCGGGTGATCCACCCACCTCGGCCTCCCAAAGTGCTGGGATTACAGGTGCGAGCCACCAGACCTGGCCCGGATGCTAGAAATTTTTATGTCTTGATCTGGGTGGTGGTTACAGAGGTGGACACATACATAAAAATTCACTGGGCTATCCCCATGTTTTACAGCCTTTTCAGTATATGTGTTGAAGTTCCAAAAAAAATTTTCAAATACACATAGCTATTACATTTCTTTCCAAATCCACTCCACCAGAGGCCCACATCCCAGCCTCTGGGAAATCCTTGAGCCAGTTTGTCCTCATCATTGAGCTCCATGCTCATACAGCTGCTGCTCCCCCATGTGTCATTTTACCATTTGGAATTATGAGCCCTTGAGAATTCTGCCTTCCTTTCCTGTTTACCTTAGCCCCACTTCTGTGTCTAACACAGCCATGCTCATTCACTTACGCATTGTCCATGGCTGCTTTCATGCTACAAGAGTGGACTTGGGTCATTGTGACTGTATAGCTGAATGGCTCACAAAGCCTAAAATATTTACTATCTGGCTGTATCCGAAAAAGAGTGCTAGCCTCTGCCAGGTAAGCAGGTATGCCTAAACAATATGTTGTTTACTTGCATCTTTTTTTTGAGATGAAGTTTCGCTCTTGTTGCCCGGGATCCAGTGCAGTGGTGCCAACTGCAACCTCCACCTCCCAGATTCAAGCAATTCTCCTGCCTCAGCCTTCCGAGTAGCTGGGATTACAGGTGCACACCACCATGCATGGCTAATTTTTTGGTTTTTTTTGTTTGTTTGTTTGTTTGTTTTTTAAGAGATGGGGTTTCACCATGTTGGCCAGGCTGGTCTTGAAATCCTGACCTCAGGTAATCCACCCACCTTGGCCTCCCAAATTGCTGGGATTATAGGCATGAGCCGCTGCGTCCAGCCCTTGTGATTTGTTTTTAAGCTTAATGGAAAAAATGACATCATGCTGGCATACAGTATGTTCCCAAGACCCATCCACATGAGGTGTAGCTGTGGTTCATTTGCTCTCTGCAGTGTAATGCCTGATGGTGTGAACACACAACAATGTAATCATTCTCCTGTCGATGGACATTTCAGTTCTCTCCAGATGTGTTGGTGGTGTTCAATCCATTTACTTGCTCATGATGTTGAGCAGCTCTCTTATGGACATGCTTACGCATCTGTACAGATATCTCTGGGAGAGGGATGGTTGTACCTTAGATTATGTTTTTTCAGCTTCCTAAGATAGCGTCATATCTCTGGTACAACCCATTATTTTCCAATAATTTTCCAATATTTTACACCCCACCAGCAATGTGTAAGAATTCCTTATGATCCATATCTTCATCAACACCTGGTATAGATCAGACTTTTTAGTTTTTGCCCATCCAGATGGTATAAAACGTTATCTCATTGTGGTCTTTATTTGCATTTCCTAAAACTAGCACTAACCCTGGATATTTTTTTAAATGGCTTGAGCCAAAAAATACCATTCTCCCCTTAAGGGGCCTTGGCTTGGGTTCCGTCACTGGCAAAATAAGGGGTCCCCATGAACCAGTAATAGGAGCTTCAGTGTACCTGAAAATCAAATTGTATATCCATGTATTTCCCAAATCTGCTGGAGTTGTCATTCCGGAGCGTTCTGGCATTTCCAAAAGCCTTGGAATACAAAGTGTCATTCACTGTCATTTAAGCTCACCATGCGTGTCAAATTCCTGACCCCAAATAATACACTTATTACGAAAATGGAGGAGAGAGAGCGGAAGGAGCCAGGGAGGAAAGGCATGCTTTATCTTCTAAGAAGGAATCGCTAACTATAGAGAATTTAATGCCAAACACTAGATATGGACCCGGGGAGAAAAGGGGAACAATATCTTCTTCCTAGAATCCAATCTAGGAGTATATTGGAAATGGTCTCAGGAGGGGTACATAGAACCCTAGCCCCATGCTGTTCTAGAAGTCACAGTTGACAGCTCCCATCACCAGACCCCTTTTTATATCACGTTGTTCTGCTCAAAGGGTCCACTGGGAAAATTCCTTCAACTATAAACATCTTCATTTATAGAAAGGGCCACAAAAACAGAGGAGAAATGACTTGTTCAGCAAGTCAGTGAATTGCAATAGTGGAAGTAATCATAACCAAAATAATTTTAACTCAATAATAAGAAAACTATTAATAAATAATACATTATTTTTGGTGCTTCCTAATTCTGCTGTGTGCTTTTTGTGCATCTGTTTCACTTAATCCTCAAAACTTCTTAGGCTGGGTGTGGTGGCTCACGCCTGTAATTACAGCACTTTGGGAGGCTGATGCAGGCAGGTCACCTGAGGTCAGGAGTTCGAGACTAGCCTGGCCAACATGGCGAAACCCCGTCTCTACTAAAAATGCAAAAAATTAGCTGGGAATGATGGTACATGCCTATAGTCCCAGCTACTTGGGAAGCTGAAGCAGGAGAATCGCTTAAACTCAGGAGGAGGAGGTTTCTGTGAGCCAAGATTGTGCCACTGTACTCCAGGCCTGGGTGACAGAGAGAGACACTGTCTCAAAAAAAACAAAAAACAAACAAACAAAAAAACAAAACAAAAACCAAATGTCTTAAAAGGTAGGTACTATAAGCAGACCCATTCAACAAATGGGGAAATGGGCTTAGTTCCAGGTCACAACCTTAACTGTGACGCTATCTGTGTGACCCCTTTTCTTAACAGTGACCTGCCCATTTTGACTGACCTGCCCAGACAGGATTTGTCTCACTTAGTGACCTCCCTGGAACTCCCTTCGATTGGTCCCCAGAGATCGCTTACCTCCAGCACTGGGTTGGAGAGCAGCAGTCTGTCACGGGCTATTTGTAGTGACTGGGTCATTGGGCAGGTCACTGCAAAATACTGGAGAATTTTCTTGGAGGCCTCCGTTTTCCCTGCCCCACTCTCTCCAGAAATGAGGATGAAATGGTTATTTAGTTCAGAGCACATCATTCGGTAAGCGTTGTCAGCTATAGCGTAGCTGGAGGAGGAGTGAGACAGAAACAAATTGGTTTTAATGGTACTTCCCTTGACTCTGACACCCACCAAAGAAGAAAAATGAGGTGCTCCATCTCCAGGAAGCCACATCCGGACTGTGGTACAAGGACAATGAGCTCAAACACATATCAAACCCTTTCCATAGGCAGGGCACAGTGGCTCATGCTTGTAATCCCAGCACTCTGGGAAGCTGAGGCGGGTGGATCACTTGAGGTCAGGAGTTCGAGACTAGCCTGGCCAACATGATGAAACCCCCTCTGTACTAAAAAAAAAGATACAAAAATTAGCCAGGTATGGTGGTGCACGCTTGTAATCCCAGCTACTCGGGAGGCTGAGGCAGGAGAATTGCTTGAACCCGGGAGGCAGAAGTTGCAGTGAGCCAAGATTGCGCCATTGCACTCCAGCCTGGGCAACAGAGCAAGACTCTGTCTCAAAAACACCAAAAACAACAACAACAAAACAAACAAACAAAAAACAAAACAAAAAAACCCAAACCCAAAAAACAAAAAAACAAAAAATTCTCTACCACGACCCACTGACTAATCAAATATAGAGTGTACTAGATATCAAAACTCAAATAATAGAAGAGTTAAAAGGAAGAATTTGAGCAGTAATTTTTTTTTTTTTTTTTTGAGATGGAGTCTCGCTCTGTCGCCCAGGCCAGAGTGCAGTGGCACGATCTGGGCTCATTGCAACCTCTGCCTCCCAAGTTCAAGCGATTCTCATGCCTCAGCCTCCCGAGTAGCCGGGATTATAGGTGCGCACTACCACGCCCAGCTAGTTTTTTTATTTTTAGTAGAGACATGGTCTCACCATGTTGGTCAGGCTGGTCTGGAACTCCTGACCTCGTGATCCACCTGCCTCAGCCTCCCAAAGTGCTGGGATTACAGGTGTGAGCCACCGCGCCTGGCCTGAAAATATTTTTTAAAGTTCACCAAATTTATGTTTTTAATCCATCAACATGTTTTATAAGAATAAGCCAGCTACTAAGTTATATCTCCAAGAGACGTTCTATTAACTGTAGGTGAAAATAACAATCTTGTCTAAATACTAAATAATTCGATTCAATAAACAGAATAAGATCTCATGTATTTTTTCCCTCAAAACCTAGAATACTAAAAATGGAGTGGCAGGAAACCAAAGAGATTAACAAACTTCAGTGATATCTTTAGGACAAGAGGTAAAACTATGAGAAGCGCTTTATCTTCAAGATCAGACACCAAAGCATGAAGGTAGCCCAGGAATATAACCCGAATACGAGGCAGAGTTCCAAAGCCATTTCGGCTTTTAATACATGGTGGTGGCTGGGCATGGTGGCTCACACCTGTAATCCCAGCACTTTGGGAGCCTGAGGCAGGCAGATCGCTTGAGCCCAGGAGTTCGAGACCAGCATGGGCAACACACTGAGACCCTGCCTCTACAAAAATTACAAAAATTAGCCAGGGTGGTGGTGTGTGCCTGTAAGTCCTGGCTACTTAGGAGGCTGAGGTTGGAGGATCACCTGAGCTCTGGGAGGTAGAGGCTGTAGGGATCCATTATTGTGTCACTGCTCTCCAGTCCGGGTGACAAAGCGAGACCCTGTCTCAACATATATACGGCGGTGATGCAGAAAGGCTCATAAGTGCCTTAGAAAGTGGAATAGCTCAGTCACCAAGACAACAGAGGCAGAATCTAAATATTAGCCTAGAAGTCAAGAGGGAGAAAAACTAGAAAATTCAGCAAAGCCTGGGCAAGAAAAAATTGCTCATCTTTCCTTCTTTTTGGTAGTTGTTGTTTTGAATGTTAAATAACTATTAGAAAGTTTGGCCAATTAGGCATAGTGACAAACAAACAGCATTATTTAGCAGAAAATATGGGTTATACATTATTTTCAAATACAAGGGAAATTATTTAAAATGGTAAGGTTTCAAGGCCTAAAAATGTCCTCAAGTTTGTGAAAACTGATATCGAAGTGGTTATATTTTCTAGCTTCTGTGAAATGGCTCTAGAAACTCTGAATTAGTGTGTAACTAACCAGTAATCTCTAACTACAGGCAAATTTTTATTTCAGTCCCTTTTAATTAACTTCTGAATTAAATGAGAAATCTAAACAGATTGTTTTTGACAGCGTCAGTTACATGTTAAGAAGGAAACATGGTGTTTGGAGACAAGAGATCTGAGTTCAGGTGAATAATTCTACCCCGTCAGCTTATAGTGTTACATAAAAACAAATTCTGGCCATACTGCAAGCGAGTATGTATTTTCAAAAATTTGCATAAAACAGAATAAAATGTTATGTACTAAAAATATAATCACCCTCTACAAATTATTATTACCATAATAATTATACATAGGGGAGAGGAATGAAGAAATTTGCACCTCTTAAGCTTCCACAGCCCTGGGAAGTTTCTACCAATGAGCAGTCTTCTTAGCCGCTATGATACTCAGGCACCAGTAGACGGCACTATAGCAACCCTCTTCCCGGAGAAGACATCTCTCCAGCCACACTCAAATTTCTCAGCAGTTACACAAAGGTTGCACCTCTTTTCATATTTAAGCTGAGACTCCATAAAGACCCTCCTAAAGTTTTCTACTACTTTGGAAGACTTACTTCACAAGAAGGCAAAGGCCTAAATGAGGTACAGAACCTAATAAACATGCATCAAGGATTTAGATGGATGGATGGACATATCGATGGATAGGTAGGTAGGTGGATAGGTAAATGGATGGATGGATAGGTGGATGGATGGATATGTGGATGGATGGATAGATAGGCGGATGGATAGGTGGATGAATGGATGGGTGGGTGGATGGATGGATGGATGGATGAATGGACGGACAGATGCATGGTGAGAAGGAAGGAGAGAGAGGAAGGGGAAAAAGAAAAATCCTCCTAGTGATGATCCTGTGGATGCTACTTACACATGTGGTGGCAGTTCAAAGAAATTGACCCCTTGATAAAGTTCCATCTGGCTCACAGTGTAGATTCCGAGCTCCTGGTATGGATTCACGGACACAAGGAGGGTACCAATATATGTCTAGAGAAATGGACCAAGCACAAGTGAGGAATTCTGGGGTGCAAGAGACTGTCACACATGATGATCCCCATGTGTTCATTCCACATGGAGGATTTAAAATGATAAATCAGGCAGGGTCTCTGCTGGGAGCTTACATGGTGGGTGTATGAGGGAGACAGCAGACAAACAGCTGAGGAATGAAGACAGCTGCAGGAAGAAATCAGTGTTAAGAAAGGTGTACATGGCTGGGCGCGTTGGCTCATGCCTGTAATCCCAGTACTTTGGGAGGCCGAGGCGGGCAGATCACAGGTTAGGAGATCGAGACCATCCTGGCTAACATGGTAAAACCCCATCTCTACTAAAAATACAAAAAATTAGCCGGGCATGGTGGTGCACGCCTGTAGTCCCAGTTACTCGGGAGGCGGAGGCGGGAGAATCTCTTGAACCCAGGAGGTGGAGGTTGCAGTGAGCCGAGATCAGCCACTGCACTCCAGCCCTAGTGACAGAGCGAGACTCCGTCTCAAAAAACTAACTAAATACATAAATAAAAAGAAAGGTATACATAGCATAACGAGGGTACAAACAATAAAGGCAGGCCATATTAGCAGGCATGGGGAAGTCGTCGTCGTCGTCTTTCTTCTTTCCCTTCCTCCTGCTCTTCCTCTTTTTTTTTTTTTTTTTTTTTTGAGACGGAGTCTCACTTTGCTGCCCAGGCTGGAGTGCAGTGGCTCGATCTTGGCTCATTGTGACCTCTGTCTCCCGGGTTCAAGTGATTCTCCTCAGCCTCCTATAGCGGGGATTACAGGCATGCACCACCATGCCCAACTAATTTTGTATTTTTAGTAGAGATGAGGTTTCACCATGTTGGCCAGGCTGGTCTTGAACTCCTGACCTCAGGCGATCTGCCTGCCTCAGCCTCCCAAAGTGCTGGGATTACAGGCGTGAGTCACCGCGCCTGGCCGGGAAGACTTCTTTAAAGGAGGTGACACCTGAGCAGAGCTTGAAGGATGAGGAGCCAGCTGTGAACAAAGTAGGCAGGAAGGGCATTTCAGGCTGAAGGGATACATGAGGCAGGCTAGGGGCATGAGAGGCCATTGTGGTTGAAGCCCGAGTGAGGGCAGAATGGAGACTAGCAAGAGAGGATGTCGAAGATGGAGCAGGCTCAGATCATACAGTCTCTGTGGGCTCCCATGAGGAATTGGGGTTTTATTCTAAATGCAGTGTATGGCAGAGATACCACCCTCCCCTACTGAAATGAAATACCTGCCCTACAAAGATTTCATGATGAAAATGCCAAAAGCAATTGTAACAAAAGCAAAAATTGACAAACGGGATCTAATTAAACTAAAGAACTTCTGCACAGCAAAAGAAACTATCACCAGAGTGAACAGGCAACCTACAGAATGGGAGAAAAGTTCTGCAACCTATCCACCTGACAAAGGTCTAGTATCAAGTCTACAAGGAATTTAAACAAACTTACAAGAAAAAACAATCCCATTAAAAAGTGGGCAGAGGAAATAAACAGACACTTCACAAAAAGAAGACATACATGCAGCCAACAATCATATGAAAAAAAGCTCAACACCACCGATCATTACAGAAATGCAAATCCAAACCACAATGCGATATCATCTCACACCAGTCAGAATGGCGATTATTAAAAAGTAAAAAAACAACAGATGCTGGCAAGGCAGTGGAGAAAAAGGAAGGCTTTTACACTGTTGGTGGAAGTGTAAATTAGTTCAACCACTGTGGAAAACAGTGTGGCGATTCCTCAAAGATCTAGAGGCAGAAATACCATTTGACCCAGCAATCCCAAAGAAATATAAATCATTCTATTATAAAGATACATGTACACGTGTGCTCACTGCAGCACTATTTACAACATCAAAGACATGGAATCAACCCAAATGCCCATCAATGATAGACTGAATAAAGAAGATACAGTGCATATACACTATGGAATACTATGTAGCCATAAAAAGGAACGAGATCATGTCCTTTGCTGGGACATGGAAGTAGCTAGAAGCCCTTATCCTCAGCAAACTAATGCAGGAACAGAAAACCAAACACTGCATGTTCTTGCTAATAAGTGGGAACTAAATGATGAGGACACATGGACACATTTGTGGGGGGTGGGGAGGGGGGAACAACACACACTGGGGCTTGTTGCAGAGGACAGAGAGCATCAGGAAGAATAGCTAATGCCTGCTGGTCTTAAAACCTTGGTGATGGGTTGATCTGTGCAGCAAACCACCACAGCACGTTTACCTATGTAACAAACCTGCACATCCTGCACGTGTACCCCTGAAGTTAAAAGTTGAAGACACAAAAAAAGAGAAATACCTCCCTAAACTATTACATGAATGGATAACTTTAAGAGGGGAGCACGTAACCTGATTTATGGTTCTTTAAGGTCTCTCTGGCATTGAGTGAAAATAGGATGGGTGGGCCAGGCTCAGTGGCTCACACCTGTAATCCCAGGACTCTGGGAGGCTGAGGCAGGTGGATCACCCAAGGTCAGGAGTTTGAGACCAGCCTGGCCAACATGATGAAACCCCATCTCTACTAAAAATACAAAAAAATTAGCCAGGCGTGGTGGCGGGTGCCTGTAGTCCCAGCTACTTAGGAGGCTGAGGCAGGAGAATTGCTTGAACCCGGGTGGCGGAGGTTGCAGTGAGCCAAGATCAGGGCCACTGCACTCCAGCCTGGGCAACAGAGTGAGACTCCATATGAAAAAGAAAAAAACAAACAAACAAGAAAATAGGATGGGTATACCTACAAACCTTCTAAAATTGGGCAAAACACTCCCGCTACTGGCACTTATATTCCTAGATTTCAACATTAAACTCTACTCATATTCAAGTTTTTCAAGTACTTACTTATATTTATTATATAACCACTAACATAAGGCTTTTGAAATACAATTATGAATAAACAAAGAGCTCCAAGCTCTTACATAGAAAAAAAATTAATGTACTCCTTGGAAAATACATCTGGTATTCTCAGATTTTCAATGTGTAGCTGTTTCAAATACAGGACGCACTAAAGTATATATTAAGATTATGCTAAAATAGCTGGGTGTGGTGGTGTGTGCCTGTAATCCCAGCTACGTGGGAGGCTGAGGCAGGAGGAGGGCTTGAACCCAGGAGTTCAAGACTAGCCTGGGCAACTTAGCAAGACCTAACTCAAAAAAAAAAAAAAAAAAAGATTACACTAAAATCGTTCTCCAATCTCCAGGACAAAACCAAAGCAAAGCAGTTTCACTAAAACCCCATATTACTTCAATCAGTAGAAATTCAGGGTGGAAGATAATTTCTGAAATTTATCCATTCAAATCAGAAACATTTAGCTTAATCGCAATGATCCTGTCATGCCATTTGTACTTCTCTGTACCATGCTATTTTTTCCTTTTCCTGTACATAAAATTAGTTTTTCTATTTCTACAATTAAGGGTTATAATTCTGAAAGTTAGGCTCTGGGATACGTACTCTAAGAAACACCTTGTTTACTTCTTCTGGTATCCTTCGTTTCAACATATAGATTAAGTCACGGGCACCATTACAGACAAAATAGCTATAAGACAATTGTTTTTAAACCGCTTCTGACTGTCTAATTTACTCTTGGCAAAAGCTAATAAAATCTCAAAAAATTAAATAATTTTAATAAAACCCACGACACACACAGGGACACTATGAAGTTTACCCTAGAGGAATTTACCTGAAAAATGACCCTCAAATCAGAGTGTGGTGATAAATGGGAATTTAACAAAAACTGGCTTTTGAATAAAAACTAGATGTGACAAGATCAATCTGAGAAGAGTTTGGTAAGTGCTGCATTCTCGACCCTTGACCATTCGTGGGGTGTGGTGGACAGCTCTTATTTTTGCCTGCTTGGTATCTCTGCCCCTTTCTCCCAACAGAGTCCTTTGGGGAACCCTCTTCCTCAGCTCTCTGTCTATACAGTCCAGGGCTCCAACTCCACCCCTCACCTTCAGGGGCAGGCCTGGTAAGAGCCTGGCCAATCAGAATAGTCTTCATTTCTAGCCATGGGATTGGTTCAGAGACAGGCACATGACCAAAAGTGGGCCAATCAGAGCTGATCAATGTCAGCTTGGGCCATTTACTAGAGCTTATCCCCAGAGGATGGGCTCGCTTCTCCGCGGCAATCCTAAGCTGATAAAATGACAGCCTGGATCTGAGGGCAACCATCTTGCTGCCATGCACTTGAGAAAGAAATGGATGCCTAAGAAAGCAGAGCAGAGATGGAGAAGGAGTCGCCAGACATTGTCTGAAACCCTAGATCTAGTCCCGGGACCTACAGTTACAGACATGGACAGATTCCCTTTAGTGACTTAGGCTGGTGTAAGTTGGGCCTCTGTCACGGGCAGCCATAAACGTCTTAGCACAAAGGATCGAAGTGCATCTAAGAGTGGCGCCTCAGTATCTCCCTTTAATGTCTAACCTAATAGAGTGCTATTATTCACACTCATCAAAGTCGTGAAGGCAAGAAGGGAACAACCACCCTAGAAAAACAGCTGAGAAGTGTGTCACGTTACATATATGAGGTTCTCGCTGAAACGCTTGCGGAGGTTGTCGACAAAGGCAGATTCGCTGGTGTACGCGTCCAATAGCACAAAATCCTGAACCCCGACCTTGTCTCGGGCAGTCAGCGCCCCTTCCATGTGCAGACGGATGTGTTTCCTCCTCACGTCTTCTTTCTACGGGAAATAGAACATTCTTCAGCAGCTCATCTATTTGGTAATATCTATTACACGTCTAATGTATGGAAATAACAAGATGCTAAACCCTGGGATAGTAGAGAGCCAGCATTAAATTATGCCGTCTTAGAGTTTACAATATGGTTGGGGGTACAAGATCATAATCATAAAAAATAGGAATAGCAGCAGCTGACAGGAACCAAGTATTTACTGTTAGGTACTATTCTAAACACTTGACCTATACTGTTTCATTTGATCTTCATTCTGACCCCATGAAATACTATTATTATGCCCATTCTACAGATGAGAAAACTGAGGCATAGGAATGTCATAAGCCATGCCCAAAATCTGCCAAAAGACGGAGCCAGAAAATGAACCTAGACAGCATACCCAGACTTGCTTTCCTGACAACCATGTACTCAATAAATGTTTTTTAAAATCAATGTTTCCTTTATGTTGATTAGTCAGGCTTGAATTTTTTCTTTTTTTAAAGTTAATTTTTCTTTATTTCAATAAGTGTTAATTGTGTAAACTCACTTTGTAATTCTCACATGAGTGGTGAAGAGTTTGGGCCAGAAAGGGAAATTCTTGCTACAGAGGAGTATTTAAGGAAGGACAAACTTGGAGTGTTCCTCTCCAAGGGTGGGCTTCAGACGTCACTGGAGAAAGTGTGGCTACAGCCCATTGGATGGCAAAGAATCTCACCAGGATACCAGGGCCAGAGCTGGTTCAGTCACTGGGCAGGCACTGGGCATGACCTTCCTGAGCACAGGCGGTGCTGGATGGGAGACCATGGAGGGGTCCAGGGAAATCAACCTTCCAGGGCTCAGGCAAGCTGTGGCCAGAGGGCAGGTGTGAATTGGGAGAGGGAACAGGAGTAGGTATGAAGCCTGGAGTGTGTGATGTCTGCATCAGGAGGGCTGTGACAAAGTGGTCACCAGGCCCTTGGCCAGAGCTGTGAGGTCACTGAGGGACTATGTTCTCTGGGCACACAGTTAGTGTGTGTCCCACCCACATACCATGTGCAGCAGAATGTACAGTCTGAAAACAAGAAAAAGCAAAACATAGCAAAGGACATCAGGAAGAGAAACCGCCTGCCTTTGCAACGTCCCTCTAGTGACAAAAATGACATTGTGTTCACTTTAAGGAGAAATGCCTAAAGCGTGCAGTTTGTTATTGCTCAGCAGGTAATGAAGGGTGAATTTGGATCTGAGAGGCAATAAATTGACAACTGGTACATATGAATATGCAAAGGTCCTAGCATAGCCAAAGTAAACTTGCAAAAGAAAAACAAAGCTAGAATAAGATTGTGTTTAATAAGACTGCGTCTCAATTGATTTTCAGCAGAGGTCCCAAAACAATTCAGCACAGAAATGGAAAACATTTCCATCCAATGGTGCAGGAACAACTAGATATTTATAAAGAAAAAAATTGCAGTTGTGTGTGGTGGCTCACAGCTGTGATCCCAGCACGTTGGGATGCTGAGGCAGGAGGATTGCCTAAAGCCAGGAGTTGGAGATGAGCCTGGGCAACACAGGGAGACTCCCATCTCTACTTAAAAATATATAAATAGGAAAAAAGTAAAAATGCATTTCAGTCCCTGTATTACATTACACTACACTACACACACATACACACACATATATGAACTTGAGATGCATCTTAGACCTAAATGCAAATTTAAAATCTATATAAAGCCACTGGAAGTAAACAAGGGGACCATCTTTGTAACCAGGGGAAGGCAAAGGTTTCTTAGATGAGAGCCAGGAAAAAATAACAATAAAAGACACAAAATAAGAAATCAGACTTCACCAAATATAAAGCTTCTCATTAGAAGACACTGTTAAGAAAATAGGCAAGTCACAGAAGAGCAGAAGATATTCACAAAACATATAGCCGCAAGAATTTGTATCCAGAATAAAAGACACCTATAGTCCAATAACAAAAAGAGAAACCCAATGAAAATTTGGCAAAAGACTTGAATAGACATTTCACAAAGGAAGATAGACAAATTGGCAATACACACATAGAAAAATGGTCAACATTGTTAGTCATCGGGGAAACACAACTTAAAACCACAATGAGATACCACCAGAATAGTTAAAATTAAAAACACTGACAACACCAAATACTGGTGAGGATGCGGAGCAGACAGAATTCTCTCACACTTCTGGTAGGAATGCAAAGAGAATCACTTTGGGAAAAAGGTCTGGCAGTTTCTAATGAAGTTAACCATGCCTCTATTCTTCGATCCAGCGATTCCACTCCTAAGTATTTACACAAGAGAAATGTAAACATATGTCTACAAAAAGACTTGAACATGAAGTTCAACTCATGCTCAACTTTATTCAGAACGGCCCCTAACTGGAAACAATCCAAATCCCCATCAACTGGAGAATGGCTGCGGCCCATCTGTACAATAGAAGGAGGACAGCAATAAAAGAGAAATAACGGGTACACGCAAGAGCATGGATGACTCTCACAGATATTATGAGTGAAAGAGCCCAGACACAAAAGACTCATACTGTAGGATTCCATTGATATGGCACTCTGGGACAAGCAAAACTAATCCACAGTGAAAAATCAGAACAATTGTTGCCTAGTTGAGGAGTTGTCAGGCAAAGGACATTTTTGGAGTGATGAAAACATTCCATATCATGATAGGGCTGTGGGTTACATGAGTGTATCTATTGGTCAAGATAAATCGTTAAAATTGTGTGCATTTCACTATATGTAAATTTTATTTTTGAAAAAGAACCGTAAAAAATAAGTGGGGAAGAGGTAGAGATTGGCTGGAGGTATGAATGTAAACGGAATGGCAGAATGTTAATTGTTAAAGCTAGGTGGTGGGTAGAGGGGGATTTATGATACTATTCTGTTTACTTTGCATAAATTTGAAGTTTTCCATAAAAAAAAGTTTTAAAAAACAGAATGGCCACCAGATGTCTCCCTACACTAGCCAAATGGAGCTAGAAGAGCCTTAATCGCTAGCAACCTAACATTCAAAACAATGCATTTAGATCAAACAATATTTTAGTGATTTCAGGCTGGGCGTGGTATCTCATGTTTGTAATCCTGGCACTTTGGGAGGCCAAGGCAGGCGGATCACTTGAGCCCAGGAGTTTGAAACCAGCCTGAGCAACATGTTGAAACTCTCTCTACTAAAAGTACGAAAACTAGCCGGGTATGGTGGTGCGTGCCTGTAGTCCCAGCTGCTCGTGAGGCTGAAGTGGCAGGATCGCATGAACCTCAGGAGACTGAGGCTGCAATGAGCCATGATTGCACTGCTACACTCCAGCCTAGGCAACAGAGTGAGACATTGTCTTAAAAAAAAAAGAAAAGAAAGAAAAAAAGAAATATTTTAGTAGTCCCAAATATTCCCATGCTGTGCCACATATAGCATAGCATAATGACTAAGACTTTGGAACAAGAGCATTTCCAAGTTCAAATCTCATCTCTGTTGCTTCCTGGAAGTATAATCTTGGGAGAGTCCCAAGTCTCTGTTTCATCTCTATAAAATGGAATTATAATTGTACTTAACTCATAGGGTTGTCAGTTTCACCAGAACCATGTAAAAAGCACATGGAACCATGCCAGGCACAATTTAAATTCACTGAGTGCTTGCTTTTGTCATGATTAGTATCAATAATCACGATTATTAGAAACATAGTAAAGCAAGTCTGTTGATTAGGAATCAATGAGCCTCTATTAAATTGGAGGTAGGTTGGTGTCTGAAATAATGTCTGGAGCTGCACCCAGAAATATTACTGCAGTCAGGTTGCTGCAGGCAGAGGATGTGGAGATTAACCAAGTTTCTCTCTTAGCCTGGTCCTAAGGATGGGAGGGTGGCGTACTCCTGCAGTCAGCCTAGGAACTGATCTGACTTGAAGCCCAAAGAAATTTGACAAAACCTTGTAGATTAAGGAACACGACAATGATTTTTAACTTGCAAGGGTCAAAGCACACTCCATTCACTTCAGACTAGAGTTTTATTTATTGCAATATTTCAGTTTTAACACCTCGATTCCTTTGTTTGTTGATTTCCAGTTACCTTTTAAAGGGCGTGGGAAAAACGAGAGTGTCCCAATAAGATTGACACGGACCGTCAAAGGGATGAATATTGGGACATAAGGGAGAAGGTAATCAAGAAGTTGGAGTGATTTAGCCTTGACCAAAAAGATGACTAAGAGACTTATAAAGAGAGCATTAAATCCAGATTAAATAAGAGGGAGGAAATTAAAGAGATCTTCAATTACATCTAAGAAAATTAAATTAAATTAAATTAAGTTACATCTAAGAATAACTCCATCTTTGGGGTGATAAAACTGTGGAGGATCCTAACTGTGCATACCCATGGTGCAGGGATCACAGATTCTGCCTGTTACAGGGTTCCAGCAGGTACCATGATTGAGTCAAGCTGCCAGCTGATGGGGACTGGGTTAGACCCAGGAATGAATGGCCATCTCTGGTGTGTAGCTACTGTCTGGCTCCAGCTGGTTGACATCAGGCACAAATATAGGGCCTGTGTTTCCAGAACTTCCGATTATTTAAGTCAGAAGTTTGGAATTACATACCCAGTCCTGTCGTACAATTTACCCTTGCAGGACACTATTTTGCAGCCTCTGCAGCAAGCCACTCTTTGTCTTGGATGGTTTAGACCTGTCGCTCATCTAAAAGCAAGGGATTCAAGGAAACACTCAAACCAGAACCATTATTTTGGAAGTATCATGTACTCAGTGATGATCTGATCATCTTCTACATAATCTAATGCTTGACCCAGTATGCGGAGTCGGGGTGGGGAGATGACAGGGAGGCCACAATATGTGAAAAGGTGGTGAGATGCCGTGGTAGAGGCAGAAATCCCTGCCAGCTATTCCATGGACTTCCCCACGTTTGCAAACTCCCTTGCAGTTAGGTGGAGTTGCTTGACTACTTCCTGCCAACTGGCTGTAAATAGAAGTGACATTTGTGCAAGACCCTTCCAGTGTTATTAGAATTTCTTTGATACTGCAATGACTGAGAATTTCTTTTGCTGAATGGACAAGCCACAAGATCAAAACAGCCTGGATTCCTGAACCATCACACGGAGGAGAGATGTCCTGAAGAGTCATCCAGCACAGTAGACTTTGTGTACACAAGAAATAAACTCCTGTTATGGGAAACTTCTGAGTTTTGGGGCTGTTTGTTATTGTAGCTGAAGACTGCTTATCCTGACTAATACACATGCGGAACAGAACTTTTCCACTGGGAGGGCAGCAGTTTGAATGTGAGCCACAGTTCTTGCATGTTAAACTTGGCCAGCTGTTTTGGCTACTACCCTAAAATTCTGGAGGAAGAGTAAGGGCTATTTTTTAAGAGGAGAAGAAGATAGATGATAAGCCCTGAAGCTGTCATTTTTGAATTTTATTTGAAATGTCAAAATCCTTTGTTCAAGGGAAATGTTATAAGAAACCTTAATATGTAAAATTGAGGAAAGCAGACCTTTCTGATTGAAGTAGGGGGTGAGAGTTTCACTGGGTTGCCCCACAGAAACATGGGAGAGGTTCTGGGGAAAGCCTAGGGCAGAGGAGAGTTTGCAAACCACTGCATAGCCCCTGAGCCTTTATTGCCCAAGCACCATCATTTGAGCACTTCTTTCACATGTATTGTCATTGTCTGTGTACTGCCAGTACTATTTTTTACTTCATCTTTTCTTTATATTTTTTATATATTTATATATTTATTTATATATATCATTATTTTAATTCATATTTTTAAAATATATTTTTCCTGTAAATATATATAAAGATTTTTGAAAAGTTCTCATACACAAAACTAACAAAAGTACAACAAACTCAATATACACAGCTTCAACAATGAACGTATGCCTTCCCCTATTCCAGCTGTGTTTCACTACTCCCCCAACACTGGATTATTTCGAGGTAAATCACAAAACATTATATCGCTTTATGTATAAATATTTTAGTAGGTATCTCTAAAACATAGGAACTCTAAAACTATATATGCACTTATATACCTATATGTAATCACAACATTATCATAAAGAATACCATAATTCCTTAATACTAATTATAATACCTAATGTTCAAATTTCTCTAATTATATATATATTTTACAATTGGTTTGCTCAAATCAGGATCCAAACAAGGTCCACACATTGCATTTAGCCAATGTGTCTCTCAAGTCTCTTTTGTTCTATAGGTTCCCTCCATTTCTTTCTTGCAATTTATTCATAGAGAAAATTGGACAATTTGTCTTGCAGAATTTCCCACATTCTAGGTTTTGTTAATTGCATTCTTAAGGAGTCATTTAACATGTCTTTCTCCTGCATTTCCTGAAAACTGGTCGTTTGAATTAGAGGTCCAATCAGATACAAGACTGATTGGTTTTAGCAAAAAAAAAAAAAAAAAAGACTTCATAGGCAGCATATTATACTTTCAGAAGGAGATACATGAGGGCTGGCTGTCTTTTCAGGATGTCAGTGTTTTCTGATACACACTACCGAAATCCACATTTTCTTAGGAGTTTGATATTCCAGTTCTATCAAACCTTCTTCATTTATTAGATCAGACTGTTCTATAAAGAGAAATTTCCCTTATGAACTATTTGGTTGCCCTGTGGTACAGTTTGTCAGGGAAAGGCAGGATAAATGTTTGATTTGCTAGTTTTCAGAATAATGAGTTGGTTCCACTGCATCCTCCCAAGGTGACAATGAGTTTTTAATATCATTACAAATTAAAGGTTTATATGTATTGGTTATGTTTCATGCCACGATAATTTTTTTTTTTTTTTTGAGACAGAGTCTTGCTCTGTTGCCCAGGCTGGAGTTTAGTGGCGCAATATTGGCTCACTGCAACCTCCGCCTTCCAGGTTAAAGCAATTCTTGTCCCTCAGCCTCCCGAGTAGCTGGGATTATAGGCACACAGTACCATACCCATTTAAGTTTTTGTATTTTTAGTAGAGATGGGGTTTCACCATGTTGGCCAGGCTGGTCTCGAACTCCTTACCCTCAAGTGATCTGCCTCTCTTGGCCTCCCAAAGTGCTGGGATTACAGGTATGAGCCACTGCGCCCAGCCGACAGTTAACCTTATTGATGCTCTACTTATCCCAAATTTGGCCAGTGGGAACCTATCAAGTAGGCTCTTGAATAATTTTTAGTTTAATTTATTATTGTTATTCTGGAGATAGGATTTTTACTCTGTCATCCAGCCTGGACTGCGGTAGTGCAGTCATAGCTCACTGTAATCTTGAACTCCTGAGCTCAAGCCATCCTCTCTCCTCAGCTTCCCAAGTAGCTGGGATTACAGGTGCATGCTGTCACACCTGAGTGATTTGAGTCCTTCTGACATGGTCTTGTCTTTATGAGCTTTCTTGCTTATCAGGATGCCAAGTTCTTTCAAAGCTTATTTATTTTCAACCTAGAGCTTGAATCTTTCATTTCTCCAATAAGCTCTAGTTTCTTTGAGTGGGTAGATGGTAGACACCACATTCATACCCTAGGAGTGGTCATTGCTGCAGGATTGATAATTGTTTCTAGACCTTTTCAATAGCACAAGTATTTTTAAAATAAAATATATTATGAGTTTATTCTGATTCTATCAATTTAATATAGAATGAAGAGGTTTGAACTTAACCTCAGTTTTCTGAGACAGAGTCTCACTCTGTTGCCCAGGCTGGAGTGCAGTGACGTGATCTCACCTCTCTGCAACCTCTGCCTTCTGGGTTCAAGTGATTCTCCTGCCTCAGCCTCCCGGAGTAGTTGGGACTACTGGTGTGGGCCACCATGCCTTGCTAATTTTTGTATTTTTAGTAAAGATGGGGTTTCACCATGTTGGCCAGGCTGGTCTCGAACTCCTGACCTGAAGTGATCTGCCCACCTTGGCCTTCCAAATTCTGGAATTACCAGTGTGAACCATCACACCCAGCCTTAACCTTAGTTTTCTATCTCTTCTCTTTTCTCCCATCCAAAAATTCTAGTTCAATGACACGAGCAATGTTTCATTGGCTTTATTAACAATATACACACAACAGTCTCAAAATAATAATACCAACACTGTCACCAATGGGATTACTGAAAACCATCTAAAACTTTTTGAATTCTTTGTCCTTAGGGTAAACCTCACTGGAATTGTAGAGACACATTACTGTGTTTTTTAAGTTCCCTTGAAATAGTCAATCTCTCTTTCTATGCTAGCAACCAGATGTACATTTTTTTTTCATTTTACTGTTTATGCCAGGGGATTGATTTTTAAATTTAATTTTGTTTTATAAGTATGTAGAATATTTAATGATGCCAAGGAATAAAATAGGGCATATTCAGAGAACTAGCTCCTGTTCTTACCCTTTCCTCTCCATTCTCTTCCTCCTCCTGTAAACAACTATTTTTTAAATGTTAAAATTGGTCCGGGTGCGGTGGCTCTCGTGTAATCCCAGCACTTTGGGAGGCTGAGGCAGGAAGATCACTTGAGGCCAGGAGTTTGAAACCAGCATGGGCAACAAAGCGAGACCCTATCTCTACAAAAAGTAAAAAATGAAATAAAAATTTTAAAAAGTTAAAATTGCTGGCTGGGCCTGGTGGCTTTTGCCTGTAATACCAGCACTTTGGGAGGCTGAGGTGGGTGGATCACGAGGTCAAGACATCGTCTCCATGCTGGCCAACATGGTGAAACTCCATCTGTACTGAAAATACAAAAATTAGCTGGGTGTGGTGGTGAGCGCCTGTAGTCTCAGCTACTCGGGAGGCTGAGGCAAAAGAATCGCTTGAACCTGGGAAGCGGAGGTTGCAGTAAGCCGAGATTGCACCACTGCACTCCAGCCTGGCGACAGAGTGAGACTCCATCTCAAAAAAAAAAAAAAAAAAAAAGTTTAAAATTGCTAAAACAGTTTCTTTTTTAAATATAAGCAATTTACATGTAGATTTGTTTTCCTCCTTTCTTAGGCAAATGTTTGCCAACTATATATGCTATTTTTCAATCTTGTCTTTTTTGGAGCTTGCTTAGGAGTTGTTTAGAGAGATATTCCTCATTATTTTTTAGAATTGCAAAGTATTTCACTATTTGTGCTTACTATATTACAGTTTACTAAAACAATCCCATAGTGAGGGATCATAACTAGCCTGTCTCTGATAGCAACTGACAGAAACCAATGGCAAAAAACCCTCAATAGCACATAGAAAATCAAACACCACAATCAACTAACACATGTAGACCATTGCACCCAACAACTGGAGCATATACATTTTAGTTCAAAAGCACATAGAACTTTTTAAAAATGGACATTATTCCCAGCCATAAAGTAAATCTCAAGTTTCAAAAGATTGAAATCCTACAGAGCTGAATCTGATCTAGCCCCTAAGTCAGCACTGTCGAATAGAATCTTCTGACATGATGAAAATGTTTGATAGCTTCACTGTTCAGTACAGCAGCCACTAGCCACATGTGTGGCCTTTTAGCACTTGAAATGTGGTGAGACTGAGGAACTGAAATTTGTATTTAATTTTAATTTATTTAAATTTACATAGCCATAGGTGACCAAGTGCCTAGTACTCAGGGAGCACAGGTTTAGATCGAACTTCCAATTCAAAGGACAGTAAGGAATGGAAAAGACATTAAACAATGCTGTAGTATACCATCACCTAAATCCAGACTGGGAGAGGCTACAGGAAAATCTAGTTAGTTTCTTCAACATTTGTTGAAGAAAACTACAAGGGAACCTATATTTTAAAAGAGATAAAAGTAGAAAATGCAACTCAAAACCACAATGAGATACCACTTCACACCCACCCCCATCCCTCCCTCTCTCTCTCGCTTCCTCTCACACCATGTAATCTCTCTACACGCTAGCTTCCCTTTACCTTCCACTACGAGTAGAAGCAGCCTGAGGCCCTCACCAGGGAAGATATCAAATAATAACTGTTGGCAAGGAAGTAAAAAAATTAGAACCCTCATCCACTGTTGGTGGGAATATAAAATGGTGCAGGTTGGGCACAGTGGCGCATGCCTGCAATCCCAGCCTTTTGGGAGGCCCAGGTGGGGGCTTGAGCTCAGGAGTTTGAGACTAGCCTGGGCAGCATAGTGAGACCCCATCTCTACAAAAAATGAAAAAAAAATTAGCTGGGTATGGCGGTGCACACCTGTGGTACCATCTATTTGGGAGGCTGAGGTGGGAGGATTGCTTAAGTCTGGAAGGTCAAGGCTGCAGTAAGCCGTGATCACACCACTGGACTCCAGCCTGGGCAAAAGAGTGAGACCTTAACTCAAAAAAAAAGAAAAAGAAAATGGTGCAGCCACTTTGGAAAACATTCTGGTAGTTCCTCCAAAGATTAAACAGAGCTGCCATATGACCCAGCAGTTCCACTCTTAGGTATCTACCCAAGAGAAATGGAAACATGTCCATGATGTGGTGATGATTGCACAACTCTGCAAATATACTAAAAACAAGTGAATTGTACACTTTAAATAGATGAATTGTATGGCATATGAATTAGATCTCAATAAAGCTGTTATTTTAAAAAAGAGATGAAAAAGGGTTATCAATAATCACAACGTATGGCATACTGGTTATGTTTTTAAAAGATTCTGTATCACTTAGAAATAAATACTGAAATAGGGAGGAAATGACATTGTGTCTGGAATTGTATCAGAGTAACCTGGCTATGGGAAATAAGTGGGGAAGGAGGTAAGACATCATTGGCCACGAGCTGATTATTATTCTGGTGGTGACAGTTACTAGGAGATTCATTATACTATTCTTTGTACTTTTATAAAAAGCTTATTGGTTGCATGACATATAGAATGTTTACTTTTCATAATACATATTTAAAACGTTTCACAATAAAGTTAAAGATTCTTTAGGAATAAATCTAACAGAAGATATATAAGACTGCTATAGGAGAAAATGATAAGACATTATTGGATAAACAGAATTGATAAAGCCATAAAAGCAGAATGCAGATTGGTGGTTGCCAAATGCTTTGGTTTGGATATGGTTTGTTCCCACCAAGTCTCATGTTGAAATTTGATCCCCAGTGTTGGAGGTGGGGCCTTCTAGGAGGTGTGTGGGTCATAGGCTCCATCCCATGGATCCCTCATGAATAAATTAACGCCCCCCCCTCAGGGTGAGTGAGTTTTCACTCTATTTCTTCCTGGAAGAGCTGGTTATTTAAAAAGAGCCCATCAGGTGATACCTCCACCTCCTCTCTCTTTGCTTCCTCACTCACCACGTGATCTCTGCACATGTTAGTTTCCCTTTATCTTCCACTATGAGGCCCTCACCACGTGCAGATGCCCAATCTTGAACTTTCCAGCCATCAGAATTGTAAGCCAAATAAACCTTTCTTTCTTTATAAACTATTCAGCCTCAAATATTCCTTTATAGCAACACAAAATGGACTAAGACAGCAAGAGATGGTGGGAGGGAACATGAGTGGAAACTGCTTAATGGGAAGATACTTTGGAGTGACGGAAATGTTTTGAAACTATAAAGAGGTGGCGGCTGCACAATATTGTGAGTTTACAAAATGCCACTGAATCTGATTACTTTAAAACAGTTAATTTTACATTATGTGAATTTCACCTCAATACATTTTAAAGGAAAACAATTAGAAGAAATTAAAGAACAATAAAAGGGTATACCATATTCATGAATGGAAAGACTCAGTATTCTAAAGATGTTATGTTCTCCCACACTGGTTCTTAGATTGAATACTATCACAATCAAAATCCCAACAAGTTTAAGTAAAACTTGACAAGCTGCTTCTGAATTTTTTGTGAAATTGCAAAGGACCAAGAATAGCCAAGATAATCTGTATGCAGAACAGCTTATTGTTGTCTGATGACTTGCTCTACTAGTTACCAAGCCATACTGTACAACTACAATTAATCCAAATAGTATGATATTGGTATGGGGATACAAAGACACCAGAGTAACAGAATAGAGAGCCCAGGATCAGACCTACAAATAAATGAACACTTTATGTTGACAAAGGTAGCAGAACAAAGCACTGAGAAAAGGGCAGCCTTTTCCAAATATCATCCTGGGACACTGGGAGGTGTGCGCAAAAAAACTGTATGCCTACCTCATAACCATACAGAAAAGTAATTTTCAGTGGATTAAAGACCTAAATGTGGCAATAAAAAGAAAGGAGTACTGATACATGTTACAACATGGATGAACCTTGAAAACATTATGCTAAGTGAAAGAAGCAGTTACAAAAGGACAACTACTATATGACTTCATTTATATGAAATATCCAGAACAGTGAAATCTATAGACATGGAAAGTGGATCAGTGGTTACCAAGTGCTAGGCAGTTTGAGGTGACTGCTAAAGGGCATGAGATTTCTTTTCAAGGTGTTGAAATGTTCTAAAATTGATTGTGTTGATGGTTGTGTAACTCTGTGAATAAACTAAAAATCTTGAGGTATCCACTCTAAATTGTATGGTGTATGAATTGTACTTCAGTAAGATGGTTACCAAAAAAAAATCTAAATGTGAAAGGCAAAATTATAAAGCTTTAGAAGAGAATATAGAAGATATCTTCATGGCCTTGGGTTAGGAAATAATTTGTTTCTTTCCATTGATTGATTGATTGAGACAGGGTCTTGCTCTGTCGCCCAGACTGGAGTGTAGTTGTGCTATTATAGATTACTGTAGCCTCAAACTTCTGGGCTCAAATGATCGTCTTGCCTCAGCTTCCCAAGTAGTTGAGACCACAGGCACTCACCATCACACCCTGCTAATTTTTGTATTTTTTTGTAGAGAAAGGGTTTTGCCATATTGCCCAGGCTGGTCTCAAACTCCTAGGCTCAAGTGATCCATTTGCCTCGGCCTTCCAAAGTGCTGGGATTACAGGCGTGAGCCACTATGCCCAGCCAGGATTTCTTCATAATTCACATGAAAAAGCATCAGCCATAAATGGAATGATGTACAATCTTGATTACATTAAAATCAATGTATTTTGTTTATTAAAAGATATAAAGAGTGAAGCGCAAAGCTATGGAGTTGGGGAAGCTATTTCCAATACATAAAAAGGATCTAGAAATGAATAAGAAAAATCAAACAATTCAATCTAAAAATAAGATGGTGGCAAACAGGCATTTTATATAAAAATTGAATGGCTGGCTGGGTGTGGTGGCTCCCACCTGTGATCTTAACATTTTGGGAGGCCAAGGTGGGCAGATCGCTTGAGGCCATGAGTTTGAGACCAGCGTGGGCAACATGGCAAAACCCCATCTCTATAAAAAAATATGAAAATTAGCTGGGTGTGGTGGTACACGCTTGTAGCCCCAGCAACTCAGGAGGCTGAGGTAGGAGGGTGGCCTGAGCCTGGGAGGTGGAGGCTGAAGTGAGTCAAGATTGTGCCACTGCACTCCAGCCTGGGCAATAGAGCCAGACCTTGTCAAAAAAAAAAAAAAAAAAATTCCGCTGGGCGTGGTGGCTCACGCCTGTAATCCCAGCACTTTGGGAGGCCAAGGGGGGTGAATCACCTTAGTTCAGGAGTTTGAGGCCAGCCTGGCCAACATGGCGAAACCCCATCTCTACTAAAAATACAAAAATTCGCTGGGCACAGTGGCAGGCATGTGTAATCCCAGCTACTCAGGAGGCTGAGGCAGGAGAATCGCTTGAACCCAGGAGGTGGAGGTTGCAGTGAGCCGAGATCATGCCACTACACTCCAGCCTGGGCAACAGAGCCAGACTTCATATAAAAAAAAAAAAAATCAAATGGCCAATACAAATATGAAACGTGCAAATTAATATGCACCGGAATACAATTTTATACTTACCAAACTGACAAAAATTTTAAAGCCTAACAAGACAAGCTGGGAAGGATGTGGAGCAAGAGAAACTCTTATACTATATGGATGGGAATGTAAATTGGTACAATTACTTTGGAAAACAATTTAGTATAGCCTAGAAAAGTTGAAGACACATATCCTCTGACCAAGCCACTTAATTCATCTTGTTTATGTGCTGTTGGGGACAAGCATAGGAAGTTACATGGCACTGTTATTTATAACAACTCCAAAACAAGAAACACACTCAACTTTCACCAATAAAAGAATATGTTACTATTATGATTGCACAGTGGTATAGTCACACCACAAACAATTATATAGAACTTACAGTATGCCAGGCACTGCCCCAAGTGCTTCTTATATATGAATTCATTTGAAACCTTTCAATAACCCTATGAGGTAGTAGGTATTTTAGCTCCCATTTTATAGATGGGGAAACTGAGACACAGAGAGGTTAATTAAATAACTTGCCACATAGCTAGTACATGTCAACTGAGATGGACACTAAACAGTGTGACTCCAGAATCCATATTCTTATTAACACACTCCAGAAGGACACAAAAGATGACTTATAGAAATGGAAAAACAGGCCAATTTGGGATAGATTCAACAAAAATGTTTAATTCAATCATGCTGTGTACAACTGTGGAAGTGAATGCATCATGTGCTGATCAACATGGTTCAATCTCAAAGAACATTGTTCAAAGAAAGCCAGTCACATAAGAGTATATGTAGTTTAATTCTATTATAACAAGGGCCCCAAATAAGCAAAATTAAGCAATCTATTGCTTTCTTTGAGACAGAGTCTCACTCTGTTGCCCAGGCTGGAGCACAGTGGTGTGATCTCAGCTCACTGCAGCCTCCACCTCCCAGGTTCAAGTGATTCTCCTGCCTCAGCCTCCTGAGTAGCTGAGATTACAGGTATGTGCCACCACTCTGGCTAGAGAATACTTTTACTGGTGGCGAAACAACAAAGAAAACCAAGGATGGGTTTTGTATCTTTCACTGGGTGGAGGCATATGAGTGTTTGTTATTCTTTAAGTTATACATATTTATATACACTCTTCTGTGTGTGATATTTTGTAATAAAAATATAAAAGAAACTAGACCAACCTCATCTTAGGAATATCAAAACCAAATTCCTCAATAAGTGATTAGCAAGTTGGATTCAACAAAACATAAAGAAATAATAAAATATGACCAAATGGGATTTATTCCAGGAATGTTATATCAGAAAATCTAGTAATAAAATAGATTATTCTAGGGATACAATATTAGAAAACCTATGAATAATAGATTTACCAAATCAATAGATCATGTGAAAAATTATACATCTCCATAAATTTTAAAAAAGCATTTGATCAACTCAATTTTCATTCTTGATAATTATAATTATATCACATTCTTGATAATTACAAAAACAGTAGACACTAATTTAACATTATAAAAATACACCTATGTCTCAAAAGCTAGCACCATACTTAATAAACATAAAAGCATGCCTCTTAAAGTCAAGAAAAATACATGAGTTTTCTTTATCATCCTAAATGGAAGTACTAGCCAATGCAATTAGATAAGAGGAGGAAATAAAAACAGAAACATTGGAGAAGAAAAGCATCTGCCAATTACTATTTCCAAGGAAAATCCAAACATTATATACGATATGTAAATTCAGGCCATATACAAAGTTAATAAACAAAAATCAATAGCTCTAATGTAACCAAATAATTATTAGTTAGAATATGCAATGGTAGAAATAACTCCCCTTAAGATATTGACTAAAGAGAAAAAATATAGAATAAGCTTATCACCAAATGTGCCAGATTTCTATAAAAATAATTTTAACACACTCTTGAGGAACACATAAAAAATTCAAACAAATGGAAAGATACACTATGTTCTTGGATAGGGAGATTCAATATCATATAGTTATTAATTTACCTAAGTTCAACTATAAAATAAAATCCCATTTAAAATACTGCCATGATTTATTGCATGCTAAACAAATTGAGTCTAAAGCTCATATAGAAAAATAAGTAAGAATATCCAGGAAATTTCTGAAAGAAACAAAAAGATTAATGAGAAGGTACCAGCCTTAGCAGATATTAAGACATAAATTCAATGTTAAGACATAAATTAAGACATAATGACATATGTCTTTAATTAAGACATAAATTCAATAACATATCCTTGCACATGAGTTGACAAGCAATTCAATGTTGCTAAATGGAAAGAATAGAATTTATCCCAAACATACGGGGGATTTATTAAACGGTTAAGGTAGCATTTCAAATTCATGGTAAGAAAATGAGTTATTCAATAAATGGCATTATGCAATTGTAAAAACTCAGAGAAATGTCATCTAAAAAGTGTGAATTTTGCTGAATGTAAATTATACATTTATCAACCTAATTTTCAAAATTAATGTTGGAAACACTGGATAGTTCTATAAAAGGAAGGCTGGACATCTATGTCATATTTTACACCAAAACAATTCCAGAAGGATCAAAGATTTAAACACTAAAAAATAAAATAATGAAAGGAAAGTACTAGAAGAAAATATGAATGAAGCAAGACATGCCTAAGTATGACTAAAAACAACCAGAAGCCACAAAAGAACAGACTGTTCATTCAACTATGTAGAAAATATTTCTCCCTAGAAAAAAACATTATAAGCAGAGCTAAAAGACAAATCAATTTTGGGAAAAATATTTACAATTTATAGCCCAGATAAATCATTAATTTTCTTAATATATAAAAAGCTTCCATAAATCAATAAAAGTCCAACACCCCACACAAATACACCAAAAATGAAGGATATAAACAACAATTCACAGAAAATACAACTTTGTCTTTTAAATATATGTAGAAGATACTCCATTTCACTCAAAAGAAAAATGCTATTCAAATGTACTGAGATACCATTTTCATTTTTCGCACTCTGATAGCTAAGTTTGAGAACACACTCTCAGTGAGTGTGGAAACGAATTACTAGCATCTATTATAGGTGAGGAGGTATGTATATTATAGAATCTTTATGAAATGTAATTTGAAAGTATATTTCAAAAATTAGGCATATATTCTTTGACGCAATAATTTCATTTGTAGATATTTATCCTCTAGATATGCTTTCATGTGAACAAAATAATAAGCAACCTCAATATCCATCAATAGGAAACAGGTAAATTAAATTATGGTTCATGCATCTAATGAAAGACCATAGAGCTATAGAACCTCCTAAATAGAATGCTACCATTTGTAAGAAAAACAAGGCCGGGCACGGTGGCTCACACCTGTAATCCCAGAGCTTTGGAAGGTGGAGGCAGGCAGATCACTTTAGCTCAGGAGTTTGAGACCAGCCTGGGCAACATGGCCAAACCCCATCTCTACAGAAAAATAAAAAAAATTAGCCAGGTGCGATGGCACACACCTGAAGTCCCAGCTACTTAGGAGGCCAAGGTAGGAAGATCATCTGAGCCCAGGGAGGTGGAGGCTGCAGTGAGTCATAACTGCACCACTGTACTCCAGCCTGGGTAGCAGAGTGAGACCCTAATTTCAAAAAAAAAAAAAAAAAAAAAAAGAAAGAAAGAAAAACAAAAAAGAAAACCAACGTACGTGTGCATACATAGATGCTTATAAAGTCACAACATCTCCCTAAAAGCATGCCCAAGGAATTGAAAACCGTAGTTGCTTCTGGAAAAGAAGGCTTAAGCTTTGTTATATATACCTGTTAGCTCTTTCTAAATTTTGTAACTTGTATTTGAAACATTTATAAAATCAGCAAATTCCCCCATTATTAAATATCTCTTCACCCTATTTCTTTATAGCATTTTGTACAACTTACAGTTATGAAACTGCCATTATCCTAATAACTGCAGCCGACAGTGATTCTAAGTACTTGATTCCTTGATCTTAGGCTGAGCCCTTCTAGAAGCCTCTCAGGGGTAAGTCTTTTTCATTGTGTATACCCAGCTTCTAGCTCAAGTCTTGCCACATAATTGGTGCTCAGCAGATTTGTCAAATGAGTGAATAAATTCCGTGCCATGTATAGACTTGAAATAATGTAGAGAATTCAAAGAGGGAGCATTCTAACTAAAGCCACTGGTCTGAGAGTGAGCACAGGTTAAAGAAGGAAAATCAACATTGATTTACCCAAATGTACCTCCCTGCCAATAAAATGTAATATTAAAATGGGTAGTAGCCCTTTCTATTTATTGAGTTTTTACTGTGCCCAGAGCCCAGTAACTGGGCAGTTTACAAATCTCTGTCTCATGTATTACCCACAACAACTCCATAGCCAGATGGTATTTTCCTCTTTGTGAAAGTAGAAACAGGGAAGCTAAGTGATGGGGGAGGCTGTGGAAGGGATCAGAATTTCAGCCTCATCCCACTGCTGGGTAGACGTGTGACTTTGACCAATGTCACTGCTTCCTTTGGACCTTGGCATGATAGAGATGTCAGGAACTACCTTCTCACCTACATCCTCTTCCAAGAGAATCCTTCCCCTGCTCAGTCCTGTTGAAGGGGTGAGCTGAGCTGGTCACATGTAGACAAGGGCATGGCACTACCCTGGCTTCAGCCAGGGAGGGGAATAGACCTACACTGGCAAGACAGAAATGGGCCTGGGAATCTGGGTTAGGGAGTGATATGGTTTGGCTGTGTCCCCACCCAAATCTCATCTTGAGTTGTAGCTCCCACAATTCCCATGTGTCATGGGAGGGACATGGTGGGAGGTAATTGAATCATGGGGGTGGGTCTTTCCTGTGCTGTTCTCATGACAGTGAACAAGTCTCACAAGATCTGATAGTTTTATAAAGGGGAGTTTCCCTGTACAAGTTCTCTATTTTCTGCTGCCATGTAAGACGTGCCTTTCGCCTTCTGCCATGATTGTGAGGCCTCCCCAGCCACGTGGAACTGTGAGTCCATTAAACCTCTTTTTCTTTATAATTATAAATTACCCCACCTGATGTATGTCTTTATCAGCAGCATGAAAATGGACTAATACAAGGGAGACTATGAGGCTTAATTCATTTTGTCATGGAGAAGTGAATTACAAGGTTATGATGATCTACGCTGCTGACTATACTGGCCAATACATAGGCAAAGACACCAATTTGCAATCCCAGAGACAGAAAGACAGACAGGCACAGACAGCCTGGTAACTTCTTGGTTCCCATGAGATCTGGCCATATGTCCTGTAACATGGCACACATGTACATGCATGTGTATGGGTATATGTGTGCGTGTGTGTGTGAGAAAGATTTTTAAATATTAATATCCATCCAATTTTTAAGCGTCAAACAGTCTGACAAGCAAATGCCACTCTCATCTCTTTGAGCCTCAGTCTCTCCCCAGAGGTTACCACTCTTCATTGTGCATCCTTCTTGAAAATTTATGCCTCGATATCATTTGGTTTTGGTATTTACCCAGGCAGAATCACATAAGATGCAGCATACTGCATTTTGCTTTTTTCTTCCTTAACAATATATTCTCTTGGATAGAGAAAATTTGGTACATATACACCATGGAATACTGTGCAGCCATAAAAAAGAATGAGCCAGGCATGGTGGCTCACGCCTGTAATCCCAGCACTTTGGGAGGCCGAGGTGGGTGGATCACCTGAGGTCAGGAGTTTGAGACTAACCTGGCCAACATGGTGAAACCCTGTCTCTAGTAAAAATACAAAAATTAGCCAGGTGTGGTGGCACATGCCTATAATCCCAGCTACTCGGGAGGCTGAGGCAGGAGAAAATGCTTGAACCCAGGAGGCAGAGTTTGCAGTGAGCCGAGATCACACCACTACACTCCAGCCTGGGTGACAACAGTGAAACTCAGTCTCAAAAAAAAAAAAAAAAATTAAATCATGTCCTTTGAAGCAACATGGATGCAGCTACCGGTCATTACCCTAAGTGAATTCATGCAGGAACAGAAAACAAAATATGGCATGTTCTCACTTACAAGTGGGAGCTAAACACTGGGTACTCATGGACGTAAAGATGGCAACAACAGAAACTGGGGACTACTGGAGGGGGAAGGGAGAGAGGGGGAAAGGGTTGAAAAACTAACTGTTGGGTACTGAGCATCACACAATAAGCCCAGGTAACAAACCTGCACTTGTACCCCTGAATCTAAAATAAAAGTTGGAAAAACATCAATATATCCTTAACATCTTTTCCTATCAGCAAGAACTCTCTTTTTTTTTTATTTTTTATTTTTTTAGATGGAGTCTTGCTTTGTTGCCCAGGCTGATCTTGGCTCACTGCAACCTCCACCTCTCAGGTTCAAGCAATTCTCCTGCCTCAGCCTCCCGAGTAGCTGGGATTACAGGTGTGTGCCACTGCGCCTGGCTAATTTTTATATTTTTAGTAGAGGTTGGGTTTCGCCACGTTGCCCAGGATGGTCTCAAACTCCTGACCTCAGGTGATCCGCCTGCCTCGGCCTCCCAAAGTGCTGGGATTACAGGCATGAGCCACCGTGCCCAGCCTATCTTATTCTTTTTAATGACTGTGTATTGTCCCATTGTTTATTACCTTCAATTATCTGCCAAACATCTATTGAGCTCTTTTTATACCTCAAGCCCTGCTTTAGGCACTTGCTTGGGATATTTCAGTGAACAAGCCAGAAAGATATTCCTGTCCTTGAGGAGCGGACAGTCCTATAAACAAACTTTAATTTGTTTTTAGTTTTGCGTGTCACAAACCATCTTGTAATGGGCATCTTCCTGCTTATAATTTGGCCTCTTTTTTGAGAGAACCAGTAGGAGATACTTGCAGAGGAGGAATTGCTAGGTCAAGACAATTTGGAGAACTTACTTAGCAAATATTCATCCAAAAGATTGCTGCTGGCCATGAGTGGTGGTGCAACACCTCTAGTCCCAGCGACTCAGGAGGCTGAAGCGGGAGCATCATATGAGCCCAAGAGTTTGAGGTTGCAGTGAGCCATGATTGTGCCACTGCACTCCAGCCTGGGTGACAAAGCAAGACCTTGTCTTTAAAAAATAGTTTAAAAATAGGTCAGGCACAGTAGCTCACGCCTGTAATCCCAGCACTTTGGGAGGCCAAGGCGGGTGGATCACGAGGTCAGGAGATCGAGACCATCCTAGCTAACACGGTGAAACCCCGTCTCTACTAAATACACAAAAAAATTAGCCAGGCGTGGTGGCAGGCGCCTGTAGTCCCAGCTACTCAGGAGGCTGAGACAGGAGAATGAGGTGAACCTGGGAGGAGGAGCTTGCAGTGAGCCGAGATCGTGTCATTGTACTCCAGCCTGGACGACAGAGCAAGACTGTGTCTCAAAATAAATAAATAAATAAATAAATAAATAAATAAATAAATAGGAAAGATTGCCGCAACTTCCCCTTCCACAAACTGGGTATGAAAATGCAGTTTTCCCCCAAATCTCTTTAGTACTCGTGTTATGGGTCTTTTAAAAAATTTTCTCCAGCAACATAGCTGGAGATGGAAGCATTCCCTGAATTGCAAGCAGGAGCGAACATATTTTTGTATAGATAACGGGCTTTTGTATCTCTTTTTCTATGATCTACCTACTCATATCCTTCCTAAGGGTCTAATGAGAACTTATTTTTGTCTTTCATTTGTACGGTCTCTTTTTAAAGTTATGAAATTAGCCTTTTCCTATGCACTGTGAATATTTTTCCCCATTTTCCCGTTTTTCTTTTGACTTTGCTTATGAAACTTTCCCTGCAGAGAAATATCTGATGAAGGTAACTATGTAAAAGTGAGTTTTTCCTCCCCTGGAAGTAGCAGATAGTAAAATAACAATTGATGTACAGGTTGAGTATCCCTTATCTGAAGTGCTTGGGACCAGAAATACATGAGATTTTGAACTTTTTTCTGATTTTGGAATATTTGCATTATAGTTGCTGGTTGAGCATCTCACATCCGAAAATCTGAAATCCAAAATTCTCCAATGACCGTTTCCTTTGAGCATCAAGTGGGCACTCATAAAATTTCAGATTTGCGGGTATTTTGGATTTTTGGATCTGGGAAGTTCAATCTGTAATAATAAATGACAATGTTTCTACAGCTGGTAAGTGGCAGAGCTGAGATTCAACCCACGTCCCATCACGCTTCTTGCTCACCGTTCTTGCCTCTACTCAGTTTGGCCTTTTATGTATCAAATGCAAATGTTCTGTCTACATCTGTTCACTGCTCAATTTTGCACTTTGTTGCTTTGCATTTATAATTAAGTTTTTCTGCATCTGAGGGAGAGTCACTGATTAGTCTGGTACAGGGAGCTTTCCGTTCTTTGGCAAGGAGATTGTTCTGGAAGTTCAGAAAGAGGCACCTGAGTACAGTTTCTTGTCCTCTTAAACCGTGAAACAAACCCCACAGCTATACGGTCTCAAGCCAGTTCCACATTTGTTTCAAGGATTCTTACATTGTTAGCCTTGAGGGGTACACTGAGAGGCCCCTGACTTCTCCAAGCCTACCCCACCTTGAATAAACTATAGCATTGGCTAACAATTCACCCCTGGATCCCTTTACTTCAGGCACTTAAAGTTGATGGGCCATTGGTACACAGACTGAAGTTGACAGGACTTAGATTGAAGTTAATGGGACATTGGTACACAGATTAAAGTTGATGGAACACTGGTTTGGGACATTTTGCAAAAAGAAATGATTGGAAAGAAAAGGGATAAGAAGTTCTGAAGAAGGCACATCTGGGTGGTCAAGGTCAGTGGTCAGTGGTCCCCAACCTTTTTTGTCGCCAGGGACTGGTTTCGTGGAAGACAATTTTTCCATGGACGGGAGAAGAGGGAGGGAACGGTTTCAGGATGAAACTCCTGTTCCATCTGAGATCACCAGGCGTTAGATCCTCACATAAGGAGTGTTCAACCTAGATCCTTCACATGAACAGTTCACAACAGGCTTCACACTCCTGTGAGAGTCTAATGCTGCCACGGATCTAACAGGAGGCGGAGCGTCGGCAGTAATGCTAGCTCACCCACCACTCATCTCCTGCTGTGCGGCTGGGTTCCTAACAGGCCTCGGACCGGTACCAGTCCACTGCCCAGGGGTCGGGTACCCCTGGTCTAAATGGTAGGAGCTCACAGAAGCATCTAGGCCTCCCGTTCCATCATGCAGCCTGCATGTTGGCTCTGGGCCATGGTCTCACATTGGTCATCTCATCATCTTATTTAATCCTCACAAACCCCCTGTGAAATAGGTATTATCATCTTGATTTTTCAAAAGAGCAACTAAGGCTTAACTAAGACTCACAGACGGTAAGCAAGGAAGGCAGGATTCAAAATCAACAGCTGAACTCCAGAGCCTGTGCTCCCAACCAGCCTCCAACCAAGCTCACCATCTCCACTGAGGCTCCAAGTGTCTGAGGGAGGGGAAAAGTACCAGAAGAAAGAGACTGAGAAGAAAGCCCCAAAGCCATAGTTCTAAATAGACGCTTGATCTACTTCACTTTTGCCTAGATACAGCCATCTGCCTGGGAAGTATTTTCAGTTTCATGACAGAACTGGAATTGGCCCATGCTGAGCTATGTTACTGTTAGTTCAGTTGCTGGTTCCTGTTCAAAGATTACCTGGTTTATTTATTTATTTTAAGAGACAGGGTCTTGCTCTGTCGCCCAGGCTGGAGTGTAGTGGCACAATCATAGCTCACTGCAGACTTGAACTCTGGCATTCAACTGATCCTTCTGCCTCAGCCTCTCGAGTAGCTGGGACTACAAGTACACACTACCACATCAAGCTAAGTCTTGTTTTTAATTTTTGGTAGAGACAATGTCTTACTATGTTGCCCAGGCTGGACTTGATCTCCTAGCCTCAAGCGATCCCTCCCGCCTCGGCCTCCCAAAGCACTGGGATTATAGTTGTGAACCACCACACCCCGCCTGAAGATTGCCTTTTGATGCTCAATACCAGTAATGATTAAATGTATGCAGATTAAATCAGCAGTACCAAGTTATTACCATAGGTGACAAGTAAGGGAAAGAATAATACTTGTGTATTAATTAATACTGACAAGGTTGAAGTGAAATTATAACCCAAACACACTGGAGGTAGCATTGTAAATTTTGATTATCCCTTTGAAAGGTAACATTATCATATGGAAAAAAAATGTATTGCTATTCCTTAGGACTTTGACTAGGGAAATATTTTAAGCAATTACAAAAATTATCTGTGTTTCTGTGGTGTTATCTAAAATGGTGATTTACATTAAATTTACAACAATAAGACATAATAGTAATGCCTACGAACATTACGTAACCAATATTTTCTGCCTTTTAAAAAAGAACGTGGGAAGCCGAGGCAGGTCGATCGCTTGAGCTCAGGAGTTCAAGCCCAGCCTGGGCAATATGGAGAAACCCCATCTCTACAAAAAATACAAAAATTACCCTGGCATAGTGGTGCATGCCCAGACCTGAGATGGGAGGATTGAGCCCAGGAGGTCGAGGCTGCAGTGAGCAGTGTTCACGCCACCACGCTCCAGGCCTGGGCAAAAAAGTGAAACCCTGCTCAAAAAGAACAGCAGAATACAATGTATATGGACACTATGATTATTAAATATGTATGTATGTGTATGTTTATCCACACAGACTGGACTGGAAAGACAGTTACATGAGGCAGGAGGTACAGGTACTGGATTGCCCATGCTGTTCCCACTTTTTTTTTTTTTTTTTTTTTTAAAGACATGGTCTCTCTGTTGCCCAGTCTGGAGTGCAGTGGCGTGATCTTGGCTCACTGCAACCTCTGCCTCCCAGGTTCAAACAATTCTCCTGCCTCAGACTTCCTGGATAATATTTTTTTGTATTTTTTGGTAGAGATAGGGTTTCACCATGTTGGCAAAGCTGGTCTCAAACTCCAAACCTCAAGTGATCCACCCACCTCAGCCTCCCAAAGTGGTGGGATTACAGGCTTGAGCCACTGCGCCCAGCCTGACCCACTTCTGATGTCTGTTTTCCCCACTGACTTGTCAGACACTGGGTTCAAGAGTGTTTTATTTCTTTTTCGTCTTGCTATGTTACCCTATCTGTTTTTCCTCCACCAGCATCTACGCCGCCTCCTCTAACTTCTCCCAGAGGTGCATCTTCTCGCAGGTGGGACTGACCAGCAAGACGCACCCTCTTCTTCTTCTTTTTTTTGAGACGGAGTTTCTCTCTTGTTGCCCAGGCTGGAGTGCAATGGTGTGATCTCAGCTCACTGCAACCTCTGCCTCCCGGGTTCAAGCGATTCTCCTGCCTCAGCCTCCCGAGTAGCTGGGATTACAGGCATGCACCACCGTACCCGGCTAATTTTGTATTTTTAGTAGAGTCGGGGTTTCACCATGTTGGTCAGGCTGGTCTCAAACTCCTGACCTCAAGTGATCCACCCGCCTTGGCCTCCCAAAGTGCTGGATTACAGGCATGAGCCACTGCACCTGGCCTGCTAGTTTTTGTGATACATATTCAGACATAATTGTGCTCATCTTTATGCCAGTTAGAATCATCTAGATGCTTTCACTTTGTGAAACTAGTTTGATTTTTTAAAGCTTTTTGGGGGCTAAATCCTCAGCAAATGACTCCAAAACAAGTCACGAAAATCCAAATAGTGGTTATCTTTAGTGGGTATGAAGGGAATTAAATGGAGGAGGTATATGAGGGGCTTCTGGGGTGCTAGAACCTTCTATGTCTTTACCTGGATGGTTACTACATGGGTGTATGCTTTATAATAATTTATTAAGTTGCACATTTATTTTATGCACTTTTCAGTGTGTAGGTTATGTCCTACAATAATAAGCCTTTTAAAAACATTGCATGGCAAAATTCTGTTGTATTTTCCTTCGAAGAAAAGAATTGGGATAACAGTTCCAAAGGTCAGAGAAAGGCCACACTTTGATTTTTCACTTATTCTTTATAAAATTACAGGTGGGGAAGCCAAGTAGGTGAGAAGCCTTATTTTATCTGGAAAATTAGACTTGTGGAGATAGCAGGGAAATCGCAAAAGGAAAAGAGAACAACTTGATAGACGTGAGTTGTGTTCATAGGTTGGGAAGGAGACTCCATCAGTACTCCGTTATACCTTTAAAAAGTGTAGATTATTGTTTCTATTTCTCCCCTAACATAGAATCCTGTGGTTGTCTCATGTCTAAAATATAAAAACCAACCAAGATTTTAGGCAGTCTTGTAAACAAGAGCTATTTCTGTTAACCTCTCTAATTCACAATTGAGAAATGCTCATTTGTTTTTTTCTTTATGGAGTTCAGTATGATTATTCTCATGGAGAAAGAGCAAGACTATAGATTTTTTTGACTCTAGTTCACACATCCTCCATAAGGACCAAGGAAATATTTTCCATAGAACAAACACACCTACTCTCTACCCTCATGAAGGCAGATGCTTGAGAAGTTAGAAAACTATGTGTTTCACAAAACATTTAGCCTACAGTCATCAGAAAACAACAGCTATTCTTGTCTTCAGTCCTCAATACTAGTGAACAGAGAGAGAGAGAGACAGAGACAGACAGAGAAGAGAGATAGGGGCGGGCTAGACCCTGGCTATGGTGGTCGCCTAATTGGCAACAAAACATCATTGAAACTCTGAAGTTCACATCTCTGCATTGATTCATGAGGCACCAGAAACTCCCATTAATTTTGTCATAAACCGATTAGAGCTGGTACACAAACTCAAGGGTCTCAGTATTTAGAGAGACAATGAATAGCCACCCAAATCCAATACTTTCCCCAGTAAAACCCACTGGGAAACTCTGAATAAGTTCACAACGAGGTGACATTTGAAATTCCCTGCAGTCTCATATTTATCCACATACATCCAGGAAATAAAAAAAAAAGAAAGAAGAAAAAGAAAAAAGAAGCGTAGCCAAGAGAAAGTGCCAGCTACCCATTCCTGGGACCTCTTGCTTGTTCCTAAGAAATAGGCTCCAAGAATCTTGTAAAGGGCTGACCGTCCGGCCGCCGGAACAGGACAGAGGTCGGGGGGAGTCGCTTCACTTTCCCAAATCAAAAGGGGGGAAAGTAAGTGAGAAAATCTCCCGAGTTCAAACATTCCTTTAAACCCCGCAACTTTAAATACTAACTGCGTTTCATGGCTGCCATCTTGAAAAACATTAGTTTGCCAAAGACGCCCTTTGATTCCCATTTGGGATGGAAACGCTTGCAGATAATCCATTGAAACAGGTCCGCACAAAGGCCTTTTCGCAACAATCATGGTGCTTGTGAAGGACAACATTTTTGTGCGCAAAATAAAACATTTTAATGCGCTACAATCCATTACACATATAGCCCTCCATTTCCTTTCAGTAATTATTCATTAGAAAACATTTAACGTCACTGTGGATTTCACACTAGGCAGTCCGGACACAAAGAACAAGAGATGGCCCATTTATAAGGGGCTGGGGCCTTCTTTTCTAATCTGAGAAACTCCAAGGAGGTGGGGCCCGCGGGACACAACAGGCAGGCTAAATTGTGCGGTTAACGGTCAAAGCCCCCCTGCCTACTTTGACACTCATTTAAAGATGACAGGGAACAATAGAGATTTGTTCTGTGCAACCCTTTCTTGTTATGCCGGCGACATCAGCTCCGCACATGAAACTGCCCGATATTTCATTCCACCTGCCACCTCCCTCCCGCCTCGGTCGACTCTCTCCTCTGCTACTTTGCTTGTCCCCACTTTAACACAAAGAGACAGGTAAAGAATATCGTTAAGAAGGGTCCATTCAGCATGTCAGCTTTCATAATACAATTGCCTGTCAGGTTCCCCATGAGCTATGAGGCGCTCAAATGTCTGGGTTTAGGCCAGAAATCTGAACCACAGTTAGGTTAGTGAGCGGGGACAGCTCCCCGGCCACCTCCTGCCCTCCCCTAGCGGAAGGCCATCTCGCGGGCACAGACACCGAAAACCATCTTTGCTAACAGCAGTTTGAAACACTTGCTATACATCAGCGAGGGACCACATGCCAGCTCCTGATGGGCTGGGTGTGGATTCCTTGAATGCCTGTGTTTAAAAATTTTACTAAAAACTCATACCCAAAGGCCCAAAACCCTGTTGGAAAGGTTGGGAAATATTTATCTTAGAGCCATTTTTTTTTTTTTTTTTTTAACACCACAGGATCCTTCCCCCAGAAGTAGTGGAGGAAAAAAAAAAATCTTAAAGCCTCGCCAGATTATCTGATGTAACTAACCATACAAGAATATGTACAGACCTAAAACGCTCATGGTATCGCTTTTACTCTGCATACTGCAGAGAACACACTATCTCGTGATGCTTGCAGAATGCACTGAGAGGAAACCGGTGAGTCAGAATAGGAACTGGCTTTCATAAAAAGCCTTTCAAAAACACTGCATGGCAAAATTCTGTTGTATTTTCCCTCAAAGAAAAGAATTAGGACAACAGCCCCAGAGATGAAGTCCACACTTTCATTTTCAACTTACTCTTTTTAAAATTACAGTTGGGGAAGCTAAGTAGGTGAGAAGCCTTGTTTTATCTGGAAAATTAGTTAGCCTTGTGGAGATAGCAGGGAAATAGCAAAACCAAAAGAGATCAACTTGATTATACCGTCAAAAAGGGTAGATTATTGTTTCTATTTCTCCCCTAACACAGAATCCTGCGGTTGCCTCATGTCTAAAGCTTAAAAACCAACCAGGACTTCAGGTTTACAGTCTTGTATACCTTTTTACATTTCTAAAAAAAAAAATGACTCGTGTCACTGTATTGTTATTTTTCCTATGGCAGCAATCCTGATATTTGCACATTACATTTGCTTCTGGTAATTGTCATGATGTGTTATTGAAAACTGTCTCTTGGTCATTGAGCCAAACCTAAGAACATACTAGATATCAGTGGATGCTTAAGTAGAAAGCAATATTCATAATGATGCCAATTGTAGAAACTCAGTGAGTGGTAAAGGAAATTCAAAAAGCAAAAACAGTTTTGATGCTCTGCATGAAAAATCAGCAAATGATGGCCCATGGCCCCAATCCAGCCCACTGCCTGTTTTAGAATGACACTTGAGCTAAGAATGGCTTTTACATTTTTAAATGGTTGGGAGAAAAAAAATCAAGAGAATAGTATTTCATGGCATGAGAAAATTATATGAAATTCAAATTTCAGTATCCATAAATAAACTTTTATTGGAACACAGACACATTTATGTTTGCCTGTGGCTGCTTTTATGCTACAAAGAGGTGGGCCTAAGATACTTACTATCTGGCCCTTTATAGAAAAAGTTTGCCAACCCTGTTCAATGTCCTGTTTAGCACACATCCTTCTTTCCTTAGGAACCATATTTCTGAATCAATGGTATTTTAAAACTGCACACACCAAGAGAAGCAAAGTGGAATTTCAAATATAACCCTTTTCCAATCAATGTTTAATGGAATACTCAGTGGCAGCTAAAATGTAAACCAAACACACATCAAGAAAGAAGCACGGTCTGATGCTTTGATTCAAGGGGTCTTAGCTATGGAATTTACAAGGATCAAATCTGAGAATGATAATAGTGCAAGTTTTTATGTGTTTGATTTACCCAACACTGACAGCTCTACAGTTGAAATGAAGGATTATCTTTTTATCTAACAACAAGGAGACTGTTGGTGTTTTATTATCCAGCTGCAGCCTCTTAATCACCACTGAATGCAAATAATTATGAATATCAGCAAACAGAATAGTGCTTTTAAATTACCTTAGGGATTAAATAGACTCCTAGTAAAAATGAGAGCAGTTCATAGTCTTAATTGGCCCATGGGAGTTAGAGGTGGAGGGGAAAAAAAAATGCCATTACATGACCATCTTTTTCAGCATAAATGGAGGGTTAAAAAACATTAAATGCAAAGCCTAGTCTTCTTGTACTACTTCCTACTGATAAATATTAGAAAAAAAGATTGTTGGAAGTTTATAGCAGTTTTAAATAGAGGATATATATTCTGATCACATTTAAGCTTTCCCAGAGCCCATGAAGTTCTTTGAAGTTGTTTACCTGAAAGAGTTTGTAGCTGATCTTGTAAAAAAAAAAAAAAAACACACACACACACCAAAAAAACCAAAAAGGGCTTTTCTTGCCTTAAGGAGAATCCTCCTGGTATCCACAGCTATCTTTCCCTGGAACAAAAGATATTTCATGGTCTGGGAGCCTTGCAAACACTCAGTAGAAATTGGATATTGACAATGGATTATGTTAAAACCTGTTTGGACCATCAAATGCAAATTTTTTTCAGGGTTTTGTTTTTTCATCTCAGTCTGAGTCCCTTGGGTTAGTAAGAACATTAGTAGACTTCACACAGTAGACAGCTTTCAACATGGCTTTTAAATTATTCGTCACCCAAAAAGAGGTGTTTAAATAATACTTGGTTAAAAGTGGTTGTGACTTGAGGCACATTTAGAAACCACTTAAAGCTAAGGCTGTGGCCAGGCGTGGTGGCTCACGCCTGTAATCTGAGCACTTTGGGAGGCCGAGACGGGCAGATCACTTGAGGTCAGGAGTTTAAGATCAGCCTGGCCAACATGATGAAACCCTATCTCTACTAAAAATACCAAAAAAAAAAAAAAAAATTAGCTGGACGTGGCAGCACACGCCTGTAATCCTAGCTACTTGGGAGGCTGAGGCAGGAGAATCACTTGAATCACTTGAACTGGGGAGGCAGAGGTTGCAGTGAGCCAAGATCAGGCCACTGCACTCCAGTCTGGGTGACACAGTGAGACTTCATCTCAAAAAAAAAAAAAAAAAGAAAAGAAAAACCAAAAAACAAACAAACAAAAACAAAAAAAAACACACCAAAACAAAAACAAACCAAAAAAACAAAAACCTAAGGCTGTGGTTCTCAAACCTCAGCATGCAGGAATTTTACATGCAAGATGCAAACTTTAGCATCCTGGTGGATCTAGAAAACCCACAAGAGAGGGCCCAGGAAGCTGCATGCTTGACAGGTATCATAGATCATTTCTATAAGGGTATCCCAGGCCCATAGCTATAAGCCCTTAAATTGTGGTCCATGCATGCAGTTCGAACATCCATAGAACAAAACCTCAGGTCCTGCTTGAGTCAGAATCTGCATTTTAACAAGTTCCCCGAGGTGATTCAAGTGCACTTTGCTGCTTAAATTACATGGGTGTGAATACAACCCAGTCGTACATTTCCCCAGTGATCTAGAGAAAATTTAAAGATTAAGTTAAGGAACATTGAATGTAAGGAGAATTGTTATTCCCCTGAAGTCGTGTGAATACAGAAACATTCATATTGAAGTTGAAGACCACCAGAGACAGAAAACTCCACCAAACACTGTGGGGTGGAAAAGGGGGCTCACAGAGCAGGGAGCAAGGAACCAAGACCACCAGGATAGACTTCTGCCAGCTCTGGCTACCAAGAACTCAAGGCCTGTTGACTGTGCGGATGGCAAGGCCAGCTTTTCCTTCTTTTCCCACAACTAGACCTTATTAGAATTTTTCCAACCCCTTTTCCTCCATATCAAATGCAAGTCAGGCTATTTCTCGTTTGTAATACTAAACTTGCCAAGGAGGACAGGCCCCCTATTCTCTTCTCTTCCTTCTGGAGAGTTGGGCCAAAAAGGTCTAATCTCAAATCTGTAAAAGTAAAGGCTAGGCAGACACCAAAACCAAAAAGATACTGCTAGTCCCTAAGATTCCTCTTCTTGGAAACATATTTTTTTCTGTCCCAATTTTTAAATAAAAAGCAAAATATACAAGCTCTTTAGCCAGAAACTGGCTATGTTTACTGGAAACATTCATTCCCTAAAGGGCAGACATCTTGGGCACTTATCCTGGGCATGTGGTAACCTGGGAATTGCAGGCTGGGATTTCCTTCTTTTCTTTTTTCTTTCTTTTTTTTTTTTTTTTTTTTTGAGACAGAGTCTCGCTCTGTCACCCAGGCTGGAGTGCAGTGGTGCGATCTCGGCTCACTGCAACCTCCACCCCCTGGGTTAAAGCAATTCTCCTGCCTCAGCCTCCTTAGTAGCTGGTACTACAGGCGTGTGCCACCACGCCTGGCTAATTTTTTAATTTTTTTCTTTTTTTTTTTTTGTAGAGACAAGAGATTTCACTGTGTTAACCAGGATGGTCTCGATCTCCTGACTTCGTGATCCACCCGCCTCAGCCTCCCAAAGTGCTGGGATTACAGGCTTGAGCCACTATGCCTGGCTTTAGGCTGGGATTTTTATAGCTTATTATGGCAAGGGAGGAGACAGAGAATAAAAGAAGAGGAAAGAGCATACACGGTCACCCCTTGTGTGACAAATATGCAAGAAATAAAGATAAATGTGTACAATTCTTACAATTTTACTTTTCTGAATTTTGCTATTGCACTGAATGATTTGTGATTAAGACAGATGGTGATGAAAAATATACTTATTAGATAAACAGCTATTAAAAGCCCCTAAAGCTCTTTAAAATGGGATCTTTTTGTTTGATTACAAATTACACCTTTATTTTAGGCATTCTGGAAAAATGCAACAAAGAGAATAAAAATCATTCATAATCCTACTGCTCAGAAATTACCACTGCTGGCCAGGCGCGGTGGCTCAGGCCTGAATAAGCACTTTGGGGGCTGAGGCGGGCAGATCACCTGAGGTCAGAAGTTTGAAAGACCAGCCTGGCCAACATGGCGAAACCCTGTCTCTACTAAAAATAAAAAAAAATAGCCAAGTGTGGTGGTGGGTGCCTGTAATACCAGCTACTCAGGAGGCTGAGGCAGGAGAATCACTTGAACCTGGGAGGCGGAGGTTGTAGTGAGCTGAGATCGCGCCACTGCACTCCAGCCTGGGTGACAGAGCAAGACTGCTTATTGTGGAATATTCCTTCTAGTTCTCCCCACCCCTATGCATGTGTGTGTGTGTGTATAAATAATACTGGGATAACATTTTATATATGGTTTTAGATCATTTTTAAAATAACGTGATTCATCTTCATAAATTAAGAACGACACACCTAAATATATTTCAAATATCACATCATTTAGATTTGAAACATCTAGAATTACAAGTTTAGGAATCAAAATTCAAGCAACAGTTTATTTCCCGGTAAGTTCTATAACCACAATATTTTTTTAATATTAATTTATTTATTTATTGAGATGGCATCTTGCTCTGTCGCCCAGGCTGGAGTGCAATGGCGCAATATCGGCTCACTGCAACCTCCGCCTCCTGGGTTCAAGCGAGTCTCCTGCCTCAGCCTCCTGAGTAGCTGGGATTACAGGTGTGTACCACCATACCTGGCTAATTTTTGTCTTTAGTAGTGATGGAGTTTCACCGTGTTGACCAGGCTGGTCTCAAACTCCTGACCTCAAGTGATCCACCCACTTCGGCCTCTCAAAGTGCTGGGATTACAGGCGTGAGCCACTGTGCCCAGCCTCACAATAATATTGTTTGAGTATTTGGGGCAAGTACCCTTGATTATAGTATTAATATTAAGGACTAAAATTATTTTCATCAACAAATGTTACCACTTGAAGACTCTACTAAAACTGGTATTATATTGTGTGGGGGCATGAGAACACCTTTTGAGGTATTAGTGGTGCTCTGTGTCTCAATACGGATTTGGGTCGCACAGGTATATACCTTCATCAAAACTTGCCAGATGATATATCCAAAGTTAGTGCTTTAGATTGTATATACTATTTACCTCGAAAGAAAAAACATTGAACACTAGCTAATGGCAGGTGTGCAAAGCATTTAGGGGGAAGTACGCTGATGTCTGCAACTTTCTTTGAAATCTATCCCCCCAAAATAAGATAGATTAGTGGTTACAGGGATAGATAGATGAAAAATAAGCATAAGTAATAGGTTAATGGTAGAATCTAGGTAGTGGGTGTTTTCTGTACAATTTCTTCTTTTCTGTATGTTTAACATGCTTCATCATACAGTGTCGGGGAGAAAAATAATCTGTTAGATCTATGCTAAAAGGCTCAAGGGATGTCTATAACGAGACATGCAAGATGTAGCAAAAGTGTATGTAATAAGGATTCTAGTTTTGTAGAATAAACAATGATGAAAATACATTCATATATGTATGCGGGTAGCTACCCAAATAGCCCCATATGTTTCTATGACCATGAAGACAATTACATCAAGTCGCTAGCGGAAGGAGGTGGAGAGTGGGAGGTGAGAGGTGAGGGCTGAATATGCTCATGCACACGAAGAAGTGCAAGATGCATGGGCCTCGACATGCCGTTGTTAGCCAGGGCTGGCAGAATTTCAGATCATTGTCATTTTCTTACAATTTCCTATACTGTTTAAAAGATCCTTTCTACAATGGTCATTTATCGTTTATGTAATTAAAAAGCTATTTTTATGGGGAAAAAAAAAGTGGTATTATGAACACAGCCAGGCTTATGTGACGACAAGGAATCTATTCCCCAAAAGAGAAAAAAGGCTTCATCTTCTGGACTGTATTGAGAGAAACTTCTTGTCCCACTCACTAGTAAAAGTTACATTCTGAAGTAAAGAGAGAAAAGCATATCTTATGGAATCCTGAATGTCTAGAAAATAATATGGAAGGGAAAATAGAGTTTCCTTTTCTACATATGACAGCGATGAATAAAAGCATGCAGTAATTTGAAGCAGCATCTCCAACCACCATGGAATCTTCCACATTAGATGGTGCTTTTACCAAGCAGAGACTAAATGAAATAATTTTGCGGCATCTGCAAAAACTACTATTAGAAACGTTTACCCCAGAATCTGTGTTTTCAGCTTAAGAAGCAAACGATGACACTGGAAATTTGAGTGACTCAAATAGGGACATGAATGTGATTGCAATCATCCTAGCCATGGGGGCTTTCTTCTTATTTTTCAAGTGAACCCAGCAGCTGAACAACCAATCAGCAAATATTTTCTGAGCATCTACTGTGTGCAAGGCATTATAGAAGGTACATGGTCCCCCAGAATTTACAATCTCTTTAGAAATATAATGCAATTACAGGAGCAGTGAACAAGGCACCAGTTCTGGACACAATGTCTAATCTTTTAGATGGCTTTTAAGCAGATACCAATAAAAAGATGGTTAATTAGGAAGTTACTTAAAATATTGTCATAAGTGTCTGTGGTGAAAATGTGTGATTTGGCTTTTTCCCCCCCACAGTTTTGATATCAAATGTTTATTTTGTTAGTCAAAAGGTAAGGTAAGATAGTAGAGGTTGATGGGAGGAAAGTGTTCATATTTTTACCTGGCATAAGAGTCTTTACAGTAATAATATAAAAACATCCTGGCCAGGTTTAAATTCAAGCTTTGATGTGAAAATCAGCGATAGTAAGATCAGTTGCAAAATTAAAAATAAAGGTCTCTGAAATAAGATCCAAGAAGCAATTTATCTAACCCAGTTATGTGCTGAACCCAACATATTACTTGTACACCACTTCACCCATCTTCCAGTGAACCTGCCTACTAATGAAACATGAGAATGAGTCTATTCAAGGCTTAATGAGCTTAATTAATTAGCACTTAAGACACTCAGGGTAAAAATAATTACTACTGATTGTGGTTGTTCCATAAATCTACAGATGTAACAAAATGGCATGTAACTGTATATGCACATTGTACCAGCATTATTTGTCCTGGTTTAGATATTGTGCTCTAATTATGTAAGATGTAACCATTGAGGGATATTTGAGACCTCTCTGTATTATTTTTGTTACTTCTTGTGAGTCTTATCATTATTTTAAAATAAAAATCTTTTAAAAATTATCTATATCACTTTGATTCTTTGATGTGTTATAAAGTCAGGAAAATATATTTGAACCATGAAAAAGTGCTCATCTGAAACAGTAGAGGCCACCTTCTATAAACATTGAATGAACATGGATATAAGCCATGAGTCTCTTCCTCATTATCTGACAGGGAGCTGTATTAGTTCGTTTTCACGCTGCTAATAAAGACATACTTGAGACTGGGCAATTTACAAGGGAAAGACGTTCCATGGACTCACAGTTCCACGTGACTGGGGAGGCCTTACGACCTCGGTGGAAGGTGAAAGCCATGCCTCACGTGGTGGCAGAGAAGAAAATGAGAACCAAACGAAAGAGATTTCCCCTTATAAGACCATCAGATCTCATGAGACTTATTCACTACCATGAGAACAGTATGGGGGAAACTGCCCCCAAGATTCAATAATCTCCCACCAGGTCCCTCCCACAACACGAAGGAATTATGGGAGCTACAATTCAAGATGAGATTTGGGTGGGGACACAGCCAAACCATATCAGGAGTTTATGGATTCCCTACAACCCAACTAACTTGGAGAGAAGCAGCAACTGCCCAGATGATTTGCATAAAGTGAGCTTTTGAATGAATCACCTGTGAACTAAATATGCTACCATGTGGACGGTGGCAATCAACAGCACGAAGCAAATGCTCGCTAAAATCAACATTGTTATTCATGGTGCTTCAATTCTTCATTTTGCTTTGTTCATCAAACTCAGCTCCTTCTGAGGTCATTTCTGAATGGCTCCATCTCTAATATTTAATATAATATAATAATAATATTAACATGGTTTTTTTTTTTTTTTTTTTTTTTTTGAGACGGAGTCTTGCTCTGTCTCCCAGGCTGGAGTGCAGTGGTGCGGTCTCGGCTCACTGCAAGCTCTGCCTCCCGGGTTCACGCCATTCTCCTGCCTCAGCCTCCCGAGTAGCTGGGACTACAAGCGCCCCCTACCATGCCCGGCTAATTTTTTTGTATTTTTAGTAGAGATGGGGTTTCACCGTGTTAGCCAGGATGGTCTCGATCTCCTGACCTCATGATCTGCCTGCCTCGGCCTCCCAAAGTGCTAGGATTAGGCATGAGACACCGCACCCGGCCTCTTTTTTTTTTTTTTTTTTGAGACAGGGTTTCACACTGTCACCCAGGCTGAGTGCATGGCATGATCACAGCTCACTGCAGCCTGGATCTCCCTAGCTCAAGTGATCCTCCCACCTTAGCCTCTGGAGTAGCTGGGACCACAGGCATGTGCCACCACATCCAGCTACTTTTTAATTTTTTTGTAGCAGGGGGTCACACTATGTTGCTCAGGCTGCTCTCAGACTCCTAGTCTCAAGAGATCCTCCCACCTTGGCCTTCCAAAGTGCTGGGATTATAAGCACAAGCCACCATGCCCAACCCAGTTTGCTCTTTTTTAATCTGGAGTAAACTCCATCCAAATAATGTTTTACCAAAGGAATCTGGGAATTAATTCATAAGAAGGAAGAGCTTCCTCCATTTTTCAAAAAAGTGTAACTATGTATAAGTCAATCTGCATGGTTACGTCTACATGCATTTTGTAAAGCCATGACAATTTAAAAAAAAAGGCACATGTGACCTTGAGGACAGGCCTATCTGTTGTCTTTCATTACAAGACCTACAGCAAATACTCCTCTCTGTCCATCAACTAAATTATTTTCTCCCGATGAATCATGCTTCCTAGAGTTACCACTTTGAGATATCATGCAAGAATGGCAACTAAAACCAGGACTTTGTTCTGGGCATTCAGATACATTTTCGGTCAAGGACAGTGCCATTTTGAGTTACCAGTTGCCAAAGTGACAGTATTCAGTGCTATAGAAATGGGTAATTGACTGAATGGATCAATGACAAGCTGTAGCTAGGGTTTCTTCATGGTGCCTGAGGCTTCTGTGAACAGCTACTAAATTATTCTAACTACATCCATAAATGTTTCTGTAAGCTTTTTGGCTGTCTAGGCAAGAAAAGAAACAATCCTTCAGCAGATAATGTTTTCTAAACAGAGAACATATGAGATGATTATGCTATCGAAACCCAGAAAACCTCTCCTTGGAAGTCTTTATGCTTATAATTAACTCCTGGAAAGAGGCAATAGGTTTGACACTCAAGTTCTGTCTTCCATCTTCCCAGGAGAGCTTTACCATTGTCTACCTGATAATAAAAACAGCTGTTTTAGCTTCTTAAAATGATCATTACCTGGGACAAGTTGGGCTTATCGCATTTAAAAGGAAACACAAGGTATCTAGGGTAATGAAGAAAATGTACCAATAGTCTTACATGTAAGGCCAATTATTACCTACAATTTCCTTCAACATGAGGTCACCATCTATTATTTAAGGCCCAACTATGCTAACACAGTAGCCACTAGCCACATGTGGCTATTTAAATTAATGAAAATTCAGTCAAATTTACAATTCAGTTCTCCAGGCACCAGCCACAGTTCAACCACTCAGTAGTCACACATAGCCAATGGCTCTTGCATCAGGCAGTGCTAACAGAGACCATTTCTGTCTTTATTGCACAGCATGCTGTTCTAGACCAATGTGAAATGAATTGGTAACATTCCCACGATTTGGTTCTAAATCATCATACTCTCCCCCACCAACAGAAGGGAGATATCTACATGATCATCTTACATATAATTTTTCATCAAATAAATTGAGAATCTTACTCACACGCCCAGTTCTCTCTCCAGGCCTAGCGGAGGCCCAGCACTATAGTCATTTGGAAAGTTCTTGGTAGAAAAGAGGTCACCAGGTGTGACCACCTTCAAGTGTTCAAGTCACATTACCTTGGATTCCATCATGCACAGAGGGAGAGCAGGTTGTTAACTATTCCTCTTGAGCCATTCAAAAGTTGCTTCCCACTGACTTATGATTCTGTGATGCCTGACACCCAGCAACAAGGTATGAGGCGATTCTAGCTTGTGGGGTGGAGCTAACTTAATAATTTACGGTGGGAGGCAGAGACTGCATCTTATGGCCGTCTACCTGTAGGCACACAGGGCTGCTCCAGGGAGATAAGAACTGGAAACCCAACCTCCCTTGAGTTTACGTTACAGACACTGCTGATCTTCGATTAGTTGCTTATGTTCCTAACCAGTCGTTGACTACTGAAATAATGGCAGGACCCTCGGTGAGCTATGCTTTAAAAAAAAAAAGAAAAAAGAAAAGAAAATTCTCCCAATCTCTTAGCCTAGGATCCAGCTCCAGGGGAACTCCTGCTGGAAGTACCTGTTAGCTCTGTTTGAAAAAATTTACATCCTTAAACTTCAGGGAATCAAGTTGACTGGGTAACTTTAAGGTTTCATAATACGGAGACTCTGGACTTTACTTTCATTTTATTATTATTTTCAGATGCTAAAGTGAGGCAGGGGTACTATTATCTCATAAAAAATCACAAGGTTGCTGATATTGGAGGCTGTTCAGTTACAGATGGGTTTACTGTGAAGCTCAGACTTCACCCTTTCCTGGTCTGGGCCTCATTGTATATTTATAAAGTTCTATTCTTGTTCTTTCAGACAACCCCACCCATCACCCACCACATTGTATGTCTCGGGCCCCCGAACTTGAGCCTGCTGCTGCAACAGGATCATGGCTAAGAGTATGGACAGTGGATTCAGTGCTGGGTTCATTCAAACCTAAACAGCACCCCCTGTTGGATGGAGGACTGTGGGGCCAGCGACTGACCTCAGGATTTGATTAATCCCATTTCACGTATTTCTCTCTCTGTGTATATACATCCTATTGGAGAACCCCTAACACAAGCCCTGACAAGAGCAGAAATATGCTAATAATTCTTTGGACACTAATTTTTGATCAATTGACTTTTTTAAAGAAATGATTCCATTTTTGTAATTGAATAGGTAATATAACATATCCTTGATTTGGTTACAAACGGACAACCAGAAATAGTATACTAAAAATGTTTTTTAAAAATATATTTTATATATATACATATTTTAATTTTTAAATATAATTTATCTTTTTCTTGAGATGGAGCCTTGCTCTGTCGCCCAGGCTGGAGCACAATGGCAGGATCTCAGCTCACTGCAACCTCCGCCTCCCAGGTTCAAGTGATTCTCCTGCCTCAGCCTCCTGAGTAGCTGGGATTACAAGGTACCCACCACAACGCCCAGCTAACTTTTGTATTTTTAGTAGAGATAAGGTTTCACCATGTTGACCAGGCTGGTCTCGAACTCCTGACTTCAAGTGATCCACCTGCCTCAGCCTCCCAAAGTGCTGGAATTACAGGTGTGGGCCATTGTGCCTGGCCTATATGATTCTTTACACATTTTTGCATGTCTGAAATATATTTTTAATTGAAATATAAATCACATATAACATTCACTTATTTAAAGTATACAATTCATTGCTTTTTAAGTACAGTTGTACCTCAGTATCTGTGGGGGATTGGTTCCAGGACCTTCAAAAATCCATGGATGCTCAATTGCCTGATATAAAATGGCATAGTATTTGCATACAACCTATGCACATCCTCCTGTATACTTTAAATCATTGTCAGATTACTTATAATACCTAATATAAATGCCATGTAAATAGTTGTTATACTATATTGTCTAGGCAACAATGACAAAAAAAAGTCTGTACATCTTCATACAGATGAAAATTTTTCCCCGAATACTTTTGATCCAAGGTTGGTTGAATTCATGGAATTGGAACCCATAAATATGGAGGGACTATTATAGATTCACAATGTTGTGCAATCATCATCACTATCTAATTCAAGAACATTTTCATGACTGCCAAAAGAAATCCTATATCCATTATCTATGATCTCCCTTTTCCCCACCCTAGCACCTGGAAACCACTAATCTGCTGTCTCTATAGATTTGCCTATCATGGACGTTTCATATGAACACAATTATACAATATGTGACCTTTATGACTGGCTTCTTTCACTTAGCATTGTGTCTTCAAGGTTCATTCATGTTTTAGCGTGAACCAGTACACTTCATTTTTATTGCCACATAATGCCTCTGGTATGGATATACCACATTTTGTTTATCCATCAGTTGATGGACATTTGGGTTTTTTCCACTTTTTGGCTATTGCAGATAATGCTATCAACATTCACGTACAAATTTTTGTGTGGACTTGTTTTCATTTCTCTTGGGTATATACCTAGGAGTGGAATTGCTGGGTTACGTGTTAACTCTACGTTTAACTTTTTAAGGACCTGCCAAACTGTTTTCCAAACTGGCCACGTCATTTTACATTCCCAACAAGAATGTATGAGGTTTCCATTTTCTCCGAATTCTTGCCAACACCTGTTATTGCTGTTCACCTTTTTTATTCTAGCCAAGCTAGTTGATGTGCAGTGGTATCTCATTGTGGTTTTGATTTACATTTCACTGATGACTAATGATGCTAAGCATCTTTTCATGTGTATTTACCATTTCTATACCTTCTTTGGAGAACTGTCTATGCAAATCCTTTGCCCATTTTCAAGATGGGTTCTTTGTCTTTTTGTTGTTGAGTTGTAGAAGCTCCTTATATATTCTGGATACTAGACCTTTATCTGACACTATATGATTTGCAAATATTTTCTCATTCTGTAGGTTGTCTTTTCACTTTCTTGATAGTATCCTTTGAAACACAAAAGACTTAAACTTTGATGAAGCCTAATTTATCTATTTTTTCCCTTTGGTTTCTTGTGTTTTAAGTATAATATCTAAGAAACCATTGCATAATTCAAGGTCACAAAGATGTACACCTGTGTTTTCTTCTAATAGTTTTATAGTTAATTCATTTTGAGTAAATTTTTCTGTATTATGTGAAGGAGACGTCTAACTTTATAACATTGCATGTGGCATATTGCTCCAGCATCATTTGTTGAAAAATTATTCTTTCCCCCATTGAATCATCTTGGCTCCCTTGTTGAAAATCAATTGACCGTAAACATAGTAGTTTACACACCTGAACTTTTAATTCTGTTCCATTGATCTACATGTCTGTCTTTATGGCCGTACCACACAGTCTTGATCACTGTAGCTTTGCAGTCAGTTTTAAAATCAGGAAATGTAAAACATCCAATTTCATTTCCCTTTTTTAAGATAGTTTTGGCCACTCTGGGTCCCTTGCATTTCCATAAATTTTAGGGTCTATCAATTTCTGCAAATAAGCCAGATAGTATTTTGATAGGGATGGCATTGAATGTGTAGGTCAATTTGGGGAGTATTGACATCTTAATGATATTAAGTCTTCCAATCTGTGAGCATAGGATATCTTTCCATTTATTTAGGTCTTCTTCAATTTCTTTCAATGACACTTTATGGTTTTCAGTGTTCAAGTCTTACACTTCTTTTGCTAACTTTATTCCTAAGTATTTTATTCTTCTTGATGTTTTTGTAAGTAGATTTATTTCATTTTCAGATTGTTCATTGCCAGCATACAAAAATATAATTGACTTTTGTGTATTGATCTTGTATCCTGCAACCTTGCTGAAATCATTTATTAGCTGTAACAGTTTTCCTGGTGTCATATTTTTGAGTTTAAAAAGAGGTCAGGTCAACATCAACTGTTATATATCATGTGGATAGTATGTGCCCTTAATGTGATGTGATGAAAATAACACCCTGCCTCTGTGGTCTTCCCAATAACCCCTAACACCAATATAATGATGAGAAGAATATCAGACAAATTTAAATATTGGGGCAACCTACAAAATGCCTGCTTTGCACTCCTCAAAATTGTCAAGGTCATCCATAACAAGCAAAGTCTGAGAAACTGTCACAGCCAAGAGAAGCCAAAGGAGACATGATGACTAAATGGAATGTACCTTGTATGGGATCATGGAATAGAAAAACGACATTAGGTAAAAACTAAAGAAATAGCTTATGCAATATACCTAGTGCAATGCCTTGTACATTGCTCAATGAACAGAAGTCCCCAGAGAGTCAGCTAGGACAGAGACTAGCTCCCATCCCACTCCTGTTTCCCAGACTTCCTCTTGAAAAGTGACCACTTCAATAATGTCTTCTATGTTCTTTCAGTCATTCTATTTATCAATATGTGTACATACATTTATTGCTTAAAACACATGCAAGTGGGAGCATATAATATACACACACTCTAGTCCTTGCTTTTTAATTTTTTCCTTACTCTCTCATTGTGATCATTCGATCCTGTTAAAGTATCTCCAGTGGCATATGGGTTGGGGGTTGGGGATAGCAGGAGTACCTAGGTGTCTGTAGAAAATTTACAAATAATAATAAAACAATTAAGTCAGACTGCTTTTTATTATCACCAGGAACTAGCAATTCTAAGCAATGTCAGTGATGAAACTATTCCTCCCTAAAAAGAATTTTTTTGTTGACCCAAGTATTAAATGATTGCTGTAGTTTCTGTTGAGTTATAATAATGGACATAGAAAATTCACATGATTTCATTTTGTTGATTATCCCTTAAAAAGCACTGCATTCTACACAGAAGTTTATCTGGAGAATTTATAGTTATGCTAACATCCCCTGGCACATACAAACTTAACCTATGTGTGTTCATTTTCTGAGCAAGATCTTATCAAATTCGCACCGTTTGAGCTTACTTCAGGCACTATTTGTGTTTCTAGTCCCTGTGATACTACATCTTTTTGACTTTATACACTAGAATAGAAATAAATCATGATAGCTAGATGCAATTTTTTTCTTTTTCAGAGTTAATTTTTGCTTATGTTATTATTATTATTTTTTTTAAAGAGATAGGATCTTGCTTTGTGGCTCAGACTGGTCTTGAACTCCTGGCCTCAAGTGATCCTCCCCACCTTGGCCTCCCAAAGTGCTGGGATAACAAGTGTTAGCCACCATGCCTGGCCCTTATGTGATGTTTTAAATGAGGCTAATCAGTCATAAAAATATTTGAGAAGAGGCAGAATTAGCCTAACCACCAAGCTTTGAAATTATCTCTGGGCCAGGTACAGTGGCTCACACCTATAATCTCAGCACTTTCAGAGGCCAAGGGGGAGGATCACTTGAAGCCAGGAGTTCGAGACCAGCCTGGGCAACACAGAGAGGCCCTGTCTTTACAAAAAATTTAAAAATTAGCCAGACATGGTGGGGTGCACCAGTGGTCCCAGATACTTGGAAGGCTGAGGTGGGAGGATCGCTTGAACACAGGAGATCAAGGCTGCAGTGAGCCATGTTCACACCACCGCACTGCAGCCTGTGTGACAGAGCATGACCCTATCTCAAAAAAAAAAAAAAAAAAAAGTCTCTTGAAGATGCTCACACAGAAATTGTACAGAAAACCATAAACCACGCAACAGAAAAATAAAAGGAAATGAATATATACATTAAAAAAAATCAGGGCTGAATGCAGTGGCTCATGCCTGTAATCCCAACACTTCGGGAGGCCAAGGTGGGCAGATAGATCACTTGAGGTCAGGAGTTCGAGACCAGCCTGGACAACATGGTGAAACCCCATCTCTACTAAAAATACAAAAATTAGCTGAGCGCGGTGGCGCATGCCTGTAGTCCTAGCTACTTGGGAAGCTGAGGCAGGAGAACTGCTTGAACCCAGGAGGTGGAGGTTGCAGTGAGCCAAGAGTGCCACTGCACTCCGGCCTGGGTGACAGAGTCATCCAGATGAAGATTTTTTGAGACTCTGTCTCAAAAAAAAAAAAAAAAAAAAGGATCAAATTTCAAAGCAGTGTGGCAGAAAAACACAAAACATACTGATTTTACTGAAAGAAATGAAATAAATATTTAAATGCTTTGATCATTTCTGAAACGTGTTCTGAAACAAAGAACAAAATAATATTAATGCCATGAAAGACTGAATATACAGATTATCAATGACCAGGCCATATATAAAACCTGAAATCTGACCCACAACCTGCAGCAACCTACCCAGAAAGCCAGCCTGTTTTCTATAGTAACCAGTCCAGGAAGCCAGCAGACTACACATCACACTTGTAAGAAATCAGACCACTAACTCTAGTAATAACCCAGGGAGTCAAACAATAAGCCTTAGAACAATCAGCCCAAGGTAGCCAGTACTTGATTCATCACTGACAACTTCCTTAATTTTTATCCCTGCTTTCTACTTAGGACCAACTAGAGTAGCGCAAATATGCACCCCTAACCCATCACAGAGGATGCCCTGCTTCTGGCTAGCCCACCTGCAGCTTTCTCCCTGCAAACAGCCTCCAATCAGGGCACACCTGAAGTCATCCTCCTTTTCCCCAGTATGAAACTTTCCTACTCTTCTGCCTGCCGTTGAGTCTCTGCCACAAATGCATGTGATGGTGGCTGACTCCCTTGCTATAGTAAACTCTGAATATTTGCTTATTCTCATTTTGTTGGTCTTCATTTATTTCCACAATTGCTATCATTCAGCCATTTTATCTGATTTTTTGCAGAAATTCTTAGCAAATATAATAGAAATGTATGATGAATTCCGTAGTGAAGATGTTTTAGTAGAAAATTTTCAACAATGGAGGCATGTGAAACCTGCAAGAATTAATCTGAAGAAACAGACATAGACAATATTACCATTTCTGGAATGTGCTGTGAAAAGGATTTTTTTTTCTTTTTTTTTGAGATGGAACGCTGAAATCTGGCTTTTTTTTTTTTTCCCCCGAGATGGAGTCTCGCTCTGTCACCGAAGCTAGAGTGCAAGTGGCACAATATCGGCTCACTGCAACCTCCGCCTCCCAGATTCAAGCAATTCTCCTGCCTCAGCCTCCTGAGTAGCTGGGATTACAGGTGCCCGCCACCACACATGGCTAATTTTTTGTATTTTTGGTAGAGATGGGATTTTGCCATGTTGTCCAGGCTGGTCTCGAACTCCTGACCTCAAGTGATCTGGCCATCTCAGCCTCCCAAAGTGCTGGGATTACTGGCATGAGCCACTGAGCCTGGCCACAAAAAGGAATTTTTATGAATCTCTACCAACCTTACCCTTAAGACTTTCCCCAACCATTTATATATCTGTTGCTTTCTATCTATTGAACATGCATATGCAAAAAGGATCAATATTGATAAAAATCATTGACAGATTTGCCAGAGTTGAAAACAGAAACTAATGACAAATATGTAGATATAACTTTTTAATCTTTTGTCAAAAAAATACATGAATGTAATTTAAAAAGACTAATCCATTACTACTTCTCCCATTTTGTACTGCAATATTTAATTTTGAATTTGTTTCTTTTACTGCATGATTTTATATATCCAAAGTTCAATGAAACATCTCACTGTCTCTACTTCTTTTCTGGCTATTAGTGTTACTTGTTTCATTTCATGACTATTGCTGAGAATAATTTTGTTGTAGAGAACAAGGGGGTGTTAAAAATGACCTCTTGCCAGGCACGTGGCTCATGCCTGTAATCTCAGCACTTTGGGAGGCCGAGGCGGATGAATCACCTAAGGTCAGGAATTCGAGACCAGCCTGGCCAACATGGTGAAATCCTATCTCTACTAAAAATACAAAAATTAGCCAGGCGCCTGTAATTAATGGTGGCGGGTGCCTGTAATCCCAGCTACTCGGGAGGCTGAGGCAGGAGAATCACTTGAACCGGCGGGGTGGAGGTTGCAGTGAGCTGAGAGTCGTGCCACTGCACTCCAGCCTGGGCGACAGAGCAAGATTCCATCTAAAATAAATAAATAAATAAAAATTAACTCTTACAGGTGTGTGATACTGTAGGTATGCCACCATATTGCCTAATGTACTTTTAAATGGATATTGTGTGGATTCTCCATAGAAGATTGAACTAGGTCCTAGAGGTTAGTGTTTAAATTGTTTCAAGTTTTGCTATTAATACTATAAACAATGCTGTAATCTGACTCTAAGACATACATATATGGAAAACTGTAGGATATGGAGTTCCTATAAGTTGAATTACTGAGTCAAGGTTTATATGACATTTATCATTTTGCTAAACACTGTCATAATGCCTTACATCAAAGATGAATTGACATTCCAAGCAGTGCACAAAGATACTTGTCTTCTATACTCTGGCTATCACTTTGTATTATCAAGTTTTGATTGTTGCCTATTTCAGGATTTTCATAATTGTAAGGAAGGCTGATCCTCTTTTCTTATGCTTCAAAGCCATCTGAATTTATCTTTAAGCCCTCCTCTCCCTGCTTGTCTTCTCTCTTCTTCCCAACTTTTTTGGATTGTTGTTCCTTTTCTAATTTATTTGCAAGAGCTCTTTATATCTTAAGGCAATTAGTCATTTGTCATGTGCTGCAAATAATCATCCCAGTTTGTTTCTTGCCCTTCGACATTATTTAGGATTTTTCAAAATTTGTTTTCAATTTGTACATAAATTTTGTCAGAGGTTTTTTCTTAATGGTTTCTAGGTTAGAATTTTGTTCATCAAGGACTTTGCCACTCCAAATATTCTCTGTAGTCTTTTAAGCATAACAATAGCTTAAAAGTGGAAATGTTAACTTATTTTTATTTTTTTGAGGAGTAGGCTCGCTCTGTTGCCCAGGCTGGAGTGCAGTGCAATGGTGCTATCTTGGCTCACTGCAACCTCCGCCTTCCGCATTCCAGCAATTCTCCTGCCTCAGTCTCCTGCATAGCTGGGATTACAGGTGCCTGCCACCACTTCTGGCTAATTTTTGTAATTTTAGTAGAGACAAGGTTTCACCATGTTGGCCAGGCTGGTCTCCAACTCCTGATCTCAAGTGATCCACCCACTTTGGCCTCCCAAAGTGCTGGGATCACAGGCATGAGCCACCGCACCTGGCCGGAAATGTTAATTTTTTAATGAGAAGCACTTCTTTCCTCCTGAAAATTCACATATGAAGCAATACAGTGTTATGAACAAACTATTCTCTTATGGAAAAATATAGATTTTGAAAGCCTCCTGTAAGCTTGAGCATCGTAACACGAACCCTATTGCTTTCCTGCAAAAGGACAAGACTTTATCAATTCACTTCAAGAAATAAGGGCAGGCTGTAGGGTCAGAGGCCTAAGAATCCTGGAATCCAACAAGATGGGTGTGAGGTCTCTCTCCACCACTTCCTAACTGAGTGGCTTTTGGAAAGTGTTTGAATCCTGCTAAGCCTCAGTTTCTATGTCTGTGAAATGGGAGCAAATAATATTTCCTACCATGCAGGGTTGTCTTTGGATTAAATGAGGTAATTAACCCATGAGTGTAGCATGATTCCTTGCTCATCACAAACACACTACTACTGATTTAAATGGAAGTGGGGACAATGTCAGCTACTCCCATTTACTAAACAACTACCCTACAGGAGGTAGGAAATATAGAAACATGACTGAAGAGCATAAAAATGCAATACAATTGGGTGAGGCAAGAATACAAGTCACCAACATACCAGGGCAAGGGAAAGAGATGAGCAAAATGGCGTCAGGGTCAAGAACCATGTGAAGCCTTCATGCAGGAGGGGCTATATGAGATGGTCCCTGAAGGATGGAGTAGGAAATGATTTGAGGCAAAGGGAACTAGAAAATTGGCAGAAAAGTCAGCCAACGTTTAGATTTCAGTGGAGTACAGGGTACCTAGAAGTAAGCGGTGGCTAGACAGGTAAGCTGTAGTCTGTCAGCTATGGTCCTTTGTAAGGTTTTTCACCGGTAGAAAATACATCTCTCTTTTCACTTAACTTCGTGTTGCAAACAGCAGGGACCTCATGTGGCATGTTCCCCTTTTTCTTTTTAGGAATATACACCCTTCCACAACTGTTGGCCTGGCATGTGGCTGTCCAGCTGGAAACTACATTTCCCAAGCTGCTTTGCAGTCAGGTATGGCCATGAGACTTCGTTCTCACCAATGGGATGTGAGCAGAATGAAGTGTGCACATTCTGTATCTCTGTTGCCCAGGCTGGAGTGCAGTGGCGCAATCTCAGTTTACTGCAACCTCTGTCTTCCGGGTTCAAGCTATTCTTGTGCCTCAGCCTCCTGAGCAGCTGGGATTACAGGTGCCGCCACCATGCCCAGCTAATTTTTGTGTTTTTAGTAGAGACAGGGTTTCACCATGTTGGCCAGGCTGATCTTGAACTCCTGACCTCGTGATCCTCCTACCTCAGCCTCCCAAAGTGCTGGGATTACAGGCATCAGCCACCATGCCTGCCCCCATATCTCTTTCTTTAAAAGGAAATTATTTGGCTTCTACCCCTCACTGTTCCCCTTCCTATTGGCTGGATTATATGAATATATCTTGTGGTAAACTGGTTTTGACCATGCAGACAAGGACAACTCCTAGGAGATAGCAGAGCAACAAGATGGAAGGTATCTGTGATCCTGGATAGTGTGGCAGAACTGACACCTTCCAGCGCTGGACCACTTACCTGCCTCTGACAGGAGCGGGAAATAGGTTTTACCTTCTTTGAGGCTCTGCCTTTTGGAGTTTCTGTTTCAGTAGCTGATATGGTTTGGCTGTGTCTGCACCCAAAACTCATCTGGCGGGTCACAGTCCCCAAAGGTATCCAAATTAGATATGTTGTGCTGCAACATTTTATATTCTATGAATTATTGTAGTTTACTTAATTTGAATTTCACTGTGTCTCCACTTGAATTGTAAGCTCCTTCTGAGCAGGAATATCATTACATGTCTTTTTACCTTCTACTCAAGACCTTCCAGAGGTCGAGGGGGGCCTGGGCCACTCAAGTTTTCTGACATTTCAGGCAGTGCAAACCACAAGGCAATGCCAAAAACAGAAGCACAGTCGTTTCTGTTTTGTCACAGTCCACATAACATGGTGGTTGCAGACTTCTAAAGCCAGACTGCCTGGGGTTCAAATCCCAGCCCCACAAGCTCTGTGACCTTGGACAAGTGACCTTGCCTCTCTGTGTCTCAATATCCCCATCTGTCAAATGGAATAATGATACCCTACTTAGTTTTAACTTACTAAAAGTAAACAATTATTCTAACAAACCCCTGTTAATTAGTAGTGTTTTATTAATGTCCTCTAATCACTTGGGGGACAGTTCCCCTTTTTTTCTTAGCTTTCCGGTTTCTGATACAGATAGGCCCTAGATTGAACCCTTGCTGAGGTCTGGGGAGCTTTCTGTATCTATGTAGAGAGCCATGTATACAGTCACAAAGATCTCAGAAAATCATTGCAAATGATTAGTAGGGTTTTGATAGAATAATTGTTTATGTTTAGTAAATTATAACTTTAAACACAAAATCAAACACAAAGTAATGTAAATGTGTTCTTCAAGATAATTCCAGAATTCATAATCTAATAATAAATTCTTGGTACACTACAGCAGGGGTCCCCATCCTCCAGTATTGTTCTGTGGCCTGTTAGGAACGGGGCCACCCAGCAGGAGGTGAGTAGTGAGTGAGCAAGCATTACTGTCGAGCTCCGCCTCCTGTCAGATCAGCGGCAGCAGATTCTCACAGGAGGGTGAACCCTATTGTGAACTGCACATGCAAGAGATCTAGGTTGCACACTCCTTATGAGAATCTAATGCCTGATGATCTTGAGGTGAAACAGTTTCATCCCAAAACCACCCCCGCCCCTCCCTGCCCTGGTCTGTTGAAAAATGGTCCTTCCACAAAACCAGTCCTTGGTGCCAAAAAGCTTGGAGACCACTGCACTACAGGTTGAAATGTTGTAAGCTGAACCATGGTTACCTTCTTTCAGTCTCATTGGTGTTTCTTTGTGAATATATATATATATCTCCTCACTTGGAGATGATATCTAAAATCTAATCATGTGGCTCTTGGCAACCGTGAAGCTCAGACAGAACTGCTCTCCAAGCCCCTCTATATGCCATAAAGTGCCCTGCCTCCAGGGCACTAAGCCCCACTAGCCACTTATAATCCAAATGTTTGAAGTAAGAAAAAGGGAAGGAAGGAAGAGGAAGATTGGAGGGGAAATGAAGAAAGGAGAGAGGGAAGGAAGGGATGGATTTGAAGCAGAAAATGAAGCAGAAAGCAAGGAAAAAAATTTTTTTTTTTTTTTTTTTTTTTTTTTTTTTGAGATGGAGTCTTGCTCTGTCACCCAGGCTGGAGTGCAGTGGCACAATCTTAGCTCACTGCAACCTCCGCCTCCGATTCAAGCGATTCTCCTGCCTCAGCCTCCTGAGTAGCTGGGATAACAGGCACGTGCCATCACACCTGGCTGATTTTTGTATTTTTTAGTAGAGACAAGGTTTCACCATGTTGGCCAGGCTGCTCTCTAACTCAAGTGATCTGCCCGTCTCGGCCTTCCAAAGTGCTGGGATTACAGGTGTGAGCCACCATGCCTGGCCAGAAAATTAACTTTAGATGTGATCAAGACACCCAAGAGAGGTCAGACTGGAAATGTGACCTTGGAGAGACAGGGGTGGTCAGAAGCCAGCCCTCAGATGTCTGTTTTTGCCCTGTGAGTTGCCATCCATTCAAGCTATACAGTTTTAGTTGAAAGAGAAATACTGGGCCTATGGCTTCTTTTTTCTAGGTTGTTAAAGTACAGTGCTTGAAAGTGTCTTGTCTGATGAGGGGTTGATATTCTAAATGGTTTTAAAGGCTGAGTGCAGTGGCTCACACTTATATTCCCAACACTTTGGGAGGTCAAAGCAGGAGGATCGCTTGAGCTCAGGAGTTCAAGGCTGCAGTGAGCCATAATGGTGCCACTGCACTCCAGCCTGGGCAACAGAACAAGACCCTGTCTAAAAAACAAAAAAAAAAATCCATCAAATAAATGATTTTAAGCATTTGGGAGACATTTCCCATTTTTTTCTTAGCTTTCCAGTTTCTGATACAGACAACCCCTAAATTAAACCCTTGCTGAAGTCTGGGGAGCTTTTTGTACCTATGTAGAGATCCACATATACATTCACAAAGATCTCAGAAAATCGTTGCCAAACATCCCAACTGTCTACTGAGTTGGAAAATTCATGGTTTGATCGGCTAGCTCTGTGCATATTGTACTACCCTCAGATTAAAGCTTCTGGGATAACAAATGAGTACATAACAGGTTTCACTCCTCCCAAAAGCAGGGTTCCAGAAGAAGTCAAACCCCTATGATATGGTTTGGCTGTGTCCCCACCCAAATCTCATCTTGAATTGTAGCTCCCATAATCCCCACATGTCATAGGAGGGACCCTGTGGGAGGTAATTGAATCATGGGGTCAGGTCTTTCCCATGCTGTTCTTGTGATAGTGAGTAAGTCTCACTAGATCTGATGGTTTTATAAAGGGGTGTTCTCCTGCACATGATCTCTTGCCTGCTGCCATGTATGACGTGTCTTGCTTCCTCTTCAGTTTCCACCACTATTGTGAGGCCTCCCCAGCCATGTGGAACTGTGAGTCAATTAAACCTCTTTTCTTTATAAATTACCCAGCCTTGCATTATGTCTTTATTAGCAGCATGAGAACAGACTACCACACCCTATCGAGGTGGGATTCACATTCATCACTGATAGTTCTCTGCATGGTTCCCCAGGAGCAGGCATGCCATTACTACAGTTATGGTCTTCCTCATATTTGAATTATAAGAATATATAAAGCTAATATCTTTCAATTGTTTCAATTCTTTGAGAGTAGAAAGGGGAAAAAAAACCTCTCTGGAAATCACAGGAGAAAATGCTTTCAGGTTTCTTAACCCCTGGAAGCAAAAATGGACATGAAAAGTTACAATGTATCATAGTCATTGTCATTTATCTCTGTGCTTCCTTACTTCCCTCAAATGACTGTGTTCCAGCTGGAAGGTAGAAGAGAGGTTCTAGAAGTGTCTTACTTTTGGGATGGGGTAGTGGGTTCCTGTTTTTTTCTGCCCATCAGCCTCCCTCCTTCTAGTAAGTGTGTTTTCCTTTGCCTTAACTCCAGGCCTCCAACTCCATGTTTGGCCCATGTTAGACAACTCCATGCTTCAAAGAAGCACCATGACCCAGAGCACTCTATCACCTATAACAATGGCAATTGGTTCGGGAATGGGCATGTGACCCAGGCTTGGCCAGAGTTCTGCACCATCTCTGACCATAGTAATTGGTGGGGGACTGGGCATGTGACCCAGGCCTGGCCAATCAGAGTTCTGTATCACCTCTTAACCAGAGTGAATTGTTCAGGAATTAACTAACTAACTAGAGCCTCAAGGCACTCTGACAACAGTTCATTCTGGATTCTTTCTTTTAATGTCTGAGAGAGAAAAGTCCTTATTTTTTTCTACCGAAATTGCTAAACTGTTGGTACTTAGCCTATAGTGTACGTGGAGACCACCTTAAGGAGAGAATCTGCCTGAGAATAACCACCAGGGGAAAAACAGAGCTGAGAGAGAGCACAAGACCAAGTGTTGATGTCAGTATTGAACCCCATGATCCAGCCAAGTGTTTTCAGAAGTGCAGTCTAATACTCAAGCCAGTTGGAGTTGAATTTTTTTTTCTTCTCTCTCTCCCCTAACATTCTAAATGAATACAGATATGATTGCAGAAGATGTGGTGGTAACAGGGGTTAGAAGGCAATGAAGTTGTCAAGGTGGATTGAAAAGTGAGGAAGAAGGAATGGGCTAAACAGGGAAAGGTCTATGACTGGAGGAGAGTCTTAGGGCTTGGCAAGAACAAGCAGAAGTAGAAATAAGAGACCTGAGAGACATCAAGGGACAGCAAAATGGATTCATATAAGAGTCAGGGAACATTGACTGCTGTGTCACTTGAAGGTTTTAAAAATTAAGAGGATTGGGATTGCTTGAGCCCAGGGGTTTGAGGATGCAGTGAGCCATGATTGTGCCACTGCACTTCAGCCTGGGCAACAGAGCAAGACTCTGTCTCAAAAAAAAAAAAAAAAAAAAAAAAAAAAAAAAAAAAAAAGAAAAGAAAAAGAAAGAAAGAGAAAGGAGAGGATTGAAGATGAAAGGATGATGTGCTTAGAAAATCTAACGGAAACCATGCAAAAGTCCCTAGAATTAATGAGAAAACTCAGCAAAGTGGCTGAATATAAGACAAACACATTTTTTAAATTGCCTATTGACTTATTAACAGAAAATGGGAAGAAAATGTTATCTACATAGCCAATAAAATATCTGGCACTAATATTGGAAAGAAACGCATAGGAGCCTTATAAAGAAAACTATAAAACTTTACTAAGATAGATAAAAGATGGCTTCAGCATTCCTGGTGAAGAGACTGAATATTATAAAAAATGTCAATCATCCCCCAACTAATTTTACATAGATTTAATGCAATTCCAATTCACAGGTCAATGCATTTTTGAAAACTGGCAAAATATTAGTTTTTTTTTTAACAAAAGAATAAACAGATTGTAATAGCTAAAAATAAAGAGTATGATTGAGGGGGGATAGGGTTTGAACTGGTGTCCCCACCCAAATTTCATGTTGAAATGTAATCCCCAATGCTGGAGGTGGGGCCTCGTGGGAGATGGTTGAATCATGGGAGCAATTTCTTATAGTTTAACAACATCCCCCTTGGTGCTGTCATCACAATAGTTCTCACGAGCTCTAGTTGTTTCAAAGTATATGGCACCCCCCAACACCTGCTCCCTACTCTGGCCATGTGAAGTGCTAGTTTCCCCTTTGCCTTCTGCCATGATTGTAAGTTCCCTGAGGCCTCCCCAGAAACATCAATATTCACAGTAGCATTATTCATAATAGCCCCAAATCAGAAACCACTCAGATTTTCATCAACTGACAAACGGATAAATAAAATGTGATATATTATTATAATGGACTACTATACAGCCATGAAAAGGAGCGAAGTATTGCTACATGCTACAACATGGATGAACCTTAAAGATATTATGCTAAAGAAGCCACTTATATGAAATTTCCAGAATAAACAAATCCATGGAAACAAAAATCTGTAGAGACAGAATAGATTACTGGTTGCCAGGGACTGAGGGGAAAAGGGAGAAACTGCTAATGGGTACAGGGTTTCTTTTCGGGGGAAGAGAAATGTTCTCAAATAGTGGTGACAGTTCATAACTTTGTGAATATACTAAAACCTACTACTCTTTTACAACCTATTGTACATTTTAAAAGGGCAAGTTTTATGGTATGTGAATTCTCTCTCAATAAAGCTTTTATTTTAAAAGCAACACAAATAACAAGCCAGAAGAAAAAATTGATCACAGAACTAACAGGAACGCTAAATATAAGAAGAGGGAAAATATCTGTAAGTAAAACAAAGGCTTCGAGATACATAGCCAAGAAAAATACCCTGCTAAAAAGGAGAAGGAAACTTGAGCTGGTGAGAAGTGTAATAGCTTTAGCAGGCAATTTCAATGGATCTGGTCCTGGCTTTCCCAGATGCTTAACCTTTTTGAGCCTTATTTTCTCATCTACAACAATGTGGATAATAATATCTGTTTCCTTGCTGGGCATGGTGCCTCACACCTGTAATCCCAGCTATTTGAGAGGCTGAGGCAGGAGGACTGCATGAGGCCAGGAGTTCAAGACCAGCCTGAGCAACATAGCAAGACCCCTGTCAATCAACCAACCAACAATAAATAAACATGTAAATAAGTAAACAAATAAGTAGGGCTGGGTGCAGTGGCTCATGCCTGTAATCCCAGTCACTTTGGGAGACTGGGGCAGGGAGATCACCTGAGGTCAGGAGTTTGAGACCAGCCTGGCCAACACGGCGAAACCCCATCTCTACTTAAAAAATACAAAAATTAACTGGGTGTGGTAGTGTGTGCCTGTAATCCCAGCTACTCAGGAGGCTGAGGCAGGAGAATCGCTTGAACCCAGGTGGTGGAGGTTGCAGTGAGCCGAGATCGCATCATTGCACTCCGGCCTGGGCGACAGAGTGAGACTCTGTCTCAAAAAAAAAAAAGTAAACAAGTAAGTAAATAATGAGTACATAAACAAGGAAATAAGCAAATAATAAATAAGTAAATATATAAGTAATAAATAAAATTTAAAATAAATAAATAAACTAACTAAATAAAATAAATCAATGAAATTTCCCTGGGTTGGTAGGAGGGTTCATGAGGTGACTTCTACAGGTGCCCCTTAACAATGGGGTTACATCCCGATAAACCCATCATAACCTGAAAACATTCTAAGTCCAAAGTGCATTTTCCACTTGATATTTTCAATTTAGAATGGATTTATCCAGATGTACCCACATCATAAGTTGAGAAGCATGCTTGGGTGTATATTGCTTTCGCGTCATTGTAAAGTCAGACGATCCTAAGTTGAAGGATCGCAAGTCAGGAACCATCTGTCTCCAGGCCCTGGCACACACTTAGGACCCCTCCTCATGCTGGCCACAGTCACATGTTCCTGTGTGCTTCTGGTTGCAGTCTCAGTTCATCTCTTAGAGACAAATAAGGCAGCAGGGACTAGACTGAAAAGGCAAAGGTAGAGAGAGAAAGAATCTTAGAGGAGATTGGTGCCTACAGAGGAGAGAAAACCAGCAAATGAACAAACAAGAAAGAGAAGGCAATGGATGATCCATGCATCCATGAGTCCTCAGAGAGGACACGATGCAACATAAGGTCCCTAAGGCCTCTAGGTAACATCTGAACTTTTTTTTTTTTTTTTTTTTTTTTGAGGCAGAGTTTTGCTCTTGTCTCCAAAGCTAGAGTGCAATGGTGCGATCTCGGCTCACTGCAACTTCCGCTTCCCAGGTTCAAATGATTCTCCTGCCTCAACCTCCCATGTAGCCAGGATTACAGGCACCTGCCACCACGCTTGGCTAATTTTTGTATTTTTAGTAGAAACGGGGTTTCACCATGTTGGCCAGGCCGGTCTCAAACTCCTGACCTCAGGTGATCCACCCACCTCAGCCTCCCAAAGTGCTGGGATTACAGGCATGAGCCATGGCACCCAGTGTTTTTACATTGTTTTTTAAATTAACAAGTCCAAAGAAAACCTTCATAGAATTGCGGTCATAATACAAATTATGGCGACCTGCATATAAAACCTGGCACCAAATTTGGCCTTTGGGGAATATTTGTGTAGAAAAGTGTGCATTAAGATCTGCACCAGGCTGGGCACGGTGGCTCATGCCTGTAATCCTAGCACCTTGGGAAGAAAGGCAGGAGGACTGCTTAAGCTCCAGACTTTGAGACCAGTTTTGGGCAACATAGTGAGACCCCCATCTCTACAATAAAATTTTTAAATTATTAGCCAGGTGTGGTAGCATGTGCCTGTAGTCTCAGCTACTCAGGAAGCTGAGGCAAGAGGATCACCTGAGTCCAGGAGTTTGAGGCTGCAGTGTGCTAGGATTGCACCACTGCACTCCAGCGCGGGCAACAGAGTGAGACCCTGGCCTCTAAGAAAATAAAAATGAAAATGAAAAGCTGCACTAGGGCATAATGCAGTTGCAGATGGATGACCTTGACAGGAACGGCCACAAGGGCACTTGGTCTGTGGCCACAAGGAGCTCTTGGTCTCCAGCCTTAGGCCTGAGCCCTACATGAGGATGTCTGCCCCAAGGAAGGGCCAGAAGAGCTTGTGTCTGAAGGCAGGCCCCCTTCATCCAAAATGCCACAAGCCCGGGATGAAACAAAACTGGTCCTGGGGAAAAGGGCAGGAGAGAAGGGCTCATCTTCCCATCTCCTGTTTCTGGGCTCTGATCACTATTGGAGGATTCTAGCTGTCTGGCAGACATATCACCTTTAACTTTAGAACTTTTGCAATTTCCAAATACTACATTGTTTTCCAAGTAAGCAGACCAATTCTAACTTAAACTTGGGAGTTGGCTTAAAACGGACTGAGATTCATGAAAATCCTACTGCTCTCTGGTAAACAGCAAATCCCAATACAGCACTTGCTCTCTGCCAGACACTGTGCTGAGTATTATTTTAAATCATTTGCTCCTTATGACACCCCATAAGATAGATTGTGTTATAACATTATTCCTGTGCTCAAATTAAGGAAATGAAAGCACAGAGGAGTTAAATAACTTACCCAAAGGCACACAGCACCAAAATCTGATCTTTGTACTGGAGACAAAAAGAGATTTCAAGAGGATCTCAAACATGAGAGGGTTAGGCTGTATACACACTGCAGAATTGCACTAAATGCAAAAGCATTAGGAACAAATTAGACAAAAGCAGCTTATCTCCAGCTGTCATGCAGGAGCTACATTTTCAAGCTGTTTGCAGAAGGGAGAGTAACTGCACGGGAGAACTGCAGGGATGGACCACTGCCCCATCCATCTTTTCACATTCCCTGGAATGACTGCCCCAGCCTTTTTCTCTTTCCTGAAAGGTCTAAAAAGTGTCCCTGAGGAAGCAAAGAGTGAAAGCTACCGCTCCCAAAGTCCTTCTTCCAGGGTGGTCTTCTTTTCTTACAAGAAGCTCTTGGCTCCGAGGAGGGCCCAGACTTTGTGTCTGAATGTTTGGCAAAATGTCTCAGGCTCTCAGCACCCCACCCCCGCCCCACCGCACCCCAGTCTGTTCCTGCTCTCTCAAGGGATACGGCCCATGCCAAATCTCAGAACTTCTACCTTGAGTGGAAGCAAGTCCTTAAAAGGCCTTGGAAAGCATTCAAGCTTGTTAAAGAAAGGTCAGTGTCTATGTGGTGGGATGAAGAGCATGTTAAAAATTAAAAAGAGAATGTGTTGCCGCCTTGGAGTGTTAAAATATTAGGAGAGCTGGGACAACTAAAAACTCTAATCAAGAATGAGTGAAGACAGACTCTGCTATGGATTTCTAAAATGAATTTCCTGCGTCTGGTGCTGACCAATTTTAGCAACATCAGGATAATGATGAAAAAATAAGAAAGCATATATATTTGTGAAGGATTGCCTGCTCTATAGTAAATTAGAAAAATGAGCAAAAATGAGTGTCTTTAAGCAAGGGAAATTTATCCGTGGCGTAACGCCATGCCCAAAGCAGTATGTAAATGATACTTAAGTGAGCAATCTGTCAAATTGCTGCGTATTATCATATTCATTAATTTTGAAAGAAAAATCTACACGACCACCACCCAGATGCTAAAAACCCCTACGACATAAACACGGACAGTCCCCATTCAAATATTATTTTTAGTCTGACGACCCAAGACTACAACTGTAAAGTTAGCTGGGGGAAAAAAGGGGCAGAAAAATAGTGTGATTTCCTGGAAATCCCACAATGCAATTTCACTTTGAACTTGCAAGCAAATATCCAGGCATGATCTGCATGAAACTGGGTGGTGTTTCGTTCTAGAACTATGGGTCCCAATTAAAAATAATGAGGCCTGTCTCCAGCCGCCAGACCCAATTAGAGATAATGAGGACTGATGGTTCCTGAAATAGATTCATTTTTCTCTGATATACGAATTGGGACAGGGGTCTTGGTAGGGGTCACTGGAATAGACCTGGCAACAAAGCATGGGTCACTCAAGCTTACGAAGCCCTTACGAATCCAGTTATTAAATGAGGAAGTGGGAAGTTCCTTAGCTTCCAAAGCACAGAAGTAACCTTGCGAGACATGTGTCCATCAGGCACATTCAGATATACATCGTTAGCCAAGTGGTGTGTCTGTTGCTATTAAAAATCTTATAATAACAACAGTATCATTTAAGTAATTGCTTAAATACTGAAAAAGTATAGCCAGCTTCATGTGTATATGTATATATGTATGTGTGTGTGCATGTTTTCATGCACGTATCTACATACACACACTTTATTTGGAATAATTTTAGACTTACAGAGAGGTTGCAAACACAGTGTAGGCAGTTTCATATACCCTCTCTCAGTTTCCCCTAATGTTAGCATCTCACCTAACCTGGTACACTGGGAACAACTAAGAAATGAAATTAACATTATCATTATAACTAGACTCCCGATTTGATTCAGATTTCACCAGTTTTGCCACAAATGTTTGTCTTCTGTCCCAGGCCCCCAATCCGGTTCACCACCATGCTGTCTGAAATTATCTTGCCATTCACTTGTTTACTTACTCATCATCTGCCTCCTCCCCCATAAATTCCTTGAAAGCAGAGACTACGGCTGTCCTATCCACAGCTGTACCCTCAGTGCTTAGCCTTGATCACCACGTGGAATTCTAGGAACAAATGTATACTATCGTCCAAGTGTGTAGGAGGTTCTATTGTCAAGGCCTCGGCATAATCACTGGCATATAATTGGCACATGATGTATGAGGTTGAATTGTTTTTAGGGAGCACAGCATCATGGTAAGAACACGCACTGGCAGGTGGTTAATTATTAGTTGAACGAGTGAAAGGAAAAGCCATTATTCAGCGAAGGCAGGAACCAAAAGATATACAGACAGCTCCTGGTTTATGAGCTATTTCAACCACCTGCATTTAAGCCTTCTTTGAATCATTTTCTAGCATAAGAAGTAACAAAAGGCTAGCTCACAATCCCTGGGTAGTCAAAAATTCATCTCAGCACCCATTGAGGATGACTGGTTAATCTGTTCTTTCCAGAGTCTCCCTTGGAAAGATTCTCTCCCTCTCTGTTCGCCTTCCTAAGCCCAAGAGAGACAAAGCAACCCCACCTAAGGCAAGGTTCAGCAGAATTTTTCTGGGAAGAGTTAGACAGGAAAATATTTTAGGCTTTCCAGGTCATAAAGGGCACTGTTACAACTACTCAACTCTGCTCTTGTGGCTGAAAAGCAGCCGTGGACAATATTGTACACTAATGAACATGGCTGTACAATAAAACTTTACTTATAAAAACAAGCAGTGGGCCACAGGCTGTTTTTCAATCTAGGGCATACCCACCCCTATAAACTACACAGATATATACAATAAACACGTGGAACAGAAGATCAGCCACAAAACTGAAAATACCATCCAGTTAACAGAGTTTGTGCATATAAAGAAAGGAGGTTCCTAAAAACAGACAGATTTGCAAAAAAAAGAAAACTGATTTTACTGAGAGCTGATGTACCATAACTGTTAGGAACAAAAGTCTCATCATTTTACACAGTTACCACTTTTTATGTGTGGTGAGAACATTTAAGGTCTACTCTCTCAGCGAATTTCAAGAATGTGTTAATTAGCTTGATCATGCTAATCATTCCACAGGATATTTGTATATCAAAACATCACATTGTACACCTTAAATATATACAATTTTATGTGTCAATAATACCTCAAATACAGCTGGAGAAAATACTTGTGATGCTATATTTAGCGAAAATATAGGTAAAAAGATATGTCTCTGCAAAACAGAGGAAAAAACAACATTAGAAGAAAATCCATTTGTAGAGATGTTCTTTTTATAATTTCAATGTTATTTTGGATTTATTAAAACACATGAAATGCAGAAGGGGAAAGGAACAAAAAGTTCAGAGCCAGTATTATCACAGCCCAGCTCTGTGACCTATTCTGTAACTGCACAGTGTCTCAGTTGTCTCATCAGTTTAAAAGGGATACTAAAGCCAGGTGTAGCAGCTCACACCAGTAATCTCAGCACTTTGGGAGGCTGAGGTGGGAGGACTGCTTGAGCCCAGGAGTTCAAGACCAGTTTGGGCAACATAAGCAAGACCCCTATCTCTTAAAAAATAAGATAAAATAAAAGGAGTACTGATAGCATATCTCTCATAGGCTTGTTGTAAGGATGAAGAATTAATGCATGTTCCTTGTACAACATTGTGAATGTACCAAATGCCACTGAATTGTTCACTTGGTAATACCTAATTTTACAGTAATGAGAATTTCACCTCAATTTAAAAAAACTGAGGTAAATCACATATTCATCACACACACACACACACATATATATATGTGTGCTATGATCCCCAATGATTATTCTCAGAATTTTACTCAGAGACCAAAACATCTTGACCATAGTGAAGCAGCTACGATGGGACTTTTTAGCTATCACCATCCTTCTTCCGTGCTTTAAATAATTCTAAGTGGTGTATCAAACAACGCAATCAGCCTAAAATACTTTTGGAGTCTAAAAAGAGTTGATGCATAGAAAGCATTTAGGACAGGACCCAGCACTGAGCAAATAGTCAATAAATGCTAGTTATTATTATACTATTGTTAAGTTATGAGTGACCAGAATATGTTTAGGTTGAATTGAATTCTAGAAGAAAGCACTTTGGAGACACCACATCAGGCAGAAGAGGTACTTTTTCTTTCTTTTTTTTTTTTTGAGACAGAGTTTTGCTCTTTCAGGCTGGAGTGCAGTGGCACGATCTCTGCTCACTGCAACCTCTGCCTCCTGGGTTCAAGTGATTCTCCTGCTTCAGCCTCCCGAGTAGCTGGGATCACAGGCACCTGCCACCACACCTAGCTAATTTTTGTATTTTTAGTAGAGACATGGTTTTGCCATGTTAGCCAGCTGGGTTTCAAACTCCTGACCTCAGTGATCCACTCTCGGCCTCCCAAAGTGGTTATTACAGGTGTGAGCTGTTGCACCCAGCCAGCACTTTTTCTTCCTTTTTAAAATAACTACAGAAGGCCAGGCACGGTGGCTCACGCCTGTAATCCTAGCACTTTGAGTGGTCGAGGTGGGTAGAACACAAGGTCAGGAGTTCAAGACCAGCCTGGCCAAGATGGTGAAACCCCATCTCTACTAAAAATACAAAAAAATTAGCCCCGCATGGTGGCGGGTGCCCATAATCCCAGCTACTTGGGAGGCTGAGGCAGAGAATTGCTTGAACCCGGGAGGCAGAGGTTGCAGGGAGCTGAGATCGAGCCACTGTACTCCAGCCTGGGTGACAGAGGGAGACTCTGTGTCAAAAAAGAAAAAAAAATTAAATAACTACAGAACCTGGGGACACATTCTACTGTAATGTAAAGAAGAGTTCCCTCCTCATCCTTGCTCCATGAGCAAGATTTTAAACTCTAATGTAATAACAGTGTTAATATCTAAGAGATGTATTGAAGAGGTGTATTTTGTCAAAGGTATCTTATTCATAGAGTGGGGGGAAAGTTTATAAGTTTGGTAGAATAGATTTTCCAAAGATGGTCACAGTAGTGCCTCCCATTCCACTTGCTCTTCTAAACCTTGCCCATTCCCCCATCAAAAGGTAGAGTCTAGGCCGGGTATGGTGGCACATGCCTGTAATCCCAGCGCTTTGGGAGGCCGAGGTGGGTGGATTGCTTGAAGCCAGGGGTTTGAGACCAGCCTGGGCAACATGGCAAAACCCCATGTCTACTAAAAATACAAAAATTAGCCGGGCACGGTGGCATGCCTGTAATCCCGGCTACTCAGCAGGCTGAGGCAGGAGAATTGCTTGAACCCAGGAGGCGGAGGTTGCAGTCAGCCAAGATTGTGCCACTGCACTTCAGACTGAACAACAGAGTGAGATGCTGTCTCAAAAAGTAAAATAAAATAAAATAAAAAATAAAAAAAGGTAGAGTCTAATTCCCTCCCTTGAATCTAGGTGGCCTGTTACTCACTTGTAACCAACAGAATGTGGAGTAGTAGCATGGATGAAGAGTTCCTTCCTCATCCCCCATGTGGAGGGATGGTGTGTTCCCAAGACCCACTAGCCCGGGAATGGGAGAAGAGAGACCAAGAAGGGGTGACAGACAGCATGGAAGTAGGGAGAGAGGATGCAGCAGGAAGTGATCTAGAAACATACAAACTGCTGGGGCCCTGGGCAACTGGACAGTGATTGAGTCATTCACCTGGTGGATGAGGAAGACGCCTGGACAGGCACAGGCGGGCCAGCAGGTTGTGCCCGAGAAGTCTGATTCACCTCTTCAGGTAAGCACTGCTGCATGAAGTCTGATTCACCTCTTCAGGTAAGCACTGCTGCATGCTGACAGGGCCTCAGATAGCAGTCTCCTTGGACCACAGAAAATACTTTCTAGACAGGGCCTTTACCCAATACCGAAGAACTGCTATCAGGGATGGTCTTGTGTAAGCCTTAAAGAATGAGAACTAATTTATACTCCCACCAATAGTGTAAAAGCGTTCCTATTTCTCCACAGCCTTGCCAATATTAGTTGTTTCCTGACTTTTTAATAATCGACATTCTGACTGGTGTGAGATGGTATCTCATTGTGGTTTTGATTTGCATTTCTCTAATGATCAGTGATGATGAGCTCTTTTTCATGTTTTCTCGGCCGCCTAAATATCTTCTTTTGAGAAGGGTCTGTTCATATCCTTTGCCCACTTTTTGATGGGTTTTTCTTGTAAATTTGTTTAAATTCCTTGTAGATTCTGGATATTAGCCCTTTGTCAGATGGATAGATTGCAAAATTTTTCTCCCATTGTGTAGGTTGCCTGTTCACTCTGATGCCAGCTTTTTTTTGCTGTGCAAAAGCTCTTTAATTAGATCGTATTTGTCAATTTTGGCTTTTGTTGAAATTGCTTTTGGTGTTTTAGTCATGAAGTCTTTGCCCATGCCTATGTCCTGAATGGTATTGCCTAGGTTTTCTTTTAAGGTTTTTTATGGTTTTGGGTTTTACACTTAAGTCTTTAATCGTCTTAATTTTTGTATAAGATATTTTTAGGAAGGGGTCCAGTTTCAGTTTTCTGCATATGGTTAGCCAGTTTTCCCAGCACCATTTATTAAATAGGGAATCCTTTCCTCATTGCTTGTTCTAGTTCAACCATTGTAGAAACCAGTGTGGCAATTCCTCAAGTATCTAGAACCAGAAATACCATTTGACCCAGCAATCCCATTACTGGGTATATACCCAAAGGATTATAAATCATTCTACTATAAAGAAACATGCACACGTATGTTTACTGCAGCACTATTTACAATAGCAATGACTTGGAACCAACCCAAATGCCCATCAGTGATAGACTAGATAAAGAAAATGTGGTACATATACACCATGGAATACCATGCAGCCATAAAAAGAATGAGATCATGTCCTTTGCAGGGACATGGATGAGGCTGGAAGCCATCATTCTCAGGAAACTAACACAGGAACAGAAAACCAACCACCACCTGTTCTCACTCATAAGTGGGAGCTGAACAATGAGAACACATGGACACAGGAAGGGGAACATCATACACCAGGGCCTGTTGGAGGGTGGGGGAAAAGGACAGGGAGAGCATTAGGCCAAATATCTAATGCATGCAGGGCTTAAAACCTAGATGATGGGTTGGATAGTGCAGCAAACCACCATGGCACATGTATACCTATGTAACAAACCTGCACATTCTGCAAACGTATCCTGGAACTTAAAATTAAAAAAAAAAAAAAAGAAAAAGAAATGGGAACTGAGGCTTTCTCAGATAAGGTAACAAATCTAGAAAAAAATCAGTGTTCACCCATTATCTTCACTCTTGGCTCCCTGAGCAGAATTTTAGACCCTAATATCAATTACACAATTTTAATATCTAAGAGACACATTGAAGAGGTGTGGTGTTTTGTCAAAAGCATCTTAATCATGGCAGGGAGCAGCTTACAAAATAAGTTTGGCAGATTAGATTTTCCAAAGACATTCACAACAGTATCTCCCATCCCACTTGTTCTACACCTTGCCACTCCCCTATCAAAAGGTAGAGTGTAACTCTCTCCCTTGAATTTAGGTGGCTTGTGACTCACTTGTAACCAACAGAATGTGGCAGAAGGGACACTGTGTGGCTTCTGGGGCTAGATCAAAGACACAGCTTCCATTGCAGCATCTGGCCCCCTGAGGCGCCAAGCTGTAAGAAAGCCCAGCGCATGGAAAGGCCACCTGTAGGCATTCTAGTCAGTTGGCCTCATCCTTCAATGCCCCGAGTCCAGGAGCCAGGCATGAGAGTGAGTCTTAGGATGACTTGAGATCAACTATCAAGTCACTCCCACCCCAGCCTTGGGGTCTTCCTAGCTGAGGTCCCAGACATTGAGGACCAAAGACAAGCCAGCTCTGTTGAACACTTTCTTTTTTTTTTCTTGAGTCAGGGTCTCACTATGTTTCCTAGACTAATTTCAAACTCAGGCTCAAGGGATCCTCCCGCCTTAGCTTCCCAAATGTTGGGATTACAAGCATTAGCCACCACACCTGACCAACCATTATACACTTTCTGAATTCCTTGCTCACCAAGTTGGTGAGAATAAAAGGGTGATTTTATGCCACTAAGTTTGGGGTGGTTTATTACTCCCCAGGAGTAACTGAAGCAATAAGGAATAGATGTTCTTAATTGACCTTTATGAATCAAACCCTGACTCGTTACTGCTTTCCATACCCTGTTGGACACACTGATGCTACCAGGCATGCTGAACTGTCAAATACAGTGGAACTTCTAGAACCTTCTTACCTTAAGTCTGGGGCCAGCAGCATCAGTACCCTCTGGGAGCACTTAGAAATGAAAAATCCCAGATCCTCTCCCAGACTTAACTGAATCAGAATCTGCTTTTTAATAAGATCCCCAGGGGACCTCAGTGCGCTGGCAAGTTTGAGAAACAGGGCTTTCTAGAACATCTGTGCATTTCTGTTCCCACCAACAAATACAGGTGACTCATAAGAATTCAACTCAGCTGGTGGGAAAAGAAATGCAAGGCTGTTCTGTTTTTGTGCCCATGACACTTGCTATTTTAATTAATTCATTTCAACATCAGACAAACCAATGGAACCCAAGTGCATAGACGTCTTTCAATGTGTATTACAAAGAGAATGTAGTCTGTGGGTTAATTTCTATTAAATTTGGTAAGGGGAGAAAACTGCAAAAGATCTAGGATAAAAACCTAGAAGGTATTCTGTACTCAGATTGCTTTGCACGTGTTAAGTCCCCATTCCACAATAAAGAAACTGACCCCGGGAATTACAGACAATTCATTATGGGTATAGTTTTTTCTGTTTTTTGTTTTTGAGACAGAGTCTCACTCTTTCGCCCAGGCTGGAGTGCAGTGGCTTGATCTCAGTTCACTGCAACCTCTGCCTCCTGGGTTCAAGCGATTCTCCTGCCTCAGCCTCCCAAGTAGCTAGGACCACAGGCGCACACCACCATGCCCAGCTAATTTTTGTATTTTTAGTAGAGATGGGGTTTCACCATGTTGGCCAGGATGGTCTCAATCTCCTGACCTCATGATCCGCCCGCCTCAGCCTCCCCAAGTGCTGAGATTACAGGGGTGATTTTTTTTTTTTTTTTTTTGAGATGGAGTCTCACTCTGTCACCCAGGCTGGAGTGCAGTGGCGTGATATCAGCTCACTAGAACCTCCGCTTCCCAGGTTCAAGCGATTCTCCTGCCTCAGCCTCCTGAGTAGCTGGGATTACAGGTGCCTGCCACCACGCCCAGCTAATTTTTGTAATTTTAGTAGAGACAGGGTTTCACCATATTGGTCAGGCTGGTCTCGAACTCCTGGACCTCATGATCCACCTGCCTCAGCCTCCCAAAGTACTGGGATTACAGGCCTGAGCCACCACGCCTGGCCTTATAGGTATAGTTAAAGCAAGAACATTACTTGGCTTTGTCCCACATCCTAAAACAAACAAAAAACAATAACTGTGACCCCACTGAAAAGATATATAAATCAATATGCATTAGTATGGTTACATTAAAATACTTAATATTTTGAGTATTTTGAAATGCATTGTAGACACTACAGACTGGTGACTCAGAGGCCAGGCAGGGCCCCCTTCGTTCCTTGTCTCTGAAAGGCTGGAAATGTAAAGTGGTGGACGTTCCAGGCCCTCTTGGAACTAGGAGCGGCAACCAGGTTCAGTTCCAGGCAAAGATTAATGGAGGAGTGTTTAGGTGGGGCTTCCAGGGGATCTTTATAAAGAAAACAGATTCAATTTATGTGTAAGTGTTTCATATAGCAGTAAACATCTTTATGGTCTTAAAGACCATAAAGAGAGCCAGCTCATATCTGGCTCTCTGCTTGATCCACTTTGCCTAACCTATCCATTTCCCCAAGGATAGATATTTAGGTCAATTCTAACTCATCACTGCCTCAGACAATAGCATGATGAACACCTTCAGATGTGTTCCCTTTGGGACCTGTGTACAATTTCTTGGGGGTATATGGCCAGAAGTAAGAGTGGTCATAAGGGCATTGCATGCGTAATTACATCGTGTTCTGCAAAACTCTTTTCTGGAATGGTTATAGTCATCAGTCCCTCAAAAATGCACTACAATTTTCCCTGTATGTCTATTTCTCTGTATCACTGCCATTAGGTGATATTTTCAGGCTGTACAATCTTTGCCAGTTTGATGGGTATAAAGTGGTATTCTGTTGTTTAATTTTGTATTAATCTGATTTTTTGATGCGCTTATAGAAGAGTGATTAACCACAAATGTTTATTAGCCAGTAAGCTTCACATTCTGGAAATGGTCCAGTCATATGAACACCTGACCTTTTCTACGAGTATCCTATCTTTTCCATTGATTTGCAGTGTTTCCTTTTTTTTTTTTTTTTTTTGAGATGGATCTTTCTCTATCGCCCAGGCTGGAGAGCAGTGGCACAATCTCGGCTCACTGCAACCTCCACCTCCGGGGTTCAAGCGATTCTCCTGCCTCAGCCTCCTAAGTAGCTGGGATTACAGGCGCCTGTCACCACAACCGGCTAATTTTTGTACTTTTAGTAGAGACAAGGGGGTTTCACCATATCGGCCAGGCTGGTCTCGAACTCCTGACCTCAAGTGATCTGCTTGCCTCAGCCTCTCAAAGTGCTGGATTACAGGCATGAGCCACCATGCCTGGCCTCAGTATTTCCATTTGTATTCTAGGTCTAGAGCAGAATCCCTGGCTGGTTTAGACATTGCAAAGATCTTTGAGTCTGTCACCTGTCTATTGTGTGGGGTATCCTTAGTTGAACATTAAGTCTTTAATTTTTATGCAGGCAGATGTACCCAGTTATGCCGTTAATTTGTGTTTTTGAGGGCTTTTAAGATGGAGTATTGCTCTGTCACCCAGGCTGGAGTACAGTGGCACGATCTTGGCTCACTGTAACCTCTGCCTCCTGGGTTCAAGCAATTCTCCTGCCTCAGCCTTCCAAGTAGCTAGGATTACAGGTACCCGCCACCATGCCCAGCTAATTTTTTTATTTTTGGTAGAGACGGGGTTTCACCACGTTGGCCAGGATGGTCTCGATCTCTTGACCTCGTGATCCGCCAGCCTCGGCCTCTCAAAGTGCTGGGATTACAGGCGTGAGCCACCCTGCCCGGCCGAGGATCTTCTTCAACAAGTCCTTCCCAATATTCTCCTATATATTGTTTCAGATTGATACTAATCCTTTTACAGTTTGTCTTCTAAACCCTTCTAGTATTTACCTTTGTATATGAGATGAGGCAATAACTCAGCTTACTTTTCTTCACAAACAAAAGCAGTTTTTTGAGACAGAGTCATGCTCTGTTGCCCAGGCTGGAGTACAGTGGTGCGATCTCAGCTCACTGCAACCTCTACCTCCCAGGTTCAAGCAATTCTCCTGCCTCAGCCTCCCAAATAGCTGAGATTACAGGCACATGCCATCACGCCTGGCTTTTTTTTTTTTTTTTTTGTATTTTTAATAGAGATGGGGTTTCATCATGTTGGCCAGGGTAGTCTGGAGCTCCTGTCCTCAAGTGATCACCCCACCTTGGCCTCCCAAAGTGCTGGGATTACAGGCGTGAGCCACCATGTCCGGCCCGTTTTTTCTTTTGAGACAGGGTCTTGCTTTGTCACCCAGTCTGGAGTACAGTGGTACAATAATAGCTCTCTGCAGCCTCAAACTCCTGGGCTCAAGTGATCCTCCTACCTCTGCTTCCCAAGTAGCTGGGACTACAGGAACCTCCCACCATGCCCAACTATTTTTAATTTTTATTTTTTTTGTAGAGACAATTTCTCAGTTGCCCAGGCTGGTCTCAAACTCCTGGGCTCAAGCGATCTTCCCACCTCAGTCTCCTAAAGCACTGGGATTACAGGCATAAAACACTATGCCTGGCCAATAAATTTTAAATTTACATAGCCCCCTATGGTTCATGGCTACCATATTAGACGATAAAAGTCTAGCCAATTTAGTAATTCAAAACAAAACAAAACAAAAAACAAAAACAATTTATTTTGTTTCCTCTCCAGTCTTCTAAGCTAAGGCCAGTGGTTCTAACCTGGGGGCAATTTTGCTCCTGAGCCCCAAGGAACGTTTATCATCATCTGGAGATAGTTTTGATCGTCATGATGTGGGCAACATCTAACATCTAGTGGCTAGAAGCCAGGGAGCCACTAAATATCCTACAACACCCAGAAAGTGCCCCCAAACAAAAAATCATCCAGCCCCAAATGTCTTTAACACCAAGACTGAGAACTTTGCCATAGGCCTTTCTCATGGCAAGCAAAGGTTTTCCTAACTTGTATAATTGTTATACTCATTTCCTTGATTTAATTGTGGTTAAAAAAAAAAAAAAAAAAAAAAAAACACCACCACCACCACCTAACAAAATTTACCAACTAACCCATTCTAAGTGTACAGTTCATTAGTGTTACATTCACCTTGTGCACCAGATCTCCAGAAGTTTTTCCATCTTGAAAACCAGAAACTCTATACCTATTAAACAAGCACTCCCATTTTTTCCCTTCCCCCAGCCTCCTGACAACTACCATTCTGATTTGTTTCTGAGTCTGACTACTCTGTGTATCTCATATACGTAGAATAATGCAGTCTGTCTTTTTTGTGACTAGCTTATTTCCCTTCGTGTAACATCTTCAAAGTTCATCCATGCTCTTGCATGTGCCTGAATTTCCATGTTAAGGCTGAATAATATTCTATTGCATGGAGATGCCACATTGTGTTTATCCATTTATCTGCTGATGGGCAGTTGGGTTGCTTCCACCTTTTGGTTATTATGAATAATGCTGCCATGAACATGAATATGCAAATATCTCTTTGAGATCCTGCTTTCCATTGTTTTGGGTAGACGCTTAGAACATGGGTGTATCATTTTCTTGATTAAATACACTTTTTGGTTTTGAATGATTTTAGAATGACAGAAGAGTTACAAAGAAAATGCAGAGAATTCCCAAATGCCTCGCACCTGATTTCCCCTCCCCTCACTCCCGCCCATCATTTCACATTACCATGGTACATTTCTCACAAGTAAGACACCCACTTTGGCACATTCCTATCTAAACTCCAGACTTGATTTGGACTTTACCACCTTCCCCAGAAATGTTCTCTTCCTGCTGCAGGATCCAACTCAGGGCACCACACTGCATTTCATTGTCATGCCCGCCCAGTCGCTTCTGGTCTGGGACAGTGTCTCCTGCTTCCTTGTTTTTCACGACCTTGACAATTTTGGAGCCTTTGGCAGCCTTGAAAAGCCTACGGACCCTTCTCAGAATGAAAGAACACGCGCAGGACAAAGGAATCCAACTCTGATTGTAATACAGTGATCAAGGCCAGTTCCCAACGTGTGGGTGAACAGTGTGGGTTTCACTGAAGTTTTTGTGGGGAACCAGGGGAGCAGATGGCATTATACAGCACACTCCAGCCTAATCACAGCAGCCCTGGGTTTCTCCCTTCTCTCCTTTGTCATCTCTCTTCCAGGCAGTGCTCTTCCCCTCCTCTCCAACTTGTTTCTTTAACAAAACCAAACCCTCATTTTACATCCCTAACGAATAGCATGGAGGTGAAGCACCTCTGTGCCTTCATCATTTATCGGGGAAGCATGAGAGCCACTGACAGTGCTGCTGACCTTAACCTTTATCACTTGGTCAAGGTCATGTGTGCCAACCTGCTCCACTGCAAAGCTACTTTTTATTCCTCTCCATACTCTTATTTGGAGGCCAGTCACCAAGACCAGCCAAACAGTGAAGGGAAGGAGTGAAGGCAAAATTAGCCTCCACCTCCTAAGGGAAGGATCATCTACATTTATAAGGACTATTTATAAATTCTTTTATAAGAAATATTTATTTTATAATAAATATAAACTTGTTCTAATGTAGCATAAGAAATATGGTTACATTGGGATTCTAAGAAATATTTGTTACTTCTCCTCTATGTAAATATTTCTTTAACCAGCATTTACTCACAGATACTTGTTTTATACTTTGGGTTATAACCTAAATTTGTTCAGCTTTGATCACTCTTTGCTTTTTTACGCTATGTACCAACAACTATATGTTTTGTTTGATACTTTCATGTATGTTTTAAACCTGATAGAACAGACTTTTTCCAGGGAATAAATCTTGCTGCACAATGTCATAAATGTCATTGATAATCATGACAATAAAGGCTACCCTGGTCATTCTGAACAAGATGTTATCCAGACCCAGTGCCTGAGAGACACAGTTGAAATGAGGACCAGTTGCACAGCACCTCTAGAATTACCGTGAGAAGCTTATAAGCATCCTCTCAAGACAGAGCTGTAAAGCCCTTCTGGGAGGGTAATTAATTGGTCCAATAGAGAGGACATTGTCATTAATACTCAGCTGGTCCAACGCTGTCCCAAATCCCTGGCTGGGTTCAGCGATAAGCCTTAAAACCAGGGTGGAGGCCGTATCCCTAAAAGGAAACAAAGCTCTGTCTTCAGCCAGACAGACATTCAGGTGCAACATCGCCTGTGCTTTTATTTTGCTGTGAGCCCTACATCAAAAAGGTGGGTGGAAAAAGAATATTTAGGATAAACAACAGTTCATTGAAATAAAGGGTTTCTTGAGAAGCCCTGAAAAAGGCCAGGGGAAGTGTGTTTTTCTCTGAGAATATATTCTCCTGACTGCAAAGTTATTTCTCATCTTTGCATCTGAAATCAAATAGAGATTAGGAGAACTTATTTGAACTTAAATTACTATCAAAATGGTTACTCTCTGATTTAAATTTTTAGTGAACAATTGGGTAATGAGACACTGTTTCTTTAAAAAATTAAATTATTTAAATAGAAACAGACTTATTACTTGGTTATTTCAGTCTCCAGCACATACTGGCTGGCCACTACTGTAAAGTGATCTGCATTCAAGATTGTGTGTATAAGTGTGCCATTTTCATTCTCAACATCAAGCATGTCATGGAGTTTACACGGAGTCAGGCAAGTGACAGTTTCAAAATCAGGAGAATTGTATTTCAGAGTCAGTCCTTTTCATCTCAAGGGCAGATTAATTTTTGAGGCAATCAACACATCCCAGCTCATGCAATGCATGGCAACTTCCTTCCTGATGATTAGTGAATCTGCAGGTATTGGTTTTGATAATGAACTATCAGCAAAGTACATCTACCAAACCCTCACTGCCTCCTCCACTGTGCAGTTGCTCTTTAAACAAATTCAAATGGAATCTAAGCACTAAAGCTAAGCACACTGAAAGAACATTTCTATATATGCACTTGGTAGGTTTCAAAGCTCACAGAACAGACCGCAGAATTTCACATATGCAAGGTGATGAAACACATTCTTAGGGACCTGAGGGTCCTAAACAAGTCAGGCGCTAGGACCTCCACCGTATTCTCCAGGCCCAAGTTGTGCAGGTCTTTTTGTCCGTTACACCCATGCATGTAATCAGCGATTGTTCCTATTGTAAATCCTAGGTTCACCATCTGTATGCTCCAAAAGGCTGGGGGATTGTTAATACCCTGTCCCTATGGGATTAATCTGCAATTTCACACTAAATGATTTTTAAGTATAATTTGTTACAATGATACATTACCATTTCTAAAACAAACAGCCAGGATTGTTATGAGGCAAGCATCTGGGGAGTGCTATATTGGAACAAGTTTATATGCCCCGGTTTCACGTTCACCTCACTTTAGACACAAATGGGAAGAGATGAGAAAAGCCCTATCTAGAACCTTGGGAATGGGCTGTTGGTGAGTGAACACGCTGCTTTTTGTTACTGGGGAGCATGATCCGAACACACAATAGTGATAAGACTGAAAGAAAGTTCTCTAAGCAGTTCTTTAAAACCACTCAGGGTTGCTGGGTGTTTGCAGGATAAAGCTGTTAGCAGTGAAAAGTACAAGTTTGGATTCTCTGTTGAGCAACGAACTATTTAAAAAGGCCCTTTTGTGGACAAAGGAAGAGCTCCCCCCAACCCACCCAAATCAATCTGTGACATAAAAAAGAGGTGGCTTGAAGTATGCAGAGGAATTATGCATTTTCATGTAACACTCTTATTTTTGTCTTAGTTTATTCCACGGAAGACATTATTCTAATCAAAAGTTACCATGAATTTCAAAATATATTACACAGAAGAATATACTTATTCGAAATCAAGTCTAAAGAAAGCAAGAGCACCAAACACCCACCTCACAGCATCATCAGGAAGTCAGAACGAGATGTATAGAACTTAGCACCTTGTTGGGCAGAGTAAGTTGTTTGAAAGGATAACTTATTCTTTGTATCAGCTACTGACAATTTTTGAAATTTTGATAGCAACACGGACACAGAAAGTATTTTGTTTTTGTCTTCACTGTATTATAAGACCAAAGAAAGACATGTTCCAAGACAAATGGCAAAGGCCCAAGTCTTGGGATTGGGTGATAAGGACTGGTAGGGTCTGGGGCATACTGAAAACCCTGGGACCTGCCCTGTAACAGGAGGCAAGCTGCACTTGGTCCCAGCTGATAGCTATCTTGAGGGATCGTGGGCCTAGTGTGGCCAACTTTTCGATTTTTAAAGAAAAAACCCCAACATGTAGAATTTAAAAATTCTGGCATCTAATTCAAAATTTTTAAAAGAAAACCTGTGAGCCAAACAAAGCCTGTCTGTGGCTGAATGTGGCCTGTAGATCCCTGGCTCAGGATCCCTGATTTGAAAAAATAGAAAAACACATACAAAGAAAACAGAATACAGAAGAGTAATAGTCCCAGTCTAATAATGTAGACCCAGATTAGATATGGAATTATACATAAATGCACCTATAACATAGGTCCAATGGCTAGAGCAATAATCCTGCATGATATGAGAAAATAACACTAAAAGAGATACACAAAGTGGCCAAATTCAATCAGCTATAGAATTCAGAGGCAAGATAGCTTTTCCTTGATTGGTGATTAGTGAATGGAATTTCCTGATGGAAAATGAAGGCAAGATCTTAGATTGGGTGAGGTAATGGATTCAGGGAAGAAGACAAGGGCCCTGAATATTTTTTATTTTATTTTTGAGACAGGGTCTTGGTTTGTAGCCCAGGCTGGAGTGCAGTGGCGCAATCGTGGCTCACTGCAGCCTCCACCTTCTGGGCTCAAGCGATCCTCCTACCTCAGCCTCCCGAGTAGCTGGAACTACAGACACATGTCACCACACCTGGTTAATTTTTGTATTTTTTTGTAGAGATGGGGTTTTACCACGTGGCCCAAGCTGGTCTCGAATTCCTGGGCTCAAGTGATCTGCTGACCTCGGTCTCCCAAAGTGCTGGGATTACAGGTGGGAGCCCAGCCAACTTGATTATTCTTTACTTTTTCTGGGCCAATCTAGCTACAGAACAAGGAGAAGCACCTTTAGAAACAGTCACCTGGAAACAGCTGTTTCCTGTTGAGCACCTTCTAGCATCAGGTGCTGTCTTTAAGCCTCTCAGAGCCCTGAAAGATGAGTGGTGGTATTCCTTTTTGAGAGATGGGGAAGTGAGGGTGCAGGGAATAACTTGTCCAGAAACACTCAGCCAGGGGGGACTAGGGGAGGGGCAGCTTTGAGACTTGAACCTGGTCTGCCTCACAGCAGAGCCATCATGAAGCCCTTTTCCTAGAGGGCTGTCACCCCACTGAAAGAGTCTGCTAGCAGCAGGGAATGGGTCGTTTTGAGCAAATATTCTAATTCATATGGAATCACTGTGTTAATATATCATGGATTATTCACTAGCCAACAATAAAACATGCTTAAGGTTAAAATGATGCCAATTTGTTATGTCTTTGATGATTCAGAAGGTATCTCAGAATTTTCCAGGGCCCGGTGAGTATCAATTAGCAGCATAACAATGTGGATAGATATTCAGTAATACCAGCCAAAAGACAGCCCAGATTTTTTTTTTAAAAAAGCGTAAAAAAAAAAAAAAAAAAAAGAAAAAGAAAAAAGAAGTGAAAAAGGCCGGGCACGGTGGTTCATGCCTGTAATCCCAGCATTTTGGGAGGTCAAGGCAAGCAGATCACTTGAGGTCAGGAGTTCTAGACCAGTCTGGGCAATATGGTAAAACCCCGTGTCTACTAAAAATACAAAAATTAGCCAGGCATGGTGGTGCACGCCTGTAATCCCAGCTACTCAGGAGCCTGAGGCAGAAGAATCACTTGAACCGGGGAGGCAGAGGTTGCATTGAGCCAAGATCCCACCACTGCACTCCAGACTGGGGAAAAACAGCGAAACTCTGTCTAAAAAAACAAGGAAAAAAAACTCCAAAGAAAACACTTTTCATAAAGGAATACCTGGACATATTGACTAAAACTACCATAAAATTAAATGAGGTTATTATAAAAGGATGGAAAAGAATTTTTTTTTTTTTTTTAAAAATGCTCTTGCAACTTGCCCAGTGCACATTTGTGGATCATAGTCCATAACGGGCTTGATTTTGTTAGCTGCTGTGTCCACTTTTCTGGGAAGTAGAACAGAACAGTGATGGACCTGGATCTGGGCTGAGGTTGCAGGATGATATCACAAAGGTGCAAAGACATTACAGCACTCCCTTCCTGGAAACATCCAAGGGTTCAGCATCCTCTTATTAAATAAGACATATGACAACAATAAGCAGTTCTTCTGCAATCGCATTCCCAAAGAGAATGATCATACACATATCAGTCAAGCTAACAGCAGCGGAGATCAATGACCAGTGTATTTTCATGGTCTCCTAAAGGGGAAAAAAATAATCTGTGCTCCCATCTTCCGAAGTTGTTGTTGGACATTAAATGGCGGCTCCATAGTGCGACGGGAACTGAACAGCTTAGGAAACCAGAATTCGAAATTACTGGCATGCACCTTGGAGAGGTGACACTGGATAAACTCTCCTGTGAGAACCTGTGGGTTTCTTTTTTGTTTTTTTTTTGAGGCAGATTCTCACTCTGTTGCCCAGGCTGGAGTGCAGTACTGCAATCTTAACTCACTGCAGCCTCAACCTCCAGGGGCTCAAAGCAATCCTCCCATCTCAGCCTCCCAAATAGCTGGGTCTACAAGCATGCACCACCATGCCTGGCTAATTTTTTGTTTTTATTTGTGTAGAGACAGTCTCACCATGTTTCCCAGGCTGGTCTCGAACTCCTGAGCTCAAGCATGCACCCACCTCGGCCTCCCAAAGTGCAGGGATTACAGCTCTGAGCCACCACACCCAGCCTCCATTGAGAACTTTCTTATAAGAAAATATCACCTAGCTTTTAGGAATTGACAAAGCAAGGGAAAAAAAGTGCCTATAAATCTCCAGGGTACTTACTATGTGCCAGACACAGCCCAGGGTGCCACGGCCCTGGAGGGTTCTAGTTTAATGGTTCATGGGGAAAAAAAAAAAGACCTTGGTATTTCTGCTTCATAGACATGCCCTGCGGTTCACTAGATCAAGCCAGCAGTCAGGGTCAAAGAAAGAGACCTGATCATTACTACAAATCACATATTCCAGACCTCACTCCCTTTTCCTCCTCACCATTGGAAAACTAGACCAATAAGCAAAGCAAAAGTCAAGGACTTGGGAAAAAGGAGAAGAAATGGTCATGACCTGTTAATAAAACTGAACTTCTAGGCCGGGCACGGTGGCTCACGCCTGTAATCCCAGCACTTCGGGAGACTGAGGCAGACAGATCACGAGGTCAGGAGATCAAGACCATCTTGGCTAACACAGTGAAACCCCGTCTCTACTTAAAAAAAAAAAAAAAAAAAAAATTAGCTGGGCGTGGTGGCGGGTGCCTGTAGTCCCGGCTGCTCGGGAGGCTGAGGCTGGAGAATGGCGTGAACCCGGGAGCTTGCAGTGAGCCGAGATCATGCCACTGCACTCCAGCCTGGGTGACAGAGTGAGACTCCATCTTAAAAAAAACCAAAAAACAAAAAACTGAACTTCTTGATCAAATAAAACCTGCTTTGAGCTTGCCAAGTGAGTTAATATTCTTAATCCTTCAGTATAAACACTGTTTCTACACATGGCATGTGAGGAACTGGTGTTCCCAGTTATGACTGAGTTGGTTTATAAGCTTATCAGCATCATGAACAAATTATTTCTTACATAGCCATGGGCACCTTAGATTTGAACAGACCATGCAGATAACAGATCATGCAGATAACAGATCAGGCAGATAACTACACTGCTTAACTATCAAACCTAAGCAACCAAGATGCAGATTAGAGCATTTTCCACTGCATAGAACTGGAAAGGAAAGCCAAAGCCACATACCTATTACTTTTTCTTTCTTCTGCAAGATTTCCTGTATAATCGGAGGTCTGGTAAACCGGGTTTGTGTTGGGCCTCGTAGAAATCGTGGTAATAGGGAATCTGAAGAAATCAGGACCAATATAAGGCCTGGGATCCTCTCCCTACACCGGAGTAAAGAATAATGCGTAACGAAGCTATGGACGCAGGTGAATTTCACATTCTTTCATTTAAACAAGAAAAAAAGGTGTGTATTGGCCGCCTTTAGCTCAGTGAAAGCATCACCTAGTACAGGTGTCCTCATTTGCTTGACCACAAAATCACCTGAGGCACTTGTTAAACAATAAAGGTTCCTAAGCCTTGCATTTTATGGTTCTGACGTCACCCCAGGTGACCTACTACAATTGAAAAATGCCATATATTGATATAAGGGAAAAATAGATTGATCTAACAAAGTGAAAGCAGGGTTTTTGTTAAGTTCCCTGGGTTTTGTAGCAGTAGGTGTTGTAGTGGCAATATTTTCACCAACCAGTCCTGAAGCAGTGAACTCAAAAATCTCAATTTTTTAATTAAGTGACCTCCCCAAACACCCTCAACCTTCCGCCCCACTCCTTTTTAGTGGGAAGGGGTGTCTTTTAGCGAAGGATTCTTGCCTTTCTTTTCCGTATTTCATGAGTCTACAGAACTCACAGACTGGATGCCTTTTATTTTAAAAACTTTACTGAATCCATCAGCTTTCAGAAGAGACAATTTCTTTCCAAACCATTCTGAAGATATAAAATTATACCTTAATGAAAAGGACTGTGACCTCAAAAGGAGGTTGTCAAGTCACCCACGTTTCCTTACAACTCCAAGAAGGATTAACAGAAATAAACCCAAATGCTTTGAATGCTTACAACTTGACTGGTGAATTAATTATATGTCATTCAGGGACATTCAAAGCAACATAAACTATGTAAACCACTTTCCTAACCGGTCAATACACACATTTTAAATACATGCTGGTCAGAGGGAGATGAAAACTGAGAAAGTTTCATGACTGTGACCTCAACTAACATCTGTAAACTATATCTTTTTCCTCCCTGGAGAATGAAAGCTGATCTATTTACTCTTGGCAGAGAAGAAAGGAGGAAGGACGTCCAGGTGCTACCAGAAAACCATTTGTGAGGACATGGACCAGTGCCAAGGTCACAGCCCACCTGAATAGAACTTGAAATCCAGGCACACCCAGTCCAGGGGAGCCCTGAGTTCTTCCTGAACTTAAACACCGGGTTTTTTAAAAAAAAAGCTTCACAGTCACAGGTGGGGGGACACTGGTCCCCTGCCTGCTGCGAAGTAGATAAAGCGAGGACAGCCTCAAAACAACTCCAGACGCTTCGGGTGCCTGAGCCTCACTCGGTGGGGGCGGCGCAGACGTCCACGTGCAGTACGCGAGCTGGGGAGGTGCGGGAGCCCGCGCTCTGCCCGTGCGCCGCCGACCCACTCACTGCCGCTGGGGGCTTCGGGTTCCCCCCATGCAAAAGGGCTATATCATCAAGGGCTGATGCGAAGAAGAACCCAGAAGGAGGCGTCAATAAGTAACGAAAGAATACGGGTGGCCGTGCCTAATATCGTAGCTGCCGTGGCAATTACTGCAACGGAGGCTCGAGAGTTAGGGCGCCAGAAACGCACACTTTCCAGGGGACCAAACTCATCCAAGCCTCCTAAGGGACCTGTGGAGACCTCTGCCCGCGCTGGACTCCGCCGCCGTCCGCGGTCCGCGCCACCTTTCCCGCGGCTGGCTCCAGGCGGGGCGGGGCAGCGGCGGCGCGGGCCGGGCGGCGGGGAAGGGCGGGAGCGCGTTTGCACACGCGGGCCACTGCCCCCAACGGCTGCGCTGGGCTCGCGGCGCCGTACCCCGAACGCCGCAGCCTCCACCGCCGCCACCCACCGCCACTGCCGTCGTCGCGGCTGCCGGGGTCGCCGAGCCCCGCCGCGCTCGCTCCGGGCGGGCTCACCCTCCTCGCGGGACAGGGGGGCGCAGCGCGCAGTCCCGGGGAGCCCTCCTCGCCTCGCCGCCGCGCTCGGCCCGGGCCCCCCCTCGCGGCCCCAGCAGGTGGAGGCGCCCCGCGCCCTGCTCCGCAGCCCCCTCCCGCCGCGCGCCAGCCCGCGCGGGCGCAACTTTCTTAAAGGGACAGGTGGCCCGAATCCGCGTCCACCTGGGGCCCGGTCTCTGCCTCCCGGCCCGTCCTCCACTTTGGGGGAGAGAGGGGGTTGCAACAGATCTCTCCGCCCTCCCACGTCCTTTGCCCCAGGCGGGATTGCAAGTTTTAATGCACCCAGCCTCCTTTTGCAACTTAATTCCCTTGGCCGAAATCACCCTCCCACTGCTCCTCAACGCATGCTCGCGGGCATGCAGTTGTTGTCACTGTTGGCAAAGTTTGAAGAGGGGTCCCTACCCCTGCACCCCTCCGCCCCGCCCCCCTCACACACACCCCCAGAACCCCGGGGCGTGCAAGGCTCGCGGCTGCTGGGAAACGCCCGCTGCAATCCCCTTGACCCTGCCCTGTAACTGACCCTTGGGGAAAAGCCCCCCGCACGGCTACTGCGCATGCTCTGAGCTGGACAGCTCCAGAGAGGGAAATTTAAAAACGGTTCGAGCTGCGACGGCGGCCAAATTGCGGAACGCGAGGGGCGAGCGCGAGGGAGCCCCCCTCCGGAACCCCTGCCCACTCCCGGAGCGCCGGCAGCGGCGGCCCCGCGAGGATCGGCTCCAGGTACCGCCTTGCAGGGTCGGCTTTGCTCCCTCCTCCCGGGCAATGCCGGGCATTGCATTTCCAGGGTAGAGACCCGGGCGCAGAGGCTGCGGGGCCGCCTCCCTCTGCTCCCTTTTCCTCCTTCCTGGGAATCCTTCGATGGCTTTGGGGGCGGAACTGAGCCTTTGGTGGGCTTTTATGTTGGTTCAGGCTTGGAGTTTGAGAAACTTAGGGAACTCAAATATTTTTATTATTTTTTTAAGGCAGTGTTTGTGTGTTGCGGGGATGTGGGTGGTTGAATTGGTTTTCCAGTAAGGGCTTGTGGCATTTCTGAAGGCATTTCAGGGTAGGAGTTTGCGGGGATTATTCCCTTTGCAAGTGGGAATTTGTTCCCCCAGTGAAATACACATGTCACATCCAGCTGCCCCTTATTTTCAAAGTGATCATAACCAAACTGAGGTTGAAAATATAAGGCTTGGAAGGAAATCATTTTTCTGATTCCTATTTTGTGAGTCCACATTTTCCAGGTTTGACATTTGGATTCTAGAGGCTTCCCTTGCTCTTCCTCCATTAATTCGAAAGAACTGGGAATTTCATTTCATTCTCTTCATTTGCTTCTAAAACCCTGTAGAATTGCCCTGGGAAAGTGACCTGAGATGCCCAGGAATCCTCTAGAACTTTTTTTCTTTAAAGAAAAAAAAAAAGTGTTCTGTGAGTTGATTGCGCTCCATCTTTCTGAATTGCGGGAAAACTGTGGGTTTCTACCCTGTCCGTATCGTCGCTGATGGGAGCTTTGTTTTCTGCTTGTCTTTTCCCAAGGAGATGATAGAAAGTGACACCTCATCCATAATGTCAGGAATTATTCGAAACTCAGGGCAAAATCACCACCCCTCTCCACAGGAGTACAGGTGAGGGCTCCAACAATAACAAACTATATATTTTTTAATTGCTCAAAGTGTTTATATGCTGTTTATCGTTTCTGAAACTGCCCAAGAACTATTGTTATGTTCAATTCTGTGATTTTTGCGGGAGAGCTGGAAGGTCTTGATTTCAATGTTGGTCTTGCTAAGGGTGTCTGGGCCACAACCTGGCCCAGTGGGACCACGAAATGCCTGCTGTCTCTTGTCGCCTCCAAAAGAGGTCCGTTTCTGCATTTGATACTGTTTGGGCATCCTGGTGAATGTTAAGATGACAATAGCAGCTACTGCTTCCCCTCCAGTAGCCTTAATGGGGACTGTGGGAAATGCTCCCCCACCCCCTGCCAAAAAAAACCTTCTGGGAGGAATTGGGTTCTATCCTCCATGGATGTTAAGAAAGTAGTCAAATCTGCTAAGTTCTCAGCCAGGCTGTGTGACATTCAGCAAGTCCTTTGCCCTGGGCCTCACTTCCTCATCATTTAATTGATCTTATTGAATTAGATGATCTTAAGGTTTCTTCTAGGCCTCATGTGTTTGAAGAGTAAATTAGATGGAAACTGAGGCCTTGAAACAGGGTGAAGCAAGGTACAAGTGAGAGGATGCATGGAAGCCTTCAGAGCCCTTCTGTCTTTTTTGTCTTCAAACCTCATAGCCAAAAAGGCCTTTAGGAGGTCAACCAGTCTGCGCATCCCCTATTTTTTTTTACAGTTGGGGAAACTGAGGCCAAGAAAGGAGAAAGGGCTTGTCCAAGGTCTCCAGGAGGGAAAAGGAGGAAAAGGAAGGACCTGGAGTCCCCTCCCGGCCTCTTTCCCCTTGAGGCCAGGGAGCCCTGACCTTGTCTCCCGGGCCCCCCCGACAGAGCAAGCAACATGTCTGTAGGCTGAGGGGGCACAGTCCAGATTACGGAATGGGGACAGGACCAGGGCTGGCCTGGGAAGAGCAGGCTGTCACCTCCTATCAGCCCTGTTTACCCAGGGGTTGTCTGGCCCCCCGGGGTCACTGCAACTCACCAGCAGTGCCTGCTGGGGCAGACCGCAGCCCCCAATTAGAGGGAGGCTGCTTCCTGAGGGCTGTGGACCTGGAAGCTGCCTTCTGAGATCCAAATGAGGACACAGATTCAAACAGATATTTGCAGAGAGCCTGCTGTGTACAGACCTGGGGCCAGTTACGTGGCAGTTTGCAAGCACCTACTGTGTGCCATCCCCCATCGCTCACCTCATCTCGGGAGGTTGCTCTGATGAGCCCTGTTGTATAGGTGAGGAAACTGAGGCTCAGAGAAATGAAATGGCTTCTCCCAAGATCACACAGCCAAGGGCCTCTAGGCTTCCTTCCAGCACTCACAGGGTTTAAATAATGCCAAGTGATTTAGTGGCAGTGTAAGGGTTAGCAGCTTAGGCTCTCAAGTCCATTATAATCCCAACTTCTCTGGCTGTGTGGAGCTCTCTGAGCTTCAGCTTCTTCATCTGTAGAATGGGAATAGAAATAGTACCCACTGCATGGAGTTGTTATGACAATTTAGTAATCATTTTTGGCTCTGCCGTTCACCAATTATGAGCAGATTCACCTGTGAACTTTCATAGTTTTGTACAATGGGGATAATAAAAGCTAGCTCTGGAGGGTTAAATGATATATGTATCATATTATCTATGAAGGTACCTGACACCCAGCAGGCACTGAACGTATCCAGGGTGAATCTACTTCTGCCCTCCTAGCTGCAAGCCTGGGCGAGCGCATCCTTCCTCCAGGTTGGCTTTAAGAGCTCAAAGACATTGAATCTTACTGTTGCCTAAAAGCATCCCTTAAAAGCACTAGAGATAGGGGAGTCAGAGAGTGAGAGCAATTGCTAGGATTCAGACACGTGTGGGTTCAAAGCCCAGCTTTAGGCAGGGCCAGTGACTTGCTTTCGTTTCTCATCTTTAAAATGGGCATGATCACGGCTCTTCCCTCATGCAGTTGCTGGGAGGATTAAGTAAATAAAGCTTGTAGAGCAAGAAACACATAATCAGTAGTTGCTGTTGCTGTTACCACTTAGTTACATTACAGAATCCAGCTTCCTGCAAGAGACGCGTCTATGGAGGGCTCTCACGGTGGGAAGTGGGGAGGAACTTGGAGGGTGGGAGAAACCCTGAATCCAGGTGCCTGGGTGCTGCCCAGGAGGGGCTCCCATCAGACTCAGCCCCGGAGTCTTGGCCTCGATCACCTGGGCCACCCAGCTGACAAACTGTCTGGGGCACTAAGCAGCTGCCCTTCTCCAGAAACAGGGCAGGGCAAGCAGAGAACTTCTTGGGGGCCTGGCAATGCCTAGCCAGTCCACTGCCCAGCTAGCAGGGGTCAGGGGTTGGGGAGTGGGGAGGAGAAGCAGGCCCGCTCCCATCAGCACTGGATCCAGAGGTGCCCAGGCTCCTGGTCTGGCGCAAGCCTTTCCTATTCACGTGGATTCAAGGCTGGGTTTTATTTTTTTGTTTTTTTTTTTTTGTTTTTTTTTTACTTGTGTTTTTTTTGTGTGTGCGAGTCACTCTGTCACCCAGGCCGGAGTGCAGTGGTGTGAACTCAGTTCACTGCAACCTCCGCCTCCCAGGCTCAAGAAATTCTCCTGCCTCAGCCTCCCTAATAGCTGGGATTACAGGTGACAGCAACTGTGCCTGGCTAATTTTTGTATTTTTAGTAGAGACAGGGTTTTGCCATGTTGGTCAGACTGGTCTCAAACTCCTGACCTCAAGTGATCCGTGTGCCTCCACCTCCTCCCAAAGTGCTGAGATTATAGGCATGAGCCACCGTGCCCAACTGTGTTTTCTTATATCCAACAGCCAGAGTATCCAGAAGACAAAATAACATAGTAATAATAACAACAATAATAATAGCAGCTGGTGGTTTCTTAACCTTTTACTGCCTGCCTTCCTTGTGCCAGGCTCTTGGCATAAATCCCCATCAAATCCCCAAAACCACCCCATGGGGGTAGCACTCTTGGGCCCATTTGATGAATGAGGAAACCAAGGCTGAGCCTGTTTAAATGGCTTAACAAGATGGCACAGCTCATCATGGGTACAGTGGAGACTTGGCCCCAAAGCGGTTGCACCCTAAGAGTATTTGTAACCACCATTTGTGACCACTGGCCCCAAGTCCTACTGGCCATGAGCACGGGTGTTGGAACAGAATAAGCTGCTGCATCACCTCACCGCGGTGTGACCCTGGACTAGTCACTGCCTGTCTCTGAGCCTCAGGTTCTTCATCAGTGAAATGGAGCCACCCAATTTGCAGGTTTGCTGGGAGGATTCTGCACCTCGAATAGGTCAAGGCATTCAGAGGGGCCTGGGAGACAGTACTTTCTTGCAGAGGGGGTTTTATTATTACACAGTGACTTCCCACTTCCAACCACTCCCATTTTTCTCCCCAAATAATAGCCCAGGAGAAGTTTATGGGCTTCTCATTCGCCCTCCCACATCCCAGAGAAGGGCTGCAAGGACCACTCAGGCTGTGGGTCCAGCCTCTCGTGCTGCCGCCTGGCTCTCCATCCCCCTGGGGCCAAGTTTGGCCGTTAATTTTCAATGGCTGTGTGCAGGAGGGCGGGGGCAGCAGCTAGAGGCGGCTGCCCTGTCCCTGGGGAGCTGTCAGGAGTCAGTGGCGGGGCCTAGATAGCAAATTGGCAGCAGCCTCTCAGCCCTGCTGCTGATGAAGGGGCAGGGGACCGGGGGTGGTCCTGACCTCCTGGGCAACGGTAAACAGGGCTCATGCTCAATGTGGGTTAGCTGGATTTCTCTCTAGCTCGAGGGGTGGGAGGAGAGTCCACTCTTAGAGGTGCTAAAACAGAGTTATTAAGTACCTACTGTGTGCCAGGCACCTGCAAAACATCTTACCAAGGGCAGCATCCCATTTCATCTTTTTCTTTCTTTCTTTTTTTTTTTTTTTTTTGAGACGGAGTCTGGCTCTATCATCCAGGCTGGGGTGCAGTGGCGCGATCTCGGCTCACTGCAACTTCCACTTCCTGGGTTCCAGCAATTCTCCTTCCTCAGCCTCCTGAGTAGCTGGGATTACAGACGCCCACCACCACACCCAGCTAATTTTTGTATTTTTAATAGAGATGAGGTTTCACCATGTTGTCCAGGCTGGTCTTCAACACCTGATCTTAAGTGATCTGCCTGCCTCAGCCTCTCAAAGTGCTGGGATTACAGGCATGCCACTTTTTTATAGTAACAACCATGAGACAGGTACTGACATTATCCCAATCTACAGATAAAGATACTGAGGCCAAGAGACATGACTTGCTGAAAGGCACACATTTATGAAGGGACAGAACTTATTAATCACCCGCCCCCACCTTTTAGAATTTATTCTAGAGGTCAGGTCCAACAAGCTCCTTTTACAGATTGGGAAACTGAGGCCCAGTGAGATGACGGAAGGGAGGCTTCTGGCTTCTTGGACCCTCACCTTCTCCCAGGGCCACGAGGCTCAGTGGTTCTCCTTCCGGATCCTCGTGCTGGATGTTCACTTCCCTAAATCTCAGTCCCTGCTCTAAGAAAGGAGGCAACCTTGGGGGAAAGTCCTTCCTCTCTCTGGATGGTGGTTCTCTTATCTGTGGACTGCAATGCTGGGCACACGGTACATAAAAGTTAATACATATGTACTGGATAGATGGATGAATGGACAAATATCACGTGAAAATAACACATCCATGGAAACACAAGGAGGCTTCATGCTCAAGGGATGATAAATTTCTCTTGAACCCACACTGCGTGTGGGGATAGTTTAACCGATATCAGGTGGCTTCACCCATCAGTTGTGATCTCCTTGGAAGGGGCTCCATTTCTCAGGGGCAGTAACCATCCCGATGTCTTCCCATCCCTTCACCCTCAGGGTGAAGAGAACAGCTCCTCAGGTGACCTTATGGGCAAGGAAGACAGGTAGCCTCTCTGCAGTCCGACTCTTTCCAGGTCTTGCAGTTTCATCCCTAAAAAACACATGTGTGCATGCACTCACACACACTTGCACATTCTAAGTCCCAAGCCAACACTTGTTCTAGAAAGGAAAGATTCTTTTATCCAAATGCCTAATCAAATCATTTCACACTACACTGAACCTTGGCCAAGTTGGGAATTTCTGAGCTTGCTAAATTGTATTTGATTTTCTTTTTCCTGTACATGCTTACAAAAGATGTGTTAGCTAAATAAACACCTCCATGAAATGCTTAATCCCTTTTTGTGTAATGGTTGGATTGGGATCAAGAACAGCTTTCAGTGATGTAACAGTTTCTTACCAACCACATCTCAAGAAGGCAGGCAAAACCTTGTTGTAATCAGGGCGGAGTTGCCGCCCAGGTAGGGCAGGACATGTGTCTGAATCCCTGGAATGGTGATCTGACCCCCACCCTGAGGCAATATTTGTCAGGCAGACCCCTCCTAAATGACAATGCAGAGGAGAGAATGAGGTGGGAAGAGAGAAATGTGGTCTGAGCACCTACTATGTGTCTGGCTTTGTCTTAGAGGTTACCTGATCTTATCCTCACATCTGCCCCCCTGTGGTGAGAATTATTATTATTCCATTTTACTTATGAGGAAACTGTGGCACAGAGAGGTGAAGTGACTTGCCCCAAATCACACTGCTACAAAGGGGTTGAGATGGGATTTGAACTAAACTCAAGATGGATATTCTTTCCTCTGTGCTGTATCAACCTAAGGAATCCCAAGGTAGGAAATAAAGAGTTAATTGTGGTCTCTGGACTTCAGCTATGTAGGCAAGGATCCCCACAGAAACCATAATCCATCCATAAATATGTGTGACCCCGTGTGGGCACCTGCCAGGCTCTATGGTGAGTTCATTGCATTTCACCTTTACGGCAACAATCACAGGACAGTGGCCCTGGGGGTCCAGTTCACAATGGGGGGACAAATATTTGTCAAATGAAAGGCTCAGAGCTGGCTGCTATGGGTCTTGTAATGAGGTGTGAGACACATCCATCTTTGTCCTCTTGGCATTTAATGTCTAGAAGGGAGGAGTGGGTAAGAACAGATGCCTGGGTTACATTAGTGGGTGATCATGAGTGGTCTGTGCTACGTGTAGATACTGACAGCACTAACCATTTCAGGAGAAGGGAAGACTGGGAGATGCTGAACTGGTCTGGGAGGGCTTCCTGGAGGAGGTGTATTTAAGCTGGGCAGGAAATGGATGGAGATTGAAGAATGCAAGATATGTTGGGGCTGGGCTGGGCTGAGGACTCTTCCTCCCTTTCTGACTCTAGCTTTCATACTTGAGAGTATGTAATAGATGCCCACAGGGTGTCAGGTCCTATGCCAGGTGCTAAACAAAATAAAGGGCCTCCTGGTCCTTGCCATCCTATGGCAGAAAGACTGGAAACATGTATAAGTAAATATCTCATTGCAAAATAAGTATTCTGTGGATACACACTGGAAGAGATAGGGAGGGCCTGGGAGGGCCTCTTGCAGGGGAGATCATTTAGGCTGAGAAAGAGCCAGCTATAAATGAGTGCATGGAACAGCATTCCAGGCAGAGGGAACAGTGTGTACAGTGATCTTAAGATGAGTGAGAATTAGAATGTTTGAGGAACTGAGAGACGGACAGATTGCTAGAGCAGAGAGAATGGAAGAAGAGAGGTGGGGAAGGAGATGGCCGAGTGCCAGGTCACGGTGAGGAGCTTGACTCTCACTCCCTTGGTGGGTTTTAAGGACAATGACAGGTTCCGATGTCCCTTGTAAAAGGTCACTTTGGCTGCTGGGTGTTAAATCCATTCCACAAACAGTTCTCCAGTGCCTACCTGGAGCCAAACATTGCACCTATGATTTGCGTACTCCGAACTAAGAAGCAGGCTCTGTTCTCACCTCTGTTTGGCACACGAGGATGCTGAGGTTCAAAGGCATTGAGTTATCTGCCAAAGACTTCCCCATTAAGAGTGGAGCTGGACTGGAATGCAGGTCTCCCTGGTCCCTGTCCTCCTGTTCCCTGCCAGTTTCTTTCCTCCCTCCAGCAACACAACTGATGAAGGACATTGTCCATTAAAGTGGGTTGGGTTGGTCTCCCAGTCAGCGTAGGACAGAAGCCATGGACTCCAGTGGTGTCTTGCCTTGCCCAGAGCCACCACAGGGTCCCCTGACAAGTGACTGTGACACCATGGGGATACCTGGCAGCTGGATTTTTTTATTTTCTATTTTTTATTTTTATTTTTTTAGAGACAGGGTCTTGCTCTGTCGCCCAGGCTGGAGTGCAGCCGCACAATCATAACTCACTGCAGCCTCAAACTTGTGGGCTCAAACAATCCTCCTGCCTCAGCCTCCTAAGTAGCTGGGACCACAGGCATGCATCACCATGCCTGGCTAATTTTAAAAAATTTTTGTAGAGGCAAGGTGTCAGTACGTTGTCCAGGCTGGTCTTGAACTCCTGGCCTCAAGTGATCCTCCTGCGTCAGCCTCCCAAAGTGCTGGGATTACAAGCATGAGCCATCACGCCTGGACACACCCTGATTTTTTAAATAAATGATATGATGAGGGTTTTCCCTTCCTGCATTTCAACCAAACTGGTAGAGCAGCTGAGTGAAGAGGCTCTGGGCTCTGAGTGCATCCCTGGTTCAAATCCCAGCTCCTCTGCAGATATGCTATGTGGCTGAGACATGTCACTCATCTCTCTGGGCCTCAGCCATCCCATCTGTGAAATGAGGATGACAGGTAGCTGCCCCCACAGGATGTCGGGAGACTGGAGAGTTTTGGACCTAGGGGGTTGGCAGGAAGGTGGCATCCCATGCAGGGGTCTCTCCTGTGCATTCTGGCTTCAATCAGAAAGTTATCTCCTCGGATGCAGAGAGTTGCTTCTGCTTGCCAGAACAGTGCCTGGCAAGTGAGAGTTCAAGAAATGCTGTGGAATAAAGCAGACACTTCCCGAGTGCCAGACACCCTGCTGTTGTCTGTCTTCACGGGGCCTACTTCTCCATACTCTTCAGGAGATGTTTACTATAATGGGACCACCACCACTGGGGTGAGCGGCCCACCTGTGTGCCTTCGTCCAATCCTCACCATACCTCATGAGATGGATGAGCATTAGCACTCCCATTTTACAGATGTGCAAACTGAGGCTCAGAGAGGCAGACAGCTGCAGACAATTCTCACAGCTGCTAAGTGGCCAGAGCTAGGCCTGGCTGACCCCAAAGCCTACCTGGGTGACCATTCCATTGCAGTGCCACAGAGAGAGCAAAGGGGGACCTGGGGCTGGGCTGCCTAGCTGGGATGGGCTTAGGATGTGGCACTGCAGAACTCAGAGCCTTCTGAGCAAAACTCAGAAGGACACACAGGTAACACCCGTGAAGTAATAAGCACATAGTAGGTACTTGGGAAATGGATTACGCCAATGATAGAGTGTTATTCTGACATTGATGTTCCCAGGGTGCCACCTCAATCCTTGCCCGGATCTGTCTCAGACCTTGAATGCTCCATGTGCTCCGTCCCTTCAAAAGGGGACCCAGCCCTTCAGCATCCCCCTACTTCCTGGCAGAGGGGGGACTGCCTAAAGGGGCTCTAGTGGCATCCCAGATGGGGAAATCGAGGCCCAAGGAGGGAGGTGCTGAAGCAGCTACCTGGGGCTGCTGAAGCTTGGGGATTTGGCGAGGTCACCTGGCTTGACCTCACCTTTCCTATCTGTTAAAGGGGGTGATGAAGCCTCTAGGGTCTGTGGGCGTGTGCATGTGTGCATTTACATGCACGTGTGTGTTGTGTGTGCATATGTGTGTTGTGTGAGTGCACGTGTGGTATGTGCACACATATGTGTGCGTCCGTGTGCGTAGTGTGCATGCGTGCGTGTGTGTGTCTGTGTGCATATGTGTTTTGATAAGGAAAAACATGCACCTGCAAAAGGCTGAGCTTTGAAAAGCAAGAAGCATCCTTGGGGGCGGGGGAAGTTGCTGGTGAACTATTGAATTCAGGGAGAATCTGGAGCACCAGATAGGTCTTTTATGTTCTTTTTGCCCAAAAAGCTCTCTGCTCACTAATGAGGACTCCCTGTGGGTGACAGATCACCCACGTAGTTTGAGAAAGACACATTGTCAGGAGTCACCCTGGGGACCCCTGAACTAATAGTTCTGCCTGCCTTTTCAGCAGACCAGATGCCTCATCTGATCTGATGCTTAAATAAATTATTGATGAACTGTTGTCATTTTCTCTTAGGCAACTCCCTTAGGGTAGCTGCTATTATTCCCACTGTCTACACAGTGAAACTGAGGCCCAGGTCAGATAAGTCACCAGCCCCAGGTCACACAGCCAGGAGGAGCTCACACCTGTGGCCCTGAGGGACCCTCTACTCTGTTGCTGCTACTTTATAGGTGGGGAAATTGAGGTCTGGAGAAGGAAAGGTGCTTGCCCAAGATGATGGAACTTTGGAAATGCACCCAGGGGGTTCACCTGCAGGTTTCTCTCACAAATGTCAGGGTCTTTGCATCAAAAGGAACCCAAATGTCGGGGTCTTTGCATCAAAAGCAACCTTAGAAGGGCTGGGCGTGGTGGCTCACACCTGTAATCCCAGCACTTCGGGAGGCCGAGCTGGGTGGATCACCTAAGGTCAGGAATTTGAGACCAGCCTGGCCAACATGGTGAAACACTGTCTCTACTAAAAATACCAAAAATTAGCTAGGTGTAGTGGTGGGTGCCTGTAATCCCAACTACTCAGGAGGCTGAGACAGGAGAATTGCTTAAACCCGGGAGGCGGAAGTTGCAGTGAGCCGAGATGGTGCCATTGCATTCCAGCCTGGGCAAGAAGAGCGAAACTCCATCTCAAAAACAAAAACAAAACAAAACAAAGCAAAAAAAAAAAAAACCCCGAAACAAAAGGAACTGTAGAGGTTGCTTGGGCTCATCTTTCATCCAATAGGGGCCTGGCAGTTCATCCCCTTGGCTACTGCTTGGATAGGTCTGGGACGGGGGCTCACAACTTTGTGAGTTGCCCTAATGCACAGCTCCTGTGTTACAGAGCTCTTCCTTGCAACCTCCTTGCTGGTGGTGGGGATGGCGGATGGGGGACTCCTTTTATAATGAAACATACTAAAACTCAAAATTCCATGAAATCATCTCCTTAAATTTCCAGATCTAAATCAAATTTCTAGTTGTTTTAAGGCAATGTAAGAATACCACAGGTTTTTTCCATCAAGATAGAAAAGATTGTTTCAGATCACTGCCACCTAGAACTTTCTCCACTGATGGAGATATTTCATATCTGCACTGGCCATGTGTGATCATTCCACACTTCAAACGTGGCTGGTGGGCCAAGGAACCAAATCTGTACATTTGATTTTATTTTAATGAATTTAAATGTAAATAGCTGCTTGTGCCTGCCTATTGGGGAGACACTGAGAGGATTTTCTAGATATCATAGAGCAGAAGTCTCAGCCTTTTTGGCACCAGGGATTGGTTTTGTGAAAGAGAATTTTTTCATGGATTGGGTGAAGGAAGGGGGATGGTTTCGGGATAAAACTGTTTCACCTCATATCATCTGACATTAGATTCTCATAAGGAGACCGGGCACCGTGGCTCATGCCTGTAATCCCAGCACTTTGGGAGGCCAAGGCGGGTGAATCACTTGAGGTCAGGAGTTTAAGGCCAGCCAGGCCAACATGGTGAAACCCCATCTCTACTAAAAATACAAAGACTGAGCTGGGCATGGTGGTGCCTGTAATCCCAGTTACTTGGGAATCTGAGACAGGAGAATCTCTTGAACCCAGAAGGTGGAGGTTGCAGTGAGCCAAGATCATGCCACTGCACTCCAGCCTGGGCGACAAGAGCAAGCCCCTGTCTCAAGAAAACAAAACAAAACAAAACAAAAAGATTCTTATAAGGAGTGGACAACCTAAATCTCTTGCGTGCGCAGTTCACAATAGGGTTTACGCTCCTATGAGAATCTAATGCCGCTGCTGATCTGACAGGAGGTGGAGCTCAGGCACCTGCTATTCACATCCTTCTGTGCAGCCCGGTTCCTAACAGGCTATGGACCAGTACTGGTCTTCAGCCTGGAGGTTGTTGACCTCTGTAATAGAGCACACTTCTTCAGCCAGGGAGAAAAGGACAGGGTTGTTGTGGCCAACCCAGTCTCTGGAGTTGGATGTCCTGGTTCCACCGCTCCCTGGCTGGGTGACCCTAGACAGGCCTGTTCCTCTCTGGCCTCAGTGTTCTTGTCTGGCAAACTGGAAGGTGGTGATGATAACAATCCCTGCCTGATCAGGCTCTTGCAAGGATGATGTGAGATCCAGTGTGAAAGTGGCTTTAGCTCAGGGCTGGGCGCACACCAGGGGCTTGTCCACCCCATGCCACATCCATGGGGGGACAGCTGACCCCAGGGGAGTGTGGGTGGAGCAACCAGAATGCTGGGTCTGTTTGCTCATCTGCGTTCATCTGTGGGTACTTGTGGAGCAGGCTTTGTGTGCCTGGCCCTGTGCTGGGCACTGGGAGTTTGGCTCCTCCCCTGGGGGCATGAAGGTCCTTGCTTCAGCATCAGGGTCTCTGGGGACTGCCTGCACCCAGCAGGGGACTCAACCCCTGTCCTGTCCTGGTCTCCTCCCTGCCAGACCCTTAGGGACCCTCAAGACCTGAAGGTGTAGCCCCTACCTTCCCTGGGGCCACCAGTTGGGCTCAGAAGAAAGTTGTGGCCAACTAGAGTGCTCCCTGGGGCTCAGAGAAATTGGGAATCCAATGGGGAGACACTGAAAGGTGCAGAGAGGGAGAAGGAAAGGCATCCTTTGTGAGGGAACAGAAGGCGTGGAGACACAGAGGAAGACACACGGAGAAGGGGGGAAGGACATTTGGCCCCAGCTGGGACCTTTAGTGCAACGGAGGCTTGTCACACACCACACCTGAGTGAGAGCACGGGGGTCACCTGAACAGGTTGGAAGGTGGGATGGGGCCACAGTTCCCCAGCACTGGGTGTGCAGGAACCACTTGAGGCTGGGGGATGCGTTAATTGCAGGTACCTAGCCTCTTCCCCAGAAAGCCTGGCTCAGTGGCTCTGGGCGACCCAGCAGCAGGGCTGGTACCATGCAGGGGACTGTGGGTGAGTAGGGTGGAGACAGGTCCATGGGAGATCGGGGACCCTGGACGCCATGTCAGAGAAGGGTGAAGAGGAGAGGATGGGCACTTATCAGAGCTCTTGTGGGTGCTCTGCCTTCATCATTGTTGCCCCCATTCTACAGATGAGGAAACTGAGGCTCAGGAAGGTTAGGAAGCACATCAGATGCCACCAAACCTGAAGGGCAGGGCTGGGACTTCCTCCCAGGGCCGCTCAGTTACAGTGACAGACAGAAGAGAGAAGGGGAGTCAGAGATGGAGGGAGAGTGGAGGAAGCAGGTGGAAGGAGTTGGGTTTTTTTTTTCTTTTTGAGGCAGAGTCTTGCTCTGTCGCCCAGGATGGAGTGCAGTGGCATGATCTTGGCTCACTGCAACCTCTGCCTCCCGAGTTCAAGCAATTCTCCTGCCTCAGCCTCCCGAGTAGCTGGGATTACAGGCACACGCCGCCGTGCCCAGCCACTTTTTGTATTTTTAGTAGAGACAGGGTTTCGCCATGTTGGGCCAGGCTGGTCTCAAACTCCTGACCTCAAGTGATCTGCTTGGCTTGGCCTCCCAAAGTGCTGGGATTACAGGCATGAGACACCACGCCCGGCCAGAGTTGGGTCTTTGAAGTTGATTCTTCTCAAAGCCTCCTCTGGAGGTGACCCTAGGCAGGCAGGCGTCAGTGACATGGGTGACTCAGGGTTAGCGGGGCTGAATTTTCCTCTCACCTAGGAACTGAAGTGACACACCCAGATGGGGAACAGAACAGGCCTTAGGAGGAGAGCCTAGGGCAGTGGGGCTGGAATGTGCCTTTTTCTTTGAATTAAAAATGTCCTGTCATTTTCCAGTAGAGGAGAAACTTAGGAGGTTGATTTAGGGTCTCCTCTGTGTGGCTCTCTCTGTCACATGCACACCAGGGAATATTCCCAAACCCTCCAAGATGATAGGGTGGATCACAAAACCACTCCGCCTCCACACCAGTGTGCCAGCCTGGGGGGTATGAGGTATTGCGGCTATTACTATTATTATTATCACTCATGACCATTTTACGGGTGGGAAACTGAGGCTGGCGATTAAGTGCCCTCCCCAGGGCCTATGGCTGAGAAGCCAGAATGGGTGGTTCCAGAACCATGGAGTCTTTCCTGAGTTACAGCTGCTGTGAGCCCTGTAGTTTACACCATCTCAAATGAGGCACCAGGAGAGGCAAGGGCACATGGTGACGCCTTTAATGAGGGAACTTCAGGCACTGATGAGGGAGAGGTGTGGAGGGGGCTTCGCATGCCACTGTGGAGAGGGGCGCGTGCTGACCTTTCTGCAGGGGACAGAGGTCAGTGTGGGCAGGGGGTTGGGGGATGAGACATTCTCATGTAGGCCCTGGTGCATTAGCCCCTGGCCCTTGCCATGCACACAGAAGACATGCCTGAATGCCAGACAGACCCTAAGAGACAGCAGGAAGTTAGCCAGGCTTTGGAGCCAGTGGACTCCCACCACAGTGCTCCTGGTGCCCACAGCCACTGCAGGTGTCCAGGGTGCTGGCTGGGGCCACCTGTCAGGTGTACTGAGGTGGATATTCTGGCATGGGCAGTGGGCACAAGAGAGGACCAGACCACCTTTGGGATGCCTGGGGTAGTGGGGAAGCAGGGGCCTGGCCATCGACCCCAAACACGTACAGCAAACCCCCAAAGAAGGGAGTTGGGGACTGCACCTGTGCCAAAAGTCAATCACACAGTAGCTCACCTGATCCTACGACAGCCAGGTAGTGGAGCCCCAGGGACCTGCAGTGACTTGTCCAAGGTCACGCAGCTCAGGGGTTACAAGGACTTGAACCTAGATCTGTCCAGTCAAAGCCTGAGCTTTGGCCGTGCCCCCTGTGGGCTGTCCTTCCCCCAGAGTATAGCTGGAAGTCCCAAGGGTGGGGCTTCAGGGTCTGAGCTGGGGCCCCAACTCTGCATTTTAACTGGCTCTCTGGGAGATGCCGGTCTGCACAGCCCCAAGTGAGAGCCCGGGACCCAGGGTGGGGCATCTCCCCCCGAAGACGTCTGATCTCCACCTGTAGTGCCACAGGAACAATCTGAGGGAGGCAGACAGACCCGGGTTCAAGTTCTGACTGCCTCACTTATAAACAAAGGGATTTTGCTTTTACTGGGCTGGCCTCAGCTTCCCCATCTGTGAAGTGGGGCTGCCTACTCTCTGTCCCTGTCCGGGGCTGTGGCAAGGACCTGAGGAGGCAGAAGACAGCTCTGTCAGTTCAAAAGAGCTAGATGTGACAGTCACTGTCACACCAACTCAGCGCTGGTAGCCTGCGGTCAGCCTATTTCAACCAGCCAAGCAGGCATTTAAAGGGCACCCACTTTGGGAGGCCAAGATGGGCGGATCACAAGGTCAGGAGTTCAACACCAGCCTGACCAACATGGTGAAACCCCATATCTACTAAGAATACAAAAATTAGCCCAGCGTGGTGGCGCGTGCCTGTATTTCCAGCTACTCAGGAGGCTGAGGCAGGAGAATTGCTTGAACCCAGGAGGTGGAGGTTGCAGTGAGCTGAGATCGTGCCACTACACGCCAGCCTGGGCGACAGAGCGGGACTCCGTCTCAAAAAATAAACAAACAAACAAAGGCACCCACTGCGTGCAAGGACATGGGGCAATATGGGGTTTGGAGCCAACACTCAGTGAGCCAGAAGGCGGGGTGATGGGGCAGAGACCTAGACAGTGCAGGACTTGCTGGTCCTGGCGAAGTGTAGAGAGCAGTCAGGGTGCAGAGTGGGTCCCTGTGCTTGGGGTCTGGGTGGCAAAGGCTTCCCAGCGGAGGTGCTGCTCTCGGGGTAGCAGGAACCTGCACGGGGAGTCAGGACCCCCAGGCCTGGTCCTTTTCCAGACTGTGAGATTGGGAGCAAACCAATCTCTGCTTTCCAGAGGTAAAATAAGAGGTGGGTCCAGTGATGTCTGCAGGATGTCTGGGGTGAAGAGGCCAGAAGTCAGACTTTGCAGTGAGCCTCCAGGGGTGGGCATGGGTGCAGGGGAGGGAGCAGAAAGGGCATCATTCCTGCAAGGAGAATGGCAAATGCGAAGGCGTGGAGGTGAGCCCTGCCTGGGCCTGCGGGGGGCTGCAGAAGGAGTGGGGCTGCAGGAAGGGGGAGCCAGAGGGGCTCACGAGTAGCAGGAAAGAGAAGAATCAGGATAGCGCCATTGACTTAGCCCAACTAGATGCTCAGCCATGTGCTAAGCCCTCTATACATGACTTCGTGTAATCTCACTCTATGGGGAAACAGGCTGACAGCACTGAAGTGACCACTCAGTCCTGAGTTTCTTCATCTGTAAAGTGGGGCCGGTGTAAAACCCAGGGTCTGGCACGCAGGCAGTACTCATTACATGGGAGTGTTTAGTGGTAGCAGTGGCCGGGGCATGTCGATGTGACCCCCAACCCCAAAGCTTCAATGTACTTCCAGCCCCCTGGTGACCTGGTGAATATTAATATGAGCATTAATGTTGGTATTAATATTAATAGCAGCTAAATATTCATATTACATTTACTGTAAGCCACTGTTCCAAGTGCTTTACATGCAATTACATATTTCTTATGACATCCTATGAGATAAGAGCTATTGTTATCCCCATTATACAGATAAGAAACTGAGGCTCAGAGAGGTTAAGCCAGTGGCCCAAGGGCACACAGGAAAGTGGAAACCGGATTAGAATCCAGAGCCCAAGCATTTAACCACCACGGGTACTGCCTATTAGGTTTACCTGCTGCCAGAGATCCTGCCCCACAGTGGCACTTAGGAACCTGGTTTATTTATAGCCCCTCCCCCCGACTACTCGGGGAGCTTTGGAGGGCAGCCACCTTACCAAACCTGCCAGCAGGGACCCATCTCCACTTCTCCTTGTTACCGCAGTGCCAAGCAGAGCAGCCAGGGCAGTGGGGAGTCACAGCAGGTTACTGAACAGGAGCATGGTTTGCACCACCAGGCGCCGGGAGGTTGGCTGGCCAGTGGGTGAGGAAGGGAGGGTGAGGACTGGCCAGCACCCCCAACAGTGGGTGGCATAGCAGGCCCTGCCCCTGCACCTCACCCTGTGGTCTCCCAGGGCCTGAGGGGACAGATGGTATCGCCCAGGCCCCGGGCTGTGGCTGTCACTTGGCCAGATGAGTTACGAGCAGGCTGGAGGGGTGGCAGCCGGGGGGCCACAGAAACAATTGCACTGAGACCCTGGGACAATGGGGGCCACGTGCCACAGGGGCAACAGTCGTTTGTCACACAATGGGATGCCGGGGGACAGCAGCCGGGCCAACTGCTGCCACTGACACGGCCGGCCGCGTTTTCAAATTGTTTCCAGGCCCTGTTTCCCTATGAGGCAGCCAATCGCGGGGGCAGCCAGGCAGTCACCTGATGCCAGCTTCGTGGGCTCAGGGCCCGGCCCTGTGACAACTGAGCAATGTGGCCATGGCAACGCTAATTGTGGCCCTAAAACACAAGAGGGGAGAGATGGGGAGGAGCAGACAGAGAGACAGGGAGGAAGAGGGAGAAGGGAGAACATGGGGCAGAGCTGGCCAAGCAGATGGAGGGAAGGAAGGGGCCGGGCCTCGCTGGAGCCTCTGAGAGGCGCAGAAAACCAGGGCAGGATGGGTCGGTGTCCCGCCTCTCTCTGCCCCTCGATCTATGAGGCTATTTTTGAAACATGGAGCTTAGAATTTAGACTGTGGGCCTCTTGGTGGTGACACAGAAAGCCCCTGGCTGCAGAGGTGGCAGATATGATGGGGTCTGGCGTGTGCTCCTGGGCTGGTCTGCACTGTCACGACAGGGCCCAGATGGTGGTGTAAGACCTGGTGCTCTCGGAGTTGCGTGGCAAGTGTGACTTCAGGGCACTGCGGAGTGACATGGCTATCCCAAATCACCGACCTGTCTGGCACCTCCATGGGCAGCTATCCTACATCCACTACAAGCGATGTTTTGCCCATGAATCTGTTGCGGCTGGTGGGTGTGGGTCCTGACTGGAGCCTCCCGGGGCCACCAGGGGTCGAATTGAAGGGCTCAGGCTTCAGGAGGCACTGACTGGGTCTCAGCCCCACCACCTCCTGTTCTGTGTCGCCTTGGGCAGGTGACTCGGTGCTCTGAGCCTCAGTTTTCCCATCTGTACAAGGGGAGTATGGGCCCACCCTACATCTCACAGCAGCTGTGGGGATTATGCAGGACAGCGCTTGTTGAATGCTAAGTCCAGGGCCTGGCAGGTAGCAGGCACTCAGCTGCCTCAGCACATGGCAGGATCATCCACGAAGACCGTCCCCAAGTTCCACGTTCCTCACAGCTACAGTACAGCAGGAAACTGCCCTGGACATGGAGTCAGGTGACTGATCCTGTCATGGCAGGTGGGACCCTGACCACAGGCCCTGAGTGCTCTGTGCCATAGTGTCCCATAGTAGGTGAGCTCCAACTGTGCCTCAGTTTCCCCATCTGTAAAATAGGAATAATAACACCTGCCTCATAGGGTGACTGGGAGTGTAAAAAGGCTCGACCGGTGCCTGGCACGTAGTAAGTCCTCAACAAATATTCGCGTGCATTGTTTATGTGGTAGGTGCTAAGTAGGATGCGTTAAGTGGGCTAAGGAAGGAATGATAAGGATGAAAGATCTGGCTGCCTAAAGGGATCTGGGACCAGGTTCCCATGTCCGGTCCTGGGGACGGGCAGGTTGGAGGGCTGGCGTGGCTTGGGGAGATGAGGCACATTAAGTGGGTGCTTCCAGAGGTCAGGACACACCCCCAGGAGCTGGCCTAAGCTCCCCCTCCCGCCCGAGTTCTCTGTTCCTCTTTGCAGGCTTCTAGCCACCACCAGCGATGACGACCTTCCCGGGGACCTGCAGTCGCTGTCGTGGCTCACGGCGGTGGACGTGCCTCGGCTGCAGCAGATGGCAAGTGGCCGCGTGGACCTGGGTGGCCCCTGCGTGCCACATCCACACCCAGGTAGGCTCAGGGACAAGGTAGGCAGGAAGGAGGGCGATATAGGAGAGGGGTGATTCCCAGCCCTGCCATCCACCCACTGTGCAGCCATAACCCGGTCTCCCAGTCTCTCTGGGCCTCTCTTCCTGCATCTGTAAAATGGGACAAATGCTCCCTTCCTTAGAGAGATATGGTTTATCATTTGCTTAACTGTGTGCCAGGCCCTGGGTGAGCTAAGGTTTCTGTGAATACAGTCCTGCTGCCACACTGGTGCATCTTGAACCTCTAGGGCAGTTGGCAAACTACAGCCCGTGGGCCAAATGCAGCCTACGACCTGTTTTTATACAGCCTTTGTGTTAGGAATGGATTTTACATTTTCCAAGGGTTGTAAAAACACAGAGACCATCTGGCTGGCAAAGCCTAAAATATTTGCCATCTGGCCCTTCACAAAAGAAGTTTGCTGCCCCCTGATCGAGAGGATTCCAAGAGATAGTATGTGGAAAGTGCTGAGTGTAGGGTCTGGCACACAGTAGATGCTCAATAAACGGCAGCTAGTGGCAGTTAGCTGCAATCATAGCAAATGGATAAAATGCTTAGAGACACAGAAGGTATTGAAGAAAAGCAGAACAGTGACAAAACAATAAACAACAGTATATTAAAAGTACCAGTGGTTGAAAAATACTTGTCTAGGATTGTTTATTTCATTGGGCAAATTGTTCTTGGGCAAAGCCTGTATAGCAGGGGTCAGCACATTTTCTGTCAAGGGCCAGGTAGTAAATATTTTAGATTTTGTAGGTCAACTGATCTGTCAAAACAATTCAACTTTGCCATCGTAACACAAAACCAGCCACAGCCAATATGTAAATGAATCAATGCAACTCTGTGCCAATAAAACTTTATTTACAAAAACAGAGTTTGGCTGCCAGTTTGCCAACCCCGATCTAGAACCCCCAGGGACAGCTGTGTAATCTCAGCCAAGTGCTTTCTGCCCTCACTGGTTTCCACATCTGCAGCAAAAGTGTAACAGAACTGCCTGCATGGGACATCGTGAGGATTCGATGCAGAAAGTGCCTTGAACGCAGGAGGTGTTTAATAAATGGTGAAATAAGGACGCCTCTTCTTTCTCCACTGTGGCTGCTGGGTACTTTCTGTGGGCCTGTTACTGTGCCAGGCATTTGGAGCAATGAGTGATATAAGATGTGGTCCCAGTTCTTAGGGAGCTGATGATCTGGTCAGAGAGAGAAGGACAAGACAAACAGATCTAGGGACAGTGGCAGCCAGAACTCAGAGGAGAGCCGAAGGACCCAGAGGGCTTCCTGGAAGAGGTGGCCCTAGGGCAAGACCATCCTGCAGGTCAACTTTGCTTGATTGGAGGTGGCTGCCTAAAATCAGGCTAGTGCAGTAAAAATCTGTGATAGATTAGCAATGTCTGTCACAAGCCCAGCACAAGATGGGGGAAGTATGTCTGCTATTCTCATCCTGTGTGGAGCAGCAGGGCTTGGCAAAGGGGAGGGGAGGCACAAAGGTACTTTGGACCTAAACCTAGAGGCACTCGGGAGCCATGGCATGTTTTTGAGGAAAAGAAATGAACAGTGAATTGGTGTTTTAACTTCATGAAGGACAGGAACTAAGGTATTACATAATCATGATTATCATTTATTATTGACTCATGTTTATTGAGATATTATCATGTGCCCAGCTGTGTGCTAAGCACTTGGTAGACATTATCTCATTTAACCCTCACAGCAAATTTATAGTTAGGGGTATCAGTAGTTCAAGTACAAATGGGAAAACTGAGGCTGACCTAAGGTTATACAGCTGGTAAGAATCTACTTTTCACTACACACCAGGGAAGTGATTTGCCAAGCACCTACCATGTGCCTGGTCCGAGGAAAGGGGCTGGCTCCGTTCTCTGGAGACACCTGGGCACTGGGCTGTTCCTGGTGGCAGCCACCATTCCTCCAGCCCAGCAGCGTCTCTGTGCTTCTCTCCTGCAGGTGCCTTGGCTGGGGTGGCCGACCTGCATGTGGGAGCCACTCCAAGTCCCCTTCTCCATGGCCCAGCAGGCATGGCCCCCCGAGACATGCCAGGTCTGGGCCCCATAACCGGCCACAGAGACAGCGTAAGTGCCACTACATGGACTGCGGAGGGCGGGCAGTGCCCTCCAGACTGGGTGCCTACCCCCACCCTGAACCTCTGTCTCCTCCTCTTCCCGCCCAGCAGATGAGCCAGTTCCCCGTGGGGGGCCAGCCCTCATCTGGCCTGCAGGACCCACCGCATCTGTACTCACCTGCCACCCAACCACAGTTCCCGCTCCCCCTGGGTGCCCAGCAGGTACCAAGGGCTCAGGGGAGCCCTGGACTGAGCAGCAGACACCCTGCCTTAGGCTGGCCGGGGACCCCTCTGAGCCTCAGTTTACTCACCCAGCACATGGGGATAACATTCCCCCCATGCTCATGTCATGGGGTCATTCATTCCGTTCCCCCAAAACTCCTGCCCTGAGCGGAGACAAGATTGTTTCCTGGACGGTTGTGAATCCCCACACAAGGCGTTTTGAAACTGGGGTGGGGACAGGGTTACTGTGAGTGACGTATGTTATTTCTCACCTTTTCTCTCTCTCTGCCACTTTCTCCCTGCCCCTGCCTGTGGGAAGTGCCCTCCTGTGGGCCTCTATGGCCCCCCATTTGGGGTGCGGCCCCCCTACCCCCAGCCCCATATGGCTGTGCATTCGTCTCAAGAACTGCACCCCAAACACTACCCCAAGCCCATCTACTCGTACAGGTGAGGTCCAGGGTGGGCCGGGTCAGGGCCAAGGGCGGCTCTGGGAGGAGAGGGATGAGGCTGCCCTCAGGGCATCTCAGACAGCTACTGTGGCAGCCCAGACTTCCAAGGGGGAGGTTTTGGGGAGTGGGGAACCCCCAGGTGGGACTTGTTCTCAGGAAGGCGCATCATAGGGTCCCCCTGGTCAAAAGCCCACTGTAGACCTGAGTCCAGTGCCACAGTTCACTTCATTCACAAGCTGCATGGCCTTGGGGAAGTGGGATGACCTCTCTGAGCCTTGATTTCCCCAAATGTAAAAAGTCATCAAAATAATAGTATTGTATACCTCGTGGGAGTTTGGGGAGGGGGAAACAACCTAGGTAAAGTCTAAAGGCTCATAGCCATTAAAATTATGGGGATGCAATAAAGAGGGGAAAGGGTAAGATTTCTCAAGTCAGTACCAATTGTTGTGCCCAGGGTCAAGGAGAAAGGGCAAAGGGTGGGAAAGACATCGGGCCATGAAAAGATATCGAGAGCTCAATGTGTGTGAGTGTGTAGGGTCAAGCAGGGCAGGCTTCCTGGCAGAGGAGGCATTGGGCTGTCAGCCTGAGACCCTTTCATGCCTGGCCTGCCCTGCCCTGCCCTGCCCTGCCCCACCTCCTGCCCCCAGCTGTCTGATCGCCATGGCCCTGAAGAACAGCAAGACAGGCAGCCTGCCTGTGAGCGAGATCTACAGCTTCATGAAGGAGCACTTCCCCTACTTCAAGGTGAGGGGTCCCAAGCCAGGGTAGGGGTGCTGGAGCTGCCCTGGTCTCTTCCTGGTGCTGCCAGAATCCAGGGCTGGCCCTGGGCCAACCCTCTTTGGTTCCCAGTTATGTCTGTACATCTGGTGGTTAGGACATGTGCACATACACTCACATAGAAGAAAGTCAGAAAGAGAGGGGGGGGCATTTGAACTGGGCTCTGACAGATGAAGAGGAGTTCATTAGGCATCCCAAGGAGAAAAGGGTAGAGGCACCAGACTAGTTACTCAGCACAGATTCGGTACAACATAATGATGCAAAACAACAGAATTGGCAAGAGCCTTCACCTCTGAGCCTCAGTATCCTCATCTGTCAGGTGTGGAGAATCATCCCAAGCTGGCAAGGTGAGTGAGGATCCTGCAGATGCTGCAGGTCCAAGCTGCCAGGGCCTGGCAGCTTCCAGCATAGGGTTGGTCACTAGTGATGTTATCCTTGTTAGCATCAAAGCAAAAAGTGGAGCAGGAAGTCAGAGGGTACACCAAGCTGTGGGGTCCCTGGCCTGGACAGTGTCCTTAGCAAAAATACTGCAGTACAGTGTGTGTGCACACATGTACACATGTGGTGTGAGATGCATTGTGATATCTGGTTATCTAGCATTTAAAAGTAATTTGCTGGTGGTGCCCGCCTGTAGTCCCAGCTACTTGGGGGGCAGAGGTGGGAAGACTTTGATCCCAGGAGGTTGAGGTTGCAGTGAGCTGTGATCATACCACTGTACTCCAGCCTGGGTGATGGAGCAAGACCCTGTCACAAAAAAAAGTAAATTTGCATTGAATACACTTGACCAGTTATCCATTTATTGGCATCATTCTTCCTTGCTTGCGTCCTGAATGGGAGAGAGAATATGGAAGATCCAGCAGGCCAGGCTGCATCCTCCTATAGTAACAGTTGGCCAGAGCTGAATTGTAGTTCCCCTCTCATCAGGGCATGGCCACACCCATTGGCCTCAGTCCCCAGCACTCTCTCTTGTCTCTCCAACTTGAGGCTGAGTGTCAGGCACTGTCAAATTACTCCTGCCACCGCGGTGTCCTGCCCCTATAGGCCTGAGTAGGAGATCCCCGGGGTAGGGGGAAGGGCTTACAGGGAGGCCTCTGAATGCCCATGTGTCTTCATAGACGGCCCCCGATGGGTGGAAGAACTCGGTGCGGCACAACCTGTCTCTGAACAAGTGCTTCGAGAAGGTGGAGAACAAGATGAGCGGCTCCTCCCGCAAGGGCTGCCTGTGGGCTCTGAACCTGGCCCGCATCGACAAGATGGAGGAGGAGATGCACAAGTGGAAGAGGAAGGACCTGGCCGCCATCCACCGGAGCATGGCCAACCCTGGTGAGGGCCGGACAGCCCACAGCGCGCACGCACACACACACACACACACACACACACACACACACACGGAAGAGGAAGGACCTGGCGGACATCCACCAGAGCATGGCCAACCCTGGTGAAGCCCAGATGCACACACACGTGCACGCGCACACACACACACAAATACACGCACACGCACACAGAAGAGGAAGGACCTGGCTGCCATCCACCAGAGCATGGCCAACCCCAGTGAGGCCCAGATGCACACATGCACGCACACACACACAAATACACATGCACACACACAAATGCACTCACACACCTGTGCACACAAATGCGCACACACACGCAGAAGAGGAAGGACCTGGCCGCCATCCACTGGAGCATGGCCAATCCTGGTGAGGCCCAGACAGCCTGCAGCACGCACACACACAAATGCACACACATACACAAATGCACACGTGCGTGCACACACACACGCAGAAGAGGAAGGACCTGGCCGGCATCCACTGGAGCATGGCCAACCCCAGTGAGGCCCAGACAGCCTGCAGCATGTGCACACACATGCACACACACACACACACACACAGAAGAGGAAGGACCTGGCCGCCATCCACCGGAGCATTGCCAACCCTGGTGAGGCCCGGATGCACACACACACATGTGCGCACACACACGTGGAAGAGGAAGGACCTAGCCACCATCTACCAGAGCATGGCCAACTCTGGTGAGGCCTGGACAGCCCACAGCACGCACACATGTACACACATGCAGAAGAGGAAGGACCTGGCCACCATCCACCAGAGCATGGCTAACCCTGGTGAGGCCCAGACAGCCCAAAGCGTGCACACACATACACACACGCACACATGCATGCATACACACATGCACACACACAAGTGGAAGAGGAAAGACCTGGCCACCATCCACCAGAGCATGGCCAAGAGACCCAGACAGCCCCTAGTGTGTGAGCACATGCACACATGCACGCACACATATGCGTGCACACACACACCTCGCGCCCCTCCTCCCAGCCCAGCCCCAGCTCTGCCTATGCCCTACCCAGTCTGCAACACTTCTCAGCCAGGATGATGGGAAGACAGGTGTCTGGCAAACCTCCCTCCCTCCTATGAAATAGGCCTCCCCCTCCCCAACCCTATCCAGTGGCAGGAGAGTGGTAGAGGGGCCTGATCAGAAACAGGAAAAGCTGTTGGATCTCACTCGTCATCCATAGTTTCTTGCCCAGAAATACCAAACTACACAACCATGGGATACACATTGCTTTCCTACCACACTTTCAGAGATGTTTAAAATAATAACACTCAGTGTGGGCTAGGATGTGGATAGACAGCTTCGTATACAATGGATAGGAATTTAAGCTGTTAAACTTTTTGAGGGAAAGCTAATATATCAAACACCTGCAAATGGTACTCATGGATTGGTCCAATTATTCTACTTCTGACAATGTGTACAGTGAAGAGCAAAGATTTGAGCAGAAGGTTTGTGAACAAAGTTATCCATCACAAAATTATTTCTAAGAATGAAACACAGAAAACAGTCCAGACATCTCACAAGACGGGTTGGTTAAATAAATAGAATGGCATACCATGCAAGTATTAGAGATGATAAATATTTTTAAATATTTTTGGAATATAAATAAATGTTAGGCCGGGTGCGGTGGCTCATGCCCATAATCCCAGCACTTTGGGAGGCCAAGGCGGGTGGAACCTGAGGTCAGGAGTTCAAGACCAGCCTGGCCAACATGGTAAAACCCCATCTCTACTAAAAATACAAAAATTAGCCAGGCATGGTGGCAGGTGCCTGTAATCCCAGCTACTTAGGAGGCTGAGGCAGGAGAATCACTTGAACCCAGGAGGTGGAGGTTGCAGTGACCCGAGATCAAGCCACTGTACTCCAGCCTGGGCGACAGAGCAAGACTCTATCTCAAAAAGAAAAAAAATGTTCTCAAACAATAAGTGAAAAGGGGCAGGTTATAAATCAATATTCACAGTAAGATCACATTTTAAAATACATATATATGCATATTCACTTCCCTCCCAAAAATGTATGTATTTGAGAGAGAGCAAGCAAGAGAATGAGAATAAATATGCTTGTGTGTTTGGGAAGAAATACGCCAAAATCTTTACTGTGAATGGAGAGACCATTGATAACTTTTATATTTTTCACATATTTCTGTGTTTTCCAAAAATTCTATCCTGTTCCTAATTAGAAAAAGGATTGCATCTGCTTTTAAAAAAAAATTAATGGATTTGAGGAGGGGCCATCCAAGGGACACATGCATGCGGACTGTGACGTGGAGGCTAATTCTGCCCCAGCCTTCGGAGTATGGCCAGAGTCTGTTGGGTATCACCATGCGGGGTAGGAATGGGGCTAGGAGTGTGGCTTGGGGATGAACAACTCAAGGCAGGGAGAAGGGCTATAGCAGGAGCCAATGGTCCCTCAGTTGAGGGGGGTATGACATCGCGCCCACCCCACCCAGAGCTCTGGGGTCTGGCTTGAGACCCAGGGCCAGTACTGACACATATTCGGAGTGAAGTCTTGGGCAAGTTATTTTGCCTTCTACATTCTAAGTGCTCTCATTTCTAAAGTGGGTACAACCCAAATAGATCTGGGGACCCTACCAGTCTACTATCAACCCTGTGTTGTACTCAACAAGACATAGCCATTAACCAAAAATAATTTGAGAGTAATTTGTCTTTACTTGTTTATATCCAAGAGTATTAAGGATTTTTAACCCACAGCAACACTTCTTAATGTCTCTTTAGTAGCAGGGAGTGGCTAGGGCCCCTTGCATGTTAATACATTTTGTCCCAGTCTTATGGGATTTGTAATCGAGGCCTTACCTCCTTCTTGCAGGGCTGTTATGAGATTTAAGTGAAGTCCTAGGGTTACAGGGCTGTCCTGTAAGGCACTGTCCCGATGAAAGATGAAAGGGGCTAGTGTTATTATCTGATGACATTTTTTTTTAAAGGCAGGGTCTTTCTCTATCACCCAGGCTGGAGTACAGTAGTGCAATCACGTGTTACTGCAGCCTCAACCTCCTGGGCTCAAGTGATCCCCCCACCTCAGCCTCCCAAGTAGCTGGTACTACAGGCACACACCACCACGCTCAGCTAATATTTTTTTATTTTTTGTAGAGGTGGTATCTGACTATGTGGTTCAGGCTAATCTTGAACTCCTGGCCTCAAGCTGTCCTCCTGCTTCAGCCTCCCAAAGCACTGGGATTGCATGAGCCCAGCCTTTGATGTCGTCTTATTCCTCAAAGATTCTGCACAGTTTGTGATTTTGTTACATCTCCACAACAACCCTGTGCAGAGTGTATGATGTTTTGCTAGATGGGCAGAAATGTTTAAAATAATAAAATATTAACACCTAGCATGGGCTAGGACGCAGAGAAGTATTTAATAGACACCTTCATTTACAATGGGTAGCAATGTAAGTTGTGAGATGAGATGATGCCTATGTCATTTCATAGGTGAGGAGACAGAGGTTCTGAGTGTCCAAGAGGCTTGCTAAGGTCACACAGGTGGTGACACTGGAATTTGAACCCAGGCCTGGGCTGGGGCCCGGTAACTGCTGGGTGGGTTCTGAGTGACCTCTCCCACTTGCCTGCAGAGGAGTTGGACAAGCTGATCTCCGACCGGCCTGAAAGCTGCCGGCGCCCTGGCAAACCGGGGGAACCAGAGGCCCCCATGCTGACTCACACCACCACAGTGGCCATGGCGCATGGCTGCCTGGCTGTCTCCCAGCTCCCACCCCAGCCACTGATGACCCTGTCCCTGCAGTCAGTCCCCCTGCACCACCAGGTCCAGCCCCAGGCACATCTTGCTCCAGACTCTCCAGCACCAGCCCAGACCCCGCCACTGCACGCCCTGCCGGACCTCAGCCCCAGCCCGCTCCCTGACCCCGCCACGGGAAGGGCTCCTATAGACTTCATCAACATCAGCACCGACATGAACACTGAGGTGGATGCCCTCGACCCGAGCATCATGGACTTCGCTCTGCAGGGTGAGGCCGGAGGAATGGAGTGATGGGAATGGAATTGGGAAGGGAGAGGCCCGGGGGCCAAAGGGAGTGAGGGAGAGGACTGTACTGCCTGCATTTGCCCCACAGTCTTGTTCCTATAGCAACAGCCTTTACAGGTTGAACATCCCTGATCCGGAAATCCAAAATGCTCCAAAATCCGAAAATTTTTGAGCTCCGACAAGACACTCAAAGGTCATGCTCGTTGGAGCAGTTCAGATTTCAGATGTTTGGTTGGATTAGGGATGTTCAACCTGTTACAGCGAATGACAGCCAACAGGGAATGAGCATTTGCTGTATACCAGGCCAAAGCATTCCATAGGCATCACCTGAGGTCACCACCATTCCACATCCCTGTTCTGCCAATGAGGAAACTGAGGCAGAGAGAAGTGAAGTCACTCACCCAAGGTCACCTGGCTAGTAAGTGGCAGTCTGGAGTTAAACCTCGGTCTGACCCCAGTTTTCATCAGTAACTGCTTCAACTCACATGTGCCAGCCTCATGCCAGGTCACACTCTGACCTGCTGCCCTGCCGCATGAGCATCTCCAATAAACGGGACGTGATGAATGAACGAACAAGGGAATGTCAGGTTTCAGTGAAGGCTCACACTTCATCCATTCACTAGCACGGGTGCAGCTCTTATGTTTCAGCCAAGGGTGGAGACAGCCTCTGCCCTGAGTTCTGTCTCTAGCGAGGGAAATGGACAAGGTGGCAAGTCAGTTGCAGCTGTGAAGTGGGTATATTTGCACCTCCCTGCCTCTTTCCCCCTGGATTGTTGTGTAGTTCAATGTGCTGAAGAAAGAGAAGCATTGTCTTGTCCCCCTGGTTTTGGCCATAATGATACCATGAGAACTAAATGCTTTTCACAAGTCCTCTTGTTTAACCCGTGCCACAGCCTTAGGAGCTGGGTTCACTGATCATTTCCATCTTATTCTGAGGTTCTGAGATGGAAGTGACTGTCCCAAGGACATTCAGTGGGAAGGTGAGGGCCCAGGGCTACGACTCTGGCCCTTCCATGTTTTTTTTTTTTTTTTTTTTTTGAGATGGAGTCTCACTCTGTCACCCAGGCTGTAGTGCAGTGGCACAATCTCTGCTCACTGCAACCTCCAACTCCTGGGTTCAAGTGATTCTTGTGCCTCAGCCTCCCAAGTAGCTGGGATTACAGGTGTGCGCTACCAGGCCAGGCTAATTTTTGTATTTTTAGTAGAGATGGGATTTTGCCATGTTGGCCAGGCTGGAGTGGAACTCCTGGCCTCAAGTGATCCACCCACCTCGGCCTCCCAAAGTGCTGGGATTACAGGCTTGAGCCACCAGGCCCGGCCCCATGCCCTTTTCCTACAACACATGACTTAGACGCCACACATGGTCTCTGCCTCTTCCCTAAGATGGGGGATTCGAACTCAGGTCATTTGATGTGAAGCCAGCTCACCCTAATGCTTTTGTCTTTGAAAGGGAACCTGTGGGAGGAGATGAAGGATGAGGGATTCAGCTTGGACACGCTGGGCGCCTTTGGAGACTCCCCACTTGGCTGTGACCTGGGGGCCTCAGGCCTGACCCCTGCCTCGGGTGGCAGCGACCAGTCCTTCCCAGACTTGCAGGTGACGGGTCTCTACACAGCGTACTCCACTCCAGACAGTGTGGCCGCATCGGGCACCAGCTCCTCCTCCCAGTACCTGGGTGCACAGGGGAACAAGCCTATAGCCCTGCTTTGAGCTGTCAGCCTCACCTGCCACGGAACCCCGGCACCCGGCTTGGGCAGAGAACTGACTAGAACAGGGTGTTCCCAGAAGGCAGGTCCCTCATTGTCCCCGAAGCCTCTCCTGGACCTGTGGCGAAGTTGCCGGCTGGACAGGGAAGCGATTCCCTTCAGCAGCCCCTCTCCTTCTCATGCCTCCCCCTGGAGCTTCCGGAGCAGTTTCTGGGGGCTCTTCCAAGTCAGAAGGACGGAGGAAGGTGGACAAGCAACCCAGCATCCCCTGACTCCTTGACACTCCTCCGAAGCCTGAGCCGCAACGCCTGGCCGTGTTGAGTGAGACTTCTCCATCCTGGATCCTGGCTGGGTGACCTCAATGACCTGCACCCCATTTTGGGACACCTTGGTGCATTAAGGAAACACCCTGGGGTGAAAGCCCTTGAATTCATCCTCATGGGAAACGGCTGAGCGGATCAAACCTCAGCCGCAGCCTCCTGGGGACAGGCCTAGGGCAGGAAATGGAGCCAGAGAAGCTTGAGCCTCTCTCCTGGATAGGATAAGCTGAACTCTGAAATGGGAGCCAGTCCAGGCGGCCTTCAGGCCCACCTTTCCCATAGTCCGTTAGAATTTTATTAGAGCAGATTCCTGGGCCATGCCGGGTACCGTGACCTTGTTTAAATTTATTTATATTTATTGTGGCCCATCCACCCCACTTCTGCAAACCCAGCCCGAGGCCTCTGGAATTGGACTCCTTCTCCCTCCCTACCTCTCAGCCATCCTAACTCCTACAGGCCAGAGAATGACATCTCTAACTAGCTCGTAATCCCTTGGCAGCCTGGGGCTACTTTTTAGAACCAGCAAGCACTGTTGATACTGTGAAACATCCTATTTTTTCCATATTAGAGACCAGATATTTTTCTACCTGTTCATGATTCACATCTCTTCTTGCATGTACCTAAGAGGGGCGGTGCCATTGTTTGGGGGTTTGGGGGGCTTTCAAAGGGAAAATGCAATGGGAGAGGGAGGAACTGGAGGGGGGTGCTTTTGTACTGGGATTTAAGACACCCCTGATGGAATGAAAGCCAACTGAACCATGTAAAGCTCGAACCACATGGCGAGTGGTGCACAAAACTTCAATGCATGATATTTATTGGCACTTCCTCACCTCCCTTTGCCCTGCAGCTGTTTTTATGTTTCTTTTTCTCTCCTTGCTAATTACTGACTCCCCAAGTGGCAAGTTCCGCAGATAGCTGGGTTAGAAGAGAGACAGGGGAGTGAGCTAGTCAAATGTGAAAAATGTTCTCCCAGCAAAGCTGAGACAAAACTGGAGAAGCTGCAGCCTCACGCACCATCCCCCTTTCAACCAGATGGAAGCTGACTTGGTGTCTGGGAGTTCCCGAACCCTAGAGCCAGGATGTTCTATTTAATCAACAGCTTAGCCAGCTGCCTGGGAGCTTTGGCATTAAGCCCCGCCTTGAAGGGCGAGCTTTAAGTTTTTCCTAGTTCTGGAACTTTCCACCGAGTATCCACCACCCTTAGACACAATCCCAGTGCTACCCGTCTGACCTGCACTGCTCATCTGCTTTGTGTAACACGACCCCTGATAAGATGTTGAAATTGTTATTCACAAAGACTCCATGTTTGGGCAACATCAAGACTGTAAGTGTAGAATTGAGCAACTGTCTTCTATCAATAAAGGCTGAATGGCAGCTCTGTGGCTTGTGAGAAGGTCAAAGGGAGATAAAGGATAATGACATCACTCACTCATCCCTTACAGGTGAGATCCCATTTATAGATGGGGAAATTGAGGCCCAGAGAGGTGACACCACTCAGACCCAGGCGTTCTGACACCAAGTTCCCATCGCACCAGAAGCTGGGGGAAGTTTGTCATGAAGGTTACAATGAGCACGGCCTCCATTTACTGTCCCTGAGACCTGCTGCTTGACAGGCATCATTTCAGGCGGGGATCGTGAACGCTATTTACCACTCAAAGCAGAGGCTTAGAGAGGTAGGGTTGGCTGAGTGTGTGTCCTGGAGCTCAGCGGCACAGCTCATGTGTGTACCTCATGTCAGAAAAGACAAGATGGAAAGAGACACACCCCTTCCAGCACCTGCTATATGCCAAGCCCTGTACTAGTCACTGCTGTAAATTAACTCACTTGGTCCTCATAACAGCCCTAGGAAGCATGTCTGATTTGTTACTACACCCATTTCACAGATGAAGAAACTGAGGCTCAGGGGAATAAAGCAGGTGACTTGCTGTCCAAGATATAACAGGCAAAGGATGTATTAATTAGGAGTCTTTTTTTATTTTTTGAGATGGAGTCTCGCTCTGTCGCCAGGCTGGAGTACAGTGGTGCGATCTTGGCTCATTGCAACCTCTGCCTCCCAGGTTCAAGCGATTCTTCTGGCTCAGCCTCCCGAGTAGCTGGGACTACAGGCAACGCCACCATGCCCAGCTAATTTTTGTATTTTTAGTAGAGACAGGGTTTCATCCTGTTGGCCAGGATGGTCTCGATCTCTTGACCTCGTGATGCGCCTGCCTCGGCCTCCCAAAGTGCTGGGATTACAGGCAGGAGTCTAACTCTTAAGCCCACCCAGGAAGTGGCCTGCAGCCTCAGGGGAGACCAGATTCATGCACATGCAACGTTTCATGAGTGAGGAAGTATGTCTGGGAGGATGGGCTGTGGGTGGTGTCAGGAAGTGCTTGGTGGAGGCCAGGCATGGGGTAGGGAGAGGGTGCCTGCAGCAGCCTGGCTTTCTCTGCCCAGCACCTGTACCACCCCCTCCTTGGCTTGGCTCCTAAATGACCCTGTGAACCTAGCCTGGCCAAAAAGAGCATCGTAGCCCCCAGCCACCCTCTGAAATTGGCTGAAGTGGGGAACAAGTGACCTAGGCCACGGTGTTCACAGCCAATGAGCGTACCCCAGGGACTTTGCAGGAGCTAGGGGACAGGGGCACCCTCCATATCCTGGAGTGCTCAGCTGGGAGAATGGAGCCCAGCCACTGGGTCACCACAAGGAAAGGGCTGGGAGCCACAATTGAGTCTGACTTCAGTTCCTGGCCATAGGCAAGGGGGAATCAGGTGTGCAGAGTCCAGGCAAAAATGCCAGGGTCACAAGCTCTAGGCAGAGCTCTGGTCACAGCCAGAGTGCCAGCTGGCCATAATGACACCAGAAGAAAGCATGCAGGAGACATCGGGGGAATGAAGCTCCTTCCGGGGCTGAGCAACTAATGGGAGAAAAACACAAATTGCCATCATGTAAGCACCTGCCGTGTGCTGCACGGAGTTCAACACTAGTCAGGCAGCATCTCCCTGGAACCGCACTACAGCCTGCACAACCAGTGGGATGTTCCCATTTCCCAGATGAGGAAACTGAGGCTCAGAGATCATGTTTCTAAAGCTTTTCTTCCGCTTCTATGAGAAATCACCCGCATTCTAACAACAAAAATAGTAACAGCATTCACTAGCATGTATAGGGAGCTTATTCCCTGCAATGTATACCAGGACACAATCTATCCTTATTTTCCTCCCTGGCCTAATCCCTGGAACCTGCTAATATGTTATTACCAGGCAAGTGGGAATAAAAGATGCAGATGGAATTATGGTTGCTAATCAGGGGCCTTAAAATAGGGGGAATTGCCGGGTGTGGTGGCTGACACCTGTAATCCCAGCACTTTGGGAGGCAGATGGGTTGCCTGAGCCCAGGAGTTTGAGACCAGCCTGGGCAACATACTAAGACTCCATCTTTACAAAAAATAAAAAATAAAGGATTAGCCAAGCAGGGTGGTGCATGCCTGTAGTCTCAGCTCCTCAGGAGGCTGAGGCAGGAGAATCACTTGAGTCCAGGAGATCGAGCCTGCAGTGAGCTGTGATTGCACCACCACACTCTAGGCTGGGTGACAGAGCAAGACACTGTCTCAAAAAAAAAAAATGGTGGCGGATTACCCCAGGTTATCAAGGTAGGCCAATGTAATCATAAGGGTCCTATGGGTAAAGGAGGGAGGCAGGAGAGTCAGTGTCAGATTTAAAGATGCTGTGAGGATGGAATGGGGCCTCTAGATGCTGGAAAAGGCAAGAGAATGGATTCTCTCCCCTAGAGCCTCCAGAAGGACGGCAGTCCCACGGACACCTTGATTTTAGCCTAGGGAGACACATGTTGGACTTCTGACCTCCAGAACTATAGGATGATAAATTGGTATTGTTTTAAGCCAGTAAGTTTGTGGGGATTCTTACAGCAGCCATAGACGATAAATACATCCCCATTTTACAGAAGAGAAAACTGAAGCTCAGAGAGGCTAGGTAGCTTAGGTATGATTAGTAAAGGGTAGAGATGGGATTCAAATGACACTGTGCTTCCCCACGGTCTTTTATCACATCTCAGAGGCCTCAGCTGACACCATCTGTTTGCTGGTTTACATAGGAACAAAACTCTCTGAGGTTACGTGACTGGGATTTAACCCCAAGTCTGCAGGTCCCTCCGCCCCTCCATGGCACTGTAATGGCTTAGTGTAGGCTCCTAAAGGGCAGTCAGTGGAAGTTTAGGGAAAGGAATAAGAAGATGGATCAGAAGTAGGAGATGAGGTGGTGGAGCTAAGCATCGCCTCCTTTGGAGGATGCTGGTTGTGTTGACTGTTGATCCTATGGGTATAGATGCTGGACCTCTGATCTCTGGAATCAAAATCCTCAAGAGTCCAGGGGAAGCAGGACAGAGATCTCACTGGCGGCTGAAATGTGGGCAAATCCAACAGCAGCCAAAGAGCCAGGCCAGGCCATCCCCAAGGGGTGTCCAGTCCACGAGAACCTGTCCAGTATCTTCCACAGCCACTCACGGGTTGCCACAGGACAGAAGCAAACACTTCCAGGAGGGGGACAACCGGGCTCATCTCTAGGACCCACATCTTCTGACCCCAAGGCTGCCCAGGCTTCCTCCTGTGGGGTAAGTGCCCCCCAACGGGTGGAAGCATCTCTGATCTTCTCCAGGGAGGTGCTTCCCACCTTCCATCATTGACTAGCGTCTCTGGTAACCACAGAAATGTGGTCAAACTTGCAGACTACCAACATCTCCTGGGGCCTTTTAAGATCTAGATCTCAGCCTGGGCAACATAGCAAGACCTCATCTTGGCCAGGTGCAGGGGCTCATACCTGTAATCCCAGCACTTTGGGAGGTCAAGGCAGGAGGATAGCTTGAGCCCAGGAGTTGGAGACCACTCTGAGAGACATAGCAAGACCCCATCTCTACAAATAATAAATTAGAAAATTAGGTGGTCGTGGTGGTGTGTACCTGTAGTTCCTGCTACTGGGGAGGCTGAGGTGGGAGGATAGCTTGGGCCTGGGAGGTTGAAGCTACAGTGAGCTGTGATAGTGCCACTGCACTCCAACCTGGGCAACATAATGAGACCCCCATTCCCCAAGAAAAAAAAAAAAAAAGATCCAGCTCTCCGGATCCGTCTGGGATTCTGAGGCATGACCGGGCATGATGGCTCACACCTGTAACTCCAGCACTTTGGGAGGCCAAGTTGACTGGATCACTTAAGGTCAGGAGTTTGAGACCAGCGTGGCCAACATGATGAAACCCCATCTCTACTAAAAATACAAAAATTAGCTGTGTGTGGTGGTGCACACCTGTAATCCCAGCTACTCAGGAGGCTGAGGCAGGAGAATTGCTTGAACCCAGTAGGCGGAGGTTGCAGTGAGCTGAGATCATGCCACTGCGCTCCAGCCTGGGCGACAGAGTGAAACTCCATCTCAAAAAAACAGAGAGAGAGAGAGAGAGAGACTGAAGCAGGGCCAGAGTCAATCTGAGCTTTTTAAACAAGCACCCCCGTTACGCTTGGGAGCTGGTGAGGGGAAGGGTGAGAAGATTCTAAGACAGAGTGAGGAGGGGATTGCAGGGTGGGCCTGTGAACTGAGATAAGGCAGACCTGAGGGCTAGGGACACGGAACATTCCTCTGACTTGGACTGAGAAAGGCCTTGCACTTGTGCGGCCTACAGGTGACCCTGGTGGCAACTAAAGGGAAGAGGAGGCTCCCAGAAAGGTTCAGGCAGTGGGAGTGAGATGGGGAAAGATGAACAAAGTACCTTGGGTGCCGCCTCACAGAGAATGGGCCTGGCTGGCCAGCCGCCTCCTTCTCCACGGGTCTCCAGGAGTTCTGCCACCACCTGGGTCTGCGTCATCTGGATTTTAGCGTCATCGCAGAATGGGGAGCAGGTGGGAGAGAAGAGAGGGAGGCGTGGCTGCAGCGGGGCGGGTTCAGCTGGGTGAGCGAGGGAAGCAAGAGGCAGAGGAAGCCGATGTCCGGGTCACAGGTGGGGTCTGTATATCCCGTCCGTGACGATCGAGGCATGCAAGTAAAAAGGTGCAATGACTTTTGAGTTCAATTGCTTCTAGACTCCACCCCTTAGATGGCTATTATCAAACAAACACATAAAAACCAAAAACAAAAAGAGGAAAACAAATAGTATTGGCAAGGATGTGGAGAAATCAGGGAAGGTTGTGCATTGTTGGTGGGAATGTAAAATGGCACAGCAGCGTCGGAAAAACAGTGTGCTGATTGTGCAAAGAACTAAAAAGAATTACCAGCAGGTCCAGCAATCCCGTTTGCTTTTTTTTTTTTTTGCTGAGATGTAGTCTCGCTCTGTTGCCCAGGCTGGAGTGAGTGGTGCTATCTCAGCTCACTGCAACCTCTGCCTCCCAGGTTCAAGCCATTCTCCTGCCCCAGCCTCCCGAGTAGCTGGGACTACAGGTGCGTACCACTACACCTGGCTAATTTTTGTATTTTTAGTAGAAATGGAGTTTCACCGTGTTAGCCAGGCTGGTCTCGAACTCCTGACCTCAGGTGATCCACCCGCCTCAGCCTCCTAAAGTGCTGGGATTACAGGCGTGAGCCACTGCACCTGACTCTGTACCCCCATTTTCATAGCAGCAGTATTCACAACCACCAAAAGGTAGAAGCCACCAAGTAATTCATTGATGGATGCATGGATACATAAACTGTGCTCTAGCCATGCAATGGAGTATTATTCAGCCTTAAAAAGAAAGGAAATTCTGAACCATGCTACAACATGGATGAACCCTAAGGATGTTATGCTAAGTAGGATAAGCCAGTCACAAAGAGAACAAATACTATATGATTCCACTTACATGAGGTACCTAGAGTAGTCAAATTCATAGACACAGAAAGTAGAATGGTGGTTGCCAGGGGCTGGGAGGGGAGGGGAGTGGGGAGTTAGTGTTTAATGGGTACAGAGCCATTCACTCTTGCAAGATGGAAAGCATTCTGGAGATTGATTACACAACAGTGTGGATGTGCTTAACACTACTGTACTATACACTTAAAAATGGTTAAGTTTTTTTATGTATATTTTACCACAATAAAAATATACAAAATACGAAATACTAGACCAGGTGTGGTGGCTCACACCTGTAATCCCAGCACTTTGGGAGGTGGAGGTGGGTGGCTCACTTGAGGTCAGGGGTTCAAGACCAGCCTGGCCAACAGGGCAAAACCCCATCTCTACTAAAAATACAAAAGTTAGCCAGGCATGGTGGCATGTGCCTGTTATCCCAGCTACTTAGGAGGCTGAGGGAGGAGAATCGCTTGAACCCAGGAGGCAGAGGTTGCGGTGTGCTGAGATTGCACTACTGCACTCCAGCCTGGGCGACAGACCAAGACTCTGTCTCAAAAAAACAAAAACAAAAAAACATGTAGGTTCCTTGCCTGTGTTTCCTACACAGTATTCCATCCAGAGATATACCCCATTGGTCAGGGTATTACAAAATACAGAACATCATCAGGAGCATCCTCTCACCTCCCCTTCCAGGAGAGTACCACCTCTCTGTCAGCAGACTGTTCTCCAAAATCCAGTTCTGGTTCAGCAACCAGAAACACCTAGGGATCCCTAGCTGTGTGTTTTAGTTAGAAATCTGTTTCATATATGTTGCACAAAAGAGAGAGAACAGGGGCTGTCAGAGCACAGAGGAGGGCTCCCAACCCATGGGAGAGGTGGTCAAAGAAGGCTGCCTGGGGGAAGTGCCATTTGAGTTGGGTTTTGAGGGATGAGTAGGAGTCAGCCAGCCAAAGGCCAAGGGGGAAGAGGTTCCCCAGGAGAAACAGCCAGTGCTCACCTGGAGGTGAATTGACAGTTTAGACTCGTTGGTTCACGGTAGTAACAAGATGCTCTCGCATAGCTGAAGTTGGGCCCCAGGACTCATGCCATGTCTTATGGGATTGAGTGATACTTTTGTCCCAAGGGCACTTAGTACAGGGAAGTGGCATTTTGGGCAGATCTGTCTGGGCATCAAGCAGCGTGGCTCGGTGTGTCGGCTGCACGGCCAGTGCCCAGAAGAGGGCTGAGTTAGCAGAAGAGGGTTGAGTTAGCAGAAGAGGGTTGAGTTAGCAGAAGCCATAGGGAGGCTTTGCTGTGCGTGGTGGTCATTCAAAACCTTTCTGTGGCCTGTGTGGATGGTCCTTGTTCTCTTCTCTGTCACGTTCCTGTCACAGGGACTTTGAAAAGTGGACCCTGGACGTTTCTGGATTTAACAGTCACTGTTTTGACTAGTCGTGACCCTAAACATCTCCTTATGGTTAGCCACTTGCAATTTCTACCTGTTGGGAACCCCAGGATATCAGTCCCCAAGGGCAAGAGTGGGTTGCCTTGCTCATAGCAGCACCCTGTCACAGTGCTCGGCCTGTGACACATGCTCATAAAAGAGTGGAAAAAAGCATTTTTCTGGTGCTGTGTGCACTGTGAGAACTGGGGTTCCCCCTCTGGCCACGCGGCTGGCTGCTTCGTCTCAACACAGCTCTGTTGATCTGGATGTGCGCTCAGCTGCAGAAAAGCTCAGGAAGTGATTTACAAAACAAACAACTGGTTTTGAAATCCAAAAATAACTCTGGAGAAATGTATTAATGTCTGCAATTCACTCTGAAATGTGACAAAATAACATGCATTCACAGATAAAGAGACAGAGGGACAGATGGAGAGAGTGGTGTTAAAGAAGGTACAAGCACAGTCAGATGTCGACGGTGGCATCAAGATGGTGGGTTGGGGTGAGTGCTATGAAATATTTTGACTTTTTGGCATTTGGAAATTTTCATAGTAAAATGTTAGGGGAAAAGAATGACCCTGCGAAAAAAGGCCAACTGACTTTTGGAGCAGAGGAAGGCAAAATAATAAGATAATAAATAAAATAATCAATTGGGGAGGCCAAAGAAAGGAGTAGAAATGGGGATAACCCAGCCCACATTTACATTTGTGATGTGGAGGAGCCCACTGTGCATGCAGAAATGTGAGGTTCCTCTGAGTGGTTTAGGGGCTACAGAATCTGCCAATCAAGGGCTGAAAAATCTGCCAATCGGGAAAGAGGGCAGCCCACCCTAGTGTGGGCTCTTGGCATGGAGAGCATGAGGCTTTTGATGAGGATCTGAATGATGCCATTGGCTGAATTAGCCAGGAAGTCAGGGGGGCAGGAGGAGTGGAGTTTGGTCTACAGGATGCTCTCATGTTTTGGGATCTAACCCTTGCAAAGGTTCAGGATTTACGGAAAGGCATTAAGCCCAGGGGGATTGGGTCTGAGCCAGCCTGGGTTCCTGGCCTGGCCCTCCTTTTACCTGCTATTTGCACTTGGAGAAGTTGGCTCATCTCTGAGCCTGGGTTTTCTCATCTATAAAAATGAGGATAGAAGCTGGGTATAGTGGCTCACACCTGTAATTCTAGCACTCTAGGATGTTGAGGTGGGAGGATCGCTTGAGGCCAGGAGTTTGAGACCAGCCTGGACAACATAGATAGACCCTGTCTCTACAAAAACTAAAAAAGCTAGCTGGGCATGGTGGTGCATGCCTGTAGTCCCAGCGACTCGGGAGGCTGAGGTGGGAGGATCATTTGTGCCCGGGAGGTTGAGGCTGCAGTGAGCTGAAATCACATCACTGGACTCCAGCCTGGGCAACAGAGCGAGACCCTGTCTCATAAAAAAAAAAAAAAAAAAGAGGATAGAGTGTATGTAGCAATCACCTCCAAGGGTCACATGAGGATTGTGTGGAAAGAGGCCAGAACCTGGCACGTGACCAGTGGCCATCATGGGGAGTGTTCAGTTAGCACCCAACCTGCCCAGCAAGACCTCTGTCCACACTCAGTGGTCTGATCCTTTCTCCCTTCCCTTTGTGACTGGCTACACTAAGTCCTCCAAGGGAGAAAAGTCAGCCTTGTTAGGGAAAGCACTTTCAGCTGATGTCCACAGAGTAAACTCCAGCATCCTTAGCGGCAGATGGCAACTTGTGTCCGGGTTTCAAATCCGGATGAAAACAAACAATTGACCTGTAGTCTTAAGGATGCAAAATCAAATCAGAGCTTCCTCCTCCCCATCCCCGAGGGCTGCATTTCAGCTTGTTCTCAGCTCCTCGCCTCCCTGCCTGGAGGGTCTGCTGATGCAGACCACCATTAGGTGCTGCTGTGGGTGGAAATTAACTGCTGTCTTCTGGGCTAACTGGGCCATCTCCAGGGCTAAGGATAGAGCTCCAACTCAAACTAGTGCAAGCATTAAAAACAAAAAAACAACAAAAAAAAAACCATGGATAGGTTCCTGGGACTGGGCTACTGACTTCAGGCATGGCTTGATCCAGGCATCCAAGTACCACCAACAAGACTGGGTCTCCCCCTCTATCTCTGGGCTTGGCTTCCCCCTGCATTGGTAGGTTCTCTCCACATCAGCACTGTCAGCCATCCCTAAAGAATTCTGATCGGCTCTACTGGGGATACATGCCCATACCTGCGTCAGTCACTGTCAGGGGGAATGGAGAACTCTGATTGGCCCATCCCTGGTGAGGGGGAAATGCCTGGAAAAGGTGTCAGGCAGAATCAAGGTAACAGTTATTGTTATGTGTTTTGGAGACAAAATTGAATAGTCCCTGTGTGCTGAGAAGCCACGGTGGGGGGCAGGTCGGGGGGTTCTTGTGCAGTTTGGGTCCATGTACAACCAACTCCTAAGTGTGGCTTAAGCCTGCCCCCCAAGGACCTAGGTCATAAAAGGAAAGGGCTGGGTTCTGGAGCCAAGCAGACTTGATTCCGTCCCTGCGTAACCATGGACAAATGCCTTCACCTCTCTGTGCCTCAGCTTCCTCTTCTGCACAACAGGGGTGGATCAAGGTGGTGGAAAGGAATGGAACTCGCATGTGAAGTGCCTGGGCCAACTCCCTCACCCCTTCTTCCAGAGAAGCTCCCTTTTTGCCTGTGGTATAGACTAGGCTTGCATATAATTTTCTAAAACATTTTTCCCCAGTGCTTTCAAAAAGGGATGACTTTGTCCAATTCAGTCCAGCCTTCAGCTCCCTTCACTGCATCCCGTCTGCCCCTGTGATGGGAACTCACTCAAGGTCTCAGCTGTGGTGTCAGGAATGGAGGGTGCAAAAGGTGAATACCTACCTTTGCCCCTGGAGGCAACCTGTCTTCTCCAGTCCAGATAATAAAGTCAAGGCCAAAGTGTTTCCTTCAAAAAATAGTTTATTCTGCACATTTCCTAGTAGGCTCTCTGCCCACCGTTCCAGGGTAGCAGCTACTCATAACTTCTCTTTCTCTCCAAAACCAAGAGGGCCTTCCCAACAGAAAAACCTTCAGTTCCCAAAGCAGCATCGATTCTTCCCCTCACCCCAGCAAACCTCGGGGTGGAATAATGAATAATTCACCTTCTCCCACCCCTCACCGCCCCGCCCCACCTTCATTTGCCAGGACTGTCACTGGCTGATGGTCAGATTTTGTCTTTTTCAACTTGGATACCCTCAAGCATCCCAGCTTTTGGAGGCTTCCCTGGGCAACCTCATGGGCTTCCACATTGACCAGGCATCACATTCAGCATCCTTGGACAAACCACCCATCAGAGCAGCGGGCTGTGGCCAGCTCCCTCCACCCCTGACTCCGCCCCAATGGGAGAAACCAGAGGATCGCAGGGCCCCAGGCTGTGCCGCCTGCAGAGCCAGGAGCTGCTGGGTGCATTGCAACGTCCCCCCTGAGCAAATCGGCATGGTCACCACAGTCCAGTCCTTAGTCACCGACAGTTCTGCCCCTCAGGGTCAGATCCCACCATGCTCATCAAGCCAGCAGGCGAGGAAGCAACAGTGACTCAAGTGGCCCTCTAAGGGAGCAGTGGTGACCATCACAGAGGTGACACTTGTGAGCAAGCTGGGCCGTGGGTGTGGTAAGGGATTCCTCTCCTCCTCTGTGCTCCCCACTTGGGCAAGAGGAGGGTGCATGCACAGGCTGGGGACCAATCCTGCAGGGGGAAGGGGCAGTCCTCATTTTCCTTCGAGGGAAGAGGCAGGCAGAGGACCTTGAGCTGTGTGAGAGCATCCTCCAGAAGCCCTGAAACCTCCAGCTGGGCACTTCCATTCATTTTGCTTTCCCTCTCTCAAAAAGAGAATCCCTGGGAACCAGTGCTAAACATGGCCTATCAGTGGGACCCTCCTAGTGATTCACTAGCGCCATTTAGGGAACAAAACACCATTTCACTCTCTCAATAAAAAAATCATCTGGCTGAAGATGGTGGCTCATGCCTGTAATCCCAGCACTTTGAGAGGCCAAGGTGGGTGGATTACCTGAAGTCAAGAGTTCGAGACCAGCCTGACCAACATGGTGAAACTCTGTCTCTACCAAAAATACAAAAATTAGCCGGGCATGGTGGTTGGCACCTGTAATCCCAGCTATCTAGGAGGCTGAGACAGGAGATGGAGGTTGCAGTGAGATCATGCCACTGCACTCCAGCCTGGGTGACACAGTGAGACTTTGTCTCAAGAAAAAAAAAAAAAAAGAAAAAAAAAATTAATCCATACATTTTCCTGGGTGACTAGACAGTATCCAAAGAAACATCATTACAAAAATAGGTTTTCTCTAGTCCTGTCTATATATATATTTTTTTCCTTGGCCCATTTATTTGGCTGAAATATATGAGATGCTTACATCTAGTGCTGGTCTCAGAGTAAAAAAATAAAAGATTTCATGATGTGATATCCAAAGAGCCTAAAGAACGCCTGGATCCCACATGCCAGGCACTGTTTTGCAAAAGGAAACAGGGATGTTTTAGCTTGATTAGATTTAGTGATGCAATAAAAATGCTGTCTTTAGAGACAAAACAAAATAAACTTCCCAGCTATGGAGAGGAGGCTGTTTCTGTTTGGAAGAGGCACTCCTGGGCCTTTTATTGAGACGGGTGTCAGCTCGGAACCAGCAGCCCTGCAGAAGTGCCCAGGATTTTCTTTTTTTAAAAGCAAGTCTTCAAGGTCTGCTGAGGGTGTACGGGTGGTGGGTCTGGGTGGTTCCTTTTGCTGTGGTCCCGGGAGTGGCCGGGCGGGCCGGGGTCAGGTGGAGGCCGGGCTGTCCATGGTAGACAGCAGGTGAACGACCTGCGCCCGCTCAGCTGGGCTGATGTGCTGGCTCAGGTATATCACACAGTCCACGGCCACCTCGGGGTTTTCTTCAACCAGGCTGTGGGGGAGGTGAGAGGAAGGCTGGGATCACTCCAGCCACTTTTTCAGTGGCCTCAAGGGTGGCAGAGTCCTTGTGTGGGGCCACACCCCAGAATCCAGAGCTCCCGAGTCCCTGCTGTGGTCCCCATGGGGGTGATGGTCCTGTGCAGCAGGAGGGGCTGTGACCTGAAGTTCAGAATGCCTTGAGGCACCACCGTCCCTACTGGTCACTGCTGTGTGACATGACCTGAGACAAGACACTGCCCTGAGTCTCAGCTTCATCCCCAAAATGGGGTCCCCTGTGCTCGACTCCCTCCTTCACGGGGTGACCCCATGGCAGTTGGGGGAGGGTACCCTCTGGAAAGGTCAACACTGGCATGGAAGCCAGCAGCCTGAAGGCTAGCGGTTCCAAATGTGGGTTCTGTGACCGACCCTGCTCCAGCTGTGACTTTGGACAAGTCCATATTCCAGCAAGGTTCATGAGTTGGAAGCATCTCACACGGCCTTCCTAGCACCCCTGGGCTCTCTGCCCCACCCCAGCCACTGTACTGGGAGACCGGGCATTAGGGAGTGTGGTGTCTTTGCTGGGGAGCGGGGAGGGGGCAGGGACAACCCCAGACTGCACAGCGTGGCGGGTTCAAGTGGCTGCATAGGAGTCGGGCAGCCGGGGGTCAATCCTGGCTTGGGTCCTTGCCAGGAGGCTGGGAGGCAGGTGCGGTGGCCACTCACCCTCGGATGGTCTTGAGGACAGAGTCGTGCTTCAGGTACGTGATGTTCTCACGGATGGTGGAGCGCGGGCCATCCCCCGCCTGCCAGTGCTGTTCCAGCCACTGCACAACCACCTGGTTGTTGTCCCACAAGTAGGCCTGGGGAGGGGGCAGAGGATGCCTCAGAGAGGGACCCAGCTGTGGGCCGGCTGCCTCAGCCCTCAGCACCCCCTGTGCCCACTGGCCTCGTTCTCACCCCAGGCCCACCTTGACAGCCCCCTCCGTCTCCACGAACCAGCGGCGCAGCATGGACTGGATATGCACGTGACTCAGCTCCCCACTGGCCTGCAGGATCTCCTGCTTGACCTGGTCCTCCAGGAGGAGGCGGCGCAGACGCCAATATAGGAAGGTGCGTGCGGTCTTCCACTCCAGGATGTCCTGTGGACAAGCCAGGCTTGAATCCCCGGGAAAGGGAAGGAGGAGACGGGACACTGGCTCTGACCACACCCATGACAGTGGCTGCCCAGGGCTGGGCCCGGGCTCTGAGATCATTCCCAGATCATCCCAGGCAAGCAAGCTGAGGCTCAGGGAGAAGGCACCCGCTCAGAGCCAGGACGTCACCAGGACTCCAGACTGGCCATAGGTGAAAAAATGTCCCCCATAAAAACCCGGCACCCACCTCTACCTCAACCGACACAAACACAGGCTCGTGTGAGGCATGAGTCAGCTGGGAGGGAGAACAATGCAGCAAGAGAACCAATGAGCACTGGACATGCGTAGGAAGTGACTGTGGGAGTCCTTGCAATGGTGAGGGGTGAGATGAATGCTGGACAGGAACAATGGTTTCTACCCCTGGTCCAGGTCCAAACTGACCGAGCCATCAGACTAGTGGTCCCTGAACTTTGCTGCTTATTAGAATCTCTTGGGGATCTTTAAAAAATACGACTGCCTGGCTTCCATCCAGGTGTTTGGATTTCATTGGTCTGCAGTGCCACCTGGGAATTGGGATTATTTTAAAGTTCCCAGGTGACTCCCACCTCCTACAGCATTTGACCCATCCCAACCACCGTCGCCCTCCCCGCCCCCGAGCCCAAATGTTCTCCATGTTTTGGAAAACAGGGTGGGCTCTTTGCACCCTACACGGCAGCTATGGCTCTCACAGATATGACGCCCTTCTCCAGCATCCGGCCGGGCGTGTCGTGGAAGTCGGCGAACTGCACCGCCACCTGGTGGTAGATGGGGAGCAGCAGGTCCTCGCGAGCTTTCAGCCGGCCCTCCAGGTCCTTGCGGTCCTTGTCGGAGAGATCAGGTTCCCCTGCAGGTGAGCAGAAAGGCCAGTCAAGCCATGGAAGCTGGCCATATGTGGTGGGGTGGAGATTTTTTTTTTTTTTTGGAAGAAGGCACAAATCAGGATTTGCAGGACAGGCCTTGCCTTGTGAGAGGTCTGAGCTTTAACTCTGATATTACCCCTGCTGCTACACAGGCTGCCCTCAGCCCCCTAGGTCCCCCAGAGTCCACTGGCCTGGCCCCCACCCCAGGCCCATCTTGATGGCCCCCTTTGTCTCAGATCAAATAGCTAGTACAGTCTCAGAAATGCACTCACAATTTCAAGACAGCATTCAACATGCAACTCTACATTTTCCCCTTCCATCAGACCCACTGTGCTTGTAGGATACTATATCAATTATTTTTAGTACATATTATAAAATATGATAAGGGAATATTATAAGCAACTCTATGCCAAATTGACAACTTAAGATGAAATAGACAAATTCCTTGAAACACACAAACCACCAAAGCTCACCTGGGAGGAAACAGATAACACAAATAGTCCTATATATAACAAAGAAGTTGAATTTATAGGTAAAAACCTCTATCAAAAACATAAAGAAATAATGCCAATTCTGCACAAACTCAGAAAATAGGAGCGAACACTTCAACTCATTCTATGAGATCAGCATTACCCTGATACCAACCAAAGAAATTACATGCACACACTGTAAAAAATCTTGTGAATAGCACAGTTATAAAGACACTGACACTTAAAATAGATATTTAAATATCCATCTTGTGGCCAGACTCAGTGGCTCACACCTGTAATCCTAGTACTTTGGGAGGCTGAGGCAGGCAAATCACTTGAGGCCAGGAGTTGGAGACCAGCCTGGCCAACATGGTGAAACCCTGTCTCTACTAAAAACACAAAAATTAGCCAGGTGTGGTGGTGCACACCTGTAATTCCTGCTATTTGAGAGGCTGAGGCATGAGAATCGCTTGAACCTGGGAGGCAGAGGTTGCAGTGAGCTGAGATTGCGCCACTGCACTCCAGCCTGGGCGACAGAGCAAGACTCTGTCTCAAAAATAAACAAATAAATAAATAAAGAGAATTACATCTAAAGATGACAAGTAAAACAAAGCTGTCATTCAAACAAAATTAGTAAAATATCTTATGTCTGATTGGGAATTCTAAAGGAACATTTTGCCATCAAAATTCTGATATTCCCCATCAGCCCCAAATACTTCAACTGCTATCTTTTGTGTGTGCTGAGAAATAAATTCACGATGGCAATATATATATATATATATATATATATATATATATATATAATGTTAAAAAGGTTGATTTAGAAATGTGAATGTCCTCCAGTCATGGTAGCTCATGCCTGTAATCCCAGCATTTTGGGAGGCTGAGGTAGGTGGATTGCTTGAGCCCAGGAGTTTGAGACAAGCCTGGGCAACATGGCGAAACCCCACATCTACAAAAATACAAAAATTAGCTAGGCACGGTGGTGTGTACCTGTAGTCCCAGCTACTCAGGCTGAGATGGGAGGATGGCTTATGCCTGGGAGGCAGAGGTTGCGGTGAGCTGAGATTGCACCCTGCACTCCAGCCTAGGCAATAGAGCCAGACCTCAAAAAAACAAAACAAAACAAACAAAGACAAATGTGAATATCTTTAAAAATCTCACAGTTATTTTAGCTGTATTTTGGTGTTTCTTCATTTTATTTTTAACATCCTAGAAACCCCCAGGAGTGGGCCGGCTGGGCCTCTCTTGACCTCTGAGAGGTGAAGCCTTTGGGACCCCCTTACCTAGCTGTTCCATGAGCTTCTTGTAAGCTGGATCGAGCCTTCTCATTGACTTTATCAGATCTTTCTTTCGGAACTTAATCTCCACTGTCCCCTCTGGTTCCAGAACACCCCCCCTTAAAAGAGAAGAAGCAGGGATGGGGGTATATGAGGCATTGCCCAGCAAGCAACGGCTAATGGATGTGGGGGGAGCTGGAGGGAAGAGAGCCAGAAGATCTGGGTGTCAGTCCTCAGCTCTTTTACCCCCACACATGCTGTGTGCCCTTAGGCAAATCACTTTCCCTCTCTGGGCCTCTGTATCTTTACCCACAGATGGAAAGACTGAGCCAACTGTTTAAAATAATGCTTTCTGAACTCTGGAGGGCCCCTTTCAGGTCTAAGAGTGTACGATTTTTTCCATGGCAGCATAACCCTCTTGCTCTCCAGCCACAGTCCTCTCTAACTTTGCTAATTTCTGCCCTCCTAGAGGCGGGGCACTGTTTCTGATCGCTTTAAATCTCACAAAAGCACCTTGAGAGCCCGGCGTAGTCTTGTGTGAGCTGTCCTCCCATTTCCAACATACATTTTCTTTTCTTTCTTTTTTTTTTTTAGACAGGGTCTCACTCTGTCACCCAGGCTGGAGTGCAGTGGCACTATCTCGGTTCACTGCAATCACTGCCTCCCGGGTTCAAGTGATTCTCCTGCCTCAGCCCCCCGAGCAGCCAGGATTACAGGCATGTACCACCATGCCCAGCTAATTTTTCTATTTTTAGCAGAGACGGGGTTTCACTGTGTTGGCCAGGCTGGTCTTGAACTCCTGGCCTCAAGTGATCTGCCCCCCTTAGCCTCCCAAAGTGCTGGGATTACAGGCGTGAGCCACCACGCCTGGCCTCATTTCCAGCATTTTTATTTATCCCTCATTCTCCCCCTGCCCCCTTTTGCTTTTGACAGCTTAGAAGCCCTGAAGAATGCTGTCGGTAGCTCTGAGCTTCCTGGTGGCCAGCAGGAAAAGTTAGCAATGACTCCATTCAAGTGCTGCTCAGTATCCTGAGTCTTCCTGGAGGACTGACCTCAGCAGTCCCTGACAAGGGTCTAAGTGCCCTGAATGCAGGACAAGCTTGGCCCATTTGCCACCATATCATAATGTCTAGCAGAATGGCTGGCATACAGTGAGGTAATCAATGGATATTCACTGAATTGACAAATGAATGAGGGAGTGAACACAGGAATGCTGTGCCTATATTTGGAGCAGAATGACTCTTGAGGCCTTTACATCCTGTGTAGCATGTAGTTTTCACTTCAAAGTCATCAGTCACTGTGCTGTGAACATTATTGTCATCATCCTTTCTGTAAAAATCTCTGGAATAAATTCCTCCTAAGGAAAGTGCCAAGGAGGTTACCTCTCCTGCGAAGAACCAGTATCCTCTCAGGCAAGTATTCATTCAGTCATTTGTTTAGCCAGTATTTTCTGACCACCTACCAGGAGTAAGGCACTGTGCTAGACCCTGGGATATAAAACTGAATAAAACATTTCCTATAGGAACTCATAGCTTTGGGAGAAGCTCAGAGTCTAATGAGAGATCCATGGCTCATCATATTTCCCTTTTCATCCTGGCTGCCAGGAAGCTCAAGTGCTTTCGGTCTTTCCTTTTTATTTTTTTATTGCAAACTTCCTTGGGAAGGAGGAGTATAAACCATGAAAGAAGAGACAACATTTCTCCACCACCTACAGGTTCCAGCCACTGCATCCCTCCATGATCCCCCAAGGTCATGGGCTCTCAAGGCTGGGAGAACAAGAAAAGGCTAAGCCAGGCTAAGGGCAACACACCCACCTGCTCTCTTTGTCCGCATACATTTCTATGCACAGCGGGTTGATGGTGGCGTCTATGACCACCCAGGAGCCTCCCCGGAGCTCCGCGTAGGGTGGGATATAGATCAGGATGGGCTGTTTGTATTGTCTAAGGCCGTCCACGATGTAGGCTCCAAACTTCAGCACCTGGTCATACATGTCTGAAAAGCAAAGCAGCCTCCCAGTTCAGGGCCCTCCCTCATCCACACATGAAACCCACTGCCCTAGTTGTCCTGGGGGTCCTGAGAGAGTGAGCCCAGCTGGGAGGGTTGGAGAGCACTGGGCTGGGATTCGGGAGCACTGATTGCTCTCTAAGTGGCTGTGTGACCTCGAACAGGTCATTCACCCAGCGTGGGCCTCAGTGGCCTCATCTGTGAAGGCACAGGGAGAAACCAATCTCTAGGATTCTTTCCAACTGGAATTGAGATGCCCTCACCCGTGACTGTCCCTGCCCTGTCCCACCATTTCCAGCAAAGAAAACCCTCGGTAACAGTCACACTGATCCTTCCCCAATGTGCACGGGCAACATGGCCCTTATCTTCCACCAAGACACATCCAGGTCCCCAGGTACCCTACATGAAAACAAGAATGCAATAGTAACAGCACTGACAATCACACTGCATGCCAGCAATTGGCTCATCAGACCCTTACCTTGGCCCTCTGAGGTTGGTCCTGTTCTTAACCCCCTTTTACAAAGGAGGGAAACTGAGGCTCGGTGATGTCACCTAGCTAACAAGGACTCACAGCAGGTCTGTCTGCCTTCCATCCAGCTCTGTCCTCAACACCCCAGTGATCCAACAGCCACTCTCTCCCAAAACATGCTTGGTGACTTAAAAAGCCCTCACACAATTGTAAGGTCACATGAAGCTCAGAGCAGCTTTCTGTAGAGGGAAGGGTGGACAAACATCCTCCTCACCTTGCCAAATGGGGAGGTGCCTGCCCAGGTCACCCAGCAGCTCCTGGGGCTGCCCCTCCCTGACCTGCACCTCATGGTGTGACCTCTAGAAAGTGACACTTTGCCTCCAACTCTCAGTTCCTCATTGTTTTTTTTTTTTTTTTTTTTGAGATGGGGGTCTCACTCTGTTGCCCAGGCTGGAGTACAGCCTCAACCTCCTGGGCTCAAGCAATCCTCCCACCTCAGCCTCCCAAATAGCTGGGACAATAGGCATGCGCCACCACGCCCAGCTAATTTTTTAAACATTTATTTTGTTTTTTTGTAGAGACAGGGTCTTGCTATACTGCCCAGGCTGGTCTCAAACTCCTGGCCTCAAATGATCCTTCTGCCTTGGCCTCCCAAAGCACCAGGATTACAGGTGTCTGCCACTGTGCCCAGCAGTTCCTCATCTTTAAAATGGGGTGGTGGGGCACCTGAACAGTCTTTTCTCCTCAGGGTTGTTGGGAGACACAGCTAAGATGATGATGGGCACAGACTAGGATATTAGCATCACCACCCAGAGGGTGCTGTCCTGGGTGCTGACCCCAGGCTGACCCCAAGGCTTTGGGGTAACCACAGGCAGGGAGGGGCTTACCTTTCATGCCACCAGAGAACCCCCTCCAGTTGGCAAAGATCATCAGGGGCAACTTCTCCCGGTTGAAGTCCTTGATGGCCTGGGCGGTTTTGTAGGCTGAGTCTGGGAACCACACCTGTCCTGCCTGCTGAATTATCTGGAACACAGAGCTGCGGGGATCAGATGCCTCTGCACAACTGCAGCCCAGGACACAGGGACGGCTGCCAAAGCCTCGCCCTGGATGGCAGGCGGTCTGATCTGTGCTGGCCCCAGCACCAGAGCCAGGGCTCAGAAGGATGGACGCCCCATCTCCTCCGCTCAGGACCAGGCTTGACCCTCTCATTGCAGCCCAACAAGGTTCCCATTGCCCTTGTTTACAGGCTCCGATGGGTGCAGAGCTCATTAAGGTCACACTGAGTTGGGGGAAAGCCAGCCCTGGAACCCAGCCCTCTTGACTCCTGAGCTCTTCTCAATCTGTGCCCTGGCCTAGTGCAGAAACAGCAACAGAGGCAGGGCAGGAGGCGGGAGGGGTTTCTAGGGACCTTTATCATCTGCTGAGGAAGAAGCAAGATGGTGCAGCCATTTATGCAACCCACAGAGAAAGTGTCAGAGAAACAGGCACTGAGCCCCCCAGGGCCAGGGACTGCACTGGGTCCCCTGCTTCTCCACCTGAGTTGGCAGGGCAGGGATGGGACCCCCACACCCAGGACCCACTCTCAAGACAGTACCGCTGGCTGAACCAGCAGCCACAGCTCCCGGCCCCCTCACCTTGGCCTCAGAATCCAGGTTGGCAGGGTCTGCAGGGACTGCCACCTCCACAGTCCGTGTCTCCACAGCAATCACTCCCACGGGAATCCCCCCAAGCCTGGAAAATGAGCACCAGTGAGCCAGGCCCTGGGCAGCACCCCAGGCGCATTTGGGGACCTCTGGGTGTGTGGGTGAGGGCATGTGGAGGAGAATGCTCTTTTTAATCTGGCGGATTATTTTATTGGAAGGCAAAGAAAAAGCCCCAAAATGGTAAGAGCCTCGAAAGGTAGCAGACCTGTTGGTGCCCTTTTTGAGGCAAGAACCATCAGAGGAGGGCTGGGATGGTATAGGGCCTGGAGCAGCATGAGCCACTAGAACTTTCCGTGATGAGGGCCACGTTCTCCATCTGCACTGTCCAATACAGGAGCTGTGGGCTGCACGTGGAACGTGGCAAGTGTGAGGAATGGAACAGGTCATCCTCTGTCACTTTGACTTAGTTCAATTTAAACTGAAGGAGCCGGGCATGGTGGCTCATGCCTGTAATCCCAGCACTTTGGGAGTCTGAGGCAAGAGGATTGCTTGAGTCCAGGAGTTTGAGACCAGCCTGGACAGCATAGTGAGACCCTGTATCTGCAAAAAATAAAAAAACTGGCTAGGTGTGGTGGCGCACACCTCTAGTCCCAGCTACTTGGGAGGCTGAGGTGGGAGGATTGCTTGAGCCCAGGAGGTCAAGGCTGCAAGGAGCAGTGATCACGCCTCTGCACTCCAGCCTGGGTGACAGAGCAAGATCCTGTCTCAAAATAATAATAATAATAATGAAACTAAAGCATCACATGTGGCCAGCAGCTACTACACTGGTTTAGACATCAAGTTGCACTTGGAAAGGGCGGAGGGATATTGAACTGGACAGAGACTCAGCTCAGGAGATGCCATGACATCAGTTACTTGCTACTGAACTGTGCATCACTACATGGTTCTCGTTTACCCTACGAGGCAGGGGTGGGGGAGAGCAGTCTTCCAATCAAAGCGTTTTCACATGGAAGGGAGTGGGTTTTTTTTATTTTTTGCTTTTAAAAATATAATTTATTTTATTTTATTTTATTTATTTTGAAGATGGAGTCTCACTCTGTCACCCAGGCTGGAGTGCAATGGTGCAATCTCGGCTCACTGCAACCTCCGCCTCCTGGGTTCAAGCAATTCTGCTGCTTCAGCCTCCCGAGTAGCTGGGATTACAGGTGCCTGCCACCACACCCAGCTAATTTTTGTATTTTCAGTAGAGACAGGGTTTCACCATGTTGGCCAGGCTGGTCTCGAACTCCTGACCTCAGGTGATCCACCCGCCTTGGCCTACCAAAGTGCTGGGATTACAGGTATGAGCTGCCACGCCTGGCCCTGGCTGCACTTTAGTATTCATTGCCCAAGATGTAAATGATAGCAGCCATTCCCACTTATGGAGTATGTCGATTTTAAGTATTTCACACGTTATTGCATCTAATCATCACAATAATCCTTTGGGGTAGAATTATTATCCCTATTTTACAGATGTGAAGGACCAGAGAGGGTGATGGAGATGGGGCTTGGCCTCAGGTCTAATGCAGAGCCTGGACTTATAGCTGTGACATCGTGCCAGGAATCTGAGTGGTAAATGATGATGAGGCAGCTTGGGGCTCATTATAAGGAGGAACTTTCAGGCAGGTGGAGCTGTCCAAAGAGATGAAGGCTACACGGCTGAAGGGTGAGCTGCCCAGCTTGGAAAGCATGCAAGCATTTCAGCCTCCCACCAACAGTGGCATACAACAGGGCTCCTGTCCATGGCTCTCCTAAGGTGGAATTCAGAGTGCCAATGTCTGTGAAGTTTTCTGGGGAGAGCACCCAAGGCCACCTTCTGATGCCCAAAGGGGTTGTTAGCCCTCGTGGCCTGGGGACTGACTACAGGCAGGGGTCCCAGGCCTCAGGAGGTTGGCTGAGATACCTTCTAAGGGTACACACAGACACTCCAGAAACCATTCCCCAAATTGGTTTTTTCTTTTAGAAAATCCTGAGGCCAAGAAGAAAATTGCCGCTGGAGGTCCCTGGCCTCACACCTGGGGGCCCCAATGCCTGGTGAGCCAGACATGGGTAGCCTGCTCCCGTCTTCATGATTACCTTGCTCGTCCTGTTACCACGGTCTGTGCCCAGGGTGCCATGATTTCCTTGAAACTGCCGTGGTCAAAGAATCCGCTCTGCCACGTTCCCTTCAGAGCTGTGGGCAGAAGGGCAGAAGCCCAGGCTGGAGGGCCAGGTGGCTGGGGGCCCCCAGGACACACCTGGCTGTGCAAAATCTCCCTAAGGACAGCCTAGCTTTAACCTCATAGCCCAGATACCCCTTTCTACCTAAAACCACACAGGTCCCAACCCCTTCCCCCCTTCCCCCCTTCCCAAAATGCCTCAAAAGACAAACAGGGCTGCAATAAATATACCAAGTCAAGAATTCAGTCTGTATGGAATATGTGACTACCATCAACAGCCAGCCAACTCCAAACACATAGATTCTAATCACAGTCTCTGCCTTCTCTTCCTAAGACGCAGAGAGTGGACAGACACCTCCAGAAGGTGGGATTTCAGGAAGGGACCACCTTTCCCAAAAAACTCATCCCTCACCTGCTAGCTGCTGGCTGCAGCTTCATAACCATTTAATTGGGAAAAAAGTTTCAATTTCCCAGAGAGACAGAGAGAGAATATGATGATGTCAATGACAGCCATCGGTGGGGAAGAAATGATGACTTAAATCCATGCAACAGCGTAAATGGCTGTGGCTCTGACCGGGAGGGCGCAGCCAGAGTAACAGGCATCTCAGGCATGGGAGGCCCGGCACCCAGGCATGCAACAGCCCAACTTCAGCATCTGCTGAGGACTGGCCTGACAGTGAGAAGCCGAACATTTTTTAATTGAGATAAGCAGCCCCCTCAGTGTTTACAGGCCAGAAAGCCCAAGAGAAATGAAAAGTGAGAGAAGGAAGCCACAGGGCTCCTTGCACTGGCTGGAGTCTAGCACGCTCCTGAGGGTCACCTCTCCTGCATTGCACAGCCGAGGAGCAGCCAAGTCTAAAGGTAGCAGCATGTGAAATTCTAGATTTGGGATATAGTGACGGGAGCAGCTCAACTTTCCTGTTGTGTTCTGGTTGCTCAGAATGAAATAATATACCTCCAAGAGAGAAACTCATCCCTTTCAGAGAAAGAGAGAATGTGTATGTGCAAAATGTGTGTGCATGTGCATGTGTGTTCACGTGTCCACATGCGTGTGTATGTGTGTGTGTGTAGGTATAGAAGAGGTAAAATTGGCCAGGCATGGTGGCTCATGTCTGTAATTCCAGCACTTTGGGAGGCTGAGGCAGGCAGATCACTTGAGGTCAGGTGTTCAAGACCAGCCTGGCCAACATGATGAAACTCTGCCTCTACTAAAAATACAAAAATTAGCTGGGTGTGGTGGCAGGCACCTGTAATCCTAGCTACTTGGTAGACTGAGGCAGGAGAATCACTTGAACCCAGGAGGCAGAGATTGCAGTAAGCCAAGATCGTGCCACTGCACTCCAGCCTGGGCGAAAGAGCAACACTGTCTCAAAAAAAAAAAAAAAAGAAGAAGAGGAGACCAAATTGCCTATCCTGTGTAAACTCACAGAGTTCCTTTGTAAGAGAGAAAGAAAGAGAGAAAGATGCAGTCTTCTCTTTGAAACTCTGATGTTTCAGCACTGAATTTTCTACTGATGAGACAGTGGGGCAGTTAGAGACCATGGAGCATGGAGTATCAGGGGAGGGAGACCTGGACCACCATTGCACCCCACCTCCATCTATTAGCTCAAGAAACTGGAGGCTGTTTCCACCCCTTCTTGGTCAATGGCTCAGGAAAAGCCTAGAGTAAAATCTCCATTTCTCTACTCTCCCTGCATTTGATTTCAGGTGTACCTCTCTGGGATATGAGAACGAATATCAAGCCTTCTACCTAAGTGCTCCTTTGTCTCAAGCCCTAGAAAGAAACCCAAGACCAGGTCCTAGGCAAAATACTTTAGAACTTACTTGGGTGAGGCCTTCCTGCAAGCATCCACCGGGGGTCGTAGGGAGCTCTGGATGGGAGGAATTCAATTTCTCTGTCAATGGGGTCAGTTGGTGTGATGATAGGGACAGGGCTGTGATTATCCTAAAAAAGAAAGCCAAGTCTCTGACTCAGTCTGTGGTGCTTGTCAATAATACCTCTGATCAGCACTTTGCTCCTCTGACTATGATTATGCCTGGTTATGCAGCAATATCCCCTCCCTAGGGCTCCTGAAGCCACTGCTCTGATTGGAAAATGCCAGATAAGGACTGGCCATCTCATGGATTCTTCTGAAATCTAGTTTATGAACTCCTGAGTGTGCTTCCTGGTTCAGATGGCGTCACTGATGCTGGGAAGTTACAGAAACACAAGAAAGGGTTGCTACTGCTATATATGGTCAGATAGGAGGAAAAACATCTTAAAAGAAAGAAAAAGAGATTGGTTGCAGAGAATGGTAACAGATGGCATGCAGATGGGGAAAAGGGGCACTTGGGAATACAAACTGACATTTGTGACTTGGGGTTCTTGGCAGAAGATCTGGAATGACCTGAACTCTGTAAACCCAACCTCTCAGAAATGGTTATAATGAAGAATGACAACCTCACTCATTTGTAAGGAATGTTACAGTTAACCAAGAACTGTGCCCACAATTGTCCCCTTCTTACTTTGGTGAGGACCTACCAAATGCTGTGCTTTAAATATCACTTCACTTAATCATCATGATAACACCATGAGTTAGGTGCTATTATTATTCTCATTTCACAGATGAGGAAACAGGCTCAGAAAAACTTAGGGACTCTCCCAGTGTCTTACAGCTACTGAGGAGGAAGGCAGGAATCAAATCCAGCCTGACTGTAAAGCTTGAAGACTCAGTATTATCCAATGCTGCCTCTTGTCAAGAGGCAATACTACCTCTTTCTAAAGGATTAACAGATAGCATCATTACAATGGCATTAGTGCCACCAAAAGAGCAAAGGACAGCTAGTACAGGGCTGGGCGTCAGAGAAGGAAGAAGGAGTAAGAAAAATCAACCCCAGCTACATGTGCAGTGCTTCCTGCTCCTCAGTCTCCCACACCACCCAGGAGGTGACAGGGACACAATTAGCCAATAAGCTTGATAATAGAGTCTTCCAGGTTCTAAGCTGCAGGGGGAGTACTGCACCTTTGGCATATAGGACAGCCACTCCAGGATGGTATAAACCCCCTCAAAGTCATCTGGCACGGTGATGTGGGAGACACCATTGTAATGCATGATCTGAACGCCACCCAGCTGGTTGTTGGATGTGTAGACCTCTCTTCCCAGGACCTGCTTTGACACAACATGGTTAGCAATGTCCTGCGCGGTGCAGGGCTGTACCACCTGTTTGGAAATCATCTCAGTGCTTCTCAATCCTGGCTACACATTAGAATCACCCGGGAGATTTCACAAAACCTGATGCTCAGGCTACATCCAGACCAATTATATCAGAATCTTCAAGGAATTAGTTTTTGTGTTTTGTTTGTTTTTTAGTTTCTAGATAATTCCAATATGCGGGCCAATTTGAGAACTGGTGATGCAGCTGACTTCTACCTTGACCATCTCAAAAGCAAAACCCTAGCTAGTGTTTCTGATTCAGCAGGTCTGCAGCAGGGCTTGAGGATGTGCATTTCTAACAAGTTCCCAGCTGATGCTGATGCTGTTGGTTCAAGAACCAGGCTTTGAGACTTTGGCTGGGATTTGAGCAGACATTAAGTATAGAGACTTTTCAACAAGGAAAATGTTTTAATACAGTGAAAAAAGTAGAATACAAAACTGCGTATTCACTATAAATTAACAACATAAAGACAGAAGATGAGAGGGAACTATACCAGAATGATAGAAGCTGCAAAATTACTTTTTTGGGGGGTTCCTTTTCTAATTTTCTGCAATGTGTAATGGCACTTTAATAATTTGTTTTAAAATGTCAGTAATACAGGGAGTTAGATCCACCAGAATAGCCTAAAACTAATTTTTTTTTTTTTTTGCTCACAAGGAGCCCAGATAGCTGCAAATTGGAAAAAAAGAGCTCCTGTATCAGTAGGAATGAAACCAGTTTCATATTGAGAAAAATCCCCCACCAGAGACCAATGGGAATGTTAAAATGACTCCTGGCCCCCAAGGATCCACTCTGCACAGGCCCCTTTTTGGTCACCTTGTTGAGAGCACTTGCTCCTGTAAGGATGATGTGGGAGTTCTCCACCTGGATCACTCGCTGGCCCAGCCTCACCAAGTAGGCCCCAATCCCAATGGCTCGGCAGGTCACCTGTGGAGAGAGGACCCCTTCTGAATTCTGGAGAGTGGCGAGGGACCCACCCCCCACAGCAGGGAAGAGTCCAGGAACCTGCTGGGACCAAATGGAAGTTATGTTTTGACCAATGGCAACCCGATTTGGAGCCAAACCACAGTAGAGGCAAAAGCCTATTCTTCGGGCCACTTTATTGAGCTTGGATTCCTATCTGGAAATGACATGGTTAACAAAGATTGCCGTAAAGACAAGCAGCAGACACTGAATGTTTCAGATCTTAAGAGGCTTGTGTGCAGCTCTTCTGAGCTTGGGCATTCATGGGCCATTGCAGCCTCTTAACAACCAAAAGGACACCTAGGAGTGCATGTAAAAACTGGTGAAATTCAAAATAAGGTCTGTACTGAGTTAACAATATTATGCCAATGTCAATTTCCTGGTTTTGATAATGTACTATGGTTATGTAAGTACCATAGGGGAAGCTGGGTGAAGCGTACTTGGAAATTCTCTGTAGTATCTTATAACTTATGGTGGGTCCTAGATGACTTCAAAATAAAAAGACTATACATATAATCTAGAAAACAAGCCCAAGGAAGATGCTTATGACCAACATTTTCCACTTGGAAACTGAAGATTCAACATTGCATGTAAAAATAAGGCCTTCCAAGGCAGTTTATCATTAAAGAGTACTATTATTCCTGCTGCTACTGCTGTTACAGTAGGTAGTTAAGCAGACATGAGCAGGGAAGGAGAGGAAGGCAACCATCAGGTGATAGTTAGGCAGTTGCTAAAGTGTCTCTCTAAGATGATTATTGGTCACAGCTGGCTCCAGGGAAAGGCAGTCTCCTGATAGATAGAAAACACCTGAAGCTAGTGATAAGCAGCTTCCCAATAAGATCTCAGGAGCTGGGCGGGTGGGCTCAAGCATGCACGCTAAGAGGTAAGATGGCAGAGTTTATCTGGTACCATGACCTTCTTCTAGGAACACTAGACTGGTAAAGGAGGAAAGCCTCAAGTGAGCATGCACACAACTTCAGTAAACACACTGTGCATGCGGCCCCTCCTAAGTGCTGGCAGACCACGTGCATGCAGACAGCCCACCCCAAGGGAAGAATCAGGGGAGAAGAAACACAAACCCTGGAATCATGCCAATGCATAAAACCCCAAAAGGGTTGGATGAGGCACTTGGATCTCTCAGGTTGCCTTGCTTGGCCCTCTTCCAAGTGTACTTCATTTCGTTCTTGCTTTAAAACTTTTTAATAAACTTTCACTCCTGCTGAGAAACTTGCCTCGGTCTCTCACTCTGCCTTAGACCCATACAGATTCACCACCACAAACACCACCACTACTACTACTGCCACTGCTAGTACTAGAATTACTACTAGTACTAGTACCCCTACTACAGTAGTACTACTATGAGAAACAGAAAACATTTTTGGAAAGGCCATGGGGATGGGATGGGGACTACTCCTTATATGCCAGTTAAAGTCAGATAAAAGTTCTTCTAAACATTCAGTACCTTGAAAATAAGATGAGATTGGACCCTGATTCAAACAAACCACTAGAAAAGGGTATTTTGAGATAACTGTTAAACAACACTGGGTTTCAATGATATTGCTGATTCTGCTGGGTGTAATATTAGTATTTCAGTTATGTTTTTAAAAAGCGGGGGAAGAGAGTGGGAGTCATTATCTGTTAGAGATCCACCCTTAGGTATTTATGGATGAAAAGACATGATGGGGGCTGGCTTTAAAATACTCTAAAACGGCGTGCAGGGGATGGGGGTGAGATGGAGGAAATAGCAGTGGGGTGGCATGTGGTAACTATAGGAGGTATGTGACGGGCACATGGGGCTTATTATTGATTCTCTCTAATTTTGTGACAATTTTAAAGTTTCTATAATGGAAAGTTGAAAAGTAAGAGAAAATAGAAGAAGACTCACCAAGCTAATGGTGACGATCTCTTCGTAAGCCAGAGAGGACTCCCCAGCAATCATGCCTGAGCCCCTCAGATTCTCCACGCCCAAGCCATCATCCTTCCCGATGATATCCGTGATCATGTATCTTCAAAAGTAAGCACAGGTTAAAGGCTGGGCTCTAGCCCCAAAAAATCCAAGGTGGATGCATTTCCCAAGAAGGGACTGACTGGGCAGCAAGGTGAGAGATTGGAAGCAGACAAAGCATCCAGAGGCAAAATGAAATTGGCATCTAGGACCCTCACAATGAGTGCTAAGATTTCTAAAAGGGCAAGTGCAGCATCAACAATCATCACCCTGCTCTGTAATCCCAGCAGTTTGGGAGGACGAGGCGGGCAGATTGCTTGAGGTCAGGAGTTTGAGACCAGCCTGGCCAATATGGCGAAACCCCATCTCTACTAAAAATACAAAAGTTAGCTGGGCGTGGTGGTGCACGCCTGTAATCCCAGCTACTCGGGAAGCTGAGGCAGAAGAATCGCTTGAACCTGGGAAGTGGAGGTTGCAGTGAGCCGAGATTGCACCACTGCACTCCAGCCTGGGTGACAGAGTGAGATTCTGTCTCAAATAAATAAATAAATCATCACACTGCTCCCATCTGTGAAAGGAAAATAAAAACTAGGACCACGATTCACAATACCAAAAGGAACAATTTAAGCTGAAGCTGAGTTGTGCAAGCTGCCTTTCCTTTTGTTTCTTTTGTAAGCAGATAGATACAGATAAAAGCTGAAATATCTCCACAGGTAGTTCCTCTATGTCCACCTTATCTTATAGAAAGTGCTGACTTACTGAGCGCAGGAAGAATACATAACTGACTTCCCCTGCCTGCGCCTTTTCTCCTGCAACATGTGAGTACCAGAACTTCCCTCTTTCCCCTCCAGCCTGCTTTTCTCCTTTAAATACTGAAGGCCTCCAAATCATCTTTGAAGAAAGGCACATGCCACAGACGGTTTCTATGATTCCGTGTTTTTTGCTTCTGGATGTGTCCCTAACCTTGGCAAAATAAACTTCTCAATTGATTGAGACCTGTCTCAGATATTTTTTGGTTTATACAACCAAAGATGTCTGCCTGTTCAGAGGCTGTCTCAGTGAAATATCACCGTCAGCCCATATTCCTCCAATGGTCTACAGAGAGATGGGGGTACACAGAGGAAGACCGTTCACAATCAATCAATCAAAGATTCCAGGGCCACATAATAAGAAACACTGTCCCGCCAGCCTCTGTTAGAGATTCACAATGTACTTTAGCATGTGTGATGGTTAATATTAAGTGTCAACTTTAGGATGCAAAGTACTGTTTCTGGGTGTGTCTTTGAGGGTGTTGCTAGAGGAGATTAACATTTGAATCAGTGGACTGGGAGAGGAAGACCCATCCTCAATGTGGGTGGGCACCATCCAATCATCCAGCTGCCAGCGCGGCTAGAAAAAGCAGGCGAAAGAAGGTGGAGTAAGCTGGCTTGCTGAGTCTTCTGGCTTTCATCTTTCTCACATGCTGGAAGCTTCCTGCCCTCAAACATCAGACTCCAGGTTCTTCGGCCTTTGGACTCTTGGACTTACGCCAGTGGTTTGCCAGGGGCCCTCAGCCCTTTGGCCACTGAAGGCTGCACTATTGGCTTCCCTATTTCTGAGGCTTTTAGACTCAGACCGAGCCACTACTGGCTTTCTTGCTCCTCAGCTTGCAGACGGCCGATCATGGGACTTCACCTTATGATCGTGTGAGTCAATTCTCCTTAATAAAGTCCCTTTCATATATACATATATCGTACTAGTCCTGTCCCTCTGGAGAACGCTGACTAATACAGCATGCTACAGGTACTGAGAAGGTCTGCAATAAAGACATTTCTGAGATCTCATTTAACCCAGTGTTTCCCAAACTCATCTGACTATGGAATTTCCCCCCAGCTTGTCACTAACATTGCAAAAAACCCAGTCTAGGAAATCCTGAGTCAGTTAATCCCACTACGAAAAACATAACTTGTCCTGGGAAAGATAGTAGCCTTTGAATGCTCTCGAAGAACAGACCTCTCTCTGCCCCACCCATACCTTCCCAGTTTGCCAAGTCACCGCTGCATCAGTTTGGTCACAAAATGTGAGCTTGTGGCTCCTAGGAGATTCACGAGAATCCAATCTCATTCTCCCTGCATGGATGTGCTATTTTTTGTGAAAGGAGTCACTCATTTTAGAATGACAAGGATGGATTCACCTTGGAGAGTATAACAAATGTTTAAGGCATCAGTGCCCCCAATAGGCATTGGTTCCCATCATACAAACACCACCACCCCACTGGAAAATATCGCCACAAATCCCAAGGAAAGAAGACAGCTGAAATTAACCACGAGCAAAATTAAGGAGCTACCTGATAAGTTATTTACCTGGATTCTCCTCCTTCCTCGATGTGTTTACAGTGGACGGAGTTCAGGGAGCTGATTCTGGTGTAGTCTTGGGGAGTCAGGTACAGGTATTTAAATCCCTTAAAAAATACTTTAGTGAGGCTATGAATCCAGTTCCCTGCACTGAAAGCCACTGTTTTTTTTTTTAATGTGAACATCGTAGGGATGGATGTTAATAACATGTTAGCAACATGTCAATGACACATTAACACATCTCATGTAAATACCGTATTAATAACAGCCATAAACTGAAGTTCTGCTTTGAGCTAAGCTCTCCTCTAAGGACTATCTCATTTGTATTTCTTATTGCCAGCGCCCCAACATGAAATTTTAATTTTCAAGATACACTGTTTAACCACTGTTTACATACTCTGTATATGTATCTATGTTAAAAAATATTTTATTGCCACCCCAAAAATCATTTTTCTGTCTTCTTGGGGGTAGTGGGCAACATCACCCCGGAGAATGCATGCTCTGAATGGAAAGGATGACTGTCCCCTGTCGTTTCATATCACAGAATGTGTGCGCTTCCCTCATTCATCTTGCCTTTTATGGCAAGCTGGTATCTATACAACTCCCCAAAGATTTTTCTTTTTTTTTTTTGAGATGGGGGTCTCACTCAGCCCAGTCTGGAGTGCAGTGGTATGATGATCATGCCTCACTGCAGCCTTGAACTCCTGGGCTCCAAGTGATCCTCCCACTTCAACTTCCCAAGTAGCTGGGGCTGACTACAGGCATGCACCATCACGCTCACCTAGTTTTTTCATTAGTAGAGACGAAGTCTGGCTATGCTGCCTAGGTTACCTAGGTTGGTCATGAATTCCTGGCTTCAAGCTATCCTCCCACCCAAGCCTCCTGAGTTGCTGGGATGACAGGTATGAGCCATAATTCTAAGAACGCTATGAGGCCAGGGAGTTGACACAATCACCTCTGCATTCTCAGTGCACACTGCATTCAGGAGCGCTCAGTGTATATCAGCTCAGGGTTTATAGACTTTTTTCATTATCCCCGTTAAGGAGCCTTTTTAGATCTTTTTTTTTCTAATCACCATCCCCCCCCCCGCCACAGTGAAATGTTAATATCACTGATATACTGTATGCCTGTTTATACACTACATGTATATCTGTGCTTTACACATAAGTGAGATTTTCTTTCACCTCTTGCAGGTGCTAGCACTCTCACTGAAAATATAGTAGTAGCTGAGCAGAATCACCCTGCCCCGCCAGCTTCACGACGTACTTTGTGGGGGTCTTCTGGGTCCACCCAAGCCACGTGGAACATGTGTTTGATCTCCTCTGCCATGCCAATACGGGCGCCACTGTTGGCTGCCACGTAGATTTTGGGAATGCCCTCTGCCCGGGCCATCTCGGATGCCCGCAGGTACAGAAGGTCCTCCCCAGGGCCAAAAGATCCAATGCGAAAGGTGATGTCGTTGCCGATGACGATCACGTCCCGTCCTTCCGGGTACTCCTGGGTCTTAAACCTCATTTTGAAGGCCACCATGCCCACCTGGAAAGGGGATGAATGCACAAGGAAAATGAGTTTGTTTCTTTGGGGGAAAACTTTCTATTTTATTTTAGTTATTATTATTTTTTTTAGATACAGGGTCTTGCTCTGTTGCCCAGGCCAGAGTGCGGTGGTGCAATCACAGCTCATTGCAGCCTCAACCTTCGGGGCTTAAGCAATCACTCCTGCCTCAGTTTCTGGAGTAGCTGGGACTATAGGAGCGCCCCACCACACACAGCTAATTTTAAAATTTTATGTAGAGACAGGTTCTCACCATGTAGTCCAGGCTGGTCTTGAACTTCTGACCTCAAGTGATCTACCCACCTTGGCCTCCCAAAGCACTGGGATTACAGGTGTGAGCTACTGCACCTGGCCCAAAAATATTTTTAAGGGGGTGACTCCAGCCAGGGGCTAGGCTCTGCTGAGCTATTACCTCATTTCCACCAGGAAGTCGGTTCATCTCCACCAGCTGGCCCTGAGAGTCCAACACTAATTCAGTGTATGTCAGGATGTCTTTGGGATACTTGTCTGGGGAGCTCCACAGTTTAAAGAGAGCCTGAGGAGAGAAGAGGAAAGAGAAAAAACGTGAAGTCATCAGTAGGGAAGAACTATCTTTCCCAGATAGAGATGATCTGTCATGATTCCAGGGTGAATTCTATAGTTCACTGTCTCTTTTTGAATCATGAAATATTTAAAGCATATTTAAATATGGGCACCCATCCAGTGGCTCTGTCAAATCTTGATTTTTCCATAGTTGTTTAAGGTTTTTGAAAGAAAGAAGAAAGATGCTATTGAAGCCCCAGCTCATTCTTCCTCCTAACTCCAACCCACAGGTGACCATTCCCTTGAATTCAGTGCCTACCCAGTCCTATGCATGATTTTTTTTCATTTTCCTTCATCTTGTGTGCATACATTGGAAACACACAGTATTATTTTGCACTGCAAACTTTAAATAAATGGTACCACACTGTACACATCCTTCCGCAAATTACTTTTTCTATTTTTTTTTTTTTTTCTCTTGTTGCCCAGGCTGGAGTGCAATGGCGCGATCTCAGCTCACCACAACCTCTGCCTCCCGGATTCAGTGATTCTCCTGTCTCAACCTCCCAAGTAGCTGGAATTACAGGGATGCACCACCACACCCAGCTAATTTTGTATTTTTAGTAGAGACGGGGTTTCTCCATGTTGGTCAGGCTAGTCTCAAATTCCTGACCTCAGGTGATCCACCCACCATGGCCTCCCAAAGTGCTGGGATTACAGGCGTGAGCCACCACGCCCGGCTGCAAATTACTTTTTCTACTCCTCTTTGTTTGAGAGATTTATCCATATTGATAAATTTAGCTCTGGTCTGCTGTTCAGTTTTCCATTCTCTGGATCGATAGATTAGCTCTGGTCTGCTGTTCAGTTTTCCATTCTCTGGATCGATAGATAGATAGATAGATAGATAGATAGATAGACAGACAGACAGATAGGTAGATAGATATCTATCTACCTATCTATCTATCGAGAGATATAGACATAGATATAGATATAGAGGCAGACAGACAGACAGACAGCTGGGTGTGGTGGCTCACGCCTGTAATCCAAACACTTCGGGAGGCTGAGGCAGGCGGATCACCTGAGGCCAGGAGTTCGAGACCAGCCTGGCCAACATAGTGAAACCCTGTCTCCACTATAAATAAAAAAATTAGCCAGGCATGGTGGCTCACGCCTGTAAAAAAGAGACGATGGATTTATCTAAAAAAGAGATGATGGATTTGCTTCTGGTTTAGTCATGTTTCTTCCCTTATAGCTCTTGAGGTCAAAGGCAAAAGGATACAGACAATGACATTCTTAATCATAAGAGTTTCCACTTATTAAGCGCCCACTGAATACATAAACTTTTCCAACAACTTTTGGTAGGTACTGTTATTATCCTTCTTTTACAGAACAGGAAACTGAGGCCCAGAGAGGTGAAGGAACTTGGCTAGGGACAGCAGGAAGCAAGGGGACAGATCCGGCATTCGAGCTGAGGCCTGAGTGACTCTAAAGAGCAGCTTTTCCTACTCTTTCGTATCCTCTATGCATGAGGCATAGGCACAGGTAGGAACAGACGCTTCCTGCCTACACTGGAAGGTCCTTGACCTCGGTTTCATGAACGTCATTCACTTGTTGATGGGGTTGTTGTTTTTCTTGTAAATTTGTTTGAGTTCTTTGTAGATTCTGGATATTAGCCCTTTGTCAATTGAGTAGACTGCAAAAATTTTCTCCCATTCTGTAGGCTGCCTCTTCACTCTGATGGCAGTTTCTTTTGCTGTGCAGAAGCTCTTTAGTTTAATTAGATCCCATATCAACATGGCACATGTATACATATGTAACAAACCTGCACGTTGTGCACATGTACCCTAGAACTTAAAGTATAACATATATATATATAAAAAATGTCATTCCAAAGCAATGCTGGGAAGTGAAGAGACGTTCACATCACCAATGTCAGTGGTTCAGGCTCCTTTAAAGCCCCTATGGCATAAACATATAACGGCATAAAAAATACTTGAAGAAAATGCACCCAAATGTTCTTTCAGGCATTGATGGTGGGAAAATTACATATGAATAAAATTTTATCTCCTCATTCTTACCTTTCCATAGTTTCCTATGTATACTTTAATCATCAGAAAAACATAACAAAACATTATTTTTTTGTTTTTGTTTTTGAGACAGAGTCTCGCTCTGTCACCAGGGCTGGAGTGCAGTGGCGCCAACTCAGCTCACTACAGCCTCCACCTCCCGGGTTCAAGCGATTCTCCTGCCTCAGCCTCCCGAGTAGCTGGGACTACAGGTGCCCACCACCACGCCTGGTTAATTTTTGTATTTTTAGTAGAGATGGGGTTTCACCATGTTGGCCAGGCTGGTCTTAAACTCCTGACCTCAAATGATCCACCTGCCTCAGCCTCCCAAAGTGCTGGGATTACAGGCGTGAGCCACTGCGCCCAACCCAAAACATTATTTTTTAAGAGTAGACTAAAAATTACTCAAAGGCAGTGACCCCCTCCTCTTTCCCACAGCTGTCTAGACTTCGAATGGTGCCTGGCAAGTAGCAGGTACTTAATAAATGACCATTGAAAAGACCAGAAGGAAACACATCAAAATGTTAAGCAATTTGTCATCAGAGTGTGGGACTAGGAATTATTTTTTCTTTGTTCCAACCTCCTTTATTTTCTGAAGTTTCTATATCCTATTACTTTTATCATTGGGATAAATTAGTCTTATTTGGAGAAAAATACTATGAAGTCGTTCTCAACACATTAATTTCTTATCCTTCAATGCAGACCTTGTTCTTTTTTTTTTTGAAGACGGGGTCTCACTCGGTCACCCAGGCTGGAGTGCAGTGGTGCCATCATGGCTCACTGCAGCCTTGACCTCCCAGGCTCAGGTGATCCTTCCTGCCTCAGCCTTCAAGTAGCTGGGACTACAGGTATGTGCCACCATGTCCGGCTAATTTTTGTGTATTTTGTAGAGATGGGGTTCTTCAACTCCTGGGCTCAAGCAATCCTACCTCCTCGGCCTCCTGAAGTGCTAGGATTATAGGCATGAGCCACCGCACCTGGCAAGACCTTGTCCTTTAGACTAGGTCTTTAGAAGGAGAATTAAGGATGGGCTTTGGTTCTGGTGGAGCCTGCTGGGAGGACCCAGGGGGTACTGTGTCTGAGCCGCCGGACTTGCCTGCCTGAACATTTCCGGGAAGTCATAGATGTAGGTGGTTCCCAGGGACTGGGCCTGGAATCGCTTGGCCTGGAGCAGATCCTTGGTGACGTAGGGAGTATTGATCAGCATCCCGTGCTGGGGCCCTTGCTTGTTGCCGAAGGAGTGAAACATGATCTGGACCAGAAAGGAAGGAAAACAGAGAGTGAGAGAGAATCACACTCCTCCCCCAATTTATTTCTGCCCAGTCCTCAATGAAAATGCAGGTGGGGGAAGCAAACCATGTCGCATGGCATAACAAAGTGAGTGCCTGGGCTAGGTAAAACTCTCTTCTTCACCACTGTGGAGAGCCAGAACAAGAAGGGACAACATGGGCTGTGTATACGCAGTTCCAAAAATACAGTGATCAAGGCATCACACACTCCCCACAAACAGGCATGCATGGAAACGCTGGTGAAATCCGAACATGGTCCGTGTTGGTGCAAACAGTCCTGTACCAATGTCAATTTCCTGTTTTAATGACGTACAATGGTGAAGTTCAACATTAACACTGGGGGAAACTGGGTGAAAATCCCCTGCACTATTTTTTTCTTCTGTACTAATTTTGCAACTGCTTGAGAGTCTTCAGTCTTCAATTACTCCAAAATAAAAAGTGCATAGACCAGGCACAACGGCATGTGCCTGTAGTCCCAGCTACTTGGGAGGCTGAGGCCAGAAGATTGCTTGAACCCAGGAGTTCAGGCCCAGTCTAGGCAATATCTCTTTAAAAAATGGCGTGTATATATATGTATATTTTTATGTACACACATAGGAATTTAAATGGCAGTCAAAAGAACATTTAATTCACTTTACAAAAGTCTGTCCTAGAACATAGTTGGGAAAGTATTTCCCTAAGTGAACCCATCTGAGGACTGCATTATAGTCAACCACAGCAGTGCACAACTTATCCCAAATATGGCCATATGGCCAGGTGTGGTGGCTCACGCCTGTAATCCCAGTACTTTGGGAGGTTAAGGCGGGCAGATCACTTGAAGTCAGGAGTTCGAGACCAGCCTGGCCAATATGGCGACACCTTGTCTCTATCAAAAATCCAACATGGCCACTGAATGGATTAAACTTGGAGGTTCACTCTCCTTCTTAGGTGAGTGAAAAACCAAGATTCAAAGGCTAACACATTTAACATAACACTCAGAGGGGGCTACCCCAACCCAGAATGACATGGGAGAGCAAGGCAAGACCGCCTCCAAATGCCATCTTAATCTACAAATTGATGGCCCAAGCAGCCTGCTTCTGCTTTGACTTAGACCCCCATGGCACAGGCCAGCCTTACATTTCCGGATCTGGAGTCAGTCACTTCTTTGTAGAGGCTGATGTCCAGGTAGTAGCCCGACTCATTGGTGATGAACAGGCGGATGGGAACGGCACTGCCGGTGGTGGTCTGGCGGATGTTGATCTTGACCTCAGCCTGCAGCACGCGGAGTTTCCACAACCGGCTGCCGTAGCGCATAACCATGTAGCGCACGGACTCCTCGATCTGCCCCAAAACACAGCAATTCCAGTTTCAGGGCCAAGACATCCCAAGGACATTTGCAATAGCGCCGATACTAATAAGAGGATGAGACATACTGACTGCAAAAACACCTGGGACATAGTTTGTATCCAACAAAAAGTATTAACTAATAACAAGCAACGGCTCTTGCTAAGCATTTAAAACTCTTTACCTCATTTTGCCCTCGTAAGTACTCAAGAGAGGCGAGCTTTCCTAATCCCTCATTGATAGAGAAGGAAACTGAGGCTGATAAGTGACTGAGCTAGTACTGCTACGTTACACTATCTTTACATGGCTTTGACTCAAGCCATTGCACTGCTTCCTTCTGGAACTACGTGAACTAGTGAGGTCAGAGCATCCACATGGGTCCCCTGAATCCCCCAGATACCAAATGGATGTACCAGGACTTCTCTTTTTAATAATACTATTGTATTAATTATTTTTAATAATATATATTATTAAATAATAAAAGAAAATATATTTATTTTAATATTTTATTAATGTATCAATATTAATATTAATTTTATTAATAATCTTAATATTATTTTATTTTTTAATTTTTAAAATTTTTAGTAGAGATGGGGTCTCTCCATGTTGCCCAGGCTTGTCTCAAATTCCTGGGCTCAAGCAATCTACCCACCTCAGCCTCCCAAAGTACTGGGATTACAAGCGGGGCTTCTTTCATTCCAGAATCACCACCACAAAAGTCTGTCTGCTCGTGAAGAGCTACCTGACAGGGAACACTCAGCCACAGACCTCACAGTCTCACGTCTCTCCCCACCCACAGGCAGTCCCCAGTGCAGCCTGGAACCAGGGAAAGGACAAAATTTTGTTTTGAAAGACGTTTTGAGCATGCTTGTCATCCTTAAAGTAAAGCATTCCCAAGTGCCATCAGGGCATGGCTAAAACATAGCTCTAGAATTGAATAGCAGAAGGTTTGCTCTCCTCCTGCAGCAACTGAGGCTCAAATACGCATGGTTTCATCCTGGAACCCAGGTCTTGAGTGGCAGGAGACAATACCCCAAAGCAACATGGCTCAGAGGGTGAACCCAGAGCCCGGTGAGAGCCCCCCTGCAAACGCGAGACCTTGAAGGGGTCCATGATGACAGTGGGCACGAAGTTGAGGAAGATGTGGTTGCAGTCGGTTCGCACGCTGGTGTTATTGAACGCCACCTCCAGCTCGTCCATGGCCTCCAGGAGCAGCCGCTCACCCTCGTTCTGCAGGTATTCGAAGGAGGCTTCCTGCCAAAGGGTGGGAGGGACAGCTGCTCAGGCCAGGGGTGCAGGCCCACTCCCAGCTGGCTGGAAACCCAGCCCCAAAGAGGCAGAGACAGGAGGAAAACATTCCCCTCCTCCAAAAAGTGTGCCAGGCAAGAACAGCAGAGCCCTGCCTCTCAGAGGCGAAGGGACTGCAAAGCTGTTGAGTGTATTGACATGTGTCCTATTTTCTGCATTCTGACACTTTGACACCTGGGGCCTTGCTGACCCTGGATCGTACCTGGGGACACAAACCACCTGCCCTAATCACCCAGGGCCAGATTCCTGAGAACCAGAGACAGCTTCTATATCCCAGGGTCTGCTGAGATGATTCACAGCCAATCCTAAACCTGTTTACTCAGCCTCACTTTTTTCTTCTCCAGGAAACCACAATCAAGGCTGTCGCCCATGTCTTCCATGTCTTCCCCTCCGTCCCTCTGCTGCCTGACCAACCCCAGAGCCTCCCCATGTGGCCCCGTGGCAGGGAGAGTTCCTTCTTCTTGGGAACTATGAGTACACTGTCTTTTTGATGGCAGTTGTCTCCTGATCTATTGGCCTCACCATACCTCAACAATAATAAAACCTATTAAAACAGCTTGGCCAGGAACAGTGGCTCACGCCTATAATCCCAGCACTTTGGGAGGGCGAGATGGGTGGATCATTTGAGGTCAGGAGTTCAAGACCAGCCTGGCCAACATGGTGAAACTCCGTCTCTACTAAAAATACAAAAATTAGCTGGGCATGGTGGTGGGCGCCTATAATCCCAGCTACTTGGGAAGCTGATGCAGGAGAATCACTTGAACCCGGGAGGCAGAGGTGGTAGTGAGCCAAGATCACGCCACTGCACTCCAGCCTGGGTGACAAGAGCAAAACTCTGTATCAAAAAAAATAAAAATTAAAATAAAACATCTAGTTGACAGGTAGCAAAAAACTGCAGTTAGCTTAATATCCATCAATAGGGCCAGGCGTGGTGGTTCACGCCTGTAATCCCAGCACTTTGGGAGGCCGAGGCGGGCGGATCACCTGAGGTCGGGAGTTTCAGACCAGCCTGACCAACATGGAGAAACCCCGTCTCTACTAAAAATACAAAATTAGCCAGGCATGGTGGGGTGTGCCTGTAGTCCCAGCTACTCAGAAGGCTGAGGCAGGAGAACTGCTTGAACCCTGGGGTGTGGCGGTTGCAGTGAGCTGAGATCGTGCCGTTGCACTCCAGCCTGGGCAACAAGAGCAAAATTCCATCTCAAAAATATATATATATATAATAATTATATATACATTTATATAAATATATATTTATATAAATACATATAATATATATTATATATTATATATATAATAATATATACGTATCCATCAATAGGGGATTAGTAAAAAAAAAAAATTATACACGGTACATCCGTGCAAGGAAATAATATGTGGTGGACCATTCTTTATTAACAATGAAAGAAGTCCACAAGTAACTGACCAATTAAAGAATAATATATTCAAATGATCTGTCCACTCTGAGCTCTTATCTGCAACTTGTGCCTACAACTCTAGGTTTCAGGGACGGAATTGTGTCTAGAAACAGTCAACAACTGAGCTGGCCCCTCAGTGACAGGATTCTCGGTCCTTGCGCTAGGTTCTTAAAAACAGTTTTCAGTCTTATTTAAAATTTTCACAATATAATCATGGATTACTTCTGCTTTTTTTTTTTTTTTTTGGTGATAGGCTCTCGCTCTATCCCCCAGGCTGAAGTACAATGGCTCCATCTCAGCTCACTGCAACCTCTGCCTCCCAGGTTCAAGCGATTCTCATGCCTCAGCCTCCTGAGTAGCTGGAATTACAAGTGTACGCCACCATGCCCAGGTAATTTTTGTATTTTTAGTAGACACAGGGTTTCACCATGTGGGCCAGGCTGGTTTTGAACCCCTGACCTCAAGTGATCTGCCCACCTCAGCCTCCCAAAGTACTGGGATTACAGGCATGGGTCACTGCGCCCGGCCATGGATTACTTTTCTAAATGCAAGAAACAATGGAAAATGATCACTCAGTCAGAAAATATAAGAAATTCCCTGAACAAACCAGTATTTTTCTATCCTGGATATTTTCTTCTCATGTGCAGAGACCCACATAATACGAGAAACAGATCCAAGTGCCACCAGCCTGGACATGATCACAGGCCACTTTGCTGTCCGCCTCCTGCCCTGGACTGGAGCATCGCAAGGGCAGGACCCTGGGTGTTGGTGTACTCTCCATCCCCAGCATGCAGCCCAGGACCCAACACAGAGCAGGAGTGTAAGGAAGGGAGGGCCAGGTTCTGAGAGAGGAAGAAATGCTCTGCGATGTCTTACCTTTGTAATCAGGTCGGAGTGCCTGATGATGGCGCGGATGAAGAACCTATGGTCCGTCACTTCCACCCCTTCCTTCACCTTGGCAGCACCCAGGTAAAGGTGCATCTTGTGGTTGGCACAGGGCACGGCGGTCAGATCGAAGTTACGCATCCGGTTGAGTTCCAGCTGGAAGGCCAGGGCAGGTTCCAAGTGACGGTAAATGCGATCTTCTGCAAACTGTAGGCAGACCAGAGAGAGAAGACAGACACATACACACACAGCTTGACGATGGAGCTGTGTCCCTGCTTGGTCCACGCCCTACTCTGCAGACCCCTGGTGTCCATGGGTTTGGCACTCAGGAATGCAGCATTCATGATGTCCCCTAATTGTAAGCTACCCCCAGGGCTCCAGATATTTGGGGTTTTGCTAAGATCTGAGGAGAGCTACGGGCATTGCAAGCCTGGTTTGCTGGGTACAGCGCTGGCTGCTGGGGGAACCTAGCTAGTCCCTATCACCTGCCAGCATGACCAGGCTGTTCTCCATCTGTCACAGCCTGTGGCAATTCTCATGAAGCCACTAACCCCTGGTTTCTTGGTGGAAATTGGTCCCCGAAAAGAAAGCAACTGACAGTACTGGAAACTAAACTGAAAAAAAAAAAAAAATGAAGACTTTAAGAAAAAGATGTGTCTTAGCTAGAAAAATAAAGCTTTGGATAAATTAAAATGCAAAATGCTGAATTTGGTGGGGTCTTGAATCAGTGCGGGGAATAAACCTACCTGTTCTATAACAGGGATCGGTAAACGTTTTCTTAAATGGCCAGAGAGTAAATGTTTTAGGCTGATGGATCATACGGGCTCTGTCACAACTACTCAATTCTGCTACTGTTAGAGTGAAAGCCAGAGTAGACAATGTGGAATCCAATGGGTGTGGCTGTGTTCCAATAAAACTTTATTCGTAAAAACAGGCAGCTGGTCTGCAAGTGAGTTTGCCAACCACTGTTCTAGACGAGCATAAGAAAAACAGTTTGGAAAAAATGTCCTACTGAGTACATCAGCAAGTACTGAAAATTATTCAAGCAAGACAGAAACCTGTAGTGAGGCTGAAAGGGCAAGATTCTCAGGTCTGAGTGCCATGCAGGGAACAGAGGGCTCTCAATGGAAATACAATCCCAGAGGAAGACTGCAGTCTACACAAAAGTTGCTACATTCTTGAATATGGGGATGCCTTAAGGACTGCAGACTATATTCTTCATGAATATCAAAGATGCCAGGGAGCTGGGAGGCACGGTGGCATGTGCCTATAGTCCCAGCTACTCGGGAGGCTGAAGCAGGAGGATCACTTAAGCCATAAGTTCGAGTCCAGCCTGGGCTAGAGTGCAGTGGCATCATCTTGGCTCACTGAAACCTCTACTTCCCAGGTTCAAGCAATCCTCCCACCTCAGCCTCCCAAGTAGCTGGGACCACAGGCTTGTACCACAGTGCCAGGCTGATTTTTTAATTTTTTTGTAGAGACAGGGTCTCACTATATAACCCAGGCTGGTCTAGAACTCCTGAGCTCAAGCAAACCTCCTGCCTCAGCCTCCCAAAGTGCTAGGATTACCGGCGTGAGCCACCACACCCGGCCCCATCCCATCTCTTAAAAAATAAAAAAAGATGCCAGAGAAGAGAAAACATCATTACTTTTGGCCATACCTCATCTCTTGCTCTGAATGTGAAAAACTTGGGAAATTCTTTCTGCAAAAAGAAATCCACACACAAGACAATTAAATCAAGCAAGACGCATTGAAATATGTACATCCTTATTTAGTGATTGTAAACGATTACATTCACTTCTAGAATGAATCATTTGGAAATCCTTCTCTTTTCTAATGATCTCTTTCACCCAAATCTACAAAATAAATATCAGATAAATGGCACACACCAAGGCTTGGAGAATGGAAAAGACTCATAAAGATGAACTGTGAACTAACCTCTTGGGCAATCAAGAATGTGATTCGTCGGAGTCCATAATCCACAAGGATATTTTTCTGCATTAAAAACCAAAGACACAATAGAATATTATTTGGCCATAAAAAGAACTGAAGTATTGCTGCATGTTACCACACAGATGAACCTGTAAACATTATGCTAAGTGGAAGATGTCAATCATGAGACCTCCTGTGGTCTGATTCCATTTATAGGAAACGTCCAGAATAAGCAAATCTACAGAGAGAGAAAGTAGATTAGTGGTTGCCTAGGGCTGTGGCGGGGAGAGGGTTTTTGGGTCAGGGACAGACTGCTGACAGGTACAGGGTTTTTCTATGGAGTGATGAGAATGTTCTAAAATTGATTCTGGTGATGGTTGTGCAACCTGGTGAATATACTAAAAATATATTAAATTGTACACTTTTTTTCTTATTTCTTCTAAAAAAAAAAAAAACAGGATACATGTGCAGAACGTGCAGGCTTGTTACATAGGTATATATGTGCCATGGTGGTTTGCTGCACCTACCGACCTGTCCTCTAAGTTCCCTCCGCTTGGCCCCCACCCCCCGACAGGCCCCGGTGTGTGTTGTTCCCCTCCCTGTGCCCATGTGTTCTCAATGTTCAGCTCCCACTTATGAGTGAGCACATGAGGTGTTTGGTTTTCTGTTCCTGTGTTAGTTTGCTGAGGATGATGGCTTCCAGCTTCATCCATGTCCCTGCAAAGGACATGATCTCATTCCTTATGGCTGCAAAATTACACACTTTAAATGGGTGAATTGTGTAGTATGTCAATGATGTCTTAATAAATCTGTTATTAAAAAGATAATTTAAAAATATCACATTGTATACTGTAAATATATATCATTTTTTTTGAGACATGGTCTCGCTCTGTCCCCCAGGCTGAAATACAATGGCATCACAGGCTTACAGAGCAACCTGCTGTTACTGGCACACTTTGTCATCAATGTAAGTAGCCATTTTAAAACTGCCAGTTTCTGGATTATTCCAACAAAAACATTCCCAGAAAATCTCCAAACTATTTATTGGGTGCGCCCTCTGTACCTGGGACTGGCTAAGCCATGTATATACTTTGTCATTGAATCATTGCAACACCGTGAGTGAGAGAAATGCTGTCCCCATGTTCAGCCACATCTGCCCAAGGTCGCCAGCTACAAGGCGAGCAGAGCTAGAGTGGGAAGCCAGGTCTGTGGCTCTGAAGTACTCAGCAGGTCTGCCTCCCCAAGGGCTGCCTCGACGAGCCCAGCCCCTCCTCCTTCTCCAAGAACCCCCACCAAAACCAGAGGCATGCCCAGAGTACCTTGGACTGTACAAACGTCCGTAAAATCGGCACCAGTGCCTCATCCTCCAGGTGGTCTGCACACTGGATGGACACATTCAGAATGTGGATGGGCTCTTCTCTGAGGCTCTGAGAGGGAGAAGCAAGGGGTAGGGCTGGAAAGCCTGGGGGCCACGGCCCACCCACTCCCCAGGTTGCTCCCCGGGCTTAGACGCTTACCTTGCAGTCATCCTCGGAGTACAGGGAGGTGCGGGCCTCGCTGAAGAGGGGGGTGTCTTTGGGCACGTTGGCAAAGCAAGAGATGACTTCATCAAAATTTCTGGGGGTGCGGGTAGAGAGGGAGGGCTGAGGGGCTGCTGACCCATGGGGATGAGGTCAAGCTTCTAAGCCAGGCATCAGGGAACGCCAGACCCTCCCAATTTCCCAGCCAACACCCTTTGATCTTATCCAACTCTACAGAGCTCAGGAGGTTCCCTGTCTACTTTGTCCAGAGCACCCCTGATGGGGTCCTTCCCAAAAGGGAAGAATGAACCTAAGTGATCTGTGATCAGGAATACATGGAAGGACTCCAACGCTTTCAGGCATCAGCTGGGCTTGAGATCAACTCTTGGCTCCCATTTTTACTGTCTGGGAGATCCTAGAAACCTCACCTCACCCCGAGTCAAAGAAAGGTAATAAGAGTAATCCATATGCCTCATGAGGCTGTTGTGAAAATTCCACAAGATACTCCAAGCACAAAACAGAACACACAGTGAAAGGCTGAAAAAAGACCGTAACAGTAACTATTGAGAGCTAATATTTAGTCACTATGTTATCTGCATACTAATTATACTTTAAATATGTTATTTCACATATATTATCTCATTTAATTCTCATGGCGCACCTATGAAGTGGGTCCTTTATTGTTCCCATTTTACAGATGAGAAAACGAAGGTACGGAGAGGTTAAAATATTTTGCTCAGTCTCTTAGTTAGAAAGCACAGAGCCAGAATTCAAACCAGGCAAGCTGACACGCAGGCTCATACTCTTGGCTACAATGCTTTTATTATTCTGTTGTTATTGGTGTGCTGTGCCAGGCAAGCTGACATGCAGGCTCACACTCTTGGCTACAATGCTATTATTATTCTGTTGTTATTGACGTGCTGTGCCATGTGTCTGGGTCTCTCCCACCCCATCTGTCCAGTGAATTCGCGGGGGGGATTCAAGGGAAGCCTGCCCAGCCCCCATGCTCAGGGTGTTGGAGACTGGGCCGTGCTGGGTACCTGGTGAAGTCCTCGAATCTCCTGAAGGCTACCATGGCTCCCATGCGCTGGCACAGTGGGGAGAAGCCGCTGTCCATGAAGAGCTCTGTGCTGTGCCTCAGCAGGTCAGGGTTGGTGATACTGATGGGCACAGTCATCCTGTAGGGTGATGGCAAGTGGGGGATGAGGCAGCTGCTTGCAGACCCAACTCTACGAGCTGCTCCTGCTCCTGAAGCTTCAGTGAGCTGGACCAGATTTAGAGCTCTTCCAAATGGGTGCTTAAAATGGGCAGGGGATGAGACAATGGCTGGGGCCAGGGCCTGAGGAGGGTCTCTTCTGATCCCTCAGGACCTGGTGAAGAGTAAGAGCTCAACAAGTATAGGAATCAATGATTCATGCATGAGAGTCCAGTCTCAACACAGTCCCGAGGGCAGCCCCAAGTGCTGAACTTGACCACAGAGAAGAAACACTCCCACCATCAATTTCTCCTGGAGAAATCCACCAGCCCCAGGCAGCTGGTGAGGGAGTCAGGCTTGGTCCTGATGGACACTCCAGTCCTCTGCTCCCTCTAATCCCTCCCGCTCCATCAAACTTGCCCTTGGGACAAAGTCAGCAGCCTTCTGGAGTTTAGATGACGATGCTCCCAGAACTGGCTGCTCATCAGCAGCAAATCTCAATGGGCCACCTGAGGTTGTTAGAATTGGGCCTTGGAATCAGGTATGGGAGGGGTAATCAAATGGTGTGCAGGAAGTCAACACAGCAGGCTCCCCACTGCTCTTCTGAGAAAGGAGACCTGCTTGCTTGCAAGGACAGCTCTTGGCTGGCCTCTGGGAACTTGGACTTGGGGAAGGTTCCTATCATTCCCTGAAGGTGACAAGGGTGGCTCACTGCACCTCAACTGCTTGCACAGTGTGGTTTATGCTGAACACCTGCTTTCTTCTGCAAGCCTGAGATTTTGATGCAGGGCAGAGGGCGATGTGACCAGCCACCAATCCCTGGTGCGGAGCTGGAAGACAACCCTTCACTTGTGTTGTCACAACTCCTTGCTGGGGGAATGAAGTGCACCCTGCGTGAATCCACTGGGAGAGGACCCTGGCAGTGTACCTGCTTTCCTCTGGACTTCACCCTGATGCCTTCTGCCTTGGCTAACTGCTTGGTATCCTTGCTCCCTAATAAGTCAGAGCTATGAGCATGACTACGTCCTGAGACCTGTGAGTTCTCCTAGGTGATGATCGAACCTGGGGGTGCTTTTGGGGACCCTGACACAGGTGTGTGCATTCCTGTTGGGTGCTCTGAAATCACGATCGTGGCCCCTCTGCTCCCCGACGGCTCAATCCAGGGGTCACAAACTTGCAGTGGCAGTGTGGCTGAATGCTGCTCACAGAATGACTTTGGTCCATGCAGCATTTTAATAACATACATGAATTAACATGTGTTCATGTATTCATTTAACATGAATTGCCTGCCCCCATTGAAAAATGGAAGGACTTCAGGTTAAAAAAAAAAAATAGATTTCCTGCTTCTGCTGGAAAAAAACATGGAGAAGTCTGGTTGTGATGGTCAGTTTCCTGCAGGGCAACAGTGGGCAGAGCTAAGACAGCAGCCCCATCACAGGGGGATGTAGCCAGTTCCCACCCAGTGCAGAGGTCCGGGTCCAGGCTGCAGCTGGCACAAAGCCCTGCCAACCTCTCATCTGACCTTCCCTTGGGTCTTGGTGACCTAAAGCACCATGTGCCTGGCTCTACACACACAAGTGTTGAGGGCCAAGCCAGGCCATCTTGGGGGTAGACTTTATTCCTCATGGCCCATTACAGAGGCATTAAAGGGCTGGTTGGTGGGGGCAGCCACAGGCAAGGTCTCTTCACAGGCCCAGAGTACATTTCTGGCACTGACAGCAATCATGAGAATCTTAGATGGCCAGGAATCCCCCAGGGTCCTCAATGTCTCTCTGGGTCAAAAAAGGACCCTGTGCCCATACTGAAAATCACAACCAATAACCTGGATATACATGTAGATCATAAGGCATGACCCACAGCCCTCAGGAGAGCCGCCCTTCCCTTCCTAACAGGGCTGACTTGCTGAGACAATAAGATCAAAAGAGAAGGCCAGGCACAGGGGCTCGCGCCTATAATATCAGCACTTTGGGAGGCCGAGGCAGGAGGATCACTTGAGCCCAGGAGTTCAAGACCAACCTGGGCCACGTAGTGAGACCTCCCATCTCTGCAAAAAAATATTTTTAAAGAATTAGCCAGGTGTGGTGGCACAAGCCTGTGGTCCCAGCTACACAGGGAGCTGAGGTGGGAGAATCACTTGAGCCCAGGAGTTCAAGGCTGTAGTGAGCTATGATCATGCCACTGCACTCTAGCCTGGGTGACAGAACTAGACTCTGTCTCTAAACAACCAAACAAAAAAATCAAAAGAGAAAAGAATTCCTTCTCAGGAGTAGACAGCTACAAAATATCTCACACCACCACTGCTCTCCAAATCCCCAGAATGACCCCAGGCTGCAAGCAGTCAGTCCCCTTTCCCTCAATGGGGTAAAATGTCACAATCCTATTTTTGGAAATAAGAAGGGTAAAAATAAATAACTAGGAAAGGCAGTGCCTCCTGGGGAAGCCCCCTTTTCTTCATCCAAAACATAGCAGCATCTTTCTTCTTAAAACCAACAGGAAAAGAAAGTTATTTTAAAAATCCCAAGAGGCCAGAAAAATCCCTGCTTTACCAAAGCATGAACCCTATTGCCTGTAGAGATCTGATCAACCAAACTCCCAAATCACAATGACATCAATGCAGCCGTAGGCAAGGCCTTGGGCACCCCCATAAGAACTAAAACCAGAGGGGCGAGGGAGCGTGAGAGAGAACACTTCGAATCCCAAAGAGACATAATTACTTTAAGAGAAGGTATCGCACTCTATCTGACCTAAGTGGTATTAATACTTTGGGTCCTGAAACAAGATGGACTGAAAAAAAGACTGTGAGTGAGGAACTCAGACACATCAGATATTCTTAGGTGAGCCAGGCATGGTGGCTCCTGTAATCCCATCACTTTGGGAGGCTGAGGTGGACAGATCATTTGAGGTCAGGAGTTCCAGACCAACCTGGTCAACACAGTGAAACCCCACCTCTACCAAAAATACAAAAAAAAGTAGTGGGGCTTGGTGGTGCATGTCTGTGGTCCCAGCTACTCGGGAGGCTGAGGCAGGAGAATCGCTTGAACCCAGGAGGCGTAGGCTGCAGTGAGCTGAGATTGCGCCATTGCACTCCAGCCTGGGTGACAGAGTGAGACTCCGTCTCAAAAAAATCAAAAAAAGATATTCTCAGGTGAGAACACTGAGGGTATCTACTGAACTATAGCTCTTGGACAGCAGATTACAGTGGACACAGACAGGACAGTGTGTGTGCCCCCACACCTGGCTCAGAGGGCCCCTGAATGCTGTGGAAAGGACTTGGAGGTAAGAGTATGGCCTGCACAAGCAGCTCAGCCTAGCTCAGGTGACGGCCCAGGGCTCCCATCTGTAAAATGAGGATGAGAACATATTTTTGGCCTATAGAGGATAAGAGGTGAATAAAATAATAGTGTGGGCTGGGCATGGTGGCTCACGCCTGTAATCCCAGCACTTTGGGAGGCCGAGGCAGGTGGATCATCTGAGATCAGGCGTTCAAGGCCAGCCTGGCTGACATGATGAAACCCCATCTCTACTAAAAATATAAAAATTAGCCAAGCATGGTGGTGCGCGCCTGTAGTCCCAGCTACTCGGGAGGCTGAGGCAGGAGAATCGCTTGAATCTGGGAGCTGGGATTGTGCCACTGCACTCCAGCTTGGGCAACAGAGCGAGACTCCATCTCAAAATAAATAAATAAATAAAAGAGTGTGGGAGCACTGAGCAGAGCACCCAGGCCAATGGCATGCCACTAGATGGTAATGACAGCATTAGTCATGATCATCCCCGGGATCACTCACAGTCAACAACTTTCTTTGTGCCAGGAACTTTCTAAAATGCTACATGTGCCTTATCTCATGACTCTTCCCAATGGCTTGGGTGGCATTGTCTACTAGAACTTTCTATCATGACAGAATGTTCTAGAACTCCACTGTCAAATAATATAGCAGCCATGAGCCACATGGTATGACTGAGAAGCTGAATTTTTTTTTTTTTTTTTTTCAGACAGAGTCTCGCTCTGTCACCCAGGCTGGAGTACAGTGGCATAATCTCGGCTCACTGCAACCTCTGCCTCCCAGGTTTAAGCGACTCTCGTCTCTCAGCCTCCCAAGTAACCTGGGATTACAGGGGTGTGCCACCACGCCTGGCAAATTTTTATATTTTTAGTAGAGACGGGGTTTCACCAAGTTGGCCAGGCTGGTGTCAAACTCCAGGCCTCAAGTTCCTGATCTGCCCCCTTCAGCCCTCTGAAGTGCTAGGATTACAGGTGTGGGCCACCATGGCTGGCTCATTTGCATTTTTTGTTTTTTCTTTTTTTTTTTTTGGGACAGACTCTTGCTCTGTCGCCCAGGCTGGCGTGTAGTGGCGCAATCTCAGCTCACTGCAACCTCTGCCTCCCGGGTTCAAGCAGTTCTCCCTCAGCCTCCCGGGTAGCTGGAATTACCAGTGCACACCACCATGCCAGGCTAATTTTTGTATTTTTTTTTAGTAGAGATAGGGTTTCACCATGTTGGCCAGGCTGGTCTTGAACTCCTGACCTTGTGATCCACCCACCTTGGCCTCCCAAAGTGCTGAGATTACAGGTGTGAGCCACTACTGTGCCTGGCCTTTTTTTTTTTGTTTTTTTGAGACGGAGTCTCGCTTCTTCTCCCAGGCTGGAGTGCAGTGGGGCAATCTTGGCTCACTGACTCACTCCGCCTCCCGGGTTCAAGTGATCCTCCTGCCTCAGCCTCCCCAGTAGCTGGGATTACAGGGATGTGCCACCACGCCCGGCTAATTTTTGTATTTTAAGTAGAGATGGGGTTTCACCATGTTGGCCACGCTGGTCTGGAACTCCTGACCTCAAGTGATCTGCCCGCCTCGGCCTCCCAAAGTGCTGGGATTACAGGCGTAAGCCACCGCGCCCGGCCCATGTGCATTGATTTTAATGTAAATAGGCACACATGGCTACTGTACTGAACAGTGCAGGTGTAGGAGGTGGGCATTGCATTATCACCACGTTAGAGCGGAGAAAATGGCGCTGCAGGGAGCTCCCACAGGGGAAGTGCTTATTGCTGATGTCTCCCCAGCGGCATGCCCAAACACACTTGCCAGGTCCTTCCAGAGACAGGACGACAGAGGTCAGGAAGAACAGAAACACAGGCCGTCCCTGGGTGTGTCCCACTCCATACCGGTTTGGGTGGGAGGAGGGCAGCATGAACTGGAATTCTACCACACAGGTACCGTCCGGGAGCTGCCGGTGCTGCAGGCTGTTTAACTCATAGGCGATGTAGCCCCTCCGCACGTAAACCTGACAAGGCAGAAGCACACGGACATTCTCTCAGGGGGCACTGCAGAGTGTCTTCAAAAGCTGAGGGCGCTCACGGGGAACGGGTACCAGAAATGACGTCTAAAAGATCTATCTGTAAGCAGGCCGGGTGCAGTGGCTCAGGCCTGCAATTCCAGCATTTTGGAAGGCCAGGGCAGGTAGGTCACTCGAACCCAGGAGTTCGAGACCAGTCTGGGCAACATGGCAAATCCCCATGTCTACTAAAAATACAAAAACTAGCCAGGTGTGGTGGCAGGCACCTGTAGTCCCATCTACTCGGGAGGCTGAGGTGGGAGGATTGCTTGAGCACAGGATGTTGAGGCTGCAATGAGCTATGATAGCACCACTGCACTTCAGCCTGGGAACAGAGAAAAATCCTTCCTCAATTAAAAAAAAAAAAAAGATTTCTAAGCAGCAGTTAAGAGCAAATTTGCTCATATTTCAGAATGTTACTAGTTACACAAAATCCACTCTAAACTCCAGAGCAGGGGTTGATAAACTTCTGTAAGAGATAGGTAGTAAATATTTTAGGCTGTCTGGGACATATCATCTTGGCTGCAACTACTCAATTCTGCTGTTAGCACGGAAGTAGCTGTGGACAACAGGTAAATGAATGGGTGTGGCTGCGTTCTTCTTTTTTTTTTTTCTTTTTTTTTTTTGAGACGGAGTTTTGTTCTTGTCGCCCAGGCTGGAGTGCAATGGCGTGATCTCAGCTCACCACAACCTCCTCCTCCCAGGTTCAAGCAATTCTCCTGCCTCAGCCTCCTGAGTAGCTGGGATTATAGGCATGCGCCACCACGTCCAGCTAATTTTGTATTTTTAGTAGAGATGGGGTTTCTCCATGTTGGTCAGGCTGGTCTCGAACTCCCGACCTCAGGTGATCCGCCCGCCTTGGCCTCCCAAAGTGCTGGGATTACAGGCATGAGCCACTGCACTTGGCCGCGGTCTGATAAAACTTTACAGAAACAGGTGGTGGGCCAAATATGGTCCATGGTCTACAGTTTATCAAACCCTGCTTTAGAGCAGTGCTGTCCAACAGAAATATAACACAAGCTGTGTATGTAACTTTATTTTATTTATTTACTTTTGAGACAGGGTCTCACTCCATCACCCAGGCTGGAGTACGGTGGTGAGATCATAACCCACTGCAGCCTTGAACTCCTGAGCTCAAAGGATCCTCCCACTTCAGCCTCCCAAGTAGCTGGGACTACAGGCACCACCACACCTGGCTAATTTTTTTTTTTTTTTTTTTTTTTGGTAAAGACAGGATCTTGCTATGTTGCCCAGGCCGGTCTGCAACTCCTGAGCTCAGTGATTCTCCCACCTCAGCCTCCTAAAGTGCTGGGATTACAGGCATGAGCCACCTCACCTGGCCTATAATTTTAAATTTTCTAGTAACCACTTAGAAAAAAGATAAAAAATAATTTTAATAATATATTTTATTTCACCCCAAATATGCAAATATTATCATTTCAACATGTAATCAATATAAGAAATTATTGAGATGGTTTACATTCTTTTCTCCATACAGTACTACATCTTTGGAATGGAGTGTGTATTTTCCACTTAGAGCACAGCTCGATTCAGACTGGATGCAGTTCAAGTGCTCACTAATCACACGTGGCTGGTGGCTGCCATAGTGGACAACGCGGTTCTGGAGTTTAAACACTGGAAGCTTTTCAACTGAACAGGAAATGCGGGAACTGGGCAGCAGGAGCTAATACAGCAATTAGCAGACATAATTGCTTTCCATTAAAAGACTTGCCCTTGGCCAGCACTGGGGAACTTGAATTTGGGGAAGGTTCCCAGCATTCCCTGTCAAGAATGGGGTCAGGCATGGTGGCACACGCCTATAATCCCAGCACTCTGGGGAGCCAAGGCAGGTGGATCACGTGAGCCCAGGAATTCCAGGCCAGCGTGGATGACATGGCAAAACCCCATTTCTACTAAAAATACAAAAATTAGCTGGGCGTGGTGGAAAAACAAAACAAATAAACAAAAAAACCCAAAAGCATCCTAGAAAAATCTCTAATTGACACAAATAGCATTTAGCACTTTAAAAAGTAACTATAAGTCAAGCATGGTGGCATGCACCTGTAGTCCCAGCTACTGGGGAGGCTGAGGCAGGAGGATCGCTTGAGCCTAGAAGTTCAAGTCCAGCCTGGGCAACATGGCAAGACCTGTCTCTAACAAAACAAAAATTGTGTTTAAAGTAACTACAGAGAGGTGTATTAGGTCTCACTGTTAGAAACAGAGTGAGCCCTGAGAAAGATTCTTCCAGAGGTGAAACCCATAGAGGGATAAAAGCTGCAGGCCCAGGAGACCCTGTGGCTGTAATATGCTAACAAGCCCAAGATGGTCTCCAGAAGACCCAGTAAACCTTCTCACTGTGTGACTCACAGGCTCCCAAGGATGCAGAAGAGAAAGTGGGGGCAACAGGGGACTGAGACTCTGAGCTCAGAAGATAAAGAATATTGGAAAAACTACTGCCAGCAAAGCAGACCCGGGTAAGAGGGCCATGTTAAAAACACAAGACGTCATCTCATATTTTCTTAAAAAGATTCTAAAAGGGCAGCAGATGTATTGGGAGGCTGAGGCAGGCAGATCACTTGAGGTCAGGAGTTCCACACCAGCCTGGCCAACATGGTGAAACCCTGTCTCTACTAACAATTCAAAAATTAGCCAGGTGTGGTTGTGTGCCCCTGTAGGCCCAGCTAGTGGGGAGGCTGAGGAAGGAGAATCGTTTGAACCCGGGAGGCAGAGGCTGCAGCGAGCTGAGATAGTGCCACTGCACTCCACCCTAGGCACCAGAGCAAGTCTCAAAATAATAATAATAATAATAATAATAATAATAATAATAATAATAAAAGAGCAGATTTAAAACTCTGATTTCCTGGAACCAACACAACACCTCTTGGTTCCTGAATTCAAGAAGGACCTGAATTCTTGCTCCCAGGATCAAGACCACCTGGGATCACCTGGCTCTAATCTTCGTTTTGCTACTGGCCACACCCTTCTGCCTCATCACTTGGGGGGCGGGGGGGTCACCTTAAGTTGTCACCTGGGCTCCTCTAGCTCTGGCAGTTCCAAGCAGAAAAGTCTTTCAAAGGTATTTAATGCACGTGAGTCAGAAAGTTTAGATGAGGTACCTCAGACTTGGCTCTCAGGGATTAGTATTTAATGTGCCCTGCCTGGAAGAGGCTGGAATGACACGAGACAGCAGTGGTGACTAGCATGGAATCTGGAATGAGGCAGACCCAATAATGCAAAACCTGGTTCTGCCACTTTCTAGCTGTGTGACGTTGCATAAGTCACTTGACCTCTCTGAGCCTCAGTCCTTCCTCTGTAAGATGAGACTATTAACATACCTACCTTAAAGAGAAAAGGATAGGATCACATTCACCAAGGCATGTGGCCTAGGGTCAGGTGCATGGTAGCGGCAGTGAACACTAGAACTGGCATGGTCAGTGCTGTTCTCTGGGCCTCTCCTGCTTACCTCCAAGGACGCCATGCACACGACTTTGTTAGCATGATAGAAGAAAGTAGGCAGGACGTCAAAGATGGTTGTTTCCGAAAGTATTAATTTCTATGGGAAATGAAAAGGGGAAACAAGGAAAAGTAAATGTGAATAAGTTTCAGATTTTTCTTTGTTTTTGTTTATTTGAGATAAGCTGGAGTGCAGTGGTGTGATGATAGCTCACTGCAGCCTCAAACTCCCAGGCTGAAGCGATCTTCCCACCTCAACCTCTTGAGTAGCTGGGACTACAGTGTGCACCAACATGCCTGGCTGTTTTTTTTTTATTTTTTTGTAGAGACAGGGTCTCACTATGTTACCCAGGCTAGCCTCAAATTCCTGGGCTTAAGTGATCCTCCAGTCTTGGCCTCCCGAGTGCTGGGACTACAGGCATGAGCCACGGCGCCCAGCCAGTGAGTAAGTTTTTTAATCACCAGTCTGATGAGTCGGGGCGGTGGGAGCAGGGAGAAGTCATGCTTTGACCACTAAAAGCGATCAGTGCCCTGCAGTGCACTGGGCTCCTTCCCTATTTAATCACGGGAGAGCTGAGAGTGAAGAACTCTGGGATGGCGGTACCTGGGACAGGTCTCCCATCAGGCACTGAGGGGGTACCTGAGAGCATGTAAATGAGCCAGAGTCCAGGAAGAGGGAAGATGAGCACACAGCTCAGCCATGGGAGGGCTCACAGCTTCCAGATATGCTCCATTACGGCTGAGGTTTGTAAACTGCACCAGGTGAGCCCCCGCTGCTGTCACACTGTCCTTCCTGCAGGACTGGGCTCCATGCCCACCTCTCCTAGAGTGTCCCCAGGTGACCCCTCGGGCAGCCCTGGCCACATTGGGCTGAACTGTCTGCATCTGTGGCTGTGCCCTGCACCCCATTGAGCACCTGGGGGGCAGGAGGAGCCGTTTCCCCAGAGGCCCCCACCTGGGCCACAGTGTGTGCTCTGTAGAAGGTGAAAGGAAGCAGACAGTCTCACCTTGAGGTTCTCGGGGCAGAACTGGTGGCCGTACATGTCAATGGCAGACAGGAAAATGGACTCCACCTGGTTATGCCGCAGCTCGTAGGAGGGGAGATGGGAGGCAATCAGGATCTGCAGAGGGGAGGGATGGGGCGGGGGGGCTGGCGTGAGCCAACCTCCCAGGGGAGAAGGCAGAGGCTCGGACACGGGCCGGCAGCGCAGTGGGACCGTGCATGGTGAGGGCTGAGCACGGTAGGGGACACACAGGAGGGTGGGGGGAAGCGCTAATCGTGGGGACCGCACCCCGAGACCCTACCTGCCGGGCTCTGAGGGCCACTTTGCAGTGCTCGCTTTTGCTCAGCTGAGTGAGCTCGTTGAGGATGGAGGTCAGCTCGTCCGACAGGGAAGGGTCTGGGCCACACAGCTCATCCTTAGGGGACAAAAGAAGAAGCCAAATGGCTTTTCTCCAGCCCAGGGAAACATGCAGCACTCATCTCGGCTGGGGGAGCACCCACTGCAAAAGCCAGGCAGCTGCTCCGCTCTCCAAACAGGCCCGGCACAGCCTGCTATGCAAACCTTCACCACTTGCTGCTGTGCACCCACCCCAGTCATTCATTCATTCACTCATTCACTCACTCACGCACTTGGCCACCCATTCATCCACCCCAAAACATGCCCTAAATGCCTGGTAAGAACAAACAAATACAACTAAGCCCCTGCCTACATTACTATTAATAGCCAGTGATTAGGCCAGGTGTGGCTCACACCTGTAATCCCAGCACTTTGGGTGGCTGAGACAGGAGGATCACTTGAGCTCAGGAGTTTGAGACCAGCCTGGGCAACAGGGCAAAACCTCGTCTCTACAAAAAAAAAAATACAAAAATTAGCCGGGCATGGTGGCATGTGCCTGTAGTCCCAGCTACTCGGAAGGCTGAGTTGGGAGGATGATTTGATCATCCCTTGGGAGGTGGAGGTTGCAGTGAGCTGAGATCCCACCACTGCACTCCAGCCTGGGCAACAGAGCCAGACTCTGTCTCCAAAAAAAAAAAAAAAAAAAAGCCAGTGATTATCAGGTGCATACTATGTGCCAGGTAGCTAGTAAACAGCTAGACCCTTTATATACAACTCCCCAAATTCTCCCACCCCCATGAAGAGTTACTTATTTTGATTCCCATTTTACAGATAGGAACACTGAGGCTCAAAGAGGCAATATGCCTCACCCCAAAGCCAGCAAACATGTGCAAGACAGAGCCAGATTCGAACACAGCACTATTCTGCCCCCAAAGCCTCCCGCTCCTTCCCCTACACATTGCTGCCTGACTTAAGGGGCTCACAGTTTCAGAGGAGAGGGACGTGGGGTTGAATCTTGCAGGAGAGGGAGGGACAATGTGTCTGTGTTGCATCCCTCCTCTCTGCTTCTGAAAGAGAGGCCTTTCTGCTGGGACCAGGGCTGGGTGCAGCCGGTGTTCGCATCTCCTCTTGTGCCCTAAGTGCATATGGGGCTTGGGAACGGCTCAGCGCAGGTGCTCCCTAACCACCCACTGAAGACAGAGCAATGAATGCTAAATATCGGAGCTCCTGAGCAATATGCCCCCATTCCCCACCCCGGGTATCCACTAAGACTGGTCTCCAGGAGGTCACCAGATGGTAGAGCTGTGGGGCATTTTTTTCTACATGTGTTTCTGCATTTTCCTATTATAATTAACCGATACTGATTTTATCATCAGAAAAAAACTTTAACATATTGATATTTCATACACAAAGACACAGGAACGTCAATGCTGAAGAAATGTGGTAGGAAAGTGTTCTAAATCTCCTCTCCCTTCTCTGATTTGCCTTCTATTATTAAACGGTGGTGGTACTCCCCACCAATCCCCTAGGCTTGTGGCTCCCAGGCCAGACAGCACAGGTGCTGGCCACCAGCTAGAATGGTGCTTTTCTAAGAGGTGGAAAACTCAAGAGTAGTTTGTGTGAACATTTTTTAAATTCCCCCCCACACATCTAAGTGTGAATGTTAAAAAATCTAACCATTGCCTTCTACATACAAAAAATAATAATAATAATAACAAAAACATTTTTCTAGGCAGGGCATGGTGGCTCACGCCTGTAATCCCAGCACTTTGGAAGGCCAAGGCAGTGGATCACCTGAGGTCAGGAGTTCAAGACCAGCCTGGCCAACATGGCAAAACCCTGTTTCCTACTAAAACTACAAAAAAATTAGTCAGGTGTGGTGGCGCATGCCTGTAGTCCCAGCTACTCGAGAGGCTGAGGCAGGAGAATCACTTGAACCCAGGAGGCAGAGGTTGCAGTGAGCCGAGATTGCGCCACCGCACTCCAACCTGGGTGACAGAGCAAGACTCTGTCTCAAAAACAAACAAACAAACAAAAAAAACAAAATTTTTTTTCTTTCTTGTTAACTTAGTGAAGCAGTCTCATCTTGTATATTTTAGTTCACAGAATCATGTTTTGTTTGCTTTGTTTCGTCACTAACGAAGTCCCATGACCAGCGAACTGGTGTCAGAAACTAGGTCCCTTTGAAAGCCTCAAAAAAATTCATTTCAAAATAATCATTCAATACACAAGTCTTTGTTCAAAACCTGTCAGGTACCAAATACCATCAGGTGCAGAGAACTCACTATTTTCTAACAAATGGGACCAAGAAAGTCAGAAGAATAATGAATCTCACATTTATCCCCAGACTGTAATTGGTTCAACATTTTTAGCCTCCATCACCAAGGAGGTCCAGGAAAATGTCCCAATTCCCAAGACCCGGGGGCTGCTCCACCCATCTTGCCTTGACTGTCCTCTGGTGCACGTGATATTTCATGAGTTCATGCCCAGAACACAGTCAATACGTGCACAGAAGAACGGACAGCAAAATAACCCACAGACACACCTGCCTTTGAATGGCAAGCTGACCGTCATAGATTACAGGCATATTTTGCTTGACAAACACTCAAACTCCAGGAAACTCCATCCAAAGAATGTATTTTGAAAAGCATTATATTATTTTAGTAATAGAACTCCCCCCAAAGAGTGGATATCTCCTTGGGCATAAATTCCCAGTCCCGGCTGTGCGTTGCAATCACTTGGGGAGTCCTCTCTCCCAATTAATTTTTACAAACTTCAAAACTACAGAAGAATTGAAGATCGGTATGTTAAAAACCCATAGTAATCACCTAGATTCACTAATTGTTAAACTTTTGCCACATTATCATATTTGATTTTTCTCTAATAAGAACGTGTGTGCTCATCCACACATACACTCTCTCTTTTTCTGAAAGTCAGTTGCAGACACCACAATCCTTTATAATATTTTAGCACATATCTCCCTCCCACCTAACTACAGAACCATTAAAACACCAAAGAAACTGAACATTAAACCAATAATATTATCTAATATACAGTGCACATTTAGGTTTCCCACAGGGAAACTTTCAAAAAGCACTAATGCCTGGGCCCTACCCCTAGAAACTGATTAAATTGACCAAGGGTGGGGCATGGGCAATTGTATTTTTTAAAAGTCTCCCCACCCCCTAGGTGATTCTAACGTACAGCCAGGATTAAAAGCTGCTGCGTGAGATTTTTAAATGATTCTTTACCAAAAATCCCAATATTTATTAATGCAACTTGGATAGGAGACAGGGTATTAACTATTCTCTGAGATCCTGGCCAAACTCTGCCCACTGACTGTTTTTGTAAATAAAGTTTTATTGAACATAGCCACCCTCATTCATGTACCTATTGTCTAGTTGTTTTCAGGCTGCAGTGGCAGAGCTCATGGAGCTGAGTAGTGGCAACCGGGGGTGGACGTCCTCAAGCCTAAAATCTTTACTATCTGGGGCCCTTTACAAAAAAAAGTTGCCAGGCCAGGCGTGGTGGCTCACGCCTATAATCCCAGCACTTTGGGAGGCCGAGGCTGGTGGATCACCTGAGGTCAGGAATTCAAGACCAGCCTGGCTAACATGGTGAAACCACGTTTCTACTAAAAACACAAAAATTAGCTGGGCGTGGCAGCGCATGCCTGTAATCCCAGCTACTCCAGAGGCTGAGACAGGAGAACTGCTTGAACCCTGGAGGCGGAGGTTGCAGTGAACAGAGATCGTGCCACTGCACTCCAGCCTGGGTGATAGAGTAAGACTCTGTCTCAAAAAAAAAGACAGATGGATAGAAGATAGATAGAACCCGGGAGGCGGAGGTTGCAGTGAGCCAAGATTGTGCCATTGCACTCCAGCCTGGGTGACAGAGCAAGACTCCATCTCAAAAAAAAAAAAAAAAAAAAAAAAATTGCCAAACCCCTTTCTACTATAAGCGAAGTCCAAGTTGCTCTTATTCTGCTGATCCTACATTTTCCAAGTAAGTTGCCAGGGACATATCAAAGAAAAATATTTTTAGTTATAAAAGACTGCTATTATCGGCCAGGCGCAGTGGCTTATGCCTGTAATCCCAGCACTTTGGGAGGCCAAGGCGGGAGGATTGCTTGGGCCCGGGAGTTCAAGACAAGACTGGGCAACATGGTGAGACCTCATCTCTACAAAACAAACAAATAAACAAACAAACAAACTAGCTGGGCGTGGTGGTGTGAATCTGTAATCCCAGCTACTTGGGAGGCTGAGGTGGGAGGATGACTTAAGCCCAGGGGATAGAGGCTACAGTGAGCCATGATGGCGCCACTGCACTCCAGCCTGGGCAACAGAGTGAGACCCTGTCTCAAAAGAAAAAACAGACAAAAAACAAAAGACTGCTATTATCAAGTGGAAAGAGAAACAAGAACAGAGACTCCATACTTCTCCTTCTCCACACACAGGACTCAAAATCCAATATCCTGTGGCTAATAGTTCATGAGTCTGGAGTCAGACTATTGGTTCAAATCCTGGCTCTACATTTAGGAGCTGGGTGCCCTTGGGCAACTGGCTTAACCTCTCTGTGCTCTGCCAAAGAGCTGTGACAGCAGTACCCACTTTTTAGGACTGCTGTGAGAATTAAATGAGCAACTATTTATTTGGAAAGCACTTCAAGAGTACCTGGCACAAACTAGGTGCTTTGCATTAGTCATGATCTCCCCAGCGCCAACAAACCCCACTTATTGCCTGTTTTTGTATACAAAGTTGGGGGTTTTTTGTTGTATTTTGAGACAGGATCTCATTCTGTCACCCAGGCTGGAATGTAGTGGTGTGATCACAGCTCACTGCAGCCTCAACATCCCAGGCTCAAGCGATCCTCCTGCCTCAGCCCCCTGAGTAGCTGGGACTACAGGTGCACACCACCACACCTGGCTAATTTTTGTACTTTTTGTAGAGATAGGGTCTCCCTATGTTGCCCAGGCTGGTCTCAAACTCCTGGCCTCAAGTGATTCTCCTGCCTCAGCCTCCCAAAGTGCTGGGATTACAGATGTGAGTCACAGTGCCCAGTTTTAATTTTTTTTTTCTAAGAAATGGAGTCTTGCAGTGCTGCCTAGGCTGGACTTGAACTCCTAAGCTCAAGTGATCCTCCCACCTCGGGCTCCCAACAAAGTTTTACGGGAACACAGCCATGCTTACACTGCACAAAGGCAGTGTTGAGTGGTCACGACAGAGACCACACCAACCTGCAAAGTCTAAAATATTTACTTGCTGGCTTACTTTTTATTTATTTTTTGAGACAGAATCTCGCCCTGTTGCCCAGGCTGGAGTGCAGTGGCACAATCTCGGCTCACTGCAACCTCCGCCTTCTGGGTTCAAGCAATTCTTCTGCTTCAGCCTCCCAAGTAGCTGGGATTACAGGTATGTGCCACCATGGCCAGCTAATTTTTGTATTTTTAGTAGAGATGAGGTTTCACTATGTTGGCCAGGCTGGTCTCGAACTCCTGACCTCAAGTGATCTGCCCGCCTCAGCCTCCCAAAGTGATGGGATTACAGGCATGAGCCGCCGCACCCAGCCACTTTCTGGCCCTTTTAAGAAAATGTTTGTGGACTCCTGACCCACCCCCGGTCTGGGTAACAGGCCCTCTTCCTGCTTACGATCAACATGATCACCAACTGGTTCTTCTTGGCCACCTGCGCGTGGGAGAAGATGCAGTCCAACACCTGGGACATGTCTGGCTTGAACTGCTCCCTGAGGTTTATCACACACTTGTCGTAGTGGGCTACGGGGAGACAAAACACCACACAGAGGTAAAGCTCAGGCTCCTCACTCCCCCCACCATCCCACTGGTGTTGGCATCAGCATCTCTTGCCTTGCTGAAAATGGTGCTCAACACGCAAGTATCTTCTCAGGAGATCCAACACCACTGTTTTCATATAGCCGCGGATCCCGCTGCGGTATCTGGGGAGAAGGGAAGCCTGCTCTTAATGCTCACACCCTTCCTTGAGTACCTAAATATTTAGTATTTTATTTTTGTGATTTTTAAAAAGAGAAAGGATTGGCTGGGCGTGGTGGCTCACGCCTGTAATCCCAGCACTTTGGGAGGCCGAGGCAGGCAGATCATGAGGTCAAGAGATCTAGACCAGCCTGGCCAAAATGGTGAAACCCCGTCTCTACTAAAAATACAAAAACTAGGTGGGCATGGTGGCACACACCGGTAGTCCCAGCTACTCGGGAGGCTGAGGCATGAGAATAGCTTGAATCCAGGAAGAGGAGGTTGCAGTGAGCCGAGATCACACCACTGCACTCCAGCCTGGGCGACAGAGCAAGACTCCGTCTCAAAAAAAAAAAAAAAAGAGAGAGAGAAAGAAAGGATTTTAGAAAGGACACTGAGGTGGAAGGATCACTGGAGCCCAGGAGTTCAAGCCTGGGCAATATAGCCAAGACCCCATATCTACAAAACAAAACAAAAAAATTAAGGCCAGGCATGGTGGCTCACACCAATAATCCCAGCACTTTGGGAGGCTGAGGCGGGAGGATCATTTGAGCCCAGAAGTTCAAGAGCAGCCTGGGCAACAAGGTGAGACCATGTCTTTACAAAAAATCAAAAAAATTAGCTGGGAGTGGTAGTGCATGACTGTGGTCCCAGCTACATAGGAGGCTAAGGCGAGAGGATCACTTGAGCCCAGGAGGTCAAGGCTGTTGTGAGCTATGATTGCAATGCTGCACTCCAGCCTGGGTGACAGCTTGTCTCAAAATAAATAAATACAAATTAATTAATTAGTTAATTTAAAAATACATTTTTTTTTTTTTTGAAACAGAGTCTCGCTCAGTCGCCCAGGCTGGAGTGCGGTGGCGCAATTTTCGGCTCACTGCAAGCTCCGCCTCCCGGGTTCACGCCATTCTCCTGCCCCAGCCTCCCGAGTAGCTGGGACTACAGGCGCCTGCCACCCATGCCCGGCTAATTTTTTTGTATTTTTAGTAGAGATGGAGTTTCACCGTGTTAGCCAGGATGGTCTCGATCTCCTGACCTCGTGATCCGGCCGTCTTGGCCTCCCAAAGTGCTGGGATTACAGGCATGAGACACCGCGCCCAGCCAAAATTTTTTTTAAAGTATCTAGAGGCACCCTCTAATCCTGAGGCCTTCAAAGGATATGGAGTTGATTCATCTGCAGGCTAAAAAGAACACTGCCCTGCCCAAAGTCCCACATCAAACTGGAGGCAAAACTGGAGTAGATCCCAAGCCTGATACTTGGGAGGGCGCCTTTCTGGCCACAGGGTTAAGAAAAAAAAAAACTTAATAGATTTCGGATACTGAACAGGGGTAGCCAATTTTAGCAAGCTTTAACTGTTAAAAACAAAATTTTTCCATTACTTACCCAATGTATAGAGACCGTTTTAAAAAGACAAACTGGAAAAACATTTACCAAAAGATCCCCATGTAAATTTTGCTTCTCCCTTTTTTTTTTTCTTTTTTTTGAGACGAGGTTTTGTTCTGCCACCCAGGCTGGAGTGCAGTGGTGCAATCACAGCTCACTGTAATCTGTCTCCTGGGCTCAAGCAATCCTCCCACCTCAGCCTCCGGAGTAGCTGGGAACACAGGTGGCCACCACCAAGCCCGGCTAATTTTTGTATATTTTGTAGACAGGGTTTCACCGTATTGCCCAGGCTGGTCTCGAACCTCTGAGCTCAAGCAATCCACCCGCCTTGGCCTCCCAAAGTGCTGGGATTATAGGTGTGAGCCATCACACCTAGCCACTTCTCTTTTAAAACAAAGTTTTAACCTGGATGTTCTTCCAAAAATCTGAACACAGGAGTTAAGTTTCTCAGGAGATGCGACACTGAGCTGTGAGGAAGTAGACACTTCACTACAGCATCACCAAATAACAACAAAACCGATCAAGATGCTAAAAGACTCCCTGATCCAAATGTGATTTTAAAACATACTTACACAACACAGGACAGGGCTTTAATATTTATGTTCAGCACAGAAAATTTGCTAGAAAATTCAGTTAATTTATTAATGGTTCATTTTTCCTAGATGTTTCTCTGAAGCTTAAAGGATGGGCTTAAGGTTAGCAGTCGATGTGTTTTAGGAGGACTCCCTTCCTAGCCCTTGGCTGTGAAACTTGCAGTTTGTGGGGAATCCACACTAAAATCTCTCTCCCTAACAGCTGAGGAGCTCCTTGAATAGAAGGCCAGTTTTCTACAATCTCACATTCTTTGTACCTGTGAGTTTCTGGCACATGGGAAACATGCCTGGAATTTACTGGTTCAAATCCAAGAATGCTTTGATTCCTTTTTTCTTTTTCATAAAAGACAAGGTCTTGCTCTGTCCCCCAGGATGGAGTGCAATGGTGCGATCACAGCTCACTATAACCTCGAACTCCTGGGCTCAAGCAGTCCTCTCACCTCAGCCTCCTGAGTAGCTGGGCCTATAGGTACACAACACCATGCCTGACTCATTTTTTTTCTTTTTTTTTGTAGAGACAGGGTCTCGCTACATCACCCAGGCTGGTCTCCAACTCCTGGCCTCAAGTCATCCTCTTGCCTTGGCCTCCCAAAATGCTGGGATTACAGGCATGAGCCACAGTGCCTGGCCCTGATTGTCTTCATAAGGAAAGCTTTCTTGATAGGTGAATTTTTCATGAAAAGTGGCAGAAAACCCTTTTGTCAGCCGGGTGCAGTGGCTCACACCTGTAATCCCAGCACTTTGGGAGGCCGAGGCAGGGGGATCATGAGGTCAGGAGATTGAGACCATCCTGGCTAACAAGATGAAACTCCATCTCTGCTAAAAATACAAAAAAAAATTAGCCAGGCGTGGTGGTGGGCGCCTGTAGTTCCAGGTACTCGGGAGGCTGAGGCAGCAGAATGGCGTGAACCCGGGAGGCGGAGCTTGCAGTGAGCCAAGATCGCACCACTACACTCCAGCCTGGCCGACAGAGTGAGACTCCATCTCAAAAAAAAAAAGAAAATCCTTTTGTCATCAGAATAGTCCTGCAGCAGAAAACCCCTGTACAATAAATTACTTGAGATGAAATTCAATTATTCATCCACTTTCCTTTGCAATTGTCCCAAAAGCCACAATAACAATTTGTGCAGTCTTTTATCATACATAAAGCTATTTCATCCCATTGTCTCAATCTGATATATCTATCAAGTATTTACTATTTGTCAGCACTTCACAAAACTTAATACATTTATAGGCCAGACATGGTGGTTCACGCCTGTAATCCCAGCACTTTGGGAGGTCGAGGCAAATGGATCACTTGAGGTCAGGAGTTCGAGACCAGCCTGGCCAACATGGTGAAACACCGTCTCTACTAAAAGTACAAGAATTAGCCAGGCATGGTGGCACATGCCCGTAATCCTAGCTATTCGGGAGGTTGAGGCAGGAGAATCGCTTGAACCTGGGAGGCGGAGGTTGCAGCGAGCTGAGATTTACAAACAGAGATTTACAGAAGTAAAGTACCTCACCCAGGGTTCTGCTGTTAGTAATGGCACTGCAGGACTATAACACACTTTCTCTCAGTTCAAGCCTGCCCTGAAGACAGCCCCAGAGCACCACCCTGGTGCAACGCATGCGACGATTCAGGTGACAACCACATCCTACGGGGAGACCCAGGATTCACCTCTGGACCAACTGCACGATGCTCTGGGTGTTGATGAAGAAGACCTCTCGATCGGCCTTCCGCTGCAGGGTGGCTGCGTGGCAGTCCAGGATGGTGGCTATCTGGATGGGAAAACAAGACAGGTCTGACTGCTGATGATTCAGATGACACACAGCAGTCCCCTAAAGCAGGGGTCCCCAAACCAGTACCCAAACCAGCACTGGTCCGTGGCCTGTTAGGAACTGGCTGAACAGCAGGAGGTAAGCAGTGGGTGAGGGAGTGAAGCTTCATCTGTATTTACAGCCCCTCCCCATTGCTCACATTACCATCTGAGCTCCACCTCCTGTCAGATCAGCAGGAGCATTAGATTCTCACAGGAGCACAAACCCTGCTGTGAACTACACATGCGAGGGATCTAGGTTGCACGCTCGTTACGAGAATCTAAGGCCTGATGATCTGTCGCTGTCTCCCATCACCCCCAGATGGGACCGTCTAGGTGCAGGAAAACAAGCCTGGGGCTCTCACAGATTCTACATTATGGTGAGTTGTATAATTATTTCATTATATATTACAATGTAATCATAATAGAAATAAAGTGCGCCATAAATGTAACGTGCTTGAATCATCCCGAAACCATCCCCCTCCCCGGTCTGTGGAAAAACTATCTCCCACAAAACCGGTCCCTGGTGCCAAAAAGGTTGGGAACTGCTGACCTAAAGGACCCACCACAGCCTCCCAGGGAGGTCCCATCCAAGACTCATTTGAAGATTGAAAATTCCAGGCCCAAAGCCTTCCACCTACCCTAAAACACCCCTGTTCATCCCCTCAACGGTGAGGAATTCAAGCACTCAAAATGCCAGCAATCACATGGAGGAGTGCTTTTTCACACTGGAAATCACATGCCAGCAATCACATGGAGGAGTGCTTTTTCGCCTTATACCATTCCACACATATGAATGGGATGGGGAACGAGGAGATGGGAATGTCCTACTCTAGCAAAAACCAGGGTGCTGGTGGGGAAGGGTCCTGTCTTTATCATTAGACATAATGTTATCGATATATTGCCTTTGGCATCAAAAATATTTTTCAAGAAAAAAAAAAACCTGGATCAATGACAAATTCCTGAAAGTTCCAAGTGTGTACTTTTTCAGTTGGGATCCCTCTAGAGTTTGGCTTTTGTTATTTTTTAGTTCAGATATAACTTACACACCATCATATTCCACCATCTCCCTTTAAAGTGTACATTCAGTGGTTGGTAGTGTATTCATAAAGTTGTGCAACTATCACCATCATCTAATTTTAAAGCATTTTCGTCACTCTAAAAAGAAACCTTGTAGTCATTAGTGCTCACTCTCCATTTTCCCTGCGCTGCAGCCCCTGGCAGCCACTAATCCACTTCCTTCTTCATGAACGTGCCTATTCTGGACATTTCATAAAAATGGAATCACACAGGGCTGGGCACCATGGCTCATGCCTGTAATCCCAGTACTCTGGGAGGCCGAGGCAGGCTGATCACCTGAGGTCAGGAGTTCAAGACCAGCCTGGCCAACATGGTGAAAACCCATCTCCACTAAAAAAATACAAAAAATTAGCTGGGAATGGTGGTGTACACCTGTAATCCCAACTATTCGGGAGGTCTCAAAAAAAAAAAAAAAGAGGAATCACATAATATGTGGTCTTTTGTGCCTGGCTTATTTCCCTTAGCACAACAGGTTCATCCACATGGGAGCATGAATCAGTATTCTTTCTTTAGCTAAACAATATTCCAACCCTTAGAACTCCTAACCTCTGAGAATGGCCTGAACTACACTGTCCTCTGGTTTCCCAAATCACCAATTTGTGGGTGGGTGGATGATGATGGTGGGGAACCCTCCCACCAGAGGGCAGGAAGGCAAACAAGCAGAGGGACTCTTCCCAGTGCAAATGCCTTTCAAATGCCCCACAAAACCAACAACCACAACAAAATGAACAACGTGAGGCCGATGTGTAAATAACAAATATTTCATACTACCCTGGAATAGCTTCCATTTTTTTTAACATGTTCACAAATGCAACTATGATTATGATGAGACATCTCAGTACATTCTTTTTTTTTTTTTTGGAGTGCAGTGGTGTGATCTCAGCTCATTGCAACCTCCGCCTCCTGGGTTCAAGCAATTCTCCTGCCTCAGCCTCCTGAGTAGTTGGGATTACAGGCATGCGCCACCACGCCCAGCTAATTTTTGTTTTTTAGTATAGATGGGGGTTTCACCATGTTGGCCAGGCTGGTCTCGAACTCCTGACCTCAAGTGATCCACCTGCCTCGGCCTCCCAAAGTGCTAGGATTATAGGCATGAGCCAATGCACCCGACCTCAGTACAATTCTTAAAAAATATTTTATATATATATACACACACATACGTGTATATATATACATACATGTGTATATATACATATATACACATATATACACATATACACGTATGTATATATACATACATGCATATACACACATATACATATACGTATGTGTATATATACACATATATACATATATGTATGTGTGTATATATACATGTATATATACATATATACACACACACACACATATATACACACACACACACACACACACACACACATATACATGGAGCTCCCAGATGATCACCTACAAAATCCAGGGGCGGAAAATCAAAGCTGCAAACCAGTGAAAAAACAAAAATAAAAAAACTTGCAGTTTCCTCTAATGATGTCAGCCAGTTTATTTTTTGGGAAATGCTCACTCCATCTGCATCAACTGCTCACTCCTATTAGGAATCTTGAGTTTTAGGCAATGAGGCCTAAGGAATATTGATGTTCATTCAAACAACTGTTGCTTTGAGTAAATGATAGGATTCTGCACATAAGGCTCGAAAGGAAACCCTCGGCCCCTGATATGTTAGGCTATAAGTGGGTCTCAAGGAGTTCAACTTGATCAGAGGCCAGATATCGAGCCAGACCGGGAGCTGACCCAGTGTGACCACCCTGGTGGGGTGGGGCTGGGTCGGGGAGCACGTACCTGCTGGCTGGGGAACTGGCACAGCACCGAGGTGATGTTGCTGGCATACTGGGCCATCACTCTGCGGACCGACTTCTCCACGGGGGCAGGGATGCGGCCTGCCACGCTAGTCATGATCTCCTGCAGCTCCAGCAGCGGCAGTGACGGGTGCCGGAGGGTCATCATGAGCTTCTGCACCCACTCCTTCAGCTGAAGTGGGGACCACAGCATCAGCCCCCAGCCCTGCATGGGCATGGGCACCACCACCCCCAACAGGGCACCCGATACAGCTCAACCCATCCTGACCCCATGCACTCAAGTGGCTGAAGATCCAGACCCAGCAGCCTCTGGGGCAGTCCAGAGCGGAATGGCCCCCTGACCACAGGGGAATACTCAGTTTCCCTACATAGGAAGACCCTGACTCCCCCTCTCTGTGCATCAGAAAGCCAGCATGGTGGGGGCATCAAACATAAGGTCACATGATGAGCTGATGTTTATAGGATACTTGCTCAGTGCCAGACAGTGTTCTAGGACCTTTCTTTACATGTTCTCATTTGATCCCTAAAAGCAACCATATAAAGGAAGTCTAATGATTTTGTCCATTTTGCAGTTGAGGCAACTGAAACACAGAGAGGTTAGTTGAGTTAACCAAAGTCACTCAGCTAGTAAGAAGCAAACCCAGGCTATTCAGCTCCTGAGACTCTGAACTGCTGCCCTATGCTGTTTCCGGGGTGTCTCAGTAGCCAATGCTACTGGTCTTTGGATGACAATGACAGTGGCCCCAACACCCTAGTGTGGTTGTGAGGTTTCAAAGTGAACTGATGCATAAACTGCGAAGTGCCCCAACTAATAAAAGTTGCAATTATTGTGGGGTGCGGTGGCTGATGCCTATAATCTGAACACTTTGGGAGGCCAAGGCGGGAGGATCACTTGAGCCCAGGAATTCGAGACCAGCCTGGGCAACATGGCGAGACCCCGTCTCTACAAAAAATTAGCTGGGTGTGGTGGCAGGCGCCTGTAACCCCAGCTACTTGGAAGGCTAAAGTGGGACGATTGCTTGAACCCAGGAGGTCGAGGTTGTAGTAAGCAGTGTTTCCACCACTGTACTCCAGCCTGGGAGACAGAGCAAGACCCTGTCTCCAAAAAAAAAAAAAAGTTGCAATGATGGCAATAATCATCAGGCAGCATAACGTGGGGGCGAAGAGCACAGAGTCAGAATCCTGATGGCCATGGTTCAGATCTCATCTTTGCCTCCTCATGTATGAAGCACGGCAAGTCTCTTAGTCTCTGTGTCCCTCAGTTGCCTCAACTGTAAATGGAAATAAGAGTTCCTACCTTATTGGTTGCTGGGAGGATGAAATGATTGAACTTTTAAGTAGTTAGAAGGTGACACAGCGGGCACGGTGGCTCATGCCTATAATCCCAGTACTTTGGGAGGCCAAGGTGGGTGGATCACCTGAGGTCAGGAGTTCAAGACCAGCCTGGCCAACATGGTAGAACCCCGTCTCTACTAAAAAATACAAAAATTAGCTGGGTATGGTGGCACACGCCTGTAATCCCAGCTACTTGGGAGGTTGAGGCAGTAGAATCGCTTGAACCTGGGAGGCAGAGGTTGCAGTGATGAGACAAGATCATGCCACCATACTTCAGTGTGGGTGACAGAGCAAAGCTCCCTCTCAAAAAAAAAAAAAGGGGGGGTGACACATGGTACATACTTGCTAAGGGTTGGCGGTTATTGTCATCATCACCATCACGATTTGCTCTCCTGAGATGGACCCAATATAGCACAGTGTGACGGTTAGTCACTGCTATGAGCATCATGGGTCTTTCAAGGAAGTCTGCAAATCAGAGAACTTCTTGTTTCTCTACTGAGTGAGCAGATGAGACCCAGCAAGGGTGAATGACGAACAGAGGTGTGTTTCAAACAAAGTGCCTTGTCTGTCATCTCCTTAAGCAGGGTGACCCCCACTGACTCCTTCCTTAATGTCCTACTGGAGTATTCTCAGTCTTGAGCTGAACTGCTACAAGCCCAGTTTACGATCAAGGAGAAAAAGTCAGGCCAATGTTTACAATTGAATTGAGGAATTCCTTGAGGACAGGTCCTTCATAAATACAACCGAAGGGCTGGGTGCGGTGGCTCAGGCCTGTAATCCCAGCACTTTGGGAGGCCCAGGCGGATGGATCACTTGAGTCCAAGAGTTCGAGACCAGCATGGGGAACACGGCAAAACGCCGTCTCTACAAAAATACAAAAAATTAGCCGGGCGTGGTGGGGTGCACCTATATTCCCAGCTATTCGGGAGGCTGAGGTGGTAGGATCTCTTGAGCCCAGGAGGTCGAGGCTGCAGTGAGTCTGGGTGACAGAGTGAGACCTTGTCTCAAAAAATAAAATAAATAAAATAAAAACAACAGAGGATCCACCATTTTCTCATTTCTTACTCAATAATGACCTCTCCTGTCACGGGGTAGACCTTCCGACCCTCCGCCACTGGTCTACACGCCTGCGCTCATAGGTGACTTTACCTTTATGCTAAAAATGGGCTCTGGCAGACAAAAGCCACTCATGACGTTGGTGAGGTTTTCCAGGACGCTGTGGAAGACCTGGTGCAGTTTTTCTCCGAGGATGGGCAGTGTCTGCTGGGCAGGGAGTTCTCCTGTGAACGGTTCAGCCTGATGAGACACCACAAGAACGACAGATCAGGAAAACTCTGGGAATCCCAAATGGGACCCGGCAGAATGGGAGGCGGGGCAGATCTGCCAGCTTCCATAATCAAGTGAGGATGAGGCCTGAGGAAAAAATCAAAGACAATGAACTGGAAAGTTAAAATGGCCAAACTCACACCCCAATGTGGGTTTTCCAAACCATTCCTTTTGCAAATGGCCCAGTACACAGTTTCATACCCCAAACAGTTTTGGGGGGTGGCGGTGAGATCTGTTTTTGTTTTTTGGTTTTTTTTTTTTGAGACACTCGCATTGTCGCCAGGCTGGAGTGCAGTGGCACGACCTCGGCTCACTGCAACCTCTGCCTCCCGGGTTCAAGCAATTCTCCTGCCTCAGTCTCCTGAGTAGCTGGGACTACAAGTGCAGGCTACCATAACCAGCTAATTTTTGTATTTTTAGTATAGACAGGGTTTCACCATGTTGGCCAGGATGGTCTCAATCTCTTGACTTCATGATCTGCCCGCCTCGGCCTCCCAAAGTGCTGGGATTACAGGGGTGAGCCACCACGCCCAGCCGATCTGTTTGTTGTTGTTGTTGTTGTTTTGCTTTATAATCAACAAATCTCCTTATGTTCTCTATTTATTTTCATTCTCTATTGAATCCCAAAGTTAAACACCTTACAGTAGGATGAAAATTTATGAACATCTCATACAAATGCTCCTGATTTTTGTAAATCATAAAAATTCAGTCTTAGGTAAACACATGGAAAAATAAAAAGCTCCCAGAGGGCAACACAGACTAAATGTGCTCATTCATCTACTCGTTCACTCTACAAATACCTACTGTGCATGATGCACGGTGCTGGGATGTGCTGTTCTCCCAGCAGAGAACACTCCGTTTCCTGCGCACCCTCTACCCCTCCACCCACACCCATCCCCACCCCTAGCCCTGCAGGCTCTTCTCCCCTTTTAAGAGGTGACTTGGCCAGGCACGGTGGCTCATGCCCATAACCCCAGCACTTTGGGAGTCCGAGGCGGGAGGATGAACTGAGGTCAAGAGTTCGAGACCAGCCTGGCCAACATGGTGAAACCCCATCTCTACTAAAAATACACAAAAAAATTAGCCAGTCATGGTGGCGCGTGCCTGTAATCTGAGCTACTCCAGAGGCTGAGGCAGGAGAATTAGTTGAACCTGGGAGGCGGAGGTTGCAGTGAGCCAAAATTCTGCCATTGCACTCCAGCCTGGGTAATGGAGTGAAATTCTGTCTCAAAAAAAAAAAAAAAAAGCTGACTTGAGGGTTTTCCCCTACACAAGCTGATCATGGCTTCTCCATGTGGGCCCCCACAGCCCAGGGCCAAGGGCAGTCTTCTAACTACACTCACCAAGTAAAATTACTTGATCTTCCAGTCTGTCTCACAAGCATTTATGTGAGGCTGCAGGGAATGGGTGGGCAGGCCCTGCGTCATTAACCCAGCACAGGAAATGTGTGCTGAAAGGAATCACAGTGCAGGTACCCAGACCTGCCCACTGATCCAAAAAGGCCCAGTCTATTCCTAGCTTTGGGAACTCCCTAAAGAGACTAATGATGCCAGGCACAGTGGCTCACCCTTGTAATCCCAGCACTTTGGGAGGCAAAGGTGGACGGATCGCTTGAGGCCAGGAGTTCAAGATCAGCCTGGCCAACCTAGTGAAACCCCATCACTAGTAAAAATACAAAAATTAGTCAGGCATGGTCACACAAACCTGTGGTCCCAGCTACTTGCTACCCGGGAGTCTGAGGCAGGAGAATTGCTTGAACCCAGGAAGTGGAGGTTGCAGTGAGCCGAGATTGTGCCACTGCACACCAGCCTGGGTGACAGAGTGAGACTCTATCTCAAAAAAAGAGAGACAGAGACTAATGAAAAGAATTGTAAAACAGTCATTTGCAGCAACATGGATGGAACTGGAGGATATTACATTAAGTGAAATAAGCTGGGCACAGAAAGACAAATTTAGCATGTTCTCACTCATATGTGGGAGCTGAAAATTAAAACAAATAAACTCATGGAAATAGAATGTAGAGTGATGGCTGCCAGGGTCTGGGAAGGGTAGTGGGGCTGGTGGGAGTGGGGATGGTTAACAGGTACAAAAATCCAGTTAGATAGAATGAATAAGATCTAGTATTGAGGCTGGATGTGGTGGCTCACACCTGTAATCCCAGCACTTTGGGAGGCTGAGGCGGGCAGATCACCTGAGGTCAGGAGTTCGAGATCAGCCTGGCCAACATGGTGAAACCCCATCTCTACTAAAAATACAAAAATTAGGCGGGCATAATAGCAGGCGCCTGAAGTCCCAGCTACTCGGGAGGCTGAGGCACGAGAATTGCTTGAACCCTGGAGGTAGAGGTTGCAGTGAGCTGAGATCACGCCACTGCACTCCAGCCTGGGCGACAAGAGCAAAACTCCATCTCAAAAAAAAAAAAAAAAAAAAGATCTAGTATTGATAGCACAACAGGGTGACTCTACAGACAATTGACTGTATATTTTAAACTAACCAAAAGAATAAAATTGGAATGTTCCTAGCGCAAAGAAATGATAAACGCTTGAGGTGATAGATACCCCAATCACCCTGATTTAATTATTAGACGGTATGCCTATATCAAAAGATCACATGTACCCCATAAACATATACACCTATTATGTACCAATAATAATTATAATTTTTTAAAAAAGAAAACAAATACAATTAATAGAATACTCTGGAGAAAAGAGACAATGTGATATTTTTAAATTTTGTTTTACTGGACAGATGTACTAATTAGAGTCTTGCTTAGGAGGGTGTAAACATTCATTCATTCATCAAGACTTGTTATTTCTGAGCACCCACTATGCTGTGAGCACTGTACTAAGCCCCAGGATCACAACAGTGAACGTCGAAAGTAGTCCTTGACCTCAGGGACTCATCGGTAATGACAGGGCTTGAAAATTAAGAGGAATCTAAATTGGAGGTGCCCCCAAGAGCCTGAGCTCAGGGTCACATGACAGACACCCTGGTGCACCTCCTAGTGGTCCTGAGGACAGGGTGACGCCCCCGGCACCTGCACTACTATACGTTCATCCAACAACCAATATTTACAGAGCACCTCTGATGTACCAGGCCCTATTTTTGGCACTGGGGCCCCAGCAGCAAGCAAGAAAGACAAAAAGCCCTGTTCTCATGGTGTTTCCAGTCTCCTGGAGGCCAAATAATAAAGCAACAAGACAATCAGTGAGATCATCTCTGTGAGGTGCGGTGTGTGTTTGCGCATGGGTAGAGGTGAGCACAATTTTTTAAAGGGCGGTTGAAAGAGACATGACAACTATATGCAATGTGCTAACCTGGATAGGATCCTGGACAATAGGTAAAAACTAAGAAAATCGTACACTCATGTTCATAGCTGCCTTATTCACAGTAGCCAAAAGGTAGAAACAATCCAAGTGTCCATCAGTGGATGAGTGGATAAACAAAACGTGATTTACCCCTACAAGGGAATATTATGCAGCCTTAAAAAAACAGGGAAATTCTGCCACATGCTATAAGATGGATGAAACTTGGAGACATTATGCTAAATGAAATAAGCTAGTCACAAAAGGCCAGATACTATATAGATTCCACCTATATGAGGCACCTAGAGGAGTTGAATCGATAGACAGAAAGCAGAATAGTGGTTGCCAGGGGATGGAGGGAGGAAGGACTTGGGAGTTACTATTTAACGAGTGTCAAGTTTCAGTTTTGCAAGTGCTGGAGATGGATGATGGTGATGGTTGTGCAACAATGTGAATGGATTTAATACTGCTCAAGAGAACATTTAAAAATGGCTAAGATGGTAAATTTTATGTGTATTTAACCACAATTTTTAAAAAATGAACTAAAGAAATCTGAGTGAACAATAATGTACCAATATTGGTTCATTAAATGTGACAAATGGACCATATTATTGTAATAATAGTTAAATTTTAAAGTTAATTTTATTCTTAAACAATAATACCTAATATATCGATATTGGTTCATTAAATATGACAAATGGACCGTGCTCGTGCAGTAATAGTTAAATTAATAACAGTAAATTGATAACAATAGTAATTAATTGAGGCCACGTGCAGTGGCTCACACCTGTAATCCCATCACTTTGGGAGGCTGAGGAGGGTGGATCACCTGAGGTCAGGAGTTTAAGACCAGCATGGCCAACATGGTGAAACCCTGTCTCTACTAAAAATACAAAAATTAGCTGGTATGGTGGTACACACCTATAATCCCCAGCTACTCAGGAGGCTGAGGCAGGAGAATCACTTGAACCAGGGAGGCAGAGGTTGCAGTGAGCCGAGATCACGCCACTGCACTCCAGCCTGGGCGACAGAGCGAGAGTCTGTCTCAAAAAAAAAATGAATAATAATAATAATACTAACAATTAATTGAATAATAATTAAATGAATGACAGGGAAACTGGCTACAGAGAATATGGGAACTCTGTACTACTTACATAACTGTTCTGTACATCTAAAACTATACTAAAAATTAAGTCTATTAAAAAGAAAAGGTGGTCAATGGTCAAGAACGCCCTCATTGAGGGGAAGACATTGGAATCAAAGCTCCCAGGAGTTGAGAGTTATCCCTGCAAAGTCTGGGGTAGGTCCTTCTATGGCAGAGAGGACAGCCGCCAGGAGGGAGGGGTCCAGTGTATTCAAGTAAGTGATGGGGAGAGGGACAGAGGAGAAAGGCAGAGAAGAAAGCAGGGAACAGCTAGCTCATTTGGGGTCTTGCAGGTCACTGGCAGAAATTGGGTTTTACTCTAAGCAGGATGGAGAGCCACAGGAGAGGGATCTGAGCAAAGCAGGGCGCGGCTTCCTTGTGTTTCTGCACCATCACGGTGGCTGCTGCGACGAGCTCTGTCTGCAGGTAGAGGCAGGAGAAGAGCTACCAGCCTTGAGTCCACCTGTCTCACTGAACCAGTGGAGGCCATCAGTGTACCTGCATCAGCCAGAGCACTTGGGCTGTGGAGCCACATACCGGGTGGACTTTAGAAGGGTCATCAAGCTCCAGCCTGGCCACCACGCAGCCTGCTTCCAGCACAGCACCTGGACGCTTGATGTACTTCACCCGGCCACTTTCCTGCACGTTCAGGGTCATGATCATCTTCATCACCTATTTCATAAAAAGAAGAAATAGTACAGAGCCCACCAGGACTGATACCCAGAGCCACCCAAAACTAGTGATGCCGGAGCAGGGACATGCCATTTAAACAGAATGACTCCCTGGGTTGTGTTCAGGCAGAAGGGACAAGGAAAAGTGACCTTTACTGGAAGCCTGCTAAGTGCCAGGCAAGTGCCATTCAATCTGCAAAGCCAGCCAAGGAGGTGTTTATGATGCCCATTTTACAGATATGGAAACTGACGTTTATTTCCAAAGGGGGAGTCTTCTCTTAGAAATAGTGCTAAATCATATTACATAGAGTGGTTCATATACACGTTCCTAAAACATACTGCATAAATCAAACATTTTGTGAATGGTTTGTTTTATTAAAGGCACTTAGAAAACCCTCAGGGAACACTCTGTGAAATGAAGAATCTGCTCATCAGCCCTTTTAATTTTCCCAAATGTCTGGATACGTGCATGGCATGAGCTTTGTCACCATGGGGTCGCCTGCAGAGCCAGGACTGTGCTATCTCTCTTGCTTGGCAGTTCACAGCTTGGGCACCCAAGTCAGCCAGGCCTGGACTAGAATCCCAGGACCTACCCCCCACCAATACCTCTGTGATCTTCAGAAGTGGCTCCCCTCCTTGAGCCTCAGTTTCCCCAAGTGTAAAATGAGGAATAATGACAGTTTCACCTCTCAGGGCTCTTAGAGGATTAAATGAGATGCAGATCCTGCCATGCATCAGGTCAATATGCAGTAGCTACTATTATTGATGTATTTTCATTGCTATTATTGTTGTTATTTTCCGGGTTTGAATCCTGGCTTTGTGTGACCTCCAGAGAGTTTCTTAGCCTGCCTGGGCCCAGCTTTTTTATAAAATGGGGATCACATTTGTGTCCATCTCATACATTTGCTGGGAAGGTTAAAAAATAAAGATCAGTAAAATGCTTAGAACAGCACCTGCCACATGGTTACGGCTTTGCAAGTGTTGGCTTAACACCTTTCAGTTATTGCTGGGGTCAATATTTAATATTTAATCATTGATTGACAATAATTGTTATTATCAATCAATTCTTGGCTGTGTGCAGTGGCTCATGCCTGCAATCCCAGCACTTTCAGAGGCCAAAGCAGGTGGATCACCTGAGCTCAGGTATTTGACCAGCTTGGGCAACATGACGAAACCCTGTCACTACCAAAAATACAAAAAATTAAGCCAGGCATGTTGGTGCGTGCCTGTAATCCCAACTACTTGGAAGGCTGAGGTGGGAGGATCACTTGAGCCTGGGAGGCGGAGTTTGCAGTGAGACAAGATCACGCCACTATACTCCAGCCTGGGTGACAGACTGAGACTGTCTCAAAAAAAAAAAAAAGAAATCAAGGAAACTGATTTACACAACAGTTTACAGAACAGTTATGTAAATAGTACAGAGAGTTCCCATATTCTCTGTACCCAGTTTCTCTGTCATTAACCTTCTTACTCATTCCTGGGGAGATGTGCATTTTTTGAAGTTTTTTTTTTTTTTTGAGACGGAGTCTTTCTCTGTCACTCAGGCTGGAGTGCAGTGGCACCATCTCAGCTCACTGCAAGCTCCGCCTCCCGGGTTCATGCCATCCTCCTGCCTCAGCCTCCCGAGGAGCTGGGACTACAGGCGCCTGCCACCATGCCCGGCTAATTTTTTGTATTTTTAGTAGAGACGGGGTTTCACCATGTTAGCCAGGATGGTCTTGATCTCCTGATCTCGTGATCCGCCCACCTCGGCCTCCCAAAGTGCTGGGATTACAGGTGTGAGCCACCACACCCTGCCTGAAGTTTTTTTCTTTGAATACTTCAGGGGATTTGGCTGAAATCCACAGACTGATTCCCTTAGAAATTTGCAGACAGTGGCCATGGGGAGAGGTAGGCCTGTTTGTTCAGACATGGGACAAAGCCAGAGGAGTGGGAGTTTGAGGGTTCAGGATTCCCCACGGCCGGCTCTGCAGTCACCTCCATCTCAGCGTAGCTGCTCCCAGCCTCAACGTGGCCCCCATCCTCCACTGTGTACTGTGTCAGCTTCCCAGCTGAGGGGGATCTCAGGACCGTAGGATCGTTCTCCTTCTCAAACACACACGTCTTATTGCCGATGGTAATTCGGTAACTGGGAGAGAGGAGGAGTGGGGTAGGGAGACTGATGAGGACCACCAACTCAACAAGCCCTAGTCCAGCTTTCAATACCATTTCCCTTTCCTAAAGGGGGAATGTACCCTCTACATTCCCAAAGGGTGGCAGCTGATAGTTATCTCAGAGACATTCAGAGTGGGGTAGGTGAACAAAAAGGCCGTGATGCTTTCATTTTTTTTTTTTTTTTTTTTTTTTTTTTGAGACAGAGTCTCGCTCTGTCGCCCAGGCTGGAGTGCAGTGGGGCGATCTCGGCTCACTGCAAGCTCCGCCTCCTGGGTTCACGCCATTCTCCTGCCTCAGCCTCCGGCGCAGCTGGGACTACAGGTGCCCGCCACCATGCCCAGCTAATTTTTTTTTTGTATTTTTAGTAAAGACAGGGTTTCACCGTGTTAGCCAGGATGGTCTCGATTTCCTGACCTCGTGATCCGCCCGCCTCAGCCTCCCAAAGTGCTGGGATTACAGGCGTGAGCCACAGTGCCCGGCCAAGGCTGTGATGCTTTCTTTGGGAGGCTGAGGTGGGAGGATCGCTTGAGGCCAGGAGTTCAAGACAAGCTTGGGCAACACAGTGAGACCCCCATCTCTACAAAAAATAATAAAAAAAAATAGCTGGGCGTGGTAGCACATGCCAGTAGTCCCAGCTACTCAGGAGGCTGAGGCAGGAGAATCCTTTGAGCCCAGGAGTTCGAGGCTATTGTGAGCTATAATTACTCTGTCACCCAGGCTGGAGTGCAGTGGCACAATCATGGTTCACTGAAGCCTCGACCTCCCTGGGGTCAGGTGATCCTCCCATCACAACCCTCTAAATTGCTGGGACTACAGGCACATGCCACCACACTTGGCTAATCATTGTATTTTATAGAGATGGGGTTTTGCCATGTTGCCCAGGCTAGTCTCAAACTTCTGGACTCAAGCGATCAGGGTCTCACTCTTGCACAGGCTGGGCAACAGAGTAAGAACCAGTCTTTAAAATAAAATAAAATAATAAAAAGAATGTGACCCTTTTTTGGCTGAAAACTGGTTCCTTTTACTGACATACTTCCAACAGGGCCTGACACAGAAAAATCAATCAGTGGATATGATTCAACAAATATTTACTGACTCAAAGTCTTAACCTTTGAACTGGGGAGAGTGGAACCTATAGTAATCCTGAACATTCTTGGCAGATAGAACATGAGTTAAAAAAGAGATAACAGGCAGGGTGCTGTGGCTCATGCCTGCAATCCCAGCACTTTGGGAGGCCAAGGCTGGCCAACTGCTTGAGTCCAGAAGTTCAAGACCAGCCTGGGCAACATGGCAAAACCCCGTCTCTACAAAAAATACAAAAATTAGCCAGGCGTGGTGGCACGTGCCCGTAGTCCCAGCAAATTGGGGGACTGAGGTGGGGGGATCATCTTGGAGCCCAGGGAAGTTGAGGCTGCAGTGAGTCGTGATGGCACCACTACACTCCATCCTGGGTGACACAGCGAGACCCTCTCTCAAAAAAAAAAAAAAAAAAAAAAAAAGAGATAACAAAATATTACTCTGGCATAAACCTAGTCTGCCTTCTTCCAAAACATTGAGGATTGAGAAGAGAGTCTCCACTCTCTAACTGGAGCTTTTCAGACATCCCCTCCCCTTTCGTCACCTTGGCCGGGGTCTGTTTCACTGAGTGATCTCGGGGTGATCAGACACACTGGAGGCGGGGCATCTTTGGGGCCTATCTCACTATCTCACAAGCCCCTGTGCTAAGAGATTCCAGGGCATCTTGTGTGTTACCCGTCAGGTACATGACGCCCTTTCCTGCCACTATCTGTTTGTTCAGTGTGTCATCTTCCCCAACGGGCTGGAAGCTCCGCGAGTCGCGCCCAGAATGCTATCCCAACACCCAGCACAGCGCCTGGTACGGAGGAGCTTAGTAGGTCACTGCCGCACTAACTGGGTGGATGCTGGAGCTCAGATGCACAGGCAGCAGGCACCTTGTCACACACCTCGCAGGCCACAGAGCTGGGAGTCACATCCCGTTCAGCTCTGAATCCCCATCAACCAGGTTACTAGAAAAGGGCCTCCTAGGATCCTTCCCTAAATATCTGTCAGTTGCACAAAAGTCCAACCAAGAGATTAAGTTCTCTGCACGCCCCCAGAATTTACCAGAGAGGCACTTTCTCTAAGACCCTTGGACCTGCACTCAGGCCAGTGCTGTGTTTTCCATGCCTAGGACAGACAGCCGTGCATGCCCAGCCCACAGTGGGACTCGCACCCCCACGCACCTGTCAACCTCTTCCTTCATGTAGGTGGTGTAGCTGTTCCCATTGTAGGAGAGCAGGAGCCCTCCATCATTCAGCCGGTGGGCGTCAATCTCGATGTGGCAGCCATTCATGATGAGAACAAACATGGTCAGAGACTGCCGGGCCACCTGTGGGGACAAGCCCCTTGTCACCGCCTGGGTTCAGGATGTGCTCCCAGAGCACTGTTTGGCTCCGCTAACAACAAACAAGAGCTGGTTGTCCACCACAGAGGGCCAAGATGAACACTCCCGTCTCTCGGACCCAGCCCTCACAATCCCTGCCAAGGGAGCAGCTATTGATGGGGCTGGGGGAGGCCTGGAGTAGCGAGCCACACCTGCCCCATGGGTAGGCTAATGGCCGCTGATATAGTCCCTGTCAAGCCGTGTTGGCAACTGCATGTCCTCTGGGGCTAGAGTCTCCCTTCTGATTCCTGTCTCCAGCTCTCACTCTGGGTGAGGCAGCCCCGGAGACTCCACCAGCAGCCAGGTGCAATGGACTAAACGTTTGTGTCCCCGCAAAATTCATAAGTTGAAATCCCAACCCCTAATGTGATGGCTTTAGGAGGTGGAGCTTTTGGGCGGTGATGAGATCATGAAGGTGGGGCCCTTGTAAAATAAATTAGTGCCCTTATAAAAGATCCCCTGTAGAGCTCTGTGGCCCGTTTTTGACATCTAAGGACATAGCGAAAGGACAGCGTCTATGAAATGTAAGGTGGGTCCTCAGTAGATACCAAATCTGCCAGTATCTTGATATTGACCTTCCCAGAGAATTGTGAGAAATACAGTGTGTGGTTTAGAAGCCCCTCAGTCTTTGGTATTTTATGACAGTAGCCCAAATGGACTAAGACACCTGGACATGGACTAGGGCTCTGCTCCCCAGACCCAGCTCTGCCCAGGAGCACACAAGAGCTTTGGGACACATGAGAGAGACACCGCCAAGCCCTGGCCCCAGCACTACATCTCCCTCCAGGAAGAGCGCCTGTCCCATCTGGTACTTCAGTTCAGTTTTCTCTCAGAAAACACACACCCTAAAGGGCCTTCAACCTATAAAATTCAAAGTTTATGACACAAGGTAGCAAGAAATAGAGGAATGTGTATTGCAGCATTATTTGTAATAACAAGAAAAATTAGAACCAAATTAGCAAGCCAACAACCTTGCAATGGAACACTCTAGATCTGTCCTGTCTGATATGGTGACACCTAACAACAAACAGCTATTTAAATTGATCAAAACTAAATAAAATGTAAAATTCAGTTCCTCAGTCACACTGGCCACTTTCAAGTGCTCAGTCACCGCATAAGGGCAGCATCTTGTACACAGAAGATAGGGAACGTTCCCATCACTATTAAAAGTTCAGGGAGACAGTGCCACAGACATGAGTTTAGACTCGTGTTTAAAAAAACTTGTTAATAACATGGAAAACTTTATGCCATGATCATATCAAAGCCGTAAAACTGTATTTGCACCATGATCTCAACTTTGTAAATTAATGCAAAAGGAAAAAAATATATAACAAAGATTTGCTAAAATGTTCACCAGGATTACCTCTAGGCATTAGCACATGATGGATTTGTTTTCCTGATTTTTTATGCTCGCTTGAAATTTTGAAATTTTCTACATTGTGCATATGTGACATTTAAAATCAAGTTGGGGGCAGCCAGGTCCCCAAAGGTAGCCAAGAGGCATTAGGGGCAAAGGAGGATGATTGTGAAAGCACACCCTGATTAATGACACACAGGTTTAGTTGAACTAAAGCCCCCAAATCTCCCAAGTTGTGAGTTCTACTCATGCTCATCAATATTAAATAGAAAGTACTAATTAAAGAAAACAAAAATTCTGTCTCATAAGCAGACTCAAACTCTGTCCTCTTTTCCCTCCTGACAATGTGAGGCTGGGAAGTACTGGGCAGGCCTGGGCTTACAGGGGACACAGCCTCCAGCCATTGCACTGGAACCCGGGGTACTGATGCCACAGCCGGCTCACCCCAACAAGGACCCTGGGCCCAGAACACCATGGCTAGGACACCAAGCCTCACCCCCTACCCGTGCATCTCAGAGACATTTCTGACACTGTTGAATTGACCTTGGATGGCCCACGAAGGGCAACTAGGCACTTCTGACAGAGGAGAGCAACTGGAGTAAGCCCCAGGGACTCCAGTAGCAAACCAGGGAAGACGCCAGAAATCCATACGTGGTGCAGAGACAGAGAACAAAACCAGCCTCAGAGCCCCTGGAAGCAGACCCGGGCCCGCTATTCTGTCTCAGCAAAGACCCTGCTCACATTCCATAGGGGTTGAATAATATCCTCCAAAATTCATGGCCTTCCTGGAACCTCGGAATGTGACCTTATTTGGAATGGGGTCTCTGCAGATGTAATTAAGATGAAATCATACTGGATTAGGGTGGGTGCTAAATCCAATGTGACTGGTGTTCTTACAAGAGAAGAGACACAAAGACACAGTCATGGAAGATAATGTGAACACACACACACACACGCACACACACACACACACACAGAGGCAGAGGCCAGGGAGTGGCTCATGCCTGTAATTCCAGCACTTTGGGAGGCCAAGGCAGGCAGATCACTGGAGCTCAGGAGTTCAAGCCAGCCTAGGCAACATGGTGAAATCCCATTTCTACTAAAAATACAAAAATTAGCCAGGCGTGGTGGCATATGCCTATAATCCCAGCTACTCGGGAGGCTGAGGCAGGAGAATCGCTTGAACCTGGGAGATGGAGGTTGCAGTGAGCCAAGATTGCACCACTGTGCTCCAGCCTGGGCAACAGAGTGAGGCTCCGTTTGAAAAACAAACAAACAAAAAAAACAGAGACTGAGACTGGGGCAAGGCATCCACAAGTCAAAAATCACCCGGGACTGCCAGCAGCACCAGAAGCTGGGGAGACTCGGAACAGATCCTGCCCCAGCGCCTTCAGAGAGACCACCGCCCACCAACACCTTGATTTTAGACTTGGCCTCCAGAACTGGGACAGAATAAATTTTTGTTGGTTTAAACCAGTTTGTGGTACCTTGTTACTGCAGCTACAGGAAACTTATCCACTCTCCATTGTGCCCTCTGCGGACTGCACAGCCCTACATGTTCTAAAAGCCAAAGTGTTTAGGTGTCAAGATCACAGACTACACGGGGATTCCCGAGGAACACAAGCGCTCAAACCCAAGCATGAGCAAATCCACTTCAAGGTGGTTCATGGAAGAAAGAAACTCCCTGAAGCTTGCAGAGTGTTGGAGACATTGGAGAGACACAGGGGCATTTACCTTGAGAATATACTTAACACCTCCGTAAATTAATTCCACATCTACGAGGTTCAGTAGCGAATCCGCTGGGAGGACCTGGCCCCTGAAAGAAAAGACAGGGTTGTGGTCAGCCTTGGGAGGGACTGAGAACTCCACAGCCACCCCTTGCATTTAAAAAAATTAAATGCCCTCTGAGGCTAGAGTCTCCCTTCTGATTCCTGTCTCCAGCTCTCACTCTGGGTGAGGCAGCCCCGGAGACTCCACCAGCAGCCAGGTACAATGGACTAAACGTTTGTGTCCCCGCAAAATTCGTAAGTTGAAATCCCAGCCCCTAATGTGATGCAGCTCTCTGCATCAGCAAACCTGACTGCACTAAAAATGCTAAGCCTGGGCCGGGCGCAATGGTTCACGCCTGTAATCCCTGCACCTTGGGAGGCCAAGGCAGGCACATCACTTGAGGCCAAGAGTTCGAGACCAGCCTGGCCAACATGGCAAAACCCCATCTCTACTAAAAATACAAAAATTAGCCGGGCATAGTGGCATGCGCCTGTCATTCCAGCTACTTGGGAGGCTGAGGCACAAGAATTGCTTGAACGCGGGAGGCGGAGGTTGCAGTGAGCTGAGATCGCACCATCGCGCACTCCAGCCCGGGTGACAGAGCGAGACTGTATCTCAAAAAAAAAAAAAGCTAAGTGTGATTAAAAGGCATGCACAGAACCTGAATCACCCCGAGAAGCCTGATATTGCTCAGAACTTAAGGAATCAGCACTTGCTGAAAGATTTGAAATCTTTAAAAGGCTTTTCAGGAGCAAAGTCCATAACGGTCTCTCAGAAAAATTTCACATATGGGATCCTGCCTCCTGCTTATGAAAGAAACCAGAGTAGGGACTGTGATTCTACTACCATTCAAAAGCATAACCAAGCACTAAAAACATTTCTCACCGGGCGCAGTGGCTCACGCCTATAATCTCAGCACTTTCAGAGTTGAGGCAGGAGGATTGCTTGAGGCCATGAGTTTGAGACCAGCCTGGGGGGCAACATAGTGAGACCCCATCTATACAAAAAGTTTTAAAAAATTGTCCAGGCATGATGGCATGCACCGGTGGTCCCAACTACTCGGGAGGCTGAGGTGGGCAGATCACTGGAGCCCAGGAAGTTGAGGCTGCAGTGAGCCGTGATCATACCACTGCACTCTAGCCTGGGTGACAGCCTGGATGACAGAGCAAGACTCTGTCTCAAAAAAAAAAAAAAAAAAAAAAAGTTTATCCTTTTATTTTCTTTTTGATAGTTCCTTTGCCTCTTGCAGCAGTTCTCAACTGGGGATGATTATTCTGCTCCTAACCCTGGGACACTGGGCAATGTTTGGAGATATATTTGATTGTCATGACTCAGAGGGAAGGGCTGCTCCTGGCATTTAGTGGGTAGGGGCCAGGAATGCTGCTAACATCCTACGATGCACAGGACAGGCTCCCAAACAAAAAAGGATCCCACACAAAATGTTAATGGTGCCGAGGCTGAGAAACCCCAGCCTATCCTAACAGAGATCGCCTGGTTGCTTTCCATTCTGGTCCATTTCATAATGACCCTCTGATTCTAGTGAGGGTCTGGGAATGCACCCACTTGTAGAGATGACCTTTAAGCCGCTTTGCTTCCCAAATCCACCTCCTTGAACTCAGAACTCCTGGCCATTATGATGTACCTTACACAAGTCAGCATGGATCCGTACACAACAGCCTGTACACTGACTGCCACCCTGGCCTCGAGAATCCCATTCCCTAACCCACGGCCTCTTCAAGGGTGGCCTAGGTTGATCCGTAGAGGAATTTCCCAGAGGCAAGACCAGAGGAGAGACTCACCAATTGCCTGGTGACTAATTGGCCACACAAATAAAGGAGACAGATTCAGCCTCCTAAGCCGCTAATACATATCACAAAAGCAGAAGGGAACTGCCACAGCCCCTACCTTTCCAGGGAGTGTAAGAAATCTGTCATGCACGTTCTGAACCTCGCATCGGCCACGTTCAAGGCCCCGCATACCACCCCAAGCATGATATCTGGTTTCTCCGCCTAGGAGAGAATGCACTTCAGTATCCTCAGGAAGCCGAGGTCTCGGCCATCCAGAGGAGGGACACAGGCAGCTCACTCTCTACCTGCACTTTCTCAGCAATGAGGTAGTCCAACCACCCGGTGTCAATGTCGTTGTTCTGGAAGCTCTCGGTCTCCAGGAGGTTAATGAGGTATTCCACGGTAGTCCTAAAGTCGCCTCGGATGGACAGTTCCTTCAAAGCCACCACCATGTTCCTTGAAGGGAAAGGCACATGGATCACTTTCCAAATTCATGCATACATCAACCGAGTTGCTGCAATGATGTGGTTCAGAGAACTAGAAAAGCACAAGAGTGGCCAGGTATGGTGGCTCATGCCTGTAATCCCAGCACTTTGGGAGGCTGAGGTAGGCATATTACTTGAGGTCGGGAGTTCAAGACCAGCCTGGCCAACATGGCGAAACCCCATCTCTACCAAAAATACAAAAATTAGCTCAGCATGGTGGAGGACGCCTGTAATCTCAGCTACTCAGGAGGCTGAGGCAGGAGAATCACTTGAATCTGGGAGGCAGAGGTTGCAGTGAGCTGAGATCACACCACTGCACTCCAGGCTAGGCGATAGAGCAAGACTCTGTCTCCAAAAAACAAAAAAAAAGAAAAGAAAAGCACAGGAGTTAAGAGAGGGCTCTGACTGACACAGCCAGTGCATTAAATCAGCGCCAGGGTTTACTGCCTGGCTAATCTTGGCCAAGTGACTTGAGAACTCTGGGCCTCAGTTTCCTTATATGGAAAATGGAGAAATAGCCCTGACTTCATGAGGGTGCTGGAGAATTGAAATGAGACAATCCATGTAATGCACATGATCATTGATCAATAAATGTTAACCACAATGAACGTGATTAGTTATTGTTATAATTATTGACTATAATAGTTAATGATTAGTAGAGAAAGAACCGGCCAGGCATGGTGGTTCATGCCTGTAATCCCACTGCTTTGGGAGTCTGAGGCGGGAGGATTGCTTGAGGCCACGAGTTCAAGACCAGCCTGGGCAACATAGTGAGACCTCATCTCTACAAAAAATTTTTTTAAATCAGTCAAGCGTGGTGGTATGTGACTGTAGTCCCAGCCAGTCAGGAGGCTGAAGGGGGAGGATCGCTTGAGCCCAGGAGTTTGAGGCTGCAGTGAGCTATGATCACACCACTGCACTCCAGCCTGGGCAACACAGTGAGACGCTATCTCTTAAAAGAAAAAAACAAAGGGAAAATCAGTCACTGCCTCTGTCTCTCCCTCAGCCTATTCAAATCTCCTGTCCCCAGAGCTGGTGCCACCCTCTCACCATCCACACAGCTGCTCTGCCTGGTGTGTGTGGGGTGCACCTACAGATGGACGGCACTGTCACCTGGCTCAGGGGCCTGGTGGGCCCCATGGCTGCCTCTCCCCAACACACAGCCTCCAAATCTCCAAGAGCACCAGTTCAAATGGCTAAACCTCAGGCCGGATGCAGTGGCTCATGCCTGTAATCCCAACACTTTGGGAGGCCGAGGCGGTTGGATCACCTGAGGTCAGGAGTTCGAGACCAGCCTGACCAACATGGAGAAATCCCATCTCTACTAAAAATACAAAACTAGCCGGGCGTGGTGGGACGCGCCTGTAGTCCCAGCTACTCGGGAAGCTGAGCCCTATGAATTCATGGTGAGTGTGGGCAGGTGTCTGAGGTATCTGAACACCTCTTCTGGGAGAGAAAGCTTTCTTTCTTTTTTACTTTTTTTTTGAGACGGAGTTTCGCTCTTGTTGCCCAGGCTGGAGTGCAATGGCACGATCTCAGCTCACTGCAACCTCCACCTCCCAGGTTGAAGCAATTCTCCTGCCTCAGCCTCCCGAGTAGCTGGGATTACAGATGGCCACCAGGATGCCCGGCTAATTTCTGTATTTTTAGTAGAGACGGGGTTTCGTCATGTTGGCCAGGCTGGTCTTGAACTCCTGGCTTCAAGTGATCTGCCCACCTTGGCCTCCCAAAGTGCTGGGATTACAGGCGTGAGCCAATGCGCCTGGCCGAGTAAGCTTTCCTGTCTTGCAGCATCCTGTGTGCTGTCAGCAGGTAACGGGGAAGGACACTGATGACCTCACTTTGGGGGTGAGAAAATGAAGACCCAGTGAGGTCAAACAAAGGTATCCATAGGCCATGAAAAGTCAGCTGTGGGTCTGGAAGCTGGGTCTGAGAGTTAACCCGCTGGCCTCACGGGTGAGTGACTTGTCCCAGTTTCCTCGGGGCGGTCCCCATTTTAGCACTGAGAAGTCCTTCAACCTGAGAAACCAGTGCCAGGAAAATGAGGACAGTTGATCCCCCTAATGGATTCTCACTAACAGCAATAAGAAAAGCTGGAATTTCTGCCTATGAGTTCTGTTGAAGTTGCGGTTGGTCCACTCGTAGCATGTGACAAGCCACAGGTCTGGGCTGGCTGACCGGTCTTCAGCCTCCTCCTATTAAGCCCTTTTTGCTGCAATCTTCCATAAACTTCAAGGATCTCGATTTTTCACAAAGCATGATTAAAATTAATTATTCTAAGCTGGCAAAGAAAACCTGATCATCAAAACTGCCCAACTCAATTTAATTCGTGGCTAAGTGCCCCAGGTCAGATTTTAATGCTAAGGCCTTTGGGATTTTTTCACTCCAAAGTGCAGTTACCCACACAAAAACATTTAATCACAAAGTAAACTAGTTTTATACCTTTCCATACCCATGTCAAGTCAGGAGAAGTGTCAGATGTGGTGTGTCAGAATTTGGGGATCCCTCTGTCAATGTGGGCTTCTCAGCTCTGCAGAAACTATCACAAGTATGGGAGGACTTGGCTGAGCTGGGGACATGGGGCTGCTGTCACAGGCCTCAAGGTGGTGGGTGGTTCACAGCAGGACACACTCCTTAAAATTTAGTCTTTGGTGTGAAATACAACCAATTAGGGAACTACTGATAAGGTTTAAATGTAAAGGAGTTTCCCTCCCCCTTTCTTCAACTATAGTACTTAGCACCTTTTACACTTTGGGTGTCTCCTAGAACAATCTTTAGATCTCCTTCAAGCTAGACCTCTTACAGGCTCAAGACCAAATGACCTTGGTGCACTCATTTTACTTTGTGGATCTTCAATAAAGGAAAAGGGCAGGCTTTGATCTTGAACTTCAAGCACAGGGTATTTAAAATGGGGCCTACCCTGTGATTTACTTTTCTTGGTCTCCTGAAATGCTACTGTATCTGAAGCCCCAGGGGACTGTTTCGTTTCTTAAAGGAAGGAATTGGGAAAAGGACGAAGTGGGAAGGGAGGGAAAGAAGGAAGGAAGGAAAGAAGGAGGAAGAAAGGGACGGGGAGGAAAGCAGAGAAGGCAGGAAAAGAAGGAAGGAGGGAGGAAGGGAGGAAGAAAGAAGGCAGGAAGACAGGGAGGAAGGGAGGAAAGAAGGGAAAGGGAGGAGAAGGGAGGAGAGGAAGGAAGGGAGGGGAAGGGATGGAAGGGGAGGGGAGGGCAGAAGAGGGGAGGAAAGAAGGAAGAAAGGAGAAAGGTTGAGAGGGAGGGAAGAAGGAAGGAAGGGAGGAGAAAGAGAGGGAAGGAAGAGGGGAAGAAGGGAGAGAGGGAGGGAAGGAAGAAGGAAGGAAGGAAGAAAGGAAGGAAGGAAAGGAAGGAAGGAAGGAAGGAGATACTGACGAAATGGCCTCTTCCCGGTTCTCTCCCCAGGAGAAGCAGTGCCCAAACTGGGAATCCGCAAACTCGTGCAGGCCTCCAGTAGCGGCCACGCTGAAGTAACCCCACACGTTCTTGCTGCTCCGGAAATTCAGTTCCTGGACAGTGCCGGAGCTCGGCTTAAAACCCTGGAGTCCAGACAGAAAATGCAAAATGGAAGAAATCATTACTCCAGATATATTTTCATCAGAATTCAGTCCTGGGAAAACGCAAGAACCCCTACCCTAACCAAAAGCTTAGGGTAGTCAATAAAACACTGATATCTCTCGTTACAGGTATGGATGTATCTATTCATGGGTGTACCCATATGAGCACCTCAATGCCTATAATTCTTATTTTTTTAACTGTAAAAAAATAACCAAGTTGGGTCAGTCGCAGTGGCTCATGTCTGTAATCCCAGCACTTTGGGAGGCAGAGGTAGGAGGATCACTTGAGCCCAGGAGTTCAAAACCAGCCAGAGTAACATCAGGAGACCCCATCTCTACAAAAAAAAAAAATTAGCCAGGTGTGGTGGCACACACCTGTAGTCCCAGCTACTTGTGGGGCTGAGGCAGGAGGATCTCTTGAGCCCAGGAGATTAGGCTGCAGTGAGGCATGACTACGCCACTGCACTCCTGCCTGGGTGACAGAGCAAGACCCTGTCTCAAATAAATAAATAAATAAAATAAGCGAGTTGGGACAGAGATGGCAGTGCAGGTGTTAAATGGGTGAACGTTGATGATTGTTGAAGCTGAGTGAAGGGACATTCTGACTTTATATGCTTGACATTTCAAAAATAAAAAGTTTAAATAAACGTGAAGACAGGTTAGATTTCCAATTCTGGATAACGAATACCTCTGCAGGTGAAGAAATCCAGGGCGTCCTGGGCAGGGCCCTTGCTGCTAGGAAAGAGGCCATTTCGTCTGTATTTCCTTCCTTTCTTCTCTCCTTCCTTCCTCCTTCCCTCCTTCCTTCCCTCTCTCCCTTCGTCCTTCCTCACTCCCCTCTTCCCTCCTTCCTTTCCAATTCCTTCCTCCCTCCCTCCCTCCATCCCCCTTTTCCTTACCTCATCGGCCAGGCTGCTGCCAACACACACCTGATCCCCTCTGGGGGGACGGCCCGTCTCCCTCTGAGTACAATTTTGGTAAGAGTGGGTGGACATGGCACCTCTCACTGGGATTAGGGCTCCTGAACTAAGGGATGAAGGATTTGGGGAGAGGTATGCAGAGGTGAGAGATGGAGTGACCCAAGTGCCTGGGCTGTTACCATACCTGGTCCTCCATCCTCCCAGGAACCTGGGAACGAGCCATCATCCCTCCAGAAAATTCCCTTTTGGTGTGTCCCCCAGAGTCGGTGTTTGGTTCGCAGCCAAGAATCCCAAACGAATACAGCTACCCTAGCTTAAAATTACTTAATTAAAAGGGGTGGAGGTGTACCCTCTCTTACCCCCAGTTTCCTGAGTGTAATAATTAAGCAATTAAGTTGTAGTAGATTGATGACTCCTGTGACAATCCACGGTCGATATGCATGTAAACCGTAAGGGATGCCAGTTGGTTTGTTTTTTAAGACCCAAGTAAGACCAAGTCACAAAGGGACTCTCTACAATGAGCCAGACTTTATACTGTGGCAAAAAGCACACGGGGCCAGAAATCCAAGGACTAGGGTTCTAAACCTGGCTGCTTGTCCCAAAGATAGGCATGGCTTTTGGAGTCCACTAACGGGTCTCAGCAGGTCCCAGGTGGGAGACAGGAAGCAAGTTACCCCAGGCTCTTTGCCTGTAATGTGGGGTGACAATGTCCAGCAGCAGTAGTGTCCTGTAAGTGAGCACTGAGACACAGGAAGGTTTGGCCCAGAGCCTGGCAATAATCCAAAAATCCAGTAAATCCAGCCGGGTGTGGTGGCTCATGCCTGTAATCCCAATGCTTTGGGAGGCTGAGGCAGGTGGATCACTCGAGGTCAGGAGTTCCAGACCAGCCTGGCCAATATGGTGAAACCCCGCCTCTACTAAAAATACAAAAATTAGCCAGGTGTGGTGGCGGGTGCCTGTAATCCCAGCTACTTGGGAGACTGAGGCAGGGGAATCACTTGAACCTGGGAGGCAGAGGTTGTAGTGAGCCAAGATCACGCCACTACACTCCAGCCTGGGTGACAGGGTGAGACTCTGTCTCAAAAAAATAAAAATAAATAAAAATAAAAATCCAATAAATCCAATAATCCAATAAACCATGGCATGTCCCTTTCCATGCCTCAGTTTCCCCATTTGTAAACTGAGATGCCTGGATAGCTTGTGGGTGTCTTCCCAGGCTAACATCCAGGGTCCCCCACATGCTGGGAGATCTGAGATGGTGGAAACACAGGGGCCCCCATAACTTGCCTCATCTGGGTTTTCGCTGGTGATTCTGGTGGCAATGACGTGGCCTCGGGCGAGGGGAGGGATTGAGGGGGTTTCAAAAGAAATGGGAGTCACTCCCCATGGTGACTCTCCGTACAGAAGCCGGATATCCTTCAGCCGGTGCAGTGGCACGCCCATGGCGATCTAAAATCAAGAGATCCAACCCACAGACTGTCAGTCCTACCAGAACGCGGCCCCAAAACACCAGGCACAGTGGTAGATGCAACAGAGGTTCAGTCAATGATTTAGGATATATAGACATAGACAACATGGTGCTCTACTGTGGCCAGAGAGCCAAAGAAAGAACAAGCCATAAGGCATGAACTTTTCACAGTGGAGCAAATAGTACAGTTGGGAAAAGGAAAAATATTTATGAAACAACATCACACAACAAGAAAATACATGCATCAAGTAAAAGCACTAGACTTTTAGAGCTAGAGAAGGTGAGAAGTAACCATGTTGGCTGCAGAGTTAAAGGAAGTTTTTGTGAAGGGCACCTGAAGGGGAAACTGGACATGAAGAATGGGTAAAAAGTAGACAATTATGGAACCAGCTTAACCAAATGATCAGATTTACCATGCTTCATGATGGGATCTATTAAGGACACAACACCTGTGTAGTATTCTGCCAAAACATGTAGCAGGAATTGAACCAGGACACAACACCTGTGTAGTATTCTGCCAAAATGTGTAGCAGGAATTGAACCAGGACACAACACCTGTGTAGTATTCTGCCAAAATGTGTAGCAGGAATTGAACCAGGAAGAAACAATCAGAGAGGTCCAGTGAGGGACATTCTGCTTGAGCTCCTAAAAAATGCCAGAGTCCATGCCTGTAATCCCAGCACTTTGGGAGGCTGAAGCAGGCAGATCGCTTGAGCCTAGGAGTTGGAGACCAGCCTGGGCAACATAATGAGACCCATCTCTACAGAAAAAATTAAAAAAAACATTAGCCAGGCATGGTGACCTACACCTGTGGTCCCAGCTACTCAGGAGGCTGAGGTGGGAGGATCACTTGAGCCTGGGAGGTTGAATCTATAGTGAGTCATGATTGCACCACTGCATTCCAGCCTGAGTGACAGAGTGAGACTCCATCACTAAAAAAAAAAAAAAAAAAAAAATTTAATGCCAATGTCAAGGATGAAAAAAGACTATGGAATTCTTTCAGATTAAAGAGATTAAAGACACATGAAAATAAAATGGAATGTGTCACCCTGGGTTGGATCCTGGATTTAAGAGACAAAAAACAGCCATAAAAAGACATTATTGGAACAACAGGGAAAATATTTAATGTGAATAGTATATATTAGATATAAATGTGGTATCAATGCTCTATTTCTCAAGTGCCATAATTGCACTAGGGCATTGGAGCGGAATGCTCTTGTTCTAGGAGGCTTTAGAATGAAGTATTCAGAGGCCATATGTTACGAAGGTTCACTCAAACCATTGCTCAAAAGATTGAGCCCATGGCCGGGCACAGTGGTGCACACCTGTAATCCCAGCATTTTGGGAGGCCGAGGTGGGCTGATCAGTTGAGGTCAGGAGTTCATGACCATCCTGGCCAACATGGTGAAGCCCCGTCTCTACTAAAAATATAAAAATTAGCTGGGTGTGGTGGCGGGCACCTATAATCCCAGCTACTCGGGAGGCTGAGGCAGGAGAATCGCTTGAACCTGGGAGGTGGAGGTTGCAGTGAGCCAAGATTGCACCACTGCACTCCAGCCTGGGTGAAAGGGCGAGACTCCATCTCAAAAAAAAAAAAGATTGAGCCCCGTAAAATTATACAAACAGACAGAAGAGAGACAAAGCAAATGTGGCAACTGATGGATCTACATGCAGGGCGTGTGGGTATTAATTGTATCATTCTTGCAACTTTTTTGAAATCTTTCAAACTAAAAAAAACATAGAGCAAACTTTTTTTAAAATTCTGCTGAAGGAAGAAAAAGAGGAAGGGAGGGAGACCAGCCTGGGCAACATAATGAGACCCCATTATGGGAAGAAAGAAGGAAGGAAGGAAGAAAACAATAAAAACAATTCAGAGAAGAAATAAAGGACATCCAAATTGGAAAGGAAGAAGTCCAATTATCCTTGTTTACAGATGATATGATCTTAAAATTGAATAAACCTAAAGAATCCACCAAAAAACGATTCGAATTGACAAACAAATTCAGTAAATCTACAGGATACAAAATCAACATATAAAAATCAGTAGCATTTCTATATGTCAAGAGCAAATGGTCTGGAAAAAAAAATCAAGAAAGTAATTCCATTTACGATAGCTACAAATAAAATAAAATCCCTGGAATAAACTTAACCAAAGAAGTGAAAGGTCTCTATAATAAAAAGCATAAAACACTGATGTGAGAAATTGAAGAGGACACGCAAAAATGGAAAGATATTCCATGTTCATGGTTTGGAAGAATCAGTATTGTTAAAATGGCTATATTACCCAAAGCAATCTATAGATTCAATGCAATCCCTATCAAAATACCAATGACATTCTTCACAGAAATAGAAAAAAAAATCCTAAAGTTTATATGGAAACACAAAAGACCCAGAATAGCCAATACCATCCTGAATAAAAAGAACAAACACTGGAGGAATCAAATTACCTGACTATGAGTTATATTACAGAGCTACAGTAACCAAAACAGGGTGGTACTGACATAAAAACAAACACATAGATCAATGGGACAGAATAGAGAATCCAGAAACAAATCCATACATCCACAGTGAACTCATTTTTGACAAACTTGCGAAGAACATGCAATGGGGAAAAAGTCTCTTCAATAAATGGTGCTGGGAAAACTGGATATCCATATGCAGAATCATAAATGAAGAATCAAATTCTTCAAATTAAAATGGACTAAAGACTTAAATCTAAGACCTGAAATTATGAAACTACTAGAAGAAAACATTGGCAGATCTCTCAGGAACATCAGTCTGGGAAAAAATTTATTGAGTAATAACTCCAAAGGCACAGACAACTAAAGCAAAAAAAGGACAAATGGAATCACATCAAGTTAAGAAACTTCTGCACAGCAAAGGAAACAACCAACAAAGGGAAGAGACAATCCACAGCATGGGAGAAAACATTTGTAAACTAGCCACCTGACAAGGGATTAATAACCGGAATACGTAAGAAGCTCAAGGATGAGCATGGTGACTCATGCCTGTAACACCAGCACTTTGGGAGGCTGAGGTGGGAGGGTTGCTTGAACCCAAGAGTTTGAGACCAGCCTAGACAACATAGCGAGACCTTATCTCTACAAAAAATTTTAAAAAGTTAGCTGGGCATGGTGTTGCACACCTGTAGTATCAGCTACTCAGGAGGTTGATGTGGGAGAATCGCTTGAGCCCAGGAGGTCAAGACTGCAGTGAGCCATGATCATGCCACTGCATTCCTGCCTGGGCAACAGAGCAAGGCCCCGGCTCAAAAACAAAAAATAAGCTAAAACAACTCAGTAGGAAAAAAGTCTCATGAATCCAATTAAAAATAGACAAAAGATCTGAATAGACATTTCCCAAAAGAAGACATACGAATGGCAAACAGGCATAGGAAAAGGCACCCAACATCACTGATCATCAGAGAAATGCAAATCAAAACCACAATGAGACATCGTCTTACTCCAGTTAAAATGGCTTTTATCCAAAAGACAGGCAATAAGAAATACTAGCAGCTGGGCACGGTGGCTCAAGTCTGTAATCCCAGCACTTTGGAAGGCCGAGGTGGGTAGATCACGAGGTCAGGAGATCAAGACTATCCTGGCTAACACAGTGAAACCCGTCTCTACTAAATATACAAAAAATTAGCCAGGCGTCGTGGCACACGCCTGTAGTTCCAGCTACTCAGGAGGCTGAGGCAGGAGAATTGTTCGAACCGTGAGGCAGAGGTTGCAGTGAGCCAAGATCGAACCACTGTACTCCAGCCTGGGTGACAGAGCAAGACTCACTCTCAAAAAAAAAAAAGGAAAAAGAAATGCTAGCAAGGACGTGGAGAAAAGGGACCCCTCATATACTGTTGGTAGGACTGAAAATTAGTACAACCACTATGAAGGACAATATGGAGGTTCCTTAAAAAACTAAAAGTAGAACTACCAATCTAGCAATCCTACTGCTAAATATATACTCAAAAGAAGGGAAATCAGTATATTGAAGAGTATCTGTACTCCCATATTTATTGTAGCACTATTCACAATAGCCAAGATTTGGAATCAACCTAAATGTCCATCAACAGATGATTGGATAAAGAAAATGTGGTACAGGCCAGGTGCAGTGGCTCATGCCTGTAATCCTAGCACTTTGGGAAGTCGAGGTGGGCAGATCATCTGAGGTCAGGAATTTGAGACCAGCCTGGCCAATATGGTGAAACCCCATCTCTACTAAAAATGCAAAAATTAGCTGGGCATGGTAGTGTGCACCTGTAATCCCAACTACTAGGGAGGCTGAGGCAGGATAATTGCTTAAACCCAAGAGGTGGAGGTTGCAGTGAGCCGAGATCGCACCACTACACTCCAGCCTGGGCAACAGAGCAAGACTCCATCTCAAAAAAAAAAAAAGAAAAAGGAAAAAGAAAATGTGGTACATACACACGATGGAGTATTATTCAGACATAAAAAAGAATGAGACCATGATTTGCAACAACGTGGATGGAACTGGAGAACACTATGTTAAATGAAATGAGCCAGGCACAGAAAAACAAACTTTGCATGTTCTCACTCATTTGTGGGAGCTAAAAATTAAAACAATGGAACTCACAGACACAGAGAGTAGAATGATGGCTACCAGAAGCTGGAAAGGAAGAGGTAGGGGCATGAAAGCGAGGATGGTTAATGGGCGCAAAAATGTAATGATTAAGAGAACGAATACGGCCTGGTATTTGTACAGGGCGACTACAGTCAACCATAATTTATTGTACATTTTAAAATTAACTAAAAGAGTATAATTGGAATATTCATAACACCATAACACAAAGAAAGGATAAATGCTGGAGGGGGATGGATACCTATTTACCCTGATGTGATTATTACACATTGTATGCCTGGGAGGCGGAGGCTGCAGTGAGCCGAGATCGCGCCACTGCACTCTAGCCTGGGCAACAGAGCAAGACTCCGTCTCAAAAAAACAAAAACAAAAACAAAAATCTCTTGCACCCTATAAATACATAGACTTACTATATACCCATAAAAATTAAAAATAAAAAAAAATTTAGAGTTCCCTTTAACACAAGAGGTTATAACTCTGGATCACATATTCTTAACAGGGATGATATTGCCTCTGAAGAGACAAATATTTGTTCTTGGGAGTGAAGAAAATCTCACTCTTTTCATGAATAAAGCACAGATATATCTACAATAGCCAAACAGGTATGTGGTATATTTGTGATATTAAAATTTCACAAGACAGGGATTAGGATATAAAATGTGTCCAAAGGATCCTTTCAGGGAGTGATAATGATAACAAGGTTAAGAAACATTTCTCTAGGTCTATGAATGTCCTGAAATTGTATAAAAGATATTTTCCCAAGGAGAACTGTAGCTTTTACAGATTTCTCAAAGTGCTCTTTGGCCAGTCATTCCCCTGGGACAGTCAGCCAAGAGATGGGTGGGATGGACTAATGGGAGCAGCACATGGACCCCTGACCCAGGGCAGAGAAGTCCCAGGGCCCCGAGCCCGTTTTCTCACCTGTAGCTGGGCGGCCGGCAGATTGACGTCAGCAATCATTTCTGTGCAGGGATGTTCCACCTGCAAGCGAGGATTCAGCTCCAAGAAGTGGAAGCTGCCGTCCTGGCTATAGAGGTATTCCACTGTCCCTGCACTCACATAGCCCACGGTCTTGGCCAGGCGGACGGCACACTGTGAAGAAACAGAAAGAGGCCAAGGGGGTTCCAGAGGTCTTTTCAGGGAACTGTAAATGGTGACTATCAGTTCCTTCACCAAATGCAGACTGAGCACCTGCTACTCGTGAAATATTTTGGGACTGGCCAGGTGTGGTGGCTCATGCCTATCACCCTAGCACTTAAGGAGGCCAAGGCGGGAGGATCACTTGAGGTCAGGAGTTCAAGGCCAGCCTGGGCAACATAGCAAGACTCTGTCTCTACAAAAAAATTTTTTTAAAAATTAGGTGGACATGGTGACATGCTCCTGTAGTCCCAGCTACTCAGGAGACTGAGGTAGGAGGATCACTTGAGCCCAGGAGTTATAGGCTGCTGTGAACTATCATCGCACCACTGCACTCCAGCGTGGGCAACACAGTGAGACTCTGTCTCAAAAAAAAGAAAAGAAATATTTGGGGAGTTCACAGACCGGCTAATCCAATAAACCTGTGTGATGCTGAAATCACCTCTGGAATGGGCCCTCGTCCCTCTTGTTAGGCACCCATGCCACCATTCGGCCACACTGACCGTAGAAAGTTCTTCCCGACTCTGAGCTGACACGGCTCTCTCTGAAGCTGCCCCCTGGGCTCTGAGAAGTGTACCTGCTCCATGAACTCGAATATGGCCAGCGGGGCGATGGTGGCCGGTGCTTCCTCAACGATCTTCTGATGCCGCCGCTGGATGGAGCAGTCGCGACCAAACAGAGACACAGCATTCCCATACTGGTCAGCGAGGATCTGAACTTCCAGGTGACGGGCGTGCTGGGCCAGCTTCATGAGAAAGATGGGCGAGCCTGGGATCTCACTCTGTACCTGTCGGGGGAAGCAGAGCAGCCTGATCTTCATGGGGAAACCAGCTCTGGAAGCTTCTGGAAGTTCTCAGGAGAGAACATAAAACAAACGCAGTGATGTGTTTAGGGTACTCATCCAGAACTCTGCTGATCTTTTACTTTTGTTGTCTCAAAGACATAATATTCTGTGGAGTCCTGACTCCACAGTAACAAGGAGAAAGGGGCCCCAGGTGGGGGAGGGCCCCAGGTGGGGAAGAACAATGAACAACTGCTCCAGAGATGGCTAATCACAAACAACCCCAGGACGTAACGACCTCACAGCCCCTCCTCCAGCACCACCCTATAAAACCTCCCACCAGCCCTTGCCTCTTTCCAGACAGCTCCTTCTCTGCTGTGCTGCCTGTTGCAATCTTGCAACATATTTTCATACTTCCTCCAATAAATCTGCCTTTCTTTACCTACAACTGTCTTGGTAAATTCCTTTACCAGCTGCACCACCAGCCCCAGATAGTCACTACCTGCAACATATTCTCTTTTTTAAGTCAAACTTTGTGAAATGATAAAATCTCCCACAATCACATCCCCTAAAGATATTGCACTGTTAATAGTTTGGTGTCCAAACTGGCTTTCTTCTATGCATATAGCAACACATACAGAGAAAGTATCTTTGAATGAAAATGGGACCAAAACACACTAATCTGTGGTTGTCTTCTTCTTCCACTTACTGCACTTTCTCAGCTAGCTCTCCCAGGTGGAATCTAAGGACAAACTTACTTCATCCTGTTAAGAGCTGAAAGGCATCGTTTTATAGGCATGTCTTCTAGAGATTCTTAAAGACAATGTGAAAAGTATTCACGCACAATGATTTCTAAGACAAATTAAGTTTAAAAAAAATTGCAATAATGTATGGGATGAACTCACACAAAAAATAATAAAACAACTGTGTGAATGTCTACGTAGAAGTATATACAGTGACAGTGCTGAAAAGAGCCCGCCCACCAGCTGCTAATAGCGGTTACATCTGAGAAAGGAGAGTTGGAAGGTGATGGGGAAAAGGGTTTTTCCTTTTTCATTCTTAACACATGGCTGACTTGATTGACTCTCTACATTAAGAACATATTCACAGTGCACTCATATAAGTAAAACAAAAAAGCTTGGGCATCTGTGTGCACATGAGGGCCTGGGGTATGTGGGAACTCTCTATTCTTTCTGCTCCATTTTGCTGTGACCCTAAAACTGCTCTAATAAATAAAGTCTATTTTTAAAAAGCAAAAAGGCTTTAAAATCTGTATGAGCCCTAATGCAATATGGAATCCAGGACTGAATCCTGCAACAGGAAAGGGACATTGGTGCAAAAACAGATGAAATTCAATCTAGTCTGGAGTTTACCAAACAGAAAAGTGCTCATGTTAATCTCTTAGTTGCAAAGTTATATGAAAGATGTTAACGAGTGAAACCAGGTGAAGGATAGATGTGAACTTTCTGTACTGCTGCTGCAACTTCCCTTTTAATATCAATTCTTCCCCCCACCCAAATCCCCAAAACACCTGTACACCCCAACAGCGATACAATGGTAGTGAAACTGCTGCTTTATACAACATTCACATATTATACCAAGAGTGGTATAATTAGTAAAACTCCTAGAAAGCAATGTACTGATATGTGTTTCAAAGTGCATGTAAAGTGTGTGCTATTTAACTAAGTCTTTCTCCCCAAGTCTTTATCCAAGAAAATAATTAAGAAGAAAAAAGAACTAAGTGTTATTTATAGTACTAAATATCATATTATACTATGGTATTATTATTCATAATAACAAAGTAGAAATAAGCTAAACATTCAACAAAAAAGGAAAGGTTTCATAAATAAAGCTATAGCCACACATAAAATATTGAGTAATCATCAAAATAATTGCCAAGGCAGGAATAACATAATAATATGCATGATCTACAATTTGGAATGTTTTAAATGCAGAACAAAATTTCGTGTAGACTGAATACAGCTCTTTAAAATATACATATGAAGAAGGTCTAGAAGAAAAACTAGAAATATTAAAATAGCTTTAAGAATGGGAAGATTGTCAGTATAAATGTTTTCTAAACATTGCTAATAACAGACATAAGGTTTTAAAAGAGGAAAACTAGCTACCAGTAAGTAAATACGCAATTTGTTCCTACAGTTAAAATTGATCAGGCAGGGTGCAGTGGATCACACCTGTAATCCCAGCACTTTGGGAGGCCAGGGCGGGTGGATCACTCCAGGCCAAGAGTTTGAGACCAGCCCAGCCAACATGGTGAAACTCTGTCTCTACTAAAAAGACAAAAATGAGCTGGGTGTGGTGGTACACGCCTGTAATCCCAGCTACTCAGGAGGCTGAGGCACTAGAATCGTTTGAACCTGGAGGTTGCAGTGAGCTGAGATTGTGCCACTGCACTCCAGCCTGGGTGACAGAGTGAGACTCTGTCTCAAAAATAAAATAAAATAGATCATCTAGGAACATTAGAAATACCAAGAGTACTAAAATTTATAAAACATCCCATTCCTCTATAGGCCAACATAGTCATAAACAGCTATTTTGATCCTGTATCTCTGAAATCATTTCTAGATACACTGATTTATAGACTTAAACTACCTAAAAGATTCTGTCAAGATCAACACAAAACCATGGGCTTTTCTGAGTAAAAATGTACGCATTTGTTGCAAAATACGATACAACAATACATCCAGCTCCTACAAATGTCTTCTCGACTGTCACAGAATAATGCTAAGAGAAATAATCTGGCAGCCCACAAACAATTCCCAAAGACAGATGCGAAAAGACACAGCAAGAACTGCTCACTTGTCTGAAAAGGATCGGGAAGTCCTCCGCACTCTCAGCCTTCCGGATTCCCTTCCCTCCGCCACCTTCAGAAGCTTTGATCATCAATGGAAAACCAATTCTTTCTGCTGCCTGGGTGCAAAGGACAAACAGACCTCTTTAGAGGTTAGCCAGTTGCCAACCGCTACCGGGACAGAGGCAGTTTGGTTCTGGCCCCCCTGGCCCCCACAGGCTCTCCATTTACCTCCAAGCCCTCATCTACGTCTTTCACACAACCCTTGTCATAAACATCTTCTGGGACACTGATTCTTTTTCCCTGCTGCAGATCATCTTCTGTCCACTCCACTGTCAGGCCTGGAGAGTCACAAAGAAAGCTGATTCCTCCCAAATCCAGGAGAAACACACACAACCCAGAAACCACAGGGCCTCTCCCTGCTGACATAGTGCTAGATTTGGGCTTCTGGACCAGCGGAATACAGACACTCCCTTCAGCTTCTCACAATGGCTTTTCATTTCCTCAAGAACTAACCCAAGCCTGAATGAGAAATCAAGCTTAAGAAACTAACTGCCAGGCGTGGTGGCTCATGCTTGTAATCCCAGCACTTTGGGAGGCTGAGGTGGTGGGAATCGCTTGAACCCAGGACTTTAAGACCAACCATGGCAACATAGTGAGACCTTGTCTTTACAAAAAAGATTTTATAATTAGCCAGGCACGATGGCATGGGCCTGTAGTCCCAGCTACTCGGGAGGCTGATACAGGAGGATCACTTGAGCCCAGGAGTCAAGACTGCTGTGAGCTACGATCACGCCACTACAGTCTAGCCTGGGTGACAGAGTGAGACCCTGTCTCGAAAACAAAACAACAAAAAAGGAAAGAAACTCAGACTGAGTCGACCAACAACAACCATATTAATCTAAATCCAAAAAAAAAAATCCCAATTCTACCTTATGGAGTCATTTATATGTGAATAATTATTTCCCAAAACCATGCAAAGATTTAACAAATGAAAGCAAATTTTCCATCCCAAATTTAAAATTCAACTTTTGGGGGGAAAAAAAAACAAATTTAATAGGAAACTTTTGAGACCGTCCTATTTATTTTTTAATTTGTCCTAGAAACTCCACTGTTAGGAATTTATCCTAAGAAAATTATTAAAATGCACACATAAATTTAGCTGTAAGATTATCAAAGCTCCATTCCTTTGAATAATTTTTAAATTAGAAAAAATAAATTGGAAACAACCTAAATTGTTTAACTATGAGGACTGTTAAGTAAATTATGATACATCCATAAGATATAATCCTATGCAGGCATCTTAAATGGTGTAAAGTGTATTTTTTACATAGAAAGATATTCATTAGTGAGGAAAAAAAAAGTCACAAACTAGGAAATGTAAGATGGGTTGTTGTTTCCTTTTAAAGACAGGGTCTCATCACCTAGGCTGGAGTGCAGTGGTGCCACCACAGTTCACTGTAACCTCGACCTCCTAGGCTCAAGCCATCCTCCTGCCTCAGCCTCCTGAGTAGTTGGGACTACAGGCATGCACCACCATAACCAGTTAATTTTTTTTTTACTTTTTCCAGAGATGGGGGTCTTGCTATGTTGCCCAGGCTGGTCTTGAACTCCTGGCTTCCAGTGATCCTCCTCCCTCAGCCTCTGAAAGCACTGGGTGGTGGTGGGGGGGGGGGGGGCGGGGTTACAGACATGAGCCACTGGCCAAGATCTGTCTTTTTTTTTTTTTTCAAAGAATATGCCCAGAAAAAGGTTAGAAAGGTAGATACCTACAATGTAATAAATGTTCAACACTGGGTCATAGGATTATGAATGATTTCCATTTCTTTTTTGTACCTCTTGTATTTTCTAAATTGCCTACAATAAATTGTACCACTTGTTTACTAATTTAAAATTTTAAAATATTTTGCTAATGACTAAAAAATAAAAGTAAGTAACATTTGTAATGGAAAGAATTGTTACAAGCGTACTTCTGTCACCCTGACTGTTCACATTATCAAGACTGGGCTGAGAAGCTCCCCCAGAGGGAAGCTCGGGGTCCCTTACCGCTTCCACTCCAGGGCAGGGTTGGGACCTGTAGCGTCTGGGCGACAATGGTGGAGGCGATCTTATCTCCTAAGGCCCACATGGCCTCGCTGGGAGGGCCTGAGGAGTCAGGGACAAGAAGGGAAGCAGAATCTGGTCAGTCACAAGACCCTCGAGGCTGAATGCTGACCGAGTGCACGGTGGTGGGGCCAGGTAGGAGCAGATAACAGAGAAAATCCTCTGGTCCCAGCTCTCAAGGAGCTTAACCTCACGTTAGGGAAGAAAAATAATCTGTTAGCCTGCTATTGCGTCAGTCAACTTTCAATGTATGTGGATTGTAAACCTGTTGTGAATTACAACCTAGGCTACAGTGGCATATACAAAATTCACTTTGGAGGGAAGGCAGAAAGCTAGATCAAAGAGGTAAGCTAGGAGCTCAAAGAGCTGGACCATAGGTTAGCAAACTCTTTCTATAAAGAGCCAGATGGGAAATACTTTCAGTTTTGCGAGCCTGCAGGTCTCTGTCACAATGACTCAACTTTGCCATTGTAGGGTGAAAGCAGCCATAGGCAATACATAAATGAATGAGCACGACCATGTTTTAATAAAACTTTATTTATAAAGGCAAGCCATAGGCTGGATTTGGCCTATGAGCTGTAGTTTGTCCAGTGGGCTGGATCATCAACCTCCAGAGGAATTAAGACTGATAATGAGAGTCCTGGGTGACTGTCAGACAGGACAGATGCCCACATGTACTCAGAGTCCACAGACAAAGAAAACGTCAATGGGCATGGGACTCCCGGCTGTACCTCAGGTGAATATCAGGTATTGATCTGCACTGAGCTGCTTCACATTTGGGCAAGACTGTTTTCAGACCCACCGGTAAGGAGAAGCTGGGATTTATTACATGATAGTAAATGATTCCCCTAAACTACACAAGGACACGGACATAATTACATGTGCAAATTTGTTATATAGGTAAACTTATGTCACAGGGTTTTGTGGTACAGATTATTTCATCACCCAGGTACCAAGCCTAGCATCCAATAGTTATTTTTTCTGCTTTTCTCCCTCCTCTCGCCTTTCACCCTCAAGTAGTGTCTGCTGTTCCCCTCTTTGTGTCCATGTGTTCTCATCATTTAGCTCCCACTTATAAGTGAGAACATGTAATATTTGGTTTTCTGTTCCTGTGTTAGTTTGCTAAGGATAACGGCCTCCAGCTCCATCCATGTTCCCAAAAAAGACATAATCTCAGTATCTTTGATGGCTACATAGTATTCCATGGTGTATATGTACCACATTTTCTTTATCCAATCTGTTATTGATGGGCATTTAGGTTGACTCCATGCCTTTGCTATTGTGAATAGTGCTGCAATAAACATTCGTGTTCATGCGTCATTATGGTTGAATGATTTTATATTCCTCTGGGTATATACCCAGTAACAGGATTGCTGGGTTAAATGGTAGTTCTATTTTTGGCTCTTTGAGGAATTGCCACACTGTTTTCCACAATGGTTGAACTAGTTTACACTCCCACCAACAGTGCATAAGCGTTCCCTTTTCTCCACAATCTCAGAATCTGTCAAGAAATGGTATCTCACTCTGGTTTTGACTTGCCTTTCTCTAATGATCAGTGATGCTGAGCTTTTTTTCATATGCTTGTTGGCTGCCTGTGTGTCTGCCTTTGAAAAGCGGGCAGCTCCTAATTCCATGAGTTGGCAGATTAGCTATGTGCCCTTCCACCCTGGGACTCACTCACTCCTCACAACGAAAGTGTGAGGTGGGAAATCAAACGGACCTCCGCTTTACAGGACAGGAGTAGAAAGAGGGTCAGACCCAGCAGAGTGTCCCAGCAATGCCCCAATTCCCATGTATCTGATGGGGACGCACTCTACCTAAGAAAGCAACTCCATTCTTGCACAGCAGCTCCGGAAGTTTAGGGTTTTCTGAAGCATGGCCCCAGCCAGCCCACACCGCCTGCAAACACAGAAAGGGGTGAGCAACAATCTTCCTTCAAGAATATGCCTCCCAGCCAGGCACAGTAACTCACGCCTGTAACCCCAGCACTTTGGGAGGCCAAGGCAGGAGGATCACTTGAGCCCAGGAGTTCGAGACCAGCCTGGCCAACATGGCGAGATCCTGTCTATAAAATTTTTTTTTAAAAACAGAATGTGCTTTGCATCACTTGAACACTCTTTTCTGTGTTATATCAGCCCAGGAATTTGGAGCCTTGTGGGACCTGGACCCTCCACCCCTTGTGAACTGTGGAATTGAACTAGAACCTAGGGGCATCATCCCATACTCAGGGGCCACACTCCGGCACCCCGGTCCATCTACCTGCACGGGGATTCTCTTGGCAACATCCACAATCAGCTCCACGTTGGCATAGTTGTTGTTATTGGGCCCTCCTGGGACGGGGACGTAATGATCTGCCATCTTGATGTACTCTGAAATTAGACGGGAGGGAGAAGGAAGGAACTGCTGACAGACTGACATCAATAGTAGAACATTACAAGATGTGACTATGTACAGCCATGGAAAGCAGAACCATGCAGATTTCTATGGTAACAATGGACAAACATGTATGAAAATGTAAAGAGAAGGCCAGGCGTGGTGGCTCACGCCTGTAATCCCAGCACTTTGGGAGGCTGAGGCAGGCAGATGGCCTGAGGCCAGGAGTTCGAAACCGGCCTGGGCAACATGGTGAAATTCTGTCTCTACTAAAAATACAAAAATTAGCCAGGCGTGGTAGTGGGCACCTGTAATCCAAGGTACTCAGGAGGTTGAGGCAGGAGAATCGCTTGAACCCAGGAGGCGGAGGTGGCAGTGAGCTGAGATCACACCACTGCACTCCAGCCTGGGTGACAGAACGAGACTCTGTCTAATTAAAAAAAAAAAAAAAAGAAAAAATTTAAAGAAAATGAAATATGATTTTAATTAAGTGATACAGATATGTTTCTGGACAAGGCCTGGAAGGCCTGGAAGGGAACAAAGGAAGAAGGAAGTAATCTGTCAACAGACTGGGATTAGAGGTGGGTTTTTAAAAAAATGTTCTATTTAAAGTTTATCTTAATATTGTTTTACCATTAAATAATACAATAGGGCTGGGTGCAGTGGTGCACGCCTGTCATCCCAGCACTTTGGGAGGCAGAGGCAGGAGGATCGCTTGAGGCCAGGAATTCAAGACTAGTTTGGGCAACACACAGAGACTTTGTCTCCACAAAAAAAAAAAATCCAAAAAAAGTAGCCAGGAATGGTGGTGCGTGCCTACAGTCCCAGCTACTTGGGAGGCTAAGGCAGGAGGATCACTTGAGCCTAGAAGGTCAAGGCTACAGTGAGTCGTGATCATGTCACTGTGCTCCAGCCTGGGCGACACAGCAAGGCCCTGTCTCAACAAACAAAAAAACAAACAAAAATACAATCGGGAGTTTTAAATTATGGTTAAAAAAAAAAACACACAAAAAAAATTTACCATCTTAACCATTTTTGAGTGTACAGTTCAATAGTGAAGTATATTTATTTTGTGAAACAGATGTCCAGAACTTTTTCATTTTATGAATCTGAAACTCTATACTCATGAACAACCCCCTTTTTCCCCATCCCTGATGTCCTTGGCAACCAACGATCTACTCTCTCTCTCTTTATGAATTGCACTACTCTAGTTACCCCTTATACATGGAATCATGCAGTATTTGTCTTTTTGTGACTGGCTTATTTCACTTTTTGTGACCAGCATAAAGTCCTCAAGGTTCAACTGTGTTGTAACATATGATGGGATTTCCTTCCTTTTTAAGGCTGAACATAACACAATGTTTTGATTTTAAAATACTCATGCTCTTTAAGCCAGAAATTCCATGTCTAGGAATATGTCCTTTAAAAAAAACACACATTGGCTGGGCACGGTGGCTGACACCTGTAATCCCAGCACTTTGGGAGGCTGAGGCGGGCAGATCACCTGAAGTCAGGAGTTCAAGACTAGCCTGGCCAACGTGGTGAAACTCCATCTCCACTAAAAATACAAAAATTAGCCGGTCGTGCTGGTGCATGCCTGAAGTCCTAGCTACTTGGGAGGCCGAGGCACGAGAATTGCTTGAACCCGGGAGGTGGAGGCTGCAGTGAGCAAGATCGCACCACTGCACTCCAGCCTGGGCAACAGAGCAAGACTCCATCTCAGAAAAAAACAACAAACAAACAAACAAAAACCCACACATCAATGAGGCCAAAGTCAGAGAACAGCCACTGTGCAGTGTTTTGGACTAGGAAAAGTTATACTCAATCCAAACACAGGGGTTGGGACATCTGTACTATAGAATTGCTAAGATCCTGAAATTGAACAATATGGCACTTCATATGCAAACACAGAAAGAAACCCCAGAGCAGCTGCTCCTCCTGGCCTGCCTGCCTCCTATGTTTATCAAACACAGAAGTGTCAGCCAATGGGGAGATTCCAGAGATGATGAAGTGAGCGGCCAGACAGGCTTCCTGGTCCTTGTCCAGTTTTTCTTTTATGTTGGAGAAGATAAACAAGAAAATAAACACAATAACTACAGACTCAGGTCAATGCTGGGAAGAAAATAAATGAGGTTCTCTGAGAGAGATGTGACGATCATGTTGAGACCTACAGGCTGGGTGGCGGGGGAGTCCACTGCACAAAGGGCTCTGGGAGAAGCACCTTCAATAGGGGCTCCAGCAGGTGCCAAGACTCTGCAACAGGCCCAGGAGATGCCAGAGGCCAGCGTAACTGGTACCCGGCTGATGGAGGGCAAGAGGTTCGAGATGGAGCCAGGAGGGGACTTAAACAGGCCTGGGTGAGAATCTTGAATTTTAGACTAACCAAGACTAACCAATTTTAGACTAACCAAGCATTATCCAGACCCACTGGATAATGCTTTGAACCCAGACCAGGGTTTCCATCCCACCTGCGTCACATGATGGTTGTGTGACCCTGGACAAGTGATAAACTCACGTCCCTGTGCCTCGACTGTGCCATCTGTAAAACAGAGCTGTAAGTAACAAATGAGGCCATGTCCGTGAAAAGCTTGGGGCAGGAAGGCTTAGGGGATGGTGCTGAGGTTGCTAATACTGGGAACAGCACACAGCTTCTGATGCATTTTAAGGAGAAGCATGAAAAGACCTGAAGACCTGACTTATGTTGGTTTTTGTTTTGCTTTTTTTTTTTTTTTTTTGAGACAGAGTCTCACTCTGTCACCCAGGCTGCAGTGCAGTGGAGTAATCTCAGCCCACTGCAACCTCCGCCTCCTGGGTTCAAGCAATTCTCCTGCCTCAGCCTCCTGAATAGCTGGGACTACAGGCGCCTGCCACCACGCCCGGCTAATTTTTGGGAGGTATTTTTAGTAGAGATGGGGTTCCACCACATTGGGCAGGCTGATCTCAAAACTCCTGGCCTCAAGTGATTCGCCCATCTTGGCCTCCCAAAGTGCTGGGATTACAGGCATGAGCCACTATGCTCGGACCTAGAGTTATGCTTTTAGGTTTATGTTGTTTTATTTGAGACAGAGTCTCAGTCTGTTTCCCAGGCTGGAATGCAGTGGTGTAATCACAGCTCACTGCAGCCTAGACTCCCTAGGCTGAAGCAATCCTCCCATCTCAGCTTCCTGAGTAGCTGAGACTACAGGTGCGTGCCACTATACCCAGTTAATTTTTTTATTCTTATTTTTTGTAGAGACAGGGTCTTATTATGTTACCCAGGCTGCTCTCAAACTCAAGGGCTCAAGCAATCCTCCCACCTCAGCCTCCCAAAGTGCTGGGATTACAGGCGTGAGCCAGCACTCTGGCTGAGGTTTTTGTTTTTAACAAACTTCAGAAAACACAGCAGAAGTTATGCTTTTAAAAGGTCACTGGCTGCTGTGGGGAGCAGGGCCTATAAAAGGATAAGACTGTTCAGGAAAAAAGTAAATCATCCAACAGTTGTTTATAGAATGATTCATTATAATAAACTTAGGCAAATGAACGGAAGAATGAACAAATGATTGAAATACAATTATATACACCTGCAGGAGAAACACCAGGAGAAACAGCCCCCAGTCTGCTAGAACACAGACATTTCTCAAATATCGAATTTCCTCTCTGCATGTTAACCATCTGCATTTTTGTAAGGCACATGAGTTGTTCTCGATGTCAGCAGACGTTTTAATTAAATAAAGAAGGAAAGAAACAAATACAGACTCATAAGAGGTCCTGACCATCGGGAGTCCAGGATGGACTTGCCTAGGCACAGGGGAAGGAGGCAAGGGCAGGCAAGGATGGGGCGTGATGGGAGGAGAGGGTCAAGGCCCAGGTACCTGCGTTGGCCTTAAGGTCCTCGGGGGTCACCATCACAACAAACCGGATGGCCCGCTCATTGCGGAACATCTCATAGGCCCACCTGCGGATGGAGCGCATGCACTTCACGGCGGCGATCCCATTGTTGGCAATAAGCACCTGCATGGGAAGACAAGGAAGGAGCTGATGATGCACATCTACCTGCGCCGGGGGCCACGTGCTACCCCGAGTCCACCTCACAGCTGCAGAGCCTCCTGCAGCCCCCGCAGCACATCATTCCTCTTGGTATTTCTGTGTATTTCCATGGCACACACCCCAGCACAGAGCAGGAGCTCAAAGTCTGCCATCCACATGAATGGATCATCAAATGGATGGATGGATGGATGGATGGATGGATGGGTGTTTGGATGAAATATATATATATATATATTTTTTTTTTTTTTTTGAGACAGTGTCTTGCTCTGTCACCCAGGCTGGAGTGTAGTGGTGCAATCACAGATCACTGCAGCTTCGACCTTCCAGGTTCAAGTGATCCTTCCACCGCAGCCTCCCAAGTAGCTGGGACTACAGGTGTACACCACCACATCCTGCTAAATTTTTATTTTTTTGCAGAGACAGGATTTCGTCATGTTGCCCATGCTGGTCTTGAACTTGAACACAAACCCAGGCTGGGCCCAAATGATCTGCCCACTTCATCCTCCCAAAGTGGTGGGATTACAGGCATGAGCCACTGTGCCAAGCCCAGTGAATGATTTTTTTTATTCCTTTGGTGTCATTGTGATCACCCTTAACACTTTTTGAGTGTTTTACAGTACAATGTGTTTTACCTGCCTTATTTCATTTCATCCTCACAACAGCCCTTTGAAAGAGGTTTCACTATTATTTCTATTTGAGGGTTAAACTATTAAAACTCAGAGGAGTGTGGCCCTCACCCCCTCTCTGCAGCAGGCAGAATGAGCCTGAACCCAAAACTCCCACCTCCAGCTGAGAGGAGGGGCCCCTGCACCCCAATTGGACCCCACCCAGAGTGCCGAGACCCGTCTGTACCTTCTCGATGACCCGATCCCCCCCAAAGCGTGTGACAAACTCAGCGGGAGAAGCCACGGTAAAGTCTCTGTGCAGGTCCAGCTTCTTGTGTTCCCGTCCCCTCTTCACCAGGTGGAGTCCCGACATGCTCGGCCTGCAGAGTAAGAATGAGGGACAGACGTGCATGAGGGAAGAAGCCTGGGACTCAGAGCTCGACATCTGTAAAGCCAGTGGAGCAGAGGAGCCAAAGTGCACCAGAGCCCCCCTGCTTTGCACTTGCTCTTCAGAGCCCCTGAAGCAATTTACAAGGAGGTTCAAGGGCAGGAAGCACCTTCTCTTTTTTTTTTTTGAGACGGGATCTCATTCTGTCACCCAGGCTAGTATGCAGTGGTGCAATCGTGGCTCACTGCAGCCTCGACCTCCTTGGGTAGCTGGGACCACAGAGGTGCACTACCAAGCCCAGCCGATTTTTAAACATTTTTGTAGAGATGGGGTCTCACTATGTTGCCCAGGCTGGTCCAAACTCTTGATGTCAAGTGACGTCAAAGCCTTTCAAAGCATTGGGATTACAGGCGTGAACCACTGTACCCAACTGAAAGCACCTTAAGAGGCCAGCTAAGGTACCAGCACATGAACTAGAAGGAGCAGTTTCTTCCACTTGTCCCAAGGTGGATGTTTAGATTTTTAATCCTAAGTTAATTTTTACTTTACATGCCCATCGTTTAGGAACCCAAATAATACTAAAAAACTTATAACAAGGGTGAGAGTTTTATGATCAGGGAAGAAGTCCACACATTCTAATCGTTCAGACTTGTTACATGGTATTAATATCTTTCATGTACTTTTCTACATTTGTATTTCAGAAGTTTTTAAATTTTATTTTTTGTAGAGACAGGGGTCTCACTTTGTTGCCCAGGCTGGTCTTGAACTCCTGGCTTCAAGCGATCCTCCCACCTCGGCCTTCCAAAATACAGGCATGAGCCGCCACGCCCAGCCCACAAAATTTCTTTAGAAAACTGAAAACAATTTTTTAAATGTTTAACAACCAAACAGGTTTCCTGCTCTGTCCCTCCACACCAGAGGAAATTGATGCTGATTTTTTCTAGCAATTACACATCTCCGTAGTCCTAAACAACAAGTGTATACAATCTTGTGAGTCATCCATGTGAGACGGCATCTATGGCCTTCCCATCCTGAGAGATGTGAATTTAGTTATCTCACAAGGCCACCCCATCAGCTCCCCTCCACCAGCTGGTCAATACCATAGAAGTCTACTGTAATTTAGCAAACTGGGTATTCAATGTTTTACTAGTTTGTGATCATTATTCACATATGAGAGCTGTAGTGTACCAGATTTTAGTTCCTTTCTTTTTGCCTTTTCCTGGAGTTAATGATTTTTTTCCTTTACTTAGTGTTCCTTGTACCTGTTGCTAAATCACCCCACTCCTCCTAACAGATTCCCAGTACACATAAGATAATTGATCAGGCCACATGCAGTGGCTCATACCTGTAATCCCAGCACTTTGGGAGGCCAAGGCAGGAGGACTGCTTGAGACCACGAGTTCGAGACCAGCCTGGGCAACATAGCAAGACCCCATCTCATTAAAAATAATAATAATAAATAATTGATCAGTTCTGTTTTTTTCCACTGGTGACATCTCTCCTGGAGGCCTCTGTCCTCCTTCCATAGGTACTGGCTATCCTCTAGGCCCCTACATCACCATCGTTTTGGGGTTTCCCTTTGCTGACATCCCTAGAATTCCCTTTGCCTTTCCTTGGGGTTGGATTCCTAATTTGGGGGAATGGGTGGCTCGTCTTTCTTGGTAGACTCCCTTGTTTTGCTGGGGCATATCCTCCAGTAGTTTCATCCACTTAACAAGATGGTAGAATGGCAGGGCACATGACAATGATGCCCTCAATTTCCCTGCCCTATTCCTGACTGGGCTTCCTTATCACCGTCACCCTGGAGATTCCCTTTGAGTCTATGTTGAATCTCCTGTTTCCTGTCTCCTGTGTGTTGCTCTTCCTTGGTTTACCCTCTAGTTTCAGCGGAAGACATCCTCAAGTAGCTTTCTAAGAAAGGCTATTCAGGGCCAGGCGTGGTGGCTCACACCTGTAATCCCAGCACTTTGGAAAGCCGAGGAGGGAGAATTGCTCAAACCCAGGAGGCGGAGGTTGCAGTGAGCCGAGATTGCACCACTGCACTCCAGACTGGGCAACAGGGTCAGACTCCATCTCAAAAAAAAAAAAAAAAAAAATTTAAATTAGCCAGGCATGGTGGCACCCGCCTGTAGTCCTAGCTGCTCAGGAGGCTAAGGTAGGAGGATCACTTGAGCCCAGGAGGTCAAGGCTGCAGTGAGCTAGGATTGCACCATTGCACTTCAGCCTTTCTCCTGCCCTCACATTCAACCTTACCGCTTGGCTGTGTAAGAAATGCTAGGAAGGGCCAGGCATGGTGGCTCATGCCTGTAATCCTAGCACTTTGGGAGGCTGAGGTGGGTAGATCACTTGAGGTCAGGAGTTTGAGACCAGCCCAGCCAATATGGTGAACCCCATCTCTATTAAAAATACAGAAGTTATCCAGACACAGTGGTGTGCACCTGTAATCCCAGCTACTTGGGAGACTGAGGCAGGAAAATCGCTTGAACCCGGAGGATGGAGGTTGCAGTGAGCTGAGATCGTGCCACTGGACTCCAGCCTGGGCGACAGAGTGAGACTCTATCTCAAACAAAAAGAAATTCCAGGAAGGAAAACCTTCTTCAGAGTTTTAGAAGCTTTGTGCCATTGTGTTGTGGCTTCCAAGGCTGCTAAAACAAGAGTAATTCTGATCCTTGACCCTTTGTAGGTGACCTGTTTTTTCATATCCAGATGCTTATAGGAGCGTCCCTCTGTCCCCAGAACTCCACGATTTCACAGCGATGGGCTCAGGTATGTGTCTGCTTCTACCAATGAGGCTGCACATCTCTCAGGCCCTCTCAATCTGGAAACTTCCATCCTGGGAATTTGTCTTCAAATACTTCCTTGATGGGCTGAACATGGTGGCTTACGCCTGTGATCCCAGCACTTTTGGAGGCTGAAGTGGGAAGATCACTTAAGGTCAGGAGTTAGAGACCAGCTTGGCCAACATGGTGAAACCCCGTCTCTACTAAAAATACAAAAATTAGCTGGGCATGGTGGTGTGCGTCTGTAATCCCAGCTACTTGGGAGGCTGAAGCAGGAGAATCACTTGAACCCAGGAAGCGGATGTTGTAGTGAGCCAAGATTGTGTCACTGCGCTCCAGCCTGGGCAATAGAGCAAGACTCCATCTCAAACAACAACAACAACAACAAGAAACAAATACTTCCTTGATGATGTCCTTGCCTCTTTTTTTCTCTATTTTTTCCCGAAGTCCTATTATTTGGATGTTGAAATTCCTACACTGGCCTACTGGTTTATGTATTTTTCCCCTCTCCTATTCTCTGTCTTCTTCTACTTGCTGGTTGATTTTTCTCAGCCTCATCTTCTAAACATTCAGTGGAGTTCTTCATTTCTGCTATCACGTTTTTGATATCTACGAGCCTGTTTTTGGCCTGCAAATGTTCCCTTTGTTATAGCATCCTCTTCCTATGAGTGCAACATCCTGTCTGACCTATGAGATATTAATGAGATATTTTGATATTAATGAGAGCTTTTTAAACTTCTCTTCTCCAGAGTGGTTTCTGTTTCTTCCAAGCTTCCTGTGTCTACTGGTTTGGACCTTGACTTACATATGAGAAACTGGACCTCAGGGCCGGGTGCGGTGGCTCACGCCTGTAATCCCAGCACTATGGGAGGCCGAGGCAGGTGAATCACCTGAGTTCAGGAGTTTGAGACCAGCCTGGTCAACGTGGTGAAACCCCATCTCTACTAAAAATACAAAAAATTAGCCGGGCTTGGTGGCATGGACCTGTAATCCCCCCTACATGGGAGGCTGAGGCAGGAGAATCGCTTGAACCTGAGAGGCGGAGGTTGCAGTGAGCTGAGGTTGTGCCATTACACTCCAGCCTGGGCAACAAGAGCAAAACTCCATCTCAAAAAAGAAAAAGAAACTGAACCCAAATGTCAGGGAAGCCTTGGTTCCAACCTTGTGACTATGAGTGAGAACAGAGTTTCTGAGACTGTGGTGGACCTGGTTGACCCTGAGCTCAATGTAGGGTGAGGTAGGAGTGCGTTGGGGATCCCCGAGTCAGTATTTTCGTGTCTTTCTCTCTCACTGGCCAGATTCCCCAGGGAGAAGTTTTCCAGTCTTCTGCCTGAACAGTAAAGGTCAGCCTGGAGCCCCGGGGGGAACAGGGAAGTTCTAAGAATTTAGCACCTAGTCAGACCCTTATCTTCCTATTTGGGATACAGGCCCCATGCCCTCAACTGTGCCTGTCGATCCCCTCTCCCAAGACCCTGTATATGTCCCTTTGAACTGCTGCCTTCTGCTGGGGTCGAAGTGGGCAGCCCCTGCCGCAGGAGACAGGGGAGGGGACCTGGGAGTCCTCCACCCAGTCCTTCTCATTTTGGTACCCTCCTTACCCCTCAGCTCCAGGGGCATCCCTTGCTGCCAGACACCATGCCTTTTGGGGGTTCTGTGATACAGATGGCCAGGGGTCCCCAACTTTCCTCACTGCTCCATTAGGACTCAGCCTTAAGCCAGTGACCACTCATTCATCTACTTTCTAGCTTCTAAAAGGTTAACGCTACGTTGGGCACGGTGGCTCACGCCTGTAATCCCAGCACTTTGGGAGGTGAAGATGGGCAGATCACTTGAGGGCAAGAGTTTGAGACCAGCCTGGCCAACATGATGAAACCCCATCCCAACTAAAAAAGTACAAAAAGTAGCTGGGCATGGTGGCGCATGCCTGTAGTCCGAGCTACTGGGGAGGCTGAGGCACAAAAATCACTTGAACCCAGGAGGCGGAGGTTGCAGTGAGCCGAGATCACACCACTGCACTCCAGCCCGGGCAACAGAGTGAAACTCTACCTAAAAAAAAAAAGAGAACTTTGTTTATTTACAAAAAAAAGGTAGAGGCAACCCAAGGGACATCATTTGCAGACAGACCCCTGATCTGGGGGAAAAAATGCTAAAGTATTAAGAGCCATTATCTCTTTGCTATGTTTTAAAAAATGTTCTGCAATGATGTGTTATTTTCAATAAGAAAAAAGCTATTAATTTTGTAAGAGGAACACCCAAAGCCACAGCCACTCCAGTGCCCCTTGGGCAAAGCACTCAGTTTCCCATCTGTAAAATGGGGATAATAACACGTACTTCATTCATAAGTCAATACATAGAAATAAAGGTTAAATAAGGTTCTGAGGATTAAATATGTCAAGACCTAGTAAGTAAAAGATGGTGTTGTTGCATAGTAAGTGCTATATTATTACTCAATGCAGTAATGCAGAGATACAGCTGATCTCCTAACCTAACCAGGAATAGCAGCAGGCCACTCATCTGCTCCAGGCTCCATGAAGCCCATGGCCTGCTCCCTACCCATCCATGCTCCCCATTCTTTTTTGTATAAATTTAGGGTGTACAGTGCTGTTTTGTTACATGGATATATTATGTAGTGATGAAGTGTGGACTTGTAGTGTAACCATCACTCAAATAGTACACTTTGTATCTAACAGGTAGTATTTCATCCCACACTCCTCCCACCCTTCCACCCTTCCAAGTCTCCAGTGTCTATTATTCCATACTCTACATCCATGTGGAAACACTATTTCACTCCCACAGTGAGAATATGTGGTATTTGACTTTTTGACTTATTTCATTTAAGATGATGGCCTCGGCTGGGTGCAGTGGCTCACACCTGTAATCCCAGCACTTTGGGAGGTTGAGGCGGGTGGATTGCTTGAGCCCAGGAGTTCGAGACCAGCCTAGGTAACATGGCAAAACTCCATCTCTACCAAAAATACAAAAATTAGGCAGTCTCATAATTTAGTCTCAAAAGAAATTAGTTAATTAAAAAATAATAATTTTTAAAAAATGGCCTCCAGTTGCATCCATGTTGCTGCAAAAGACATGATGTCATTCTTTTTTGTGGCACAGTATTCCCTGGTGTGTGTGTATATATATGTACATTGTACACACATACATATACATATCTATATATACTCACACATAGATACACGTATATATGTACATATATGTACACATATCCATATATGTGTGAATATATACACATTATATATACATATATAGAGATACATGTACATATATACGTGTATACTTGTAGGTATATACACACACACACACATCACACACACACACAAAAGAATACTACTGAGCCATAAAAAAATTATATATACATACCAAATTTTATTTATCTAGTCATCTGTTGATGGACACTTAGGTTGATTCTATATCTTTGCTACTGTGAATAGTGCTGTGATAACTATACAAGTACAGGTGTCTTTTGCTATAATTATTTCTTTATTTTGTTTTATTTTTTTGAGACTGAGTCTCACTCTGTCGCCCAGGCTGGAGTGCAGTGGCATAATCTCGGCTCACTGCAACCTCCACCTCCCGGGTTCAAGCAATTTTCCTCCCTCAGCCTCCCAAGCAACTAGGGTTACAGGTGCCCGCCACCATGTCCGGCTAAATTTTGTATTTTTAGTAGAGACGGGGTTTTACATGTTGGCCAGAGTGGTCTTGAACTCCTGACCTCAAGTGATCTGCCTGCCTCAGCCTCCCAAAGTGCTGGGATTACAGGCATGAGCCCCCACAACTGGACTCCATGCTAATTTTATTTATTGTTTTCAACCAATCATGTTAAGATCCTGCCAATGAAAAGAGAATCTGACCGAGCGATTTCTTTTCCTTCGTGTACATACCCAGTAGTGGGATTGCTGGAGAGACTGGCAGATCTATTTTTAGTTCCTTGAGAACTCTCCAAACTGTTTTCCACAGAGTCAGTTGTACTAACTGACATTCCCACCCACAGCCGCACCCCTCATTCTGTCCACGACCCTCCCTGACTGACTGGTTTGACGGTTCGGCTTCAGAATGTCTGAGACATCCCATTTCTACACACACAAACATTAAAACTCTAGCAATTTGACCTAAAGCACAACAAAGAAAAACTTCATTTGTGGCCTAGGGGGAAAAAAACCATTCTTGGCCACCATGTTGATTTCAAAACTGGTGACAGAACCCCTCCATCAGGCAGGCCACAAGCCCATTACCACAGGCTAAGCAAGAGAACACACAAAGCTGCCGGACTGGCCTTGTTTCAGGCCCAATCTCCAGGAAAGTGGCTATTTTAATTCTTTTTGATAAAGCTGGAAGCCAACCAACATTGGCTCTAGAGAGCTGACCTTCGGCCAGCATTTGCTTCCACTGAAGGAGGATCATCCTAAGTGCCATTGTCCAGTGAGAAGCCCTGTCCTCATACAGCACGGCAAGGGTGAGAGCTGAAATGTTTCAAGGTGACTTTGGAAATGACTTCAGGTACAATCAACAGCAGAGGTGTCAGCCAAATACCAAATACAGTCAGCTACCGGAGCACAAGACCAGGCAGAATAGTATCAGGAATGGAGGAAATAAACATTCTCGGCTGCCCACTGTGGACTGGGCACAGGGGGGCCTCTCAGTGAATCTCCACAGCCCTGTATGGAGGAGTCTGTCATCTCCAGGTTCACGATGAGGAAACCGAGGTTCAGAGAGGACCATTTACCTCCAGTTACACAGCTGGCAAGTGGCAGAGCCCCGTTTCTAATCCAACTCTAGCTGACCTCAGAATCTAACTTCTAGGCAGAAAGACAATCTGAGATAAATGGAAGCCCCTCTATTAATTGGACTTTTAAAACATGCATTACACATATGGCCTCTTATATTCCTCTCAAATAAGAGACAAACATGTATAATGCTGAGGTTTTTTTGTTTGTTTGTTTGTTTGTTTGTTTGGGGTTTTTTTGAGACAGAGTCTAGCTCTGTCACCCAGGCTGGAGTGAAGTGGCACCATCTCGGCTCACTGCAACCTCTGCCTCCCAGATTCAAGCGATTCTCCTGTCTCAGCCTCCCGAGTAGCTGGGAATATAGGCGCCCACCACCACGCCTGGCTATTTTTTGTATTTTTAGTAGAAACGGGGTTTCACTATGTTGGCCAGGCTGGTCTCGAACTCCTGACCTCAGGTGATCTGCCCACCTTGGCCTTCCAAAGTGCTGGGATTACAGGGGTGAGCCACCGCGCCCGGCCCTGAGTGTTTAACTGGGGGAAATTTTGCTCCCCGGGGAGGAATACCTGGAGATATCTTTGGTTGTCACAACTTGGGGGATGCGCTACTGGCATCTAGTGGGTGGAGACCAGGGATGCTGCTCAATACCCTACAATGCACAGGACACCCTACAAAAAGAATCGGACAGCCCCAAGTGTCAACAGAGCCACAGTTTAGAAACTCTGGTAGACTGTGGCCATCCTCCTAGGCTTTGAAGCCAGAATCTACCGCTTATAACCTGTGTAATCCTGGGAAAGTTACTTCAATACTCCCTGCCTCAGTTTCCTCACATGATGGAATTAACAGTTTATCCCTGGACCTAGCCAAAGTAAATAGCTTGCAACACTTTAGCTACCGTGTACCTCTGCAGGATAGCATTACGGGAGCCCAGGTTGGGCCATTAGGCTAGGGCCCCGGCATAAATCAGACCTTCAATTCCTTCCCTCTCTTTTCTTCTTTAAAATAGAGATGGTAATGGCTACCCGCACTGCTAAGATCTGATTCTGAGCCAGGCAATTCTGTAATTACAACTACTTCCAAACAAGAAAGCAAGAAAGAACACTGTGTAGCCCAGTAAAGGCTGATATCGTTCAAACAGAACAAAACCACGCTCTCCAGAAATGGACTCTTGGAAATTTCTCAAGGCACCTGCCCCATCAGTACCCCCTGGCATGACTACCTTGGCTAGGCCAGGGGTGGGTGGGCAAACTAGGACCCATGGGTCAAATCCACTCGGCCACCTGTTTTTGTATCTCCCACAAGCTAAGAGCGGTTTTAACTTTTTAGATGGTTTTTTGTTTCGTTTCGTTTGTTTGTTTTGAAAGGGAGTCTTGCTCTGTCGCCCAGGCTGGAGTGCAGCGGCGTGATCTCAGCTCACTGCTACCTCCACCTCTCAGGTTCAAGTGATTCTCCTGCCTCAGCCTCCGGAGTAGCTGGGACTACAGGTGTGTGCCGCCACGCTCTGCTAATTTTTGTATTTTTATTAGAGACAGGGTTTTACCATGTTGGCCAGGCTGGTCTTGAACTCCTGACCTCAGGGCGATCTGCCCACCTTGGCCTCCCAAAGTGCTGGGACCACAAGTGTGAGCCACCGCACCCAGCCTTAAATTGTTTTTTATAGAGACAGGGTCTCCCTCTGTTGCCAGGACTACAGTGCAGTGGTGCAAAAATAGTTCACTGCAGCCTCAAACTCCTGGGCTCAAGCGATCCTCCCACCTCAGCCTCCTGAGTAGCTGGGACTGCAGGTGTGCACCACCATGCCCAACTAATTGTTTTATTTTTGTAGAGACAGGGTTTCATCATGTTGCCCAGACTGGTCTCAAACTCCTCAAGCAACCCTCCTGTCTTGGCCTCCTAAAGTGCTGGGACTATAGATATAAGCCACCATGCCCAGCCAACATTTTTAAATCATCGAAAAAAAAAAAAATCAGAAGAATCCTGTTTTGTGACACATAAAAATTATATGAACTTTGAATTTCCCCATCTATAAATAATGTCTGATTGAAACACAGCCAGGCCTGTTCAATTACATAACTATGACTTCTGGTGCAGGAAACAGCAGAGTTGAGTAGTTACAACAGAGACCACATGGCCACAAAGCCAAAAATATTTACTGTCTGGCCGTTTACAATAGCAGTCTGCTGACCCCGAGCTAGGCACGAGTTTTCAACCCTGACATGAAGAACTTGATAAGATGCTGATGTTGGGGTCCCATCAGCATCTCTAGGGGGTAGAGGTGGGGTCCCTAGCATCTAGATTTTTCAAAAATCCCCCCACCAGGAAATTCTAATGTGTAGCCAAGAGTGAAAACCTCTGATAGGTCTACAGCCAATATTTGCATGCAAGCAGCTGGCCTCTCAGAGCAGAATTGCATGGCAGTGAAATGGGACTCATTAAAAAACAACTTCTGCCTCCTCATCCCCAACTTTATTTCAAGCCCTCCTGCACTCTGATCCACAATCATTTCTCTACTCTCTGAACTGTGATCCTGTTCTCATGCCATGAAAAATCAGTCATCATTTGCGACCTCACCTTCTTAGGAGTTCTGGCTGCTTAGATGGCCCAAGCCTTCAGGACAAAATCCCAAATGCCTCCCAACTCCAGAGGGCTCTTTCATAACTGAACTCTGTCTTTACTTATTAGCTTTCATCAATGTTTGTGCTGACCCAGGGCAGTACTCAAGACCAGCGACTTCCACACAGAGTCTCAACGGACCAAGAAAGAGCCGGGCATGGTGGCTCATGCCTGTAATCCCAGCACTTTGGGAGGCTGAGTTGTGAGGATTGCTTAGCTCAAGAGTTCAAGACTAGCCTGGGAAACATGGTGAAACCCTGTCTCTCTAAAAAGTACAAAAATTAGCTGGGTGTGGTGGCGCATGCCTGTGGTCCCACTACTTGGAAGGCTGAGGTGGGAGGACTGCTTGAGCCCGGAGGCTGAGGCTGTAATAAGCCGTGATCATGCCACTGTACTCCAGTCTGGGCAACAGAGCAAGACCTTGTCTGTAATAATTATAATAATAATAACAACAACAACTCTAGAAAGGCCTATGAGGGCTAGTCCTTTGGACAGATGGGGAAACTGAGGTTCCAAGGCTTGATGGTACCTGCTCCAGAAGATCACACAGCTTGGTGGCAAAGTTGGATCGTCCAAATCATCTTTTTAGCCACTCTAAGCTAAGAGAGGAACTATGTAGTCCCCCAACAAAGTATGTCCATATTATTATAAATAGGGAGACCCCATGTCCTGGACTTGCTGGGACAATTCCAAATTTGTGTGAAGTTTTTTTTTTTTTTTTTCCCATTAAAGTGGTTTGTGAAATGGGTACAACAGCCTCCACTTAGTGCCCCACAGTGGTATTTTGAAGATGGCATGAGACCACACCTACAAAGCACTTGGCCTGGCGTACTGAAAGCACCCCATGAATGGTAGTGGCTATTACTGTTGCACCCATCAGCCTTGAATTGGAGTTACTGAGAAGACATCTGCCTTCCACAATGGAACCAAAGTTCCTGGAGGGCTGAGGTCATGGTTTCCAAACATTTTTGCGACCCTTCCTGCTACCAGATGCAGGCCTTATGCATGGGAGGCGTGCATGAATGTTTATGGACCAGGTAAACATATCCTAAGAAAATAAAGGATGGAGGCAGAGATTCAGCTACAAGGGTATTCCTCACTGTGCTGTTGATAATAGCCAAAAAAAAAAAAAAAAAGGGGGAAACAGCCTGAATATCCACTACTTACAGGGAATTACTTATACTTTTTTTTAAGAGACAGGGTCTTGCTCTGTTGCCCAGGCTGGAGTGCAGTAGCACAGTCATTGCTCACTATAGCCTCGATCTCCCAGGCTCAAGCAATCTTCTTCCCTTAGTCTTTCCAGTAACTGAAACTCCAGGCATGCATCACCATCCTCAGCTAATTTTTTTTTTTTAAGTAGAGATGGGGATCTCACTATGTTGCCCAAGCTGGTCTCGAACTCCTGAGTTCAAGCAATTCTCCTGCCTTGGCCTCCCAAAGCGCTAGGATTACAGGCATGAGCCAACACACCTGGGCACATTTTTTTTCAGAGATGGGGTCTTGCTATGTTGCCCAGGCTAGAGTGCAGTGGCTGTTCACAGAACGATCATAGCACACTGCAGCCTCCAACTCCTGGGCAAAAGCATCCTCTCTCCTCAGCCTCCTGAGTATTTGGGACTACAGGCTTGCACCACCCTGCCTGGTGAGGATTATTCATACATTTTAAGGTGCACCCATTTAAAGGAACACTATGAATCCAGTAAAAGCATGTTGTAGGCAGGGACTGGCAAACATTGTCTGTCAAGGGTCAGGCAGTAAACACTTTAGATCTGGTCAGTCTCTGTCCCACCACGCAAATCCTCCAGTGAGGCACAAAAGCAGCCATAAACTAGGCATAAATCATAAATCAATGAGCATGGCTGCATTCCAATAAAACTTTATTCGTAGACACTGAAATTTGAATTTCATGTAATTTTCACGTGTCACAAAACAATCTTCTTTTGATTTTTTTTTCAATCACTTAAACATGAAAAAACCATTCTCTGCCTGCAGGCGATACCAAAACAGGCAGTGGGTCATGGTTTGCCAAGCCCAGTGGTAGAAAAATACTTAATGTTGAATGAAAAAGTGAGTTACAAAACGTTCTGCATGATTCAAGTTTATAAATTAAAACATATCTGCACCGGAAAAAAAAAGCTTAAGAATACACAACTGTTAACAAACATCACAGGGGTGGAATTATGGGTGATTTTTGTTCCTCTTTTTTGCTTATCTATAATTTTCTGAATTGTCAACAACAGACATACCATCACTTTGGTAATTTTTTTAAGCGCAATAAAATGAGGACAAAAAAGGAAAGAAACAAAACCAAGTAGGTAGAGCTACAAAGCACTCAGGCACTGAGATGCCTACGCTAATCTGCTCAGAAAATGACCCTAAATGAGAGCCTGCTCAAGTTCACGTCGATTCGCCCGGGCTTCGGTTTCAAAAAAGACCTGCCTTCCACAACCATCAGCTTCTGGAGGCGAAGGAGAGAAAGCGGGGAAGGGGTGCCCCTGCGCACGGGCTGATCTTTAGGCACCTGTGTGCTCCGAAGCGACCTCCTCCAAGCAACGTCACCCCCAACGTCCAGCCTCCTTTCTCCCCTCCCGCCAAGGCCAGCTAGAGTTTCCAAGGCGGGCATCATCTCCCCAGCAGCCAACTCAAGCCCGTGTTTCTTTGGATGGGGGTGGGGGTAAAGGGGGTGGTGCTAAGAGGACACACAGCTTGACTTCAAGGGGAAGGAAGACCGCATAAGTTTGTAAAAGATCATGGTCATTCCAATTGCAGCCTTACTTACTTTACTTCGCGATCAGGGAAACAGATCTTGCACTTGGCAGGACTCATGTTGACCACCCCGCAGGCCAATCCCACCGGGCTCCCGCAGGGGTGCAGAGCATGCACCCCTTAACAGCCTGAAGCCGACCCGAGGCCCGGGACCCAGCAGGACAGCCAGGTCGCGACCCGGAGGCCGAGATGCGGTCCTAGAGCGCCGCGGGCGGGGTTCAGCTGCAGCCGGCGGGCGCCCAACTTCGCGCTGCGCTTGCTCCATCCCGAAATGCGCCCTGCGCGCCAGAGTCTCGGGCCATCGCGCCCGCCTAGGCCCCACCCAGGCCCCGCCCCCACGCCAACCCCGCCCCAGGAGGGCCCCGCCTTCCAGACAGAGCCCCGCCCCCTGGCCGGCCTACCTCCGGCCCGCCGCTGACCTTGGGCCGCCGAAATGAGCTGGGGAGATACATTTTTTTAAAGCCTCTCTTCTGCTTTGCTCCCCAATATGGGACACCCCTACATATTGGCAGCAATTGATATGCTTGAATACACACACGATAGGGAAGCGGTGGAAAATATGGGAAATTTAAAATGTGAGTCAGAGGTCGCCACTGTGCCCGTTAAAAGTCCCTGTTGTCAAGTCGACTTTTATTTTCCAAAGTCCTGGTTTCTCTCATCTTTTCACCTCCACTCCCTGGGAGAGGTGGCTGCGCGATCACCCAGTGTGCTTCTAGCACACACTTTGCACCACCTGGGTCCGCTACTAAAGCGAGTGCCTCCAGGACAGGGAGGACCCCAGCAGCCCGGTGATCCGACATAAACTCCTGGTAAGACTAACATTTACTAAGTGCTCCTTTGTTCCTCTGTGTCACTTAATCCTCGTGGCAATCTTATTGTTTTTATCCTTATAATACAGATAAGGCAACTGGGGCCCAGAGATGCATGTTATCTGAAGTGCCAGAGCCCAGGGTCTTGAACTCAGACAAACTGATTCCAGTTAGAATAAACGAATGAGGCCGGGCCTGGTAGCTCATGCCTGTAATACCAGCATTTTGGGAGGCTGAGGGAGGTGCTTGAGGTCAGGAGTTTGAGACCAGCTTGGCCAACATGGTGACACCCTGTCTCTACTAATAATACAAAAATTAGCCAGGCATGGTGGTGCACACATGTAGTCCCAGCTACTCGAGAGGCTGAGGAGAGAGAATCACTAAAACCCGGAAGGCAGAGGTTGAAGTGAGCCCAGATGGCGGTACTGCACTCCAGCCTGAGTGACAGGGTGAGACTCCATCTCAAAAAATCAAAAATAAATGAATGAATGCTTCTTCAAGTAATATAATAAATGCAAAGAACCAAAACACTACCTAGAAGTCATCGCAGTAATAATAAATGTAGCCTACTTTCATAGCCAACAAACCAACCAAAAATAATGTAAATGCTGGCCAGTAAGTTCCCTTCTGGGTAATCACTCTGCAGTTCTCCCAGTGTACACATTAATTAAATTTGTGTGTCTTTTCTCCAACTAATCTGCCTTTTACAAGTTAATTTTTCAGCAAAACTTCAGAGGGCAAAGCAGAAGATATTCCCTTGGTCCCTACAATCATTATGCATTCTATGCATGTAATAAAATTTTACATGTATCCTATAAATGTGTAAAAATATAATGTATCAGAATCATGAAAACAGGCCAGGCATGGTGGCTCATGCTTGTAATCCCAGTACTTTGGGAGGCTGAGGTGGGCAGATCACTTGAGGTCAGGAGTTCAAGACCAGCCTGGCCAACATGGTGAAATTTCATCTCTACTAAAATCACAAAAATTAGCCGGGTGTGGTGGCAGGGTGGGCTGAAGTCCCAGCTACTCCAGAGGCTGAGGCAGGAGAATCACTTGAACCCACAGGCAGAGGTTTAAGTGAGCCGAGATCAGACCACTGCATTCCAGCCTGGGCAACATTGCAAGACTCTGTCTCAAAACAAACAAACAAACATGAAAATAAATTTTAAAATACAATTAAAAATTCACTTCACAGGCAGGCCACGTGCAGTGGCTCACACCTGTAATCCCAGCACTTTGGGAGATTGAGGCAGGCAGATCACTTGAGGCTGGCAGTTCAAGACCAACCTGACCAACATAGTGAAACCCCATCTCTACTAAAAATATGAAAATTAGCCAGCGTGGTGGTGCATATCTGTAATTCCAGCTACTCAGGAGGCTGAGGTGGGAGGATTACCTGAGCCCAGGTAGCTGAGGCTGCAGTGAGCCATGATCTCACTGCACTCCAGCCTGGGCAATAGAGCGACACCCTTTCTCAAAAAAAAAAAAAAAAAAAGAAAAGAAAGAAAGAAAGAAAAGGCACAGGCAGGGCCACACTTCCAGGGGGTGCCAAGTACTTGGCTACAACATAAACACACCCTGGGCCCCTGTTTAAGCAGCCATGCCTGACAGCAGTGGATAGCTATGCTCTGACCATATATTAAATAACATTTCAACAACAGGTTTAAGAAAAAAAACAGATAAACAAAATTCTCAGTTCAAGTTTCTGGGAAGGTGTTCACAGCCTTGTCTTCACCTCCTCCAAAAAAGTAACCCACTATATCCCGATTTTTAGAGTTTCAAACCAAAACCAACAAGTATTCATCCCCCAAATGTCCCCAGTGTACATGTAACCACCTCAAAATAGGCAAAGCAATGAAAATCAAGAAATGAAGATATTTCAAAACAACCCAACCCTACCAAAGTCAGTTAGGATCATGCAGAAGAGAACTGCTTGCCAGCATACTTGTATTGCTCTAGATTTTTATTCTCTATTGCAAAAACTCCAACACTACTTAAACACTGTATAGATATTCTCACTTCTCTGCTAATACAGCCTGAAAGACAACCTCACACATCTCACTATGACCCAGGGTCTCAAATAAGGGATTTCACTTAGATGGGTGGGCTCATCATTTCATCACAGTGATCATGACCTTGCATTTTTCTCTAATTGCATTCTTAGGGAATAGAAGACGGAAAGAAATGAATAATACTCAGTTGGTGCAAAACTAATTGCAGTTTCTGCCATTAAAAGGGACTGCAAAAACCATGATTACTTTTGCACCAACCTAATATCCACCTCCAAGCACAACACCACCTTTATACAAACATCCATAGTTGTGCTTTTTGATGAAACAGTTCAAGCATGGCGGTAGTTGCTGTCTCATGCATTAAGCTCTTCCTCTCAGACTTACTAGAAGCTCAGTTTTACTTGCCGGTATTGCAGAGGGAAAACCCAGGTCAATGAACAATACAAACACAAAATCAACAAGAAAATCTGCATGCACGTGGCCAGCAGCGTGGTAGAAAAACTGTGCCATCCATGGGCTTGAACTTACCCCTCCCCTCATGGATGACCTTAAGTAAATCCCTTCTCTCCACTTCCTCAACTATAAAATTATCCACATATAATTTGCCTTCATTTTTGCAGAAAAGCAAAATGAAATAATCTCTTTCAATATATGGGGTGGGGGGGACTGTGTTACATTAAGTATAGAGCAGAAGTGAATGATTTTTCTAAAATAGGGCAATGATGCTTAAGGGGGAGGGGAATGTATGAATGGTTAGTTGCTCTGTACCTTGTATTAACTTAATACAAGAACAACCCAAAGACAGGGATCCTCTTTCCCCCAAGCTCCTAGAAAACATTTTAGGAGGCCGGGCGCAGTGGTCATGCCTGTAATCCCAGCACTTTGGGAGGCCAAGGAGGGCACATGAGCTCAGGAGTTCAAGACCAACCTGGACAACATGGTGAAACCCTGTCTCTATTAAAAATACAAAACCTGTCTCTATTAAAAATACAAAAATTAGCTGGGTGCGTGCCTGTAATCCCAGCTATTCAGGAGGTTGAGGCAGAATTGCTTGAACTGGGACCCGGGTGGTAGAGGTTGCAGTGAGCTGAAATTGTGCCACTGCACTCCAGCCTGAGCTACAGAGCAAGACTCCGTCTCAAAAAAAAAAAAAAAAAAAAAAAAAAAAAAAAAAAAAGAAAAGAAAAGAAAAGAAAAAGAAAAAGTAAACATTTTAGGAGCTAAAGAGACTTTGAAAGAGAGTTTCTCCCAGCCCCTTCCTAAATCAATAAATGAATAAATTAAACATTACAGGAAGATCCTTGGCATTTCACTCAGGGGTGCATAAAAATATGCAGACAATTTAGTTTCCTGACCTGCTCCTTGCTTGGAGCTGATAAGAGGTGTGGGCTGGGATGACAAACAAGCAGCTGGGAGGCTGCACTGCAAGCCCACCCAGTCTGCTATCTGGGAAAGTGGGGGCAATGCCATGTCCCTGGTGTCAGCTCCCTTTCCTGGTATCCTGGTATTCCTTCACCTGCCTTTGCCTGCAGGCCCCCCTCTGTATGTCCAGACCCCACAGAGCCTTATTTGCCTTCCTGGGATCCAAGGTCTGCCTTGCTAAACTGTTCTTACCTCAGTGATCCCAACGTGGTCATAAATGGTGGCAGGAAGGAACACTTCAGCACCCATCTGCTGTTTTGGACTTTATCCTTTTATCAGGACACTTCACCTGCCTTTTCAATCCTCTTCCTCCTCCGTGGACACAGGTTGCTACACCTTCAAGGTGTAAGCCCGGCCAGGGCTTGGGAATCACCATGAGCACAGGCAAGAACTTTGGAAGAAGCCCACCCAACTAATGGCTACTGAACCACCTCTGGGCCGTCCACCCCCAGCACTTGCTCCCACTCGATCTCAACAATCTTCTCAAGTAGGCACTAGTATTATCCTGCCTCAACAGAGCAGGAAATTGCAGCTCAGAGAGGTAACAGGAGAGGTCTGAATCCAGACCTGATTGTGGGTCCTGGGCTCTTATGCCGTGCACTGGATCTAATGACCATGATCGCACCATGGGTGCTGCTTCGAGTGCTGTGCTCACAGCAACTCAATGAAGCCTGATCCCAACCCTGTGAGGGAGGTAACACTATGACTTCATTTCAGAGGAAGCTGAGGCACAGAAAGTCACAGAACTTGGCCCCAAGTCACATGATGGCTAGGTGGAGAAGCCAGCACACCAGCCTCCAGCCTCAGCCACCAGCATGTTGTGCTCTTAACTATTCCACAGCTCTCTCTGTAAAAATGATGGGGAATGCCCTGGCCTGTGAGCTCTCAGACCCCTTGCCCTGGCCTCCCTAAGGACAGAGGCTGTATCTCACCATCTTTGCATCCGTAGTGCCAACGTAGTGCCTGGCACCCAGCGGGGTTGCAATAACTGCTCCTGGGCCAAAGAATGGATGGGACAAACCTTGGCTTCCCCACCTACCATTTCATCCCTTAGTGTGTCCTCTCATTTGCCTAGAACCCAGACTATCTGCGGTCATTTACCAGGGAGAAAATCGCTCTAAATTAACAATTTTCTTAAAAGAAATAGGGTCTTGCTCTGTTGCTCAGGCTGGGGTACATTGGCACAATCATAGTTCACTGCAGCCTCGAACTCCTGGGCTCAAACGATCCTCCTGCTTCAGCCTGCCTGTAAATTAACAAACTTTTCTGCCATTTTCCAGCTACTCTCCTTCTCTGCCTCCCAGCCCCCTCCCTGCTGTCCATTCCTCCACGTATAAAGGAACAAAGCCACCAATTGTTAGAGCCACAAAGAACCTCAGAGTGTCCAGTCTGGCCCCTGAGAAGGTAGATGATGTCCTCAAGCTCATACAACTTAAAGGTTATCCATAAACTACCCGAATCTCCCAACCCTTCCCACTAATAGAAAGAACAAGTTCGGAGGAGGATGGAGGTGCCCATCCTGGAGTCCAAGCCTCTTACCCGCTGGGGGAAGGTTAGGCAGTGACACTAATACTAGCAGTTCGTTGACTGATTTCACATCCACATCTAACGAGGGTCTGGGTTCAAATGGTGCTCTGGGCCTCTGATTACCTTGCTGAGAGGCCTGGAATCTCTCTGGGCTTCAGCTTCCTATCTAGGAAGTGAGAGGATTGGTTTACTCTTTCTCCCAATATTTTTATACTGTTTTGTTATTATACATTGTTAAAATGCATTATAAAATGACATTTAGAGCAGAAAGTTAGAAAATGCAGAAGAAAATTTAAATCACTCATAATCATACCAGATAAAAATGATTATTTACTATTTGGAGACACTCTTTACAGTCTCTCTAAGACACACACATACAAACACATACACATATACACACACATGCATTTATTAGGCACATTTACTAAGCAGAAGCATTTTTTGTGCTTACTATATGCCAGGAACTATTCTAAGCATGTTATATATAGTCCATAATCCCTTATCTGAAATTCCCAGGGCCTGAAGTGCTTTGGAACTTGGAAATTATTGTTTTCAGGAAGGTAAAACTTTCTGTTCCACATTATCATATTAATATTTCAGCAGCAGAATAGGATAAATAATTACTATACATAACTTCACATCAATTCAGGACAGGTTTTGCTGCCAAATGAGTTCACCACTCATTTATGAACTTCAATTTCACAGCTTTAAGTTTCAGGATTCCAGCTGCAATCTCAGCAATCCTGAACCTGTCCCATTCCATTCAGTCCACATGTGCACCCCACAGGGTCATACTAAGTCGGGGTACAAGCTAGGAAGAGGTGGCTTTGAACCTGAGTGTCTTATCATAGGCCCACTATGCACTAACCACATGCTGTTTGTCCAACAAAATGGGATCACACGAAACAGGAGGTTCTTATAACCGTGCTCATTTCAGAGCAGGTAAGCAGCGATTTTGCCATATCATGTAATGTTCTCATTAGCTCTGTTTCTAAGTGTTGCATGGGATTTCCAACCCTCGGGGACTGTTTCCAAGTCCAAGGAAAGGCCAAGTTCTAATCCCTGCCCTGAGATCAACCCAAAGGCGAGGAGATGGGAGGATAGAGCTTAACACACAGCACGAGGTCATTGGATTCATATTCTCAGCCAGCCCTTGCCAGCTGGGAGAAAGGAGAGAAAGGCTGAGTTTGCATGGTCCTATCAAAGACAGAAGAAAAATTTAAAATTGGAGTTTCACCCCAGAACTAGTCTCCAAAGTCACAAGATACAAGCAGAAAGAATTTTATGAAAACAAAAATTTACTGCTGCTAAAGAGCCACAACTATAAAATGCCTATTCACCTGTTAATTAATTAATTAATCCATTCATTCATCCATTCATTCATCCACTCGTTCATCCATTCCCACACTCATTCATCATGTCTTTTGCATTCCCCTGTAATGCAGACTTCTGTCTTTGGCAAGCTTGTTGCAGCTCATTTCATTCATGTATTTAGCAGATATTCAAAGCCTACCGTGAACCAGCACCAGCCTAGGCAGTGGGGAAAAACATAGACCACTATAACTATGGCCCTGCCTTCACGGAATTTGCTTTCCAGTGTAGGTAGACAGGTAATAACCAAGTAGATCATAAAAAAATAAAAGACGTAATCTTTTAGGAGCCAGTTGCGGAGGCTCACACCTGTAATCCCAGCACTTTGGGAGGCTGAGGTGGGTGGATTGCTTGAACTCAGGAGTTCAAGACCAGCCTAGCCAACATGGTGAAACCCAGTCTCTACTAAAAATACTAAAAAAAAAAATGGCCGGACATGGTGACGCATGCCTGTAGTCCCAGCTTCTCAGGAGGCTGATGTGGGAGGATTGCTTGAGCCTGTGGGGTGGAGGTTGCAGTGAGCTGAGATCGCACCACAACACTCCAGCCTGGGTGACAGATGAGACTCTGTGTCAAAACAAACAAACAAACAAAAATAGACATAATCTCAAGAAATAATTAAATGTTGCAAAGACAACTAATCAGAGTGATTGATAAAGATACTGAAGGTGATTGGGGGGTAGATATTTTAAATGTGAGAAGGGGACAGGGAAGGCCCTTTGAGGAAATGACTCTGATGGGCAAAGAGCTAGCAGTAGAGGCAGGACCGGCTACAGAATTTCCAGGACCCAGTGCAAAATGAAAACACAGAGCCCCTTGTTGAAAAATTCTTGTGAATTTGGGGCTGGGTGCAGTGGCTTATGCCTGTAATCCCAGTACTTTGGGAGGCCGAGGTGGGCAGATTGCTTGAGCTCATGAGCTTCCGACCAGCCTGAGCGAAATGGCAAAACCTCATCTTTACCAAAAATAAAAAAATTAGCCAGCTGCGGTGGCACGTGCCTGTAGTCCCAGCTACTCAGGAGGCTGAAATGGGAGGATCACTTGAGCCCAGGAAGTCAAGGCTGCAGTGAGCCATGACCATGCTACTGCACTCCAGCCTGGCTATCAGAGCAAGATCATGTCTCAAAAAAACAAAATAAAAAAGAATCTCAAGACGGCGACAACAGAGCGTCAAAACAGGCACAGGGTCCCTTGAAGCACAGGGTATGCCTGTGAAGCTGGCCCTGGTGGGAGGTCTGGGTTCAGGGGTTGGGAGAAAGAGAGTGTTTCAGTTCAGAGGGAACAGCCAGTGCGAAGTCCCAAAACGGGAACACAACTGTGAGAACTCTGGGATGCTCTGGGCACCGCAGGAAGGAGACAGCCCCTTGAAGACTGCTTCAGAAAGAGCTTCCTCCCAAATCACAGACTTAACACAAGCATTTTCCATCCGTGCCTTGCCAGTCTCTCAGCTACTGGCCTGGCAGGAAGAGGCGAATGTAGGAAGTGGCCTTCCAGGGCAGAGCAGCAGTGAAGTGACTGCCCAAGGAAACTGCAGCGAGCAGAAGCAGATCCACAAATACAAGTCACTTCTTCACTGTGGCTTCCACGTGAGTCAGAACCCTCGAATAAATACCCCTGGCCTCTTGTCCCAGGCCTTAGTTGTTTGTCTTGGAAATGGGGCAAGGGTTGGATCCTGTCTGGAAGGAATAGCTTACACCTCTAGCCCCTGCTTTCATTTTGCAGAAACAGGACCTCAAACGGTTAGAAGATTTGCCAGAGGGTATAGATTATTTAGCAACTTATCAAGAAAAATAATAATAATTTTTTTTCGAGTCAGAGTCTCACTCTGTCGCCTAGACCGGAGTGCAGTGGCATGGTCTCGGCTCACTGCAACCTCTGCCTCCCAGGTTCAAGCGATTCTCCTACCTCAGCCTCCTGAAGAGCTGGGATTACAGGCACCTGCCACCACGCCCAGCTAATTTTTGTATTTTTTTTTTTTTAGTAGAGATGGGGTTTCGCCATGTTGGCCAGGCTGGTCTCAAACTCCTGACCTTGTGATCTGCCCGCCTCGGCCTCCCAAAGTGCTGGGATTACAGGCGTGACCCGCCGTGCCTGGCCTCAAGAAAAATAATATTTTTTTTTTCAGAAGGAGTTCCTGGATTCAACTAACAGGGATTCTTGCTCACTGTATTTGCCTTTTTGGGTCAGGCTTCATTTCCTCAATGCTCCAGCTGGTTACAGGCAACTGGCTGGCTGGCCTGCATGCATCACCCTTAAATATAATTTATGCTTGTTCTCACTTATTAAGTGGAGCTAAATAAAGTGTACACATGGACAGAAAGAGTAGAATAATAGATACTGGAGATTCGGAAAGGTGGCACGGTGGGAAGGGGTGAGGAATGAGAAATTACCTAATAGATACAATGTACACTAAGCAAGCAATGGCTACGTAAAAGCCCAGGCTTCACCGCTGGGAAATACATCCAAGTGACAAAACTGCACTTGTACCCCCCAAATCTAAAAAATTAAAACAAAATTTTAACATATGGGAGGCCATGATTTTGAACTGAGCTCCTGTGCTTAGCCCCAACAGACCAAACCAAAACGGATCACTCCTGGCCAACTGCCTCACAATCAATCTGAACTTTGAAACTGACCAGTTTTCCAAAAAACAGGAGATTCATAGCAACCAATCAGAAGGGTTCCAGTGTACCTGAGCCGACATGATAAGAAAGTTGTGTTTGTTTTAACCCTGTAGGGAAAGTCACTTTGAAACTATGAAGCAGGCCGGGCGCAGTGGCTCATGCCTGTAATCCCAGCACTTTGGGAGGCCTAGACGGGTGGATCACGGGGTCAGGAGATGGAGACCAGCCTAGCTAACATGGTGAAACCCCATCTCTACTAAAAATACAAAAAATTAGCCAGGTATGGTGGCATGTGCCTGTAATCCCAGATACTCAGGAGACTGAGGCAGAAGAATCGCTTGAACCCGGGAGGCAGAGGTTGCAGTGAGCCGAGAATGTGCCATTGCACTCCAGCCTCCAGCCTGGGTGACAGAGCAAGACTCTGTCTCAAAAAAAAAAAAAAAAAAAAAAAAAAAAAGGAAAGAAAAAGAAAGAAAGAAACTATGAAGCTCCCCTTTGTCCCTTGTTTCTGCTTTCTTCAGCCCTGTTCTGTCTATAAAGCCAAGCTCCTCTCTGCTCAGCTCTTCGGAAGACCCATTCTATTTTACAGAATGAGGCAGCTACATGATTCTAGAATTGTAAATAAAAGCCAATTCGAGTTTTAAATCAAATTTGCTGTGATTTTGTCTTTTGACACCACCTTCCACAGCCCACACCCAAAACTGCTTGGGTGTTGACCTGTGGACACCAGGGAAGAGGTATTACTACTCTGCCTTATGTGTGCAAAAGAGTCAATGGGTAACCAGCAAACACCAGGCTACCAAGGGTCCCAAAGATGCCAAAATCCAAAGCCAAAAGCTCTACAAGATAATAGAATGCTCAGCCTCATTTTATTTATTTATTTATTTATTTATTTATTGAGACAGAGTCTCACTCTGTTGCCCATGCTGGAGTGTAGTGGCGTGATCTCAGCTCATTGCAACCTTCACCTCCTGAGTTCAGGCGATTCTCCCACTTCAGCCTCCTGAGTAGCTGGGACTACAGGCATGCACCACCATGCCTGGCTAATTTTTTGTAGTTTAATAGAGATGGGGTTTCACCATGTTGCCCAGGCTGGTCTTGAACTCCTGAGCTCAGGCAATCCACCCACCTCAGCCTCCCAAAGTACTAGGATTACAGGTGTGAGCCACCTTACTTGGCCTCATTTTATTTTTTATTTTTATTTTTTATAGAGATAGGGTCTCATTATGTTGCCCAGGCTGCTCTCAAACTTCTGGGCTCAAGGGATCCTCCCACCTCAGTCTTCCCAAATGCGTGAGTCACCATGCTGGACCTCAGCCTCATTTTGATATGTGTTGTTTCCAACAGGCTGGAACACCCAGGTTTGAACATAATTTTTTCATCCAGCCAAACACCAGAGGCAGCAGGAACCAGCACACATGTCTAAGGCTTGACTCCCTGAAGATTCTTTGATGTGGGATTCTCACTACAGTTCATTAGAAACAACAAACACACATGAGTCTCCTCTGTCAGAAGCCCCTGATTCTGGGGCTGGGAATGTTCTTCAGGGAAATGCCAGTGTCTCGGGAGGTGCCAGCAGAACCACCCACATTGCCCCTGGGTGCTAAAATTCTAAATTCTCAACTCTGAAAATGCACACATACTGGGGACAAAAGAACTAACTGTATGTCAGTGAGCTTTAGGGACACAGGTCACATCTCAGGAGTCTGGTGCAGCCTCCTCATTTATTTATTTATTTATTTATTTATTTATTTATTTTTTATTTTATTTTTTTTTTTTTGAGACAGGGTCTGCCTGTGTCACCCAGGCTGGGATGCAGTGGGGCAATCTCAGCTCACTGCAACCTCTGCCTCCTGGGCTTAAGTGATTCTCCCACCTCAGCCTCCCTAGTAGCTGGGACTATAGGTGCACACCACCACAACTGGTTAATTTTTATATTTTTTTGTAGAGATGGGGTTTTGCCACGTTGCCCAGGCTGGTCTTGAACTCCTGAGCTCAAGCGATCCACCCACCTCGGCCACTCAAAGTGCTGGAATTACAGGTGTGAGCCACCAGGCCCAGCCTCAGCCTCCTCATTCTAAAGATGAGAAATTGGAGGCTCAGCGAGGGGAAGGGACTCACCCAAGTTCATGCAGCACATCACTCCTTCGTTCACCGTATCATAGCCCTTTGAATCGCCCACAATCCTACAATGTCATTCAGCTCCACATTCACTGCCTTTCCAAGATCCCTCTGTCCCTCCTGCCAGCTATTTACTGGGACAAAGTGAGGATAAAAGATTTATCTGCAATGTTAGGTTTCCATGCCATGAAGACACGAGGGCAGGAAATTCACTCAACATTTTGGTTTCATTTTCCCTATGAAAGATAATTAAGTAGGCTAGACGTGATGGCTCATGCCTGTAATTCTAGCACTTTGGGAGGCCAAGGCGGGCGGATCAGTTGAGGTCAGGAGTTCAAGACCAGACTGGCCAACATGGTGAAACTCCGTCTCTACTAAAAATACAAAAATTAGCCAGGTGTGGTGGCATGCGCCTGTAATTCCAGCTACTTGGGAGGCTGAAACAGGAGAATTGCTTGAACCCGGGAGGCAGAGGTTGCTGTGAGCCAAGATCACACCACTGCACCCCAGCCTGGGTGACAGAGTGAGACTCTGTCCAAAAAAATAAAAAAAAGAAAGAGAGAGAGAGAGAGTTAGTTTTCACCTTTATAAATGTACCAGCTCAGAAAAGCTATGGTTTAAGCTCAAACCAGTAAAGACCCCTCAAAATGGTGGCAGGAAGACAGTGGGTGGAAAGGTGGGAGACTTGCCCCCCTTTCTATTTATAATCTACCAAATATGGATGCTTTATTCTCTTGCCAAGTACCTGAGAAATATTAGTTCATTTAATCTTCATGACTATTTTGGCATCCAAGACTCAGGAAATAGTAATAATAATAATCATGTTATAAGTTTGTTGGTTTGATACATTCTTTTTTGTTTTTTTGTTTTGAGACAGAGTCTTGCTCTGTTGCCCAGGCTGGAGTGCAGTGGCACAATTATAGCTCACTGTAACCACAAACTTCTGGGCTCAAGTGACCCTCCCGCTTCAGCCTCTCAAGTAGCTGGAACTATAGGTATGCACCACCATGTCTGGCAAATTCTTAATTTTTTTTTTAGAGATGAGGTCTCACTATGTTGCCCAGGCTGGTCTTGAACTCCTGGCCTCAAGCGATCCTCCCGCCTCATCCTCCCAAAGTGCTGGAATTACAGGTGTGAGCCACCATGCCTGCTTACATTATTCCATTTAATCCCTTCCACATTTTACAGAGGTACTGGGGCCTGGAGAGGTGAAGGGTCATGCCCCAGGTCACACAGTAGACGGTGGCAGAGCCAAAGGTTGAACCCCACTCCAGCTGACTCCACAGACTGTGCTCTTTGTACTGGATTCTGAGACTTTCTCTTCCCTTAACCCTTCTAGAAACTCAAACACTCTTCCCCTGAAAAGTTTCACTATATGGAATACTTTCCTCCTCCTTTTTCTCTGTCTTCTACTTCTAGCTACCAGGGTTAAAACCAAGCTCACTGCTAACATGGATGTGTATGGAAGACCACCTCTAGATTTTTCTAATTTGGGAGAGAGTACAGGAGATGCTTAAAAGAATAGCCAATAAAACTTCACTCCAGAGGAGAAAAACACGCTGGAAGGAAGAAGTAGAACAATGAGAACAGAGGTTTCCCTCTGGCTGGTGAAGTTTTGGTTAGTGGCTCTTTTTTTCTCTCTGTTCTCCTATATTTCCCAAATTTTCTACCTGGAAGTGCTGTATTCCATTTGTAATTTGGGGGTGGCAGAGGAGAAGGTGGATAACAACATCAACAACAAAGCCACTGACTGCAGCCGCTAGGATAGTCCCACCTGTTATGAACCTACAGGCATTCATTTCCAACAATCAAATTGATGGAGACCTTTAGAGTGTTTGAGTTTCTGCTTTTCAGGCATCACTGGGGGAAGGCTGGTTTTTCAGTTGTCAGTTACCTGCTGAATGAATGAATGGGCTGGGTGTGGTGGCTCATGCCTGTAATCCCAGCACTTTGGGAGACCGAGGATCGCTTGAGTCCAGGAGTTGGAGGCAAGCCTGGGCAATATGGTGAGATTCCCATTTCTATAAAAAATTTAAAAATTAGCTAGGTGTGGTGGTGCACACCTGTAGTCCCAGCTGCCCAGGAGTACACCGAGGTGGGAAGATTGCTTGAGCCCGGGAGTTTGAGGTTGCAGTGAGCTATGATCCCACCAGTACACTCAGCTAACAGAGTGACAGAGTAAGACCCTGTCTCAAAAAAAAAAAAAAAAAAAAAAATGAATGAATGAATCAACGTCTCTTCAGGAGGCAGAGAGAACTGCCCCTCCCTCTAGACTAGACTACCATCATCACTTGTGGCTCTTGCCAGCCTTGGCTCATTCAGCTTATATTATAACTACACACAAGGTCATCTTCCTCAACTAGGCTGAGGTCTTCTAGAAAGTCAGTTTCATGGCATCGAGCCCTGTGCATGCAGTAGATGTACAAGGAATGATTTCTTTCCTTTTTTTCTTTTTTGAGACAAGGTCTCGCCCTGTCACCCAGGCTGGAGTGCAGTGACGTGATCTCAGCTCACTGCAACCTCCACCTTCTGGGTTCAAGAGATTCTCCCGCCTCAGCCTTCTGAGCAGCTGGGATTACAGGCACATGCCTGCATGCCTGGTGAATTTTTGTATTTTTAGTAGAAACGGAGTTTCACCATGTTGGCCAGGCTAGTCTTAAACTCCCGACCTCAAGTGATCTGCCTGCCTTGGCCTCCCAAAGTGCTGGGATTACAGGCATGAGCCACTGTACCCAGCCTCAAGGAATGATTTTGAAAGGAGGGAAGGAAGGAAGGAAGGAAGGATGGAAGGAAGGAAAGAAGGAAGGAACGAAGGATGGATGGAAGGAAGGAAAGAAGGAAGGAAGGAAGGAAGGAAGCTTCTGAGAAGGCTCGTGTCTTCTCCTTTTGTGCATAGCCACCCTTGAAGCGTTGGCATCAGCAAATGGCTTGATCAAGGTGGGCATGGGTTGGGAAGGGTGTAGACCCCACCTGAACTCTGCACTCCTCGGTTACAAGGAGAAAATGCACATTACCTCATAGTGGGGACGCGGGTCTCAGCTTCACCTGTGGTCAGATAAGCCTCCAGGGACAGGGCCCCCAAGCTGGCCCGGCTGCCCTTCCGGGTAGACTCACGAGATGAGCTGGCAACAGAGTCCTCGTCGGAGGAGTAGTCATCAAAAGAGCCCAGGATGAAGTTGGTCATCAGCTGCCTCTTGATGTTTGCCTGCTTCTTGTCTTCTTTGGAGGGGGAGCCAGCTTGCTGGCCCTGGGGCCTGGCTGAGGAGGACAGGCCATCGGTATCTGGGGCCTCCAGACCTTGTGTCCCAGTCCCATTGGCTTGAAGTTCTGGGGAGGGTGCTGCGTCACTGGAAGAAAGGGGGTTTCTTGGGGGCTTCTGGTGGGAGGGTGGTAGGGAGTTTCTCCGCCGACCGGCATCTTTGGGGCCTTTGTGGGAGGCTGGCTCGGCCTGGCTGGGGGTGTTGGGCAGAGAGTGGCCCTCCCCATTTCTCTGTGGTGTCTCCCCTGAGTTATCAGAGGCTGGAAAGGGCTCCTGGCTCGGGATGAAGTTTGCTTCTGATTTACTCTTGGTGATCGGCTTGGAGTCCGTCATTTTCCCCCAGATTTTTAACCAGGAAAAGGTCAGACAGGAGAAAATCAGACAAGATAGACAAAGAAGCAAGACCATTCAGAAAACCTGTAAGGAGAAAAGGAGAGACATTTTAGGATTTACATAATCAAGTGATTTCTCTCCGAAAGAAGCTAGTGGGGCAGGAGGCTGTTGGGTTGCTGTGTATTCCAGAAACACTGGACAAGGGGAGAGACAGGGTTCTCCTCCCTGCTCTGCCTGAAACAGGCTTGGACATATTCCTTCACCCCTCTTGATCTTAGTTTCCTGCCAAGGTTCAAGGAAGAACCTTGAAAACTGCTAAATTAAAGAAGCCAATCACAAAAGGTCACATATTATACGATTCCAAGTATACGAAGTGTGTAGAACAGGCCAATCTTGAAAGACAGAAAACAGATTAGTGGTTGCCAGGACCTAGTGGGTTAGGGGTAATGGCTACAGGGTGTAGGGTTTCTGTTTGGGATGATGAAAATGTTCTAAAGCAGATTGAGGTGATGGTTGTACAACTCTGTGAATACAGTTAAAAAACATTGACTTGTCCTCTACATGAGTGGATTGTATGCCATGTGAATTATCTCTCAATAAAGCTGGCGTTTTTTTGCTTTTTTTGTTTTGAGATGGAGTCTCGCTTTGTTGCCCAGGCTGGAGTGCAGTGCCGCAATCTCTGCTCACTGCAAACTCCGCCTCCTGGGTTCAAGCAATTCTGCCTCAGCCTCCTGAGTAGCTTCGGCTACAGGCATGCATCACCATGCCTAGCTAATTTTTGTATTTTTGTGGGGACAGAATTTGACCAGGCTCCTCTCTAACTCCTGACCTTGGCTTCCCAAAGTGCTAGGATTACAGACGTGACCCACCGTGCCCAGCCAAAGCTGTTATTTTTTTTTAAAGACTCTTAATTATATTCCACTTTATAAATGAAAGGGAATTGTTGCTTCTGTCATCATCATCATCATTCTAGTATTATTATCATACAGTCCGTCACCATCATGGCCCTGGAGGGAGGAAGGGCGCCATCATCCCCAGTGTGGGGTATGCTTACAACTAGCATAGAAGCCCAACAAGCCTCGGGAGAGTGTTTTCTGTTGCAGGGTCTAGACTAGTGCCTGGTATGCAATGAGGGCTTACAAGTGTGTATTGAAAGAATGAACCCAGGTATTCCAATCTCTAAGCCACACCTCTTTCTGTCACCCTAACTCTGCCCTACTAATGAGTAGATCATTGTTATTTGAAGGAAATCTTGTTTTAAAAATGAGCCCAGCGCGGTGGCTCATGCCTGTAATCCCAGCACTTGGGGAGGCTGAGGCGGGCAGATCACCTGAGGTTGGGAGTTTGAGACCAGCCTGGCCAACATGGTGAAACTCTGTCTGTACTAAAAATAAAAATACAAAAATTAGCTGGGCATGGTGGTGGGTGCCTGTAATTCCAGCTACTCGGGAGTCTGAGGCATGAGAATCACTTGAACCTGGAGGTGGAGGTTGCAGTGAGCCAAGATCATGCAACTGCATTCCAGCCCAGGCAACAGAGTGAGACTTTGTCTCAAAAAAAAAGAAAGAAAGAAAAAAGAAAAAGAAAAGAAAAGCCTGGGAGGCAGAGGTTGAAATGAGCTAAGATGGCACCACTGCACTCCAGCCTGGACAACAGAGTGAGACCCTATTTCAAAAAAAATGTTTACATGGGACCTCTCTCTATGTGTTGAAATTTCTGAACCAATTTTGCCACAATTATATACTAGAAGCATTACAAAAGTGGACCACAAAGCTCAGCAGGTCAATTTGGTATCTAAAACCCCCCTTTTTTTTTTGAGTCAGAATCTCACTCTATCGCCCAGGTGGGAGCATAGTGGCATAATCTCGGCTCACTGCAACCTCTGCCTCCTGGGTTCAAGAGATTCTTGAGCCTCAGCCTCCCTAGTAGCTGGGATTACAGGTGCCCACCACCATGCCCGGCTAATTTTTGTATTTTTTGTAGAGATGGGATTTCACCATGTTGGCTAGGTTGGTGTCTAACTCCTGACCTCAAGTGATCCGCCCACTTCTGCCTCCCAAAGTGCTAGGATTACAGGCGTGAGACACTGTGCCCGGCCATAAAGCTTTTTCTTTTTAAATTTCAACACAATGTTTTTAAGGGAAGTGGAAAAGTTCTCAATATTTCCCAGAACTAAACAATCCAAGAACTTCTTACACACTTTCAGCAGCAGAATTTGCTGATATGTTGCCAAGGCTATTTTCTAGGTAGTACACAGGGTCAGAAGGGTTTTTTCCTTTCAAGATCATCATGTTTTTTTTTTAAAGAAAAGTCAGTCAAGGGTGGCTCAATGTCAATGTAACATGCCACATTAATGGAACAAAGGGAAAAAACCACATGATCATCTCAATTGATGCAGGAAAAGCATTTGACAAAATCCAACACCCTTTCATGATAACAACATTCAGAAAATTAGGAACAGAAGGGAACTGCAACTTAATAAAGTACATTTATGAAAAATCCACAGCTAACATCATACTAAATGGGGAAAGACTGATAGCTTTAACCAGGAATAAGACAAGGATGCTCACTTTCACCAATGCTATTCAACACTGTACTGGAAGTTCTAGACAAAGCAATTAGACAATAAAATGAAATAAAAGACATCCAGATTAGGAAGGAAGAAGTAAAGCCACCCCTATTCACAGATTACATGGTCCTATATGTAGAAAATGCCAGATAATACACACACAGAAAACCTTGGTATTGTAGAGGTAATAAAAATAATTAAGCAAAGTTGCAGGATACAAGATAAATACACAAAAATAGTTGTGTTTCTATATACCAGTGGTAAATAATCTGAAAAGGAAATTAAGAAAACAATTCCATTTATAATAGCATTCAAAAGAATAAAACACCTAGAAATAAATACATTTAATTTCAATGTTTCCTTTTTCTATTATTGCCTATCACACTTGTTTCCTATCTAGGAATAAATTTAACCAAAGAAGTGAAAGACCTGTACACTGAAAACTACAAACATTACTAGAAGAAATTAAAGAAGAATTAAATAAATGGAAAGACATACCTTGCTCATGGATTGGAAGACTTATTGTTAAGATGTCCATATTATTCAAAGGAATATACAGATTTATATGGAATTTCAAGAGGCCCCAATCAGCCAAAACAATCTTAAAAAATACATTTGAAGATTCACATTTCCCAATTTCAAAACTTACTACAAAGCTACGGTAAACAAAACAGCATGGTATTTGGCATAAGATAGACATATAGATCAATGGAATAGAAACCTATACATCTATTGTCAATCTATTTTTGACATGGATATCAAGACCATCCAATGGAGAAAGAATTATCTCTTCAGGCCAGGCGCAGTGGCTCACGCCTATAATCCCAGCACTTTGGGAGGCCGAGGCGGGCGGATCACGAGGTCAGGAGATCAAGACCATCCTGGCTAACATGGTGAAACCCCATCTCAACTAAAAATACAAAAAAATTAGCCAGGCATGGTGGCAGGCGCCTGTAGTCCCAGCTACTTGGGAGACTGAGGCAGGAGAATGGCATGAACCAGGGAGGCGGAGCTTGCAGTGAGCCGAGATCGCACCACTGCACTCCAGCCTGGGCAACAGGGCAAGACTCCGTCTCAAAAAAAAAAAAAAAAAAAGTATTATCTCTTTAACACTACATGGTGCTGGAACAACTGGATTTCCACACGCACAAGAATAAAAAGTTGGACCCCTACTTCATACCACATACAATCATTAACTCAAAATGGATCAAAGACCTAAATATGAAAGCTAAAACCATAAACCTCTTAGAAGAAAACATAGAAGTAAATCATCATGACCTTGGATTTGTCAATTGATTCTTAGATATGACACCACAAGCATGAGCAACATAAGAAAAAATAGGTAAATTGGACTTCATCAAGATTAAAAGCTTTTGTGAATCATGGATACTATCAAGAAAGTGAAAAGATAACCTACAGAATGGGAGGACCATCTGCAAACCATATATCTAATAAGAGTCTAGTGCCCAGAATGTATAAAGAACTCCTAAAACTCAACAACAAAAAGACAACCCAATTTTTAAGTGGACAAAAGACTTGGATAGACATTGCTCCAATGAAGATATACAAATGGTCAATAAATAGATGAAAAGATATTCAACATGCTTAGGTGTCAGGAAAATGCAAATCATATAATCACAGTGAGATACCACTTCACATGCACTGGGATGGCTATAACCCAAGAGAGAGAGAGAGAATAACAAGTGTTGGTGAAGAGGTACAGAAATTGGAACACTTAACCATTGCCAGTAGGAATTTAAAATGTTGGAGCTGTTGTGGAAAAGAGTTTTGTGGTTCCTTAAAAAGTTGAACATAGAATTATCATATGATCCAGGAATCTCACTCCAAGGTATATCCCAAAAGAATTGAAAACAACGACTCAAACAAATACATAGCAGTACTATGGGTATCTTTCTGATGCCCAAGCCTTGTTCTTAGCCCAGGATTTCTCAACCATGGCACTACTGATATTTAGGGCTGGAAAATTCTTTGTGGTGGGGGCTGTCCTGTGCATTATAGTATGTAGAGCAACACCCTTGACCTCTGCCTGTTTGATGCCAGTAGCATCTACCTCCATCAGCTGGGACAACCAAAACATCTCCAGACATTGACAAATGTCCCATGGGAGGCAAAACTGCCCTTTGGTTGTGAATCTCTGATCTCAACCCCTCTGCCTAGTCCCTGCCTTCCCGTCTCCTTTTGCCTCTGAATGGTGAGCTAGGAACCTCTGGGGACAAAGTCTATTTCATACTATTACTATTTCTCTTGCACATAGTAAATTCTCAAGAAAATCTTTAAAATTGTCTGCAAGAAAGGTCCGAGTCCCGAAACAGCTGGCTCACACATGCCCTCAGGAAAAATTTTGAAATTAACAACAGGCAGAGAACATTGCCAAAAATGTTGCAAAAGCTATCCCGGCTTCCCTAGAGGCCCAACAGATTAAATCCTACATCCTTCCCAGGAAAGAAGGGCATACGGGGCCCTCTAAACCTGACCCCTGCTGAGTGGCCGCTCCCTCTCATGCCCTCTGCTGGCCACAGTGGCCAAATGCTTTAGAAATTCAGCAGTCCACTCCCTTGGGGCTCTTTGCCCAGTCCATCCTGGCCTGGGAGGCCTGGGTACAGACTTCCATCATGGTGACACAGACAACATGGCATGGAAGTGGCTTGTTCGGTTGTCTGTTCTCCCTGACCGACTGGGTGGTCCTTGGGGACATAGACCAAGTGTCATTCATTTTAGATCCTTGTACCCAGCTTGGTGCTTGGCACAGAGTAAGAACTCAAAAACTGTGTGTAAGCTGGGGGCGATGCCTACGTCTGTAATCCCAACACTTTGGGAGGCCAAGGCGGGAGGCTCACTTGAGCCTGGAACATCAAGACTACAGTGAGCCATGATTGCACCAATGCCCTCCAGCCTGGGCAACCAAGTGAGATCCTGTCTCAAAAAAACAAAACAAAACAAATGGAAAAAAAAAAACTGTGTGCCGAAAAAATGAAAAAAAAAAAAAATATATATATATATATATGCACACGCATTGAGCACCAACCAATGTCTTGAACCAAGCTGGAATTTTGATTTTTAAAGTTCTCATTTCTGAAACTGCATTCAGGAACACCAAGAGAATGAGCCAAGTATCTCCACGACAGTTTTGAAAGAAAGGGCTGAAGAGAACAACTCATACAAATGCGACCAATCTTAGGCAAATTTTAAATGTGCACATTTGAAATTGTGAGATATAAGAAACAGCAGGTGCATAAAATTGATAGGGTGGGCATCCCTCTACCCCAGTTAAAAAATACTTGAATTATTGCTTAGAAAAGTGCAGCATCAAGGCCAGGCACGGTGGCTCATGCCTGTAACCCCAGCACTTTCAGAGGCCAAGGCGGGCAGATCTCGAGCTCAGGAGTTTACAACCTGCCTGGGCAACATGGCGAAACCCCGTCTCTACAAAAAATATAAAAATTAGCCATGGGCAGTGGTGTGTGCCTGTAGTCCCAGGAGGCTGAAGCAGGAGAATTGCTTGAGCTCAGGAGGGGGAGGTTGCAGTGAGCCAAGATCACGCCACTTCACTCCAGCCTGGGCAACGAGAGAGAGACAGAGAAAGAGAAGTGCAGCATCAAGACAAAAATGTGCTACAATGATTGTGAATTATGAGGTGTGAGAATACATTGTTTACATTGATTCCTGTTGGAAAGCCAATCAAGTTATGAAGTTTTGCATGATGTAAGTTCTTCAGGAACTTGCTTAGAAAATCCTGGCTGGCTGGACAAATGGATGGCTGATTAACTACGGATAGAAGGATGAGTAGGTGGTGTGTGGAGAGAGAAGGTGAGTGGATGAGTCGATGGGCAAGATGGTTAGACACACGCATGGCAGGTGATAGAGGGATGGCAGGTAAAGCTGCAAGCTGTACAGCGGAGGCTCTGATGAATGCAGTGGCCAGCTCTTCTCCCCATTTCAGCCCTTCTCTCACTCTGCAAATCCTTTACAATCTGTTATTCTGTTGGATCTAATCCCCCAAACCTTCCTTGCCAGGGTTACCTACATGAAAAACCTCAGAGCCTTTCCTTTTTCTTTGTGGAGTAATGACGTGGGACCCAAAGGTCACCCCACACAAGAACTTTTCCCAAGTGAATACACAGAGACAAATCGGGGGACTGTTTGAGAAAGCTACAGAAGAAACTCTCTGAGCCTCAGTTTCCTCATCTATAAAATGGGGATACGAATTCTCACCCCATTCACCTCACTGCTGCTCTCTGCATAAACATCTGTACCTATATAGCAACCACACATATAAGCCATCAAATTTGTGGAGTGTCTTCAAGCTCCCAAGACCCTCACCACCACCTCCCTCCAATCCTCAAAACACCCCCATGGTACCGGGCGCGATGGCTCACACCTGTAATCGCAGCACTTTGGGAGGCTGAGGCAGGTGGATCACCTGAGGTCAGAAGTTTTTGAGACCAGCCTGGCCAACAAGGTGAAACCTCATTCTACTAAAAAATACAAAAATTAGCTGGACGTGGTGGTGCATGCCTGTAATCCCAGCTACTTGGGAGGCTGAGGCAGGAGAATCACTTGAACCCAGGAGGCAGGGGTTGCAGTGAGCTGAGATCACACCACTGCACTCCAGCCTGGGTGACAGAGTAAGACTCCATCTCAAAAAAAAAAGGAACAACCCAATGGACGTTATTATTGTCATTGTCATTATTTGACTTCCATTTTACAGCTTGGTAAACTGTGGATCAGTAACTTTCCCTTGCTCATACCTTTTCCACTGTCCCACCACCGCAGTGGAGATAAGTACATTCCATAAGGCAGCAGGTGGTACAAGGAGTGTGTAGATATGATCCTAAAAGCAGAAAGACACCTGGCTGTGTACCTTTAAGACACAGCCCCATATCAACATGCAAACTAACGGTGCCAGACGGGGGGTGGGGGGGCCGTGGTCGAGAATGAGCACTGATCATGCAGTTTGATTCCATGAGCAGGAAAGGCCAGACGAGCCCTTCCAGTGAACTTCTGTGGACGCTATCATGACAAGCTGCTGCCCTTCGCTGAAATAACCCAGCCGACCCGAAAACCAGATGCCACACAAAGCTATTTTTATGTCTTGCAAACCTAACCCAAGCAAGAGCTACCTGGTGAAAGAGAGATCGTGGCCTTCACCACAATGAACGCAAGAAACTGCTCAGTCCTGGTAAGTGCTGGCCAGTCACCAGGCAAGGGCAGGGCAAGGACAGGGCAAGGACAGGAGTCAGGAGTCTGTTTTCCAGTCCCCCCCCAACCCACAGCACACTCATCCCCATGCCTGGTGAGGTCTTTAAAGGACAGAGGGGACAGAATGTCAGCATCCAGCAATCCCCATCCATGCTTGGATTTTTCCTCCCACTAAGATTAACTCCCCAGCACTTGTTGCCACTTACCGCCACTGGGGATGCAGCCACCAGCTCCATTCTTGAGTGAGGCTGACAGGCGCCCACAGGGTGACTAAGGGAACCCAGCTGGCAGAGTGTCACCTTTCAGCAGGAGGCTGGTGGCGTGCATCAGGCCATGGGGGCGGGGCTTGGACTGGCCAGCACTCCGACATGGGTGAGCGTTCCCCCAAGTTGGCAGTGCAGCATGTCTTTATCTGTCACCCATAAATTTAAGCCATTTCAAAGGTCCTCACTCAGCCTTCTCCTGACCTCAAGCTTAGGTAGTTAAGAGGCTATCTGTGCTCCCAGGGGCTTCGTGGGCTTGAGGGCCACCTCCCTCCAGCTTGCCACATTTCTGTACTTAGCCCTACTTCACTGCTCATGCAATTGCCCTCTTGCCCAACTCTCCATCTCTGGAACAGTCCTGTAATCACAACAGCCCTGGGGAGACAGGAAAACAGCATAGACATGTTCCAAGGGGTTCATCTGTCAGACGCCTGTCCAGAAGGGAGGGTGAGACTCAGCACAACTTGTATTTGGCCATACTGGGCATGAATGGCCAGCTGGACACACAGGTCAGCCCAGGCAGGAAAGAGAAGCAACAGTATTGGGACGAAGAGGGGGTGGTCAGGGGCCCTCCAGCAAGTGGCACAATGTCCTTTCGCAAATTCAGAGATAATTAAACTGATGGGGACAGGCCAAGTGTGGCTGCTGGAGCGTAAGAGGCTGACTGGTGGACACCTTCACCTGCACTTGGCCTGCAGGTCCGGTGTGTCACAGATCAGAGTGTTTCTCAAAAGCCACCTGCTGCAACCTACAGCTGAATGCGGGGAAGCACAGGGATCATCAAGTCCAGTGTGCTTGTTTTGTAGATGAGCAAATGGTGGCCAGGAGGTCACATGTGCAATTAGCCACACGGCCAAAGACTGGGACCAACCAAGATCCCCGGCTCCAGGCCAGTTCTTCCGCTATATTGAGGCATGATTGGCGGCCAAAGTCGACTGTCACCAGGCACCTTGTTTGGTCCCCTGGAAACTGACCTGGGTTCACATGTTGGTTCTGCCACTTACAAGCTAGGGAAGCCTTGGGCAAGTTAAATGCCCTCTCTGATCATCAGTCTCCTCATCTGCAAAATGGGGATGAGGATGGTACCTACATCACTGCTGGGCTGTTAAGAGTTCAATGAGTTCATCCCCCCTGGGGCACTGAGAGCAGTGCTGGATGCATTTGGGCTGTACACATCTGAGCCATCAGCATTCACCATCTGCACTCAGAGCACCATGGGCAGTGTGAGCCACTGCTCCAGGACTCTGCCATCAATGGACAGTGTGATCTTGAACAAATCACCTCCCCTCTCCAAACCTCAGTGTCCCCATCTAGAAAAGGAGGCAAAATACCCAGCCTCGCCTACCTCACCTGCCTTATTGTGAGAATCAACCAAGATTCAAGTAGTCACTCAACACCAAATAGAGCCTTCTCCTTCCTGATGCACCAAACAGAAAGAACCAGGCAAGTGATAGTGATTGCGGCTTCTGCTGTGAGCATCTTCCTCCACTCATGGACAGAAAGGATTCACATTTGGTTCACAGCACCTGTCAGTCCTGGTCAGGTGTCAGAGCCACTCTCTAAGGATCGGCCAGCCCAGGCAGGACAGGCAGATCCCCCCATCAAGGAGAGCTTCCCAGGCCACCTAGAACTGCTTTGGGGGGGCAGAGGGGATGGTGCCCTGCAGGGGCAGGCATTTTTCCAAAGGGGAAAGTCTCTGGGCTTTCAGCAGCATGGACCAGGCTGAATTAACATCCTATCTGTTCCCTGATCCAATGAGGATGCTCCTAAGGACTCTGGGTGTGTTTGGGGGCCCAGGGAGACCATTTTTTAGGTTATTTCAACAGAGGATTATTTTTTTAATGCCCACATAGGGGTTGAAGAAGGGAAGAAAGGAAATGTTAGGGAGTGTTGCAGGGAAGAGGAAGTGATTCCTAATAAGTCACGACAAGTGTTTTTCTGTGTCACTGGCATGTGTGTGGCCTATGACAGCCACTGTGCTAAAAGCTTTACTTGCAGGGTCCTGCTCCTTTCACAGGCGAGAAAACTGAGGCTCAGTCACTCCCTAAGCCCACACTTTAAGACCCATGTGGCCTCACTTTGGAGCCTGAGCTCTTAATTCTCACACTCTCCTGCTCTACATGCAGAATTTCTTCTGTCCACAAACTCTAGAAAAGGTCCTAAGTGACTGTCACGGTCACTGCCTTGTTTTTTAGAGTTGTGGGCTTGTTTTTAAATCTGTATCCATTATTTTTTATTTATTTATTTATTTTTTTTCGAGACAGGGTCTTGCTTTGTCACCCACGCCGGCCTCAAGTGATCCTCCCACTTTGGCCTCCCAAAGTGTTGGGATTACAGGCCTGAGCCACTGTGCCTGGCCTGTGTCCAGGCCACAAATAAATAAGCAATGTTTATTTGTCAACTAATAATTTATTAAGTTGACCAGACGCAGTGGCTTATACCTATAATTCCAGCACTTTGGGAGGCCAAAGTGGGAGGATTGTTTGTGCCCAGGAGTTCAGGACCAGCCTGGGTAACATAGCGAGACCCTGTCTCAGAAAAAAAATTAATTAATTAAATTGGGGAAAAAAACTCCATCTATTATTGCTTTAAAAAAAAAAAAAAGAAAGCAACAAAAGTACTTCTGTAGACTTTGGGTTCTTCTTCTTGGAAAGACTTTGGGGGAGATAGGTATGTTCTGCCCAAATAAAGAAAAACTTTTAAAATTAAAATCTAATTACTGACTGGGTGCAGTGGCTCACGCCCGTAATCCCAACACTTTGGGAGGCTGAGGTGGGCGGATCACTTGAGTTTGGGAGTTCGATACCAGCCTGGCCAACATAGTGAAACTCCGTCTCTACTAAAAACACAAAAAAATTAGCTGGGCGTGGTGGTGGGTGCCTGTAATCCCAGCTACTTGGGAGGCTGAGGCAGGAGAATCACTTGAACCCAGGAGGCAGAAGTTGCAGTGAGCCAAGATCGTGCCATTGCACTCCAGCCTGGGCAACAAGAGTGAAACTCTGTCTAAAAAAAGAAAAGAAAAGAAAAGAAAAAAAAAGACCAAAAAAATTAGCCAGGTGTGGTGGCAGGCAGCAGTAATCCCAGCTACTAGGAAGGCTGAGGTAGGAGAATCACTTGAACCCGGGAGGTGGAGGTTGCAGTGAGCCGAGATCACACCACTGCACTGCAGCCTGGGCGACAGAGCAAAACTCCATAAGAACTAATTGCTAGAATCTCAGAATCAGGAAAAGCTGCATCTAGAAGGCAGTTCAGAGAGGATACCTTCCGGGTTGGAGACAGACGTGAGGGAGAGCAAAAAGTAAAGAACATCTGCACTGGGACTTTGAAGGTTGAATAGGAGCTCACCAGGCTGCCAAGGGAGCAGGACATCTCAAGCAGAATTTACTCTTGGGGACTCTTCCAAAGTTCCTAAAGCAGGAGCTGTGATTAGCAAATCGGCTATGTTGTGAAGGATGATCCTTTAAGATTTTTGCATCTGAAGAAGATACGTGACAACTTTTAGCTGGCAGTGGAGGGAGGTCTATCCTCCCTGCGAACTGTAAGACTTGAAAAGTCACACCCCCTGGTGTGATCCAAGAACCTCGCCTTCCCCTGCAACTGTGCTTGATGGCACTGGTGACACACCATGCTCCCTTACCCCAGGGGAACGAATGTTCGGGGACAGCAAAATAATTGCAACCGTCATCTCTAGGAATCTAGGGAGTGAGTCTGCTCCCTGACACTCCCTGACTGCAAATACTAAGAATTTTATTCTTTTTTTTTTTTTTTTTTTTTTTTTTTTTTTTTTGAGGCAAATTCTGGATCTATCACCCAGGCCGGAGTGCAGTGGCATGATCTTGGCTCACTGCAACCCCTGCCTCCCAGGCTCAAGCCATCCTCCCACCTCAGCCTCCAGAGTAGCTGGGACTACAGGCATGTGCCACCATGCCCAGCTAATTTGTGTGTGTGTGTGTGTGTGTGTGTGTGTGTGGAGACAGGATCTCACTTTGTTGCACAGGCTGGTCTTGAACTCCTGAATAAGAGCTTTATCCTAATAATTAATAATACCAATAATGCCTTCCATTATAAGCATCTTATTTACACGTATCCCATTTCACACATGAGAATCCAATGTCCAGAGAGGTGGAGTGACTTGTTTGAAGTCACACAGCTTGGAGGTATACATGACATTCAACCCTGGGCTACCTGACTCTAAGGCTAGATTTGTCATAGGTGGAGGTGACCAGGTCGTTGATTCAATTGTTTAATGGGCTACCCTATTGGATTGGTGGAATCAGAGCCTGAAAAAGACACCCAAAGAGGGTCAGCAGTTCTCAAACTTACAACATGTCAGAGCATCTGGGTCTTCAGGGAATTCCAGCCAGTACTGCTAGAGTAAGCAAAAGATTATTACATCTCTGGTTTTGTGCCAAATCCCAGACCACTCCACCCTAGAGTTGAGTACGGGTGTACAGCATTCAAGGCCTCTGATTTTGGAACAACTTCAGGGAGCAAAACATATTTAAGAGAAGCCTGTACATTTCAGCTTCTCCCTCAGCCAGGAAATTACTCAAATGATTGAGTCTCCCAGGGCCCTCTGAGAGTATAGACCCAGAAAGATGCACATCCACAATGGCTGGTACACTGTAGGTGCTCAATTAATGCCTGTCGAGACAACCCAAACTTCTTTTTTCTTTCTTTTTTTTATTTTTTATTTTTGTGTGTAGAGACAAGGTCTCTCTCTGTCACCCAGGCTGGAGTCCAGTGGCACAATCATAACTCACTGCAGCCTTGAACTCCTGGGATCAAGCAATCCTCCTGTTTTAGCCTCCCAAATAGCTGGGACTACAGGCACACACCATGACACCTAGCTAATCTCATTTATATTTTGTAGAGATAGGGTCTTTCTATGTTGCCCAGGCTGGTCTTAAACTCCTGTGCTCAAGCAGTCTTCCCACCTCTGCCTCCCAAAGTGCTGGGATTACAGGCATAAGCCACCATGCCTGGTTCAAATCAAATTCTTGATGTGGTGAATCTGCTATCCCAAGCAAAACTGGCCTGAATGGTTCCAGATCCGCCCCTGCCTTGAAGGAAGGTAAGAGGAGCCGTTTTTCCACCTCCAATGGAAAACATGTTCCGCTGTCTAAAGGCCTATCAGTTTGATCTGTCCGGCTAGCCTCTCACTTGAATTATCCCTGCAGAAGTTGCTGAAGTCCGCTGTCCAGCTCTCCTAAGTTCTGGTCCTTGCCATCTTCACAGGTGGAATCCTATCCTCCTTCCCCTCTCCCCCTGCTGTGCTGTGAATTTGCCTTCTTCAGCCATTCACTCATTCATCAGCAGGTATTTCCTGAGCACCTGCCAGGTGTGGTACAGGCTGCTGGAGACATGGAGCAAACAAGACAGGAATGGCCCAGCCCTGCTCTCGTGGGTTATGATCTCCCTGGGAAGCAAATAAAATCACAAACCTAAGCGCACAACCCAGAGAATCGCCATGAACTCATCATGGATCAGGTTTTGCACCAAAATGTAAGTCTTTTTTGAGTGTGAAACCAAGAACCCTCTGGGCGACACAGTGCATTGGTTGGAGCACGAGATCTGGATTCAGGTTCTATTTCTGCTGTTCATTTCCTGTGTGACCTTGAACAAGTTTCCTCACCTCTCTGAGCTTGGGTTTTCTCATGTATACAATGATAAGGAAGTCTTCCTCATACAGTTTTGGAGTTTAAGTAAACTAAAACAGATCAAGTCATTAACAAAAGAGTGTGCTACCATTTATGGTGCTCTCCACCATGTACCACGCATTGCGCTAAGTGATTTACCTAAGATCAAGTTCAAGCCACTGTTATATCTCACTTGGGCCACTGCACAAGTCTCTTGACCTGTCTCTCTCGCCTGGTCTTGTCCCTCCAGTTCATTACGCACAGAGAAGCCAAAGCGATCTTGTAAAAATTCCACAGACATCGTTAGTGTCCAGATTATGATGTCTCTAAGAACATTTCCCACTCCAAGGAACCAGGACTCCTTGGAGAAATGGCTGATTCTAGGGCTGGGGCAGAAATGTACATGATGAGCTGAGATATCTTCTTGCCTGAAAACAAGGACCCTCTAGGGGTATGGGCTGCCAAAGAGAGGCTGTAAACGGATGATGACTGCAATGGATTGAAACACATCAAAATATCTTTCAAAACCATAAGGTCGTAACACCACTCAAAACAAAAACAACTCGTTGATACTTTTCATGGTTGCTAGGGCTACTCATTACTCTGAAAATAGACTTAGCCCCGCCCACACACAAAAAAGGGACATAATCAATCATGTACTCTGCCTTTCAGGGACCGTATGTCAGGGTAAGCAAATGCTTGAGGAAAGTCATGTGGTAGAGAACAATGAGAGTTGGGCCGGGCACAGTGGCTCATGCCTGTAACCCCAGCTCTTTGGAAGGCCAAGGCGAGAGTATCGCTTGAGCTCAGGTTTGAGACCAGCCTGGGCAACATAGTGAAACCTCATCTCTAACAAAAATACATAAAATTAGCCAGGCATGGTGGTGAGTGCCTGTGGTCTCAGCTACTCAAGAGGCTGAGGCAGGAGGATTGCTTGAACCTGAAAAGTTGAGGTTGCAGTGAGCCAAGATTGTGCCACTGCACTCTAGCCTGGGTGACAGAGACCCTGTCTCAAAACAAACAAACAAAAACCAGAAACAACAACAACAACAAAAAACAACAAGAGCTAATAAGCACAGAAAGATTGATGGAAGTAGAAAATCACTGTAGTAATGAAACAATAATCTGGGCTTTGCTCATCAGCAGGCTGTAAAGTCATTCGGCAAGAGAGTGATAGGGAACTTTACGACGGAGGTCAGACTGATACCCTAAACTCACTAATGAACCAACATCACTAAAAGTGGGGTAACTGAACTTTATGTTCTTGATGTGATGCAAGAGAAAACAGAAAAACATCTTCAAAGTATTCCTGCCAAGGATCTGCACCTGAATTGATTCAAGCCTCTTGACCTAGTACTTATTTATAGGTACAGAAGAACATGTTACATGACACTTGGAAGATGCAATCAGCCAAATCCAGAATATGGAAAATTCTACGGGACAAATGACCCAGTTTCAATAAGTAACTGGCATTTAATGAAGGGAGTTTCTGATTATTACAGATGAGAAGAGACTTAAGAGAACCCCTGTGGGTCCTGATTTGAATAAAACCATTCAAAGACATCTTTGAGCCACCTGGAGGACAGTCAGCATGAACTAGGTACTAGATTAAGGAATTATCATTCATTCTGTTAGATAGATATAATTATGGCAATGGTTTAAAAAAAAAAAAACTTGTGTCTTTTAGAGATGTGTGCTAAAGTATTATGGAGAAAACAGTGTGATATCTGGCTGTGAGAATTGCTTGAAAATACTCTGGGGGCCAGATGCAGTGGCTCACATCTATAATCCCAGCACTTTGGGAGGTCAAGGCAGGAGGATCGCTTGAGCCCAGGAGTTCAAGACCAGCCCAAGCAACATGGCAAATCCTGTTACCTAAAAAATAAAAATTAAAAAAAAAAAAATTAGCCAGGCGTGGTGGCGTGTCCCTGTAGTCCCAGCTACTCTGAAGGCTGAGATGGGAGCCCAGGGTAGCAGAGGCTGCAGTGAGCCGAGATCGTGCCACTGCACTCCAGCCTGGGCGACAGAGCGAGACCCTGTCTCTTTTTTTTTTTTTGAGACAGAGTCTCGCTCTGTCAGCCAGGCTGGAGTGTAGCGGCACAATCTTGGCTCACTGCAACCTCTGCCTCCCAGGTTCAAAAGATTCTCCTGCCTCAGCCTCCTGAGTAGTTGGGATTACAGGTGCATGCCACCAGGCCCAGCTAATTTTTGTATTTTTTGTAGAGATGGGGTTTTTCCATGTTGGCCAGGCTGGTCTCAAACTCCTGGCCTCAAGTGATCTGCCCGCCTTGGCCTCCCAAAGTGCTGGAATTACAGATGTGAGCCACCACACCCGGCCTAAGACCCTGTCTCTTAAAACAAGCAAATAAACAAACAAACAAACAAAACTCTGGAGCTCTAATTAATAATATGCATGTTGAAGTATTCAAGGATAAAGACACTGATATCTGCAATTTACAGGTGACAAATACAGAAAAATGGTAATGGCAGAATCTAATCAGGGGTATATAGGCATCCGCTATAAAATTCTTTCAACTTGTATGTTTAAAATTTTTTTTTTTTTTTTTTTGAGATGGAGTCTCGCTCTGTCGCCCAGGCTGGAGTGCAGTGGTGCGATCTCGGCTCACTGCAAGCTCCGCCTCCCGGGTTCATGCCATTCTCCTGCCTCAGCCTCCCGAGTAGCTGGGATACAGGCACCCACCACCATGCCCGGCTAATTTTTTGTATTTTTAGTAGAGACGGGGTTTCACCGGGTTAGCCAGGATGGTCTCGATCTCCTGACCTCGTGATCTGCCCGCCTCGGCCCCCCAAAGTGCTGGGATTACAGGCGCGAGCCACTGCACCCAGCCTAAATTTTTTTATAATAAAATGTTGGGGGAATAATATAGGGAAAATGGGTATAGGAAGATGAAACTAGAAGGGCAGAAAGGCAATGGTTATTGAAGCTGGCTGATGAATGCATTGGGGGACCACTGTGCTATTTACTCTGCTTCTGAAGGTGTTAAAAAAAAAGGTCAACTTTTTTTCCTATATCAAAAAGTTAAAAAGTTCATAAAATACAGTGTAAGTACCCACCAGCTGATTGAAACCTGAATATTAATAGCTAATACTTATGAGTACTAATTTGTGCTAGGCTCCGTATTCAGCATCGTTTTTTTGTTTTTGAGACAATGTCTGACTCTGTCGCCCAGGCTGGAGTGTAGTGGCACAATCATAGCTCATTGCAGCCTTGAATTCCTGGGCTCAAGCAATCCCCCTCCTTGGCCTCCCAAAGCACTGGGATTACAGGCATGTACCACCACACCCAGCGAAATTTTTTATATTTTGTAGAGACAGGGACTCAAGAAATCCTCCCGCCTTGGCCTCCCAAAGCACTGGGATTACAGCCATGAACCACCATACCCGGCCTATATAAAGTATTTTATAATCATTGTCTCATTCCACCTTGTGAGACCAGTACCAGAGGAAGCCTTGTTTTATTGATGAGGAAGTTCTGGGTTCGAGAAGTTGAAGTGACGCAAAGTCACTCACCTGGATAGTAAGCAGATGAAATGAATTTCACCTTTTCAATGATTGCTCACTGCACACCTTCCCATGGGCTGCACGGCCCTGGCAAACCAGCCTCTGCCACACTGACCCCTCTACGTTCCTCTGCACATGCTGCCTGGAATGTTCTGGAATGTTCTTCCTCTCCCTGCCCCCATTTCTGTCATTTGCATGGTTGTCTCTTGCTCTTTTTCTGATGGTTGGCTTCAGTGTCCCCACCTCAAACCCACCCTGATACTCAGTGGTCTTATTCTGTAGGACACGTGCCATTCATCACGTGCTGACCTGACTCTGTGCATTCACCAATGAGTTTATGCCTCTTCTCCACTGGAATAGAAGCTTCCTAAGGGCAAGGACTGGCTCTGTCTTGCTCTGGGCTCTCCAGCACAGTGCCCAGCACACAGAAGTGGCAGAGTCAGTGAACACTTGCTGGAGGCCTGCACCCAGCTAAGCTGTGTCTGTGCCACCCCCACCCCTGCTGCCTACCTGGGGAATCCTCCTGCTCCACTGAGGATGGGGCTGGGAGTGGCCAGGTGAGGCCCTGAGCACAGGCATCTGCACGGCTGTTGAACCCCTGCTGCCTGCTCCCTCGTACTGCTGTATCAGGGGCCTCCAGAGACACCATGGAACACCATGCTCTTGCTCTATGCCCCACGCTTCCCTGACCTCTTCCTCCTGGCACTCATCATAGGTTGTAGTTATGTGGGTCATTATTACACATCTACCAGTGTCCCCCACTAGAAGGTAAGATCTGTGAGAGCAGGCAAGGCTTAAAACCCAGAGGGGCACAGATTTATCATCAATTTCTGACTTCATCTCCCCCTACCCCTTCCCCAATCTATTTGTGACTCTGAAAATAGGGTTCTTTTGTAACTCCAGTATAGATACACTGGGAGGCATATAGTAGTCCCTCAAGGAACCCATAAAAGCATGTTGAATAAGAATGAAAGCTGGCAGGTGTGGTCTCTCATGCCTGTAATCCCAGCACTTTGGGAGGCCTAGGTGGGCAGATCACTTGAGGTCAGGAGTTCGAGACCAGCCTGGCCAACATGGTGAAACCCTGTTTCTACTAAAAATACAAAAATTAGCCGAGTGTGGTGATATGTGCCTGTGGTCCCAGCTATTTGGGAGGCTGAGGTAGGAGAATCGCTTGAACCTGGGAGGTGGAGGTTGCAGTGAGCTGAGATCATACCACTGCACCCCAGCCTGGGCAACAGAGCAAGACTATGTCTCAAAAAAATAAAAAAGAAAGCTGATATTTGTTGAGCACCTCCTACACACTGAGTCTTATGCTGTGCACTTTGTGTGTGTTATCTCTTTAAATGTTCACAAAAATGATAAGATGAGGCACAGAGAGAAAGTCTGTTGTTCAGAGTCACATCATTGAGTGGCAGAGCTGGGCCGCCCGGGCTGGGCCCTCCAGCTCCAGGTGTGCACGTGTGTGGCACACGTGTGTGGGTGTGTTTTCTTCATCCCTTCCCCATGCCCACCATTGCCTCACTCCAAGTCTGAGCTAGTGCAACAGCCTGTTAGTAGAATTTATTCTAGTTTCTCCCTGTTCAAATTCATCCAGAACCCTGGGAGACAGTGCTCTATTTACACACACACACACATACACACACACATGCACGCACATACACATGCACACACATACACATGCACACACACACCCCTTGCACCCTGCTCAAGAGCTCGAGCCTGTGAACCTCATCCACTCCATGGTCCTGCCTCCCAGGATCCTGTAAGGAGATGAGGAAGGCATGAAATGAAACGGTTCCATGTTTTGCAAGAGGTGGCTATGAATACCAATCCTGAAAGATGGTCCCCACCCTTGCCAAAAAATAACATTTCTAGGGCCAAATCCAATGTCACATCTTGGAGAGTTCCACTGCATTTAGCATAGTAAAGGCTCTGAGAAGTCCTGCTGTAAACCACAGGCAGCCTGGTGTTTCCCAAACTGATTGGCCCTGGAGGCCTGTTTCCACCTTGCATGGGCAGCTCTCCACATCAGCAGAGCTCCAAAAGCCTCACTTTGTGGGGAGTATGGAAATAAAAGACCGAAGCCTCCCTTATAACACAGCAGAGAAAGCCTTCTAGGTCAGTTAGGAGGGGCATGTCCAACAACTGATTATTCTATAATAGCTAGTATTGAAGTCTGTGGCTGATTTGCTTCTAAATAGAAAGGAGAGTGTGTTCAAGTTGTCCTCTGATATCACCTTCACTCATTATTTAATTTAAAAATATGGAGCTTAATTAGTTCAACAGGGGTGGTGCAAAATCCTTTAATCCTTTTTTTTTTTTTTTTTTTAGATGGAGTCTCGCTCTGTTGCCCAGGCTGGAGTGCAGTGGCGCAATCTCGGCTTGCTGCAACCTCTGCTTCCCAGGTTCAAGTGATTCTCCTGCCTCAGCCTCCCAAGTAGCTGGGATTACAGGCATACCACCATAACTGGCTAATTTTTTTATTTTTAGTAGAGACAGGGTTTTGCCATGTTGGTCAGGCTGGCCTTGAACTCCTGACCTCAAGTGATCTGCCTGCCTCAGCCTCCCAATGTGCTGGGATTATAGGCGTGAGCCACCGAGCCCAGTCTCAAAATCTTTTTTTTTTTTTTTGAGACAGAGTCTTGCTCTGTTGCCCAGGTTGGAGTACAGTGGCACCATCTCGGTTCACTGCAAGCTCCACCTCCTGTGTTCAAGTGGTTCTCCTACCTCAGCCTCCCAAGTCGCTGGGATTACAGGCACTAGCCACCAAACCCAGCTAATTTTTGTATTTTTAGTAGAGAAAAGGTTTCACCATGTTGGCCAGCTGGTCTCAAACTCCTGACCTCAAGTGATCTAGCTCCTCAGCCTCCCAAAGTGCTGGGATTACAGGCGTGAGCCACTGTGTCTGGCCTGAAGGGACCTTTTCTATGTGTAGTTGTTTTCTGGGGCCCCAGCATGGGTCAGAGTGGCTAAGGTATGAGCCCAGAGAGCAGGACTTCTAGAGTACAGCAGACCTGGGTGGAGGCTTTGCCATTTGTTATCTGATTGGCCTGAGCCCATCATGGAAATTCTCTGAACCTTGGTTTCCTGGCCTGTGGAATGGAATAAATAAAATCTCCTTCCTAGGATTGTTCTCAAAACTATGTGAGATCCCATAATTATTATGAATACCTGGGGTATGCCAACTACCCAATAATCAATACCTTGGTTTCTCTGCTGTGCCCAGCCTGGATTCTCTGATACAAGGATCCCTGGATTCCTGGAATAAATGAACACGGTCTATCTTCCTAGAAAATCACCTTACTCTACGGTCATAAATTTACCATTATCATTGCAAACAGAGAGATCTATTAGGATAGGATGTGAAATGTGCATGCATTTTTTCAGATCAAATGCAAGATTTCTAACTGTGTTTCCTGGTTTCCCTGGGTACAGGTGAACTCTACTTTGAAGTAAGAAGTCACTGAATCACAAATTCAGAGGAAGCATGAGAACTAGGTATTCCAGGCTGGGTGCAGTGGCTCATGCCGGTAATCCCAGCACTTTGGGAGGCCAAGGTGAGCAGATCACTTGAGGTCAGGAGTTCGAGACCAGCCTGGCCAACATGGCAAAACCCCATCTCTACTAAAAATACAAAAATTAGCTGGGCGAGGTAGTGCTTGCCTGCAATCCCAGCTACTCGGGAGACTGAGACTGAGGAATTGCTTGAACCTGGGAGGCAGGGGTTGCAGTCAGCTGAGATTGTGCCATCGCACTCCAGCCTGGGTGACAGGAAGAGACTCTGTCTCAAAAAAAAAAAAAAAAAAAAAAAAAAGAACAAAGTCAAAGTTTCTACTGGGATAAGACTTCAAGGAAACCTCCATTTCAAAATATTAAAATGTTTATTTCCCCATGAAGATTGGGTATCTCATTTAATGTAATATTCAAATTTCTGTCTCAGACCTAAAGGTGTTGAAAGTATGAGCGAGTTTACACAACACCTGAGCAGGAGCAAATAAAACTCTTAAGAGCTTCTGAAAGAAAGTTACAGATTAGAGATATTTTCATCTCTAAATCACACGAATTAGGATTGGCTGGGTCTTTCCACTTAAAACTTGGAGAAGTCATAAAAAGAAATCTTGTAAAGAACTCCGTGTCACTATTAGCAGAAACACGCAATTTATAAAATGATATCTTTGGCCGGGCGTGGTGGCTCACGCCTGTAATCCCAGCACTTTGGGAGGCCGAGGCGGGCGGATCACTTGAGGTCAGGAGATCAAGACCATCCTGGCTAACACAGTGAAACCCCGTCTCTACTAAAAATACAAAAAAAAATTAGCCGGGGGTGGTGGCAGGCGCCTCTAGTCCCAGCTACTTGGGAGGCTGAGGCAGGAGAATGGCGTGAACCGGGTAGGCGGAGCTTGCAGTGAACACTCCATCTCTAATAATAATAATAATAATAATAATAATAATAATATCTTCGCCTTTCAGTTTTTAAATTGCAAGTCCCATGTCCCGGGAATTCCCCAGTCCTGGGCAAATTGGGATGGTTGGTCACCCAACCTATATATGGATGCCCATTGATATTAAAAAATAAAAGTAATCACAATAGACATGAGGGAGATAGTTGTGTACAGTGTGAGTGTACAGAATAAAAGGTCTGGGGGGTTTATACCAAAATGTGCACAGTGGCTACCTGGAGGAGGAGGGTTAGACAGGAACAACAGAGCAAGGAGACTTTTGCACGGTGCTGAGTGACTTTTTAACTTGCATATTATTTTGGAATGCATTTTTTAAACATTTCAAGAAAGTCATGTCTTCCTAGGAATATAGGATATAGGACCACTACAAACACTTTACTCCTAGTCTCCTTTTTTTCTTTTTCTTTTTTTTTTTCTTTTGAGACAGAGTCTTGCTCTGTCAGTCAGGCTGGAATGCAGTGGCACGATTTTAGCTCACTGCAACCCCCACCTCCTGGGTTCAAGTGATTCTCCTGACTCAGCCTCCCAAGTAGCTGGGATTACAGGCACCCACCACCACATCTGGCTAATTTTTATATGTTTAGTAGAGATGGGGTTTCACCATGTTGGCCAGGCTGGTCTCGAATTCCTGACCTCAAGTGATCCACCCGCCTCTGCCTCCCAAAGTGCTGGGTGGCATGAGCCACCGCACCCGGCCTTAGTCTGTTTAAAAAAAAAAAAAAAAAGAACAACCATTTGAGGAAACAGAAACAGAATATTATTCCTTAAGACAGTAGCTTTGGAGGCAAAAAAACAAAAAACATAGAATTGTTTATAAAAGGTTCTGGAACTTATATGGGAGCATGTCCAGGGATCCACACCAGCATTTATAGAAGCAAAGAAAGGCCCTTCTCTTTCATCTGCATTACATTTCGAGGTCTTCTGATCAGCTTCCTTCAAACATGACAGGAGTCGTTTTTCCCCTGGGGACCCCAAGTGCATGCCTTCAGACACGGTCTGCTCTCACTATACATTGGGTTCGAATTTACCTGGACGTTGGCAGAATGGTCCGGACCCCGGGGAGGGGCGAGCTGACTTACCACTTTATTCTGCCGCTTTTCTCTTGCCATGTCCTCCCCACCGTGCATTCAGGGTTACATTTTCCAGGTTCCTTGTTTGCCGAGGGCCTGAATCTAAGCCTGCTAGCTGCTTACTCTGGGGACTGCAAATGTCACTTTTAGATTAACCGGCCCCTGCTGTTTAAAAATATCCCTGGAGCACTTAACCTTCAAAGCAGCAACAACCCAGGGCAAAGACGAGAAAGATCCCACGTCAAACCACTTGCGCAGCCCTGGCTACTCCTGGGAGAGTTCTGCTATCTGCCTTTTAATCCCATAACTCGCTTTATTTCATAATTCTTAGCTATTGAAGCCAAGAGGCATCTAAAGTCCGTGTTGTCGTAAGCAGTAGGCAGAAAGTCATTTGGGCCCTCCTGTGACATGCTGAAAATTAACTGCCTACAGGTGTTGGTCATTTGAGAAAGAAGCCCACAGTGAAAACCGTGAATGAGAAGCTGATCGCTAGTAGGTCACCTGGCTTCTCTCCCCTGAAAAGATTTGGCGAAACCCTCTCTAATCACGCCACTTAATGGAATGTTTCCAATTTCTTGTGACTTCGGGATAAAAGAAAAAAACGGCTCCATTCCCACATTCTCATTCAGGGTCGACTGGCTCTTGCTAGGGTTGAGCAGAGAAGAGGAAATTCAGCACACGCTGCAGTTACACAGTGTTCTGCAACGTGGGGAGGGCTGGCATGTGGGACAAAGGTCGCCTCCAAGGCCCAACTGGAGCAGCCCAGCCAACTAGGCAGCAGGAAAGTGGAGACCACATAGGAGCACATTGTGCTCAGGCAACAGGCAAGGTGGAACAGCAGTTCAGTGGCCCCACCTCCTGCCAACAAGGATGGCCTTACTAAACAGCAAGTGGAGAAACCGGCGAGAGCACTGAGCACGGGATCTGTGCAAAATGGTTTAAATGCAAATTGCTGCTGGGGCTGGTGCAGCCTGTTCATAGCTACTTCGTTTCTGGGCTTATTTTCCAATAAGGAACAGTCATTGAATATTGGACTTCTTGGGATTTTCTCCACTGGACTTGGAAGCATGTGCTCTGGAAACCTCAGCGTTATCAGCTATAACCCCACAGCACCAGGTACATGTTACAGGAACCGGGGGTGAAGGAATGCAGGTCAAATGCTTGCACAATGCCCGGCCCGTGTCATATGTTCTGTAGCCACAGTAGCCCTTGTGATGGCTCTTAGACTATTTATTAAGACAATGAAAGAGGTGACCCTCAAACAAACCTATGTTTCCAGGGAGAGCCATCTGTGATTCAAGGACTTTTTTATAAAATTCCATTGAAAAAAAATTCTTAGGCTTCTAACTTCATGACATGAAAAAAAAATTCTTTCCCAATGATTCCAAATAATCATGATCTAGGCAGGGTGTTGACAGTGGCAGGACTATTAGGCTTTGAAATCAAGCTGATGTGGGTTCGAATCCTCCCTCCATTAGCCGTGACTTTGAGCAAATGGCTGAGCTTCAGTGTCCTGATCAACTACTTCACCATATGGGTGAGAAAATGAAATGATTTATATTGAGCTTCTGGCACAGGGGCTTGCTCATGACAAGCCCTTAATATCTTTCTAATGAAATTCATTACTTTCAAAAAGACTAGACATACCCACATATACAGATGAAGAACTCTGCAGTGATTCAGTTCTCCCTAGACACTATCTCTTTAAGACACAGGTATTTTCCAGAATATAATTGGAAGGCTTGAAACCAAAGTTATTCATAAACTCTTTCCATCAAACACAAGAACGGTAATAGAAATATATTTCTTCAAACAGCTGTTAGTTTCAGAAAGTCACAGGTATCAAGTTACATTTTTTGTTTTGTTTTGTTTTAGAAATAGGATCTTGCTCTGTTGCCCAGGCTGGATGGAGTGCAGTGGCATGATCATAGCTCACTGCAGCCTCGAACTCCTGGGCTCAAATGATCCTCCTGCCTCAGCTTCCCAAGTAGCTAGAACTACAGGCACACACCACCCCTGGCTAATTAAAAAAAAAAAAATTTTTTTTTTAGAGACAAGGTCTCGTTATGTTGCCCAGGTTGGTCTTGAACTCCTGGCCTAAAGTGATCTTCTTGCCTCGCCTTCTAAAGCACTGGGATTACAGGTATGAGCCACTGTGTTGGCCCCAAAAAAATTATTAAGTGACCACATGGTCTAACAAAACAAGGCACCTGGAAAGAAATCACCAGTCCTGCTGCAAACCAGACCCTCTATGAGAATTCAGATGCCTTCCCCAACCAATTAAATCAGAATTTCCAGGGATGGGGTCTGGCTTTTGCATGTTTTAGCTTCCCTAGGGTGGAGGAGCACTAGCTTCATGTTGGAAGGCTCCCTACCTTCCTCTCCCACACCCTCACCCCAAACATCATTAAGAGAGACAAAAGAACATACTATATACACAACTAACAAGCAGAGAACAAAAATTATTGATCTCCTGGTCTGCTCCGCTCACCAATATTTATATTTCCAAGCATATTTCAAAAACTTAAAAAATTGGTTCCCTAGCCTGGGCAATTTAGCAAGACCCCATTTCTATTAAAAACTTAGCCAGGTATGGTGGTGCATACCAGTGGTCCCAGCTGCTCAGGAGGCTGAGGCAGGAGGATCACCTGAACCCAGGAAATTGAGGCTGCAGTGAGCCATGACTGAGTCACTGCACTCCATCCTAAGCCACAGAGTGAGACTCTATCTCAAAAAAAAAAAGAAAAAAAAAATTGGTTCCCATTGACTTAAACTACAAAGGAACTTCCTGTTGTCAGACCCAAATTACAGTGTCAGAAGGACTCTAAAGAAGGAGGCCATCTCCAGCAGAGGAATGTTCTAGCTTTCCTCAGCTTGAGTCAGCACAAGTCAGCATGTGAGGTCTTTTCAAAGTAACCCAGAGCACCTCCCTGCAACCTGTTTTTCCTTGTAAATCTTGAAGGTTTGGCAAGGATGAAAAGCCAACACCACACGCATACGCCAAAAAGTTTGCTTCTCCGCCAAACATCTTTGCTAAGTCTTTTATATGAGAAGCAAACTGAAGCAGAAAGTGAATTTGAACAGAGATATATTATCTAATAACGCAAGCATACTAGCAACATGCTAAAGTCTATCTTTAAAACATGCAAACAATTTACAGTCCCTGACCTTGCCCTGCTGGACGTAGATCAAAAGCAGGCAGTGACTTTCACACAATTAATTATTTTATAACTGGATGTTTCCAGTACAACATTTGCTAATAACTGACTTCCTTGTGTTACCAATTCCAAAAGCTTTCAGAGATCTCCCTAACTCACCTGAAAAGGGAGGAAACAGGAATCGTTAGGCCACATTCTCAGAAGCCTCCCAAACCTTGCCACGTGGAACCTTCCAGCTCCACATCCAGCACGTGGGTCCTGCCTTTGCAGAGGCAGGCTCCTCAGTGTTGAATGCTCTTGCTCCTCTTCATGGCCTGGAAAGTTCAATATCCACTCAGACATTCCCTCCACTGGGAAATTTCTTCTTTCCTGGGCTGACCCAGCCATTGCTGCCTTTTTGTTCCCACCGCACTGACAGTGAGTACACACAGGGGTCTGCAGACTGTGGCTCCAGTTGCCTGTTTTCCAATAGCTCCCAAGCTAGGAGTGGTTTTTACATTTGTTAAATGCTTAGGAAAAAAAAAAGATTTCGTGACACATGAAATCATATTAAACACAAATTTCAGTGTCCATAAATAATAAAGTTTTATTGGAACACAGCCTCACCCGTTCCTGTACATTTTGCCCACGGCCGCTTTCTCTGCAGTGAGTTGTTGAGCAGTTCCCACGGAGAACGGGTAACTGCAAACCCTCAAATATTTACCATCTGACCCTTCACAGAAAGTTTGCCAACCCCTGACCTAAAAGGCTAAGACTGCCTTTTATGCATCTTTGCATACTGAGTGCAGGAATATAGCAGACTTAACACATGAAAAAAGTAACTACCACATAGCTAAGAGTTCATCAAAATGAGTTGCCTGGTTGGTTTTTTTTTTTTTTTTTTTGAGACGGAATTTTGTTCTTGTGCTCTTGTTGCCCAGTCTGGAGTGCAATGGTGCGATTTCCCGGGTTCAAGTGATTCTCCTGCCTCAGCCTCCCAAGTAGCTGGGATTACAGGCATGTGCCACCACGCCCGGCTAATTTTGTATTTTTAGTAGAGACAGGGTTTCTCCATGCTGGTCAGGCTGGTCTTGAACTCCCAACCTCAGGTGATCCACCCACCTCGGCCACCCAAAGTGCTGGGATTACAGGCGTGAGCCACCACACCTGGCTGAGTTGCCTAGTTTCTAAAGAATCAGTAATTAAATTTTTGGAGGGTCATGGACCCAGAAGCTGCTCTGTGTACTGTTTAAAGTGTCACCACATGACTAAAGTTCAATATATACACATATATATTGAATATACACACATATACATTGAATATATATACATATATATTGAATATACATACATATACATTGAATATATATACACATATATTGAATATACATATATATTGAATATATACATATAGATATACACACATATTGAATATACATACATGTTATATAGATACACATACATATATATTGAATATACATATATATTGAACTTATATACATATATATTCAATATACGTATATTGAACTTTTGTATATATTATATAGAAATGTATGTATATATATTTAAAACCCAAATAATTGTGTTTTGAATTATTCCTGGAAACTCGGAGCTCACTGCTCCCCCTACCGGCAGCGCTGCACCGGGAGAGAGAGAAGTGTGAAAAGCTAACTGGTGGAGAACAATTATCCCTTCACTTCTCCCTTGGCTAAGAGAGTCCACTGTTGTTTAGAGGAAGATTCCAAAGTTACCAGAGGGCAAATCGACCGTGCATCCTCCTCCCGTGAAAGCCGGCTTGCTGACCCCAAAATGTAGAATGATAAACCCTTCCCTACATAGATAAGGAAAGGAAGCAGTATTTTCAAGCAAACTCTGGTCTCCCTCCCTGCCCTTTTAAGAAATGCATTTGCTAGTCTCGAGGTTCTGGCTGGATGCATTCTTTCTTGCCCATTTAGTTAAAAGCTTCTCTACTAAAAGTACAAAAATTAGCCGGGCGTGGTAGTGCATGCTTGCAATCCCAGCTACTTGGGAGGCTGAGGTGGGAGGATTGCTTGACCCCTGGAAGCAGAGGTTGCAGTGAGCCGAGATCGCGCCACTGTACTCCAGCCTCAGCGACAGTGAGACTCCCTCTCAAAAAAAAAAAAAAAAGAAAAAAAAAACACCACAATTGTGGCTTCTTTCTTCGGACACCGGGGGATCCCACAGATCATCCTGACAGCCCCCACTACCTGAGCCTGGGCTGCGGGCCAGTGCGTCATCAGGGAGTCTTCCTGGAGCCCTGGCCTCACTTCCGAGTTCCAGATGTCTCGGAGTCTAGAAACACGGGCTGAGCGGGGGATGCTGGAGGCTCCCCTCGATCGTCACAGGGCTTGGCAGAACGTAGCCACGACGGGCACGCCATGTTCCCCGAAGAAATGCTTTCCTCAGGCCGTTACCCCCCCGTCTGAGGTCTCGGCTGGCAGCCGGTGCTCCACGGTGCTCGGAGTTGGGGCGCTGCTCCAGGCTGGGGGTTGGGCCGCTCCACTGAGCGACAGGGCGGGGAGGAGGGGCAAGGGCGGCCCCTCCTGCAGACAATGGTTGCTATGAGAACCCTGGGAGGCGCCAAGGGCAAGGGCAGCCCAAGGACGTCCATGGATGCCCCAGCCTGGATGCACAAATGACACTTGCACAAAACAAACTTTTAACAAAGGACACTTGCACAAAACAAACTTTTAACAAACTTTTATTAACAAACCTCGCGTAGGGCCAACTCTAAACCGACTAACAGCAAAAACAGCATTGCTAAAAAGATCAAGGATGGAGGTGCAGACCCAATAAAGATTGTCTCTTAAAAAAGGATTGGGAAAAAAAAAATATATATATATATATATATGCATGAGTACTTTTTAAAAAACTAAAACTTTCCAGTGTTGCAGAAAAAAATATCCCAAAGTGATTTCAGTCGGTTAAAAAAAACAGTACGTGGCAGTCTGTGCTGCCTTAAAAACCCCAACTGGACATAACCCTAGGAGAAAATTACCCCACCCCATAAAGACAAAATTCCCTTTTCTCCTCTTCCTTGTTCAAATTCCACTGCTTATTCCACCAACACCCAAGGAATAACAAGACCTAGCTTACTTCTTTCGGTCCCTTATCTGATAAGGCTCACAGCAATCTTAACCTCTACTACAATCAGGAAATTGAGCCCTAATTTCTGGGCCAGATTCTGGAAAGTTGCAGAACATCCTTATGCTGCGAGGGGCCTGAGGACTCCTTCAAAGATCAAGGGGGCAGTGGAACTGGCAGAGGCTGGCATGCCTGCCCTGCAGGGCTGAGACAAGAGGACCTTTCTAAGCAAAAACACCCCAACATCTGTCACTGAAAGTCTAACCAGGCAAAACCAAGGAGCAGCAGGCGCCAAACTAGAGCTGTGCCTGAAAGGTGCACATCTCCCCCGTTTCGCCATAAAGGCAAGGGAGATAAAGAGAGCCAACTGAGTATTTGACCTCATCTGTCTTCTGAGAAGTCTGCGTATTTTAGGCCAAAGCCACGTTGCAGAGAAAGACATTTGGTCAAAGGGTAGCCTTTGTTGTTTGTGGTTGGATACAGCTGCCATTCCTGGACAGCCTGGTTTGTGGCTGCTTTCTGGAAGCTTTTCCCCCTTATGCAGAGTACTTAAGAATTAATAGGAAAATTTTCAGTGGAACTTCGTAACTGACAAATACGTTAACAGCAGCTTCTCAAAGGCCACCCCTCAGCTGATGATCACAGCTCCTTCCAGTCGATGGGCTTCTTGCCAGACTTCTGCAGCAGCTCATTGGTCTTTGAAAAGTGTCTACATCCAAAGAACCCTCTATACACTGACAAAGGGGAGGGATGAGCCGTCTGTAGTACATGGTGCCGCTTCTGAAAAAGATCAAGAATAAAAGGTGGCAAATTTGGGACTTTTTAAAAAAAAATTTTTTTTTTTTTGAGACGGAGTCTTGCTCTGTCCCCAGGCTGGAGTGCAGTGGCGTGATCTTGACTCACTGCAACCTCCGCCTCCCAGGTTCAAGCAATTCTCCTGCCTCAGCCTCCCAAGTAGCTGGGATTACAGGTGTGTGCCACCATGCCCAGCTAATTTTTGTATTTTTAGTAGAGATGGGGTTTCACCATATTGGCCAGGATGGTCTCGATCTCTAGACCTCGTGATCTGCTCGCCTTGGCCTCCCAAAGTGCTGGGATTACAGGTGTGAGCCACCATGCCCGGCCGGGACTTTTTTTTCCTTTTTTTTTTTTAAAAAAAAAGAAAGGACTGTGGCTGTTGCACTTTAAGACCCTGTGCAATTCCCCTTTGCCCTCTACATTCTCTCCCTTCCAAAGTGGAGCATTCAGCATTTGCATTAGAACATTAGTCCATTTGTTGAGCAACTACCTACCTTTGCCAGGCTCTGAGATGCAAAGAGGACCACCCTCTGCCTTCAAATTGGCAATTATCTGTGCAATTTTCAAGTGCCCCTATCGTACAGCCAGCAATTTCCACTGCTAAGACTGTATTTGCTAAAGGACACCATGATGCGTACACACACAGATAAACTCAACTTATTAATACAATGGATGGGGGTTAACATCTTGGAAAACCCATCCTAAGTAGAAAATATCCTAAGTTGAAGATATATTTATGACATATAACCTGCTTAACATCATAGCTTAACCTACCCTACCTTAAACATGCTCAGACACCTACATTAGCCTACAGCTGGGCAAAACAAAGCTTCTTTTACAACGAAGTGTTTAGTACCTCATGTAACTCATTGAACACTGTACTGAAAGTGAAAAACAGAATGGGGCCAGTCACAGTGGCTTACACCTGTAATCCCAGTGCTTTGGGAGGCCAAGGTAGGAGGACTGCTGGGATCAGGAGTTTACAACCAACTGAGGCAACATAGTGAGACCCTATCTCTACAGAAAAATTAAAAAGTTAGCCAAGTGTGATGGCATGCACCTGTAGTCCTAGCTACACAGGAGAATGAGGTGGGAGGATCACTTGAGCCCAGGAGTTCGAGGCTGCAAAAAGCTATAATCGTGCCACTGCACTCCAGCCTGGGTGACAGAGCAAGATCTTTATTTTTATTTTTAATTTTTTGAGATGGGGTCTTACTCTCATCCAGGCTAGAGTGTAGTGGCATGACTGTGGCCCACTGTAGCCTCCACCTCCCAGGCTCAAGTGACTCTCCCACCTCAGCCTCCTGAGTACCTGGGACCACAGGTGCGTGCCACCACAACAGGCTAATTTTTTGTGTTTTTTTAGAGACAAGGTCTCACTATGTTGCCCAGGCTGTTCTCAAACCCCTGAGCTCAAGTGATCCACCACCTTGGCCTCTCAAAGTGTTGGGATTACAGGCGTGAGCCACTGCTCCCAGCCAAAAGACCTTGTCTCTTAAAGAAAGAAAAAAAAACAACAACAATGTGTGAGTGCTCAAAGTATGGTTATACACCATTGTAAAGTCGAAAAAAAATCAACTCAAACTTCATAAGCCAGGGACCAGTTGTACCTACACAATTAGGAACATATAAAGGGACTCACTGACACACTGCTTATGCCAGCTAAAACCTAGTATACAATTCAGTGTTATAGAACTGGCTAAATGTATTTTTCTAAAGTTCTTACAATGTAACACCACATAACTCCTAGAAAAACATGCAAAAGATAAATATACTGATGAGATGACCTCCAAAACGTATTAAGTGAACAAAATGCAAAATAATTTCATTTTTAAAAAACTTTAGAAAAATACCCAAGACACTGTATTTAGCAGTTCCTTTAAGAGAAAGAAATAGTGGAAGCCATTTACTTTCCATTTTGTGCCTTTCTGAACTCTCTGAATAGTCTTACAGCTCCTAAGAAGGAAGAATTAAAAAACAAAAACAAAAAACAAAAAATCTCGCCACAGAAATGGAATAGTTGGCCAGGCGTGGTGGCTCACACCTGTAATCCCAGCACTTTGGGAGGCTGAGGTGGGTGGATCACCTAAGGTCAGGAGTTCAAGACCAGCCTGACCAACATGAAGAAACCCTATCTCTACTAAAAACACAAAATTAGCTGGACGTGGTGGCATATGTCTGTAATCCCAGCTACTCAGGAGGCTGAGGCAAGAGAATCACTTGAACTCAGGAGAGGGAGGTTGCAGTGAACTGAGATTGCGCCATTGCACTCCAGCCTGGGAAACAAGAGTGAAACTGTCTCAAAAAAAAAAAAAAAAAAAAAAAAAAAGGAATAGTCAGCGGCCAGGTGTGGTAGTTCACGCCTGTAATCCCAGCACTTTGGGAGACCGAGGCAGGAGGATCCTTTAAGTTCGGGGGTTCAAGACCAGCCTAGGCAACGTGGTGAAACCCTGTCTCTACAAAAAAAAATACAAAAATTAGCCAGGTGTGGTGGCGCACACCTGTGGTCCCTGCTACTCAGGAGGCTAAGCTGGGAGGATTGCTTGAGCCTGGGAGGTTGAGGCCGCAGTGAGTTGAGATCAAGCCAGTGCATTCCAGCCTGGGTGATGAGCTAGACCCTGTCTCAAAAGAAAAAAAGCAATAGTCATACATCACCTAATGACAAGGATGCATTTTGAGAAGTGTGTTGTTAGGCAATTTCACTGCTATCCATACACCATAGGGCATCTTTACACAAACCCCAATGGGATAACCTACCACTACGCACCTAGGCTATATAGTGTAGCTTATTGCTCCTGGTCTACAAACCTGTGCAGCGTGTTCCTACTGTACTGAATACTGTAGGCAACTGTGACACAATGGTAGGCATTTGTGTATCTAAACATAGAAAAGATGCAGTAAAAATATTATATATATATATGTATTTTTTTTTGAGATGAAGTCTCACTCTGTTGCCAGGCTGGAGTGCAGTGGCATGATCTCAGCTAACTGCAACCTCTGCCTCCCGGGTTCAAGCAATTCTCCTGCCTCAGCCTCCCAAGTAGCTGGGACTACAGGCACATGCCGCCACACCTGGCTAAGTTTTTGTATTTTAGTAGAGACTGGGTTTCACCATGTTGCCCAGGCTGGTCTCAAACTCCTGAGCTCAGACAATCCACTTGCCTCGGGCTCCCAAAGTGCTGGGTTAACAGGCATGAGCCACCACACCCGGCCACAATATTATAATCTTATGGGACTATCATCGTATATGCAGTTTATGACTGAAACATCATTATGTGGCAAATGACTACTTTGATTTTTTTAAAAATATCAACTATAGTTATTTTAACAGGGAGATACAGACCATTTTTGTTTTCCTCTTCTCTTCTGTATAGAAAAACTAACGAACACATCACTGTTTCTCAAAACACTCCTGCCTTCAAGGGGCTGAGTCCAGGAAGGGTGATGAGGGGTGATGACTAAAGCCAGGCAATCCAGTGTGGTTAAGAGCACAGAGCCTGGAGTCAGACTGCCCGGGGTCGAGGCCTACCTCTACCACTCAGTAGCTGTACCACAGGGAAGTTGCTGCAACTCTAAGCTGCTTCAGTTTTCATCTGTAGACTGGGAATAACAATAGTGCCCAGCTTATGAAGTTACTGTGACCAATCAAATGAGGATCACAGGTGCTGAGTGTGATAAGAAGTCATGCACACCAAATGCTGAACACACACGCAAGCAGCACAGGCCCCTGTAAATGTCAGCCCTGCAGAGCTCTAAAGAATCCCAGAAGAAAATGACCTCCACACTGTAGGCAGAGCAAGCAGGATATGCAAAGGTAGGGAAGTGGGGCACCGTGAAAAAGTAAAGGGGAATGGGTCAGCCTAGGGATCGGAGTGCAAAGAGGGATAGAGTTAAGTCTGGGAGGCCGATTGGGGGCCACCCTCCTACCCCCATGAAATCAGATCTTCAGCCTAAGGCAAGGCCTTCCAGGGAGAAAGCATCAGAACCCTCCAGGCAAGATCAGATGAGGGCCTGAATGAAGGCAAAGGTGGTCAGGCAGGGATAGATTTGGAGGGGGAAGAAAGAACACAGATATGAATGACTGACTGCATATGGGAAGGGGGAAAAAAGGACAGAAGAGGGGAGAAAGAGAGGTAGGCAGGTGTCAGTAATAGAATCAGATCTGCCTGGACAACTGGGCAGATGATGGTGCTTTTTGCTGCTAGGGAGTGCAAAGGAGCAAGTTTAGTGAAGCATGGATGAGAAAAGGAGAAACTTCGTTTGGAAAATGTTGAATTTGGCATGTTTATGGGGCAGTAGTAAGAAGGTACTCCATAGATCAGGAGAGACACTAGGCTGGAGATATACAATTTGGCTTTAATGACCAAGCTAGTTTAACAACTGTTTACTTTCAGACCAAACCATGATTAAACATTACTGGGGAAGAGCAACACTGGCCGTAAACCTCCCTAAGGGATAGAGATTAGCAATTACTCTCACACACACTTCTTACATACCTAGATCATTACATCTTAGCAGTTCATACCAGTCAGCTCTTAGGTCACTCATACAAGTGTATGCCTACCTCAAAGCCTTTCTGAGAGTTAAGTAAGATTCTGCATGCAAAGTACTCAACCTGGTCAGGTGCGGTGGCTCACATCTGTAATCCCAGCACTTTGGGAGACCAAGATGGGAGGATCGCTTGAGGTCAGGAGTTCAAGACCAGCCTTGTCAACATGGTGAAACCCAGTCTCTACTAAAAATAAAACATATTAGCTGGGTGTGGTGGCAGGCAACTGTAATCCTAGCTACTCGGGAGGCTGAGGCAGGAGAAGTGTTTGAACCCAGGAGGCGAAGGTTGCAGTGAGCTGAGATCGTGCCACTGCACTCCAGCCTGGGCGACAGAGAAAGACTCTGTCTCAAAAAACAAAAGTGCTCAACCTAGTACCCACACAAGGTAGGGGTTGAATATATGTGCGCATTTCTGATACCCCCGTTACCTCCTGCTGATACACCAAAAACTATTGTCAGGTTACCTCTGCTAAGCCCTTGCCTTCGATCATTGAAGCATTTACTCTATAATTTCTCCCCCACCCAATGTCTCTCCCATTTGCCAGGGATGAACACATCCCGGCTCATCTCCTTCCCACCCCATCTCTCCCTCCCCCACTCTGCAGCTCTCCATTAAGCCTTCATCTCTAGTCCATCACGGTTCTCCTGGAGAAAGATGATGGTGACTCATGCCTGAGGGGCAGCAGTGGCGAATGAGAAGCAGTAGACTGGGGTGTTTTGCGAGGCAGAGTTGATGGGATTTACTGATGGAATGGAGGATTCAAGGATGACTTTAAGGTCTCTGATTTCCACAACCAGGTGTAGAAGTGCTTCAGTAAGTGAAGGGGAAGAAGGGAGGTAGCAGATAGGGGGAAGATGCAGGGAGGGGAGCCACTGGTTTGGTCGTGTTGGGTATCTGCAATTAGACCTTGGGGTTAATAATGATCACTGATAGACCGGGTGTGGTGGCTCATGCCTGTAATCCTAGCACTTTGGAGGCTGAGGAGGACAGATTACTTGAGGTCAGGAGTTCAAAACCAGCCTGGCCAACATGGTGAAACCCCATCTCTACTAAAAAATACAAAAAAATTAGCTGGGTGTGGTGGCGGGCACCTATAATCCCAGCTACTCGGGAGGCTGAGGCAGAATCACTTAAACCCAGGAGGCGGAGGTTGCAGTGAGCCAAAATCGCACCACTGCACTCCAGCCTGGGTGACAGAGCAAGACTCCATCTTAAAAACAAAAACAAAAACAAAAAACCCAGAAACAAAACAATAATGATCACTGATAGTATTTTCATGGGCAAGTTAAATTCGTGATTGAGTGGAATTCTTTGTGTTTTCTATATGCTCCCAAATTTCTTGGAAGCCAGAAACATGCCTCATCCATCACTTGTTAAGTGAATGGTACCCAGGGACTTGTATCTTGTAGACACCAAGTTCATGCCTACAGCACCAACTGCATTCAGTCACAAGTTGGCCAGTTGCTTTCCTCACACACAACTCATCACTCCTATAATTTGTCCAAATTATTCTCAGTTTTCAATGGGAAACCCTTATAACAGGCCTAAGGGAAAATAAAAGTTATTTTATAACATGGATTTTCCAGGACCAAACACAGCAGGAACTCCTAGAATACTTTACATTGTTTTTATAGTGTTAAAAAAAAAAAAGAAAACAAAACATACCCTATCGATGGCACTGCCCTTCTTCTGAGCATAAGAGCCCCAGAGCAAGAAAACAAGGCCATTCGAGTTCTGATTTAGCCAGGACACAACTGCATCGGTGAATTGCTCCCAGCCTCGCTCCTTATGAGAGTTGGCTTGATGGGCCCGAACAGTGAGGACAGCGTTGAGTAAGAGAACACCTACACACATGAGAGAAATAGGTTAAATGTAGGCTCAGGCAAATCAGCCCAATACCCAGCAACAGGAGCTAAATCCATGATGAAACCAGTGCTTAATGGGATCCAGTGTAGCAAGCTGTGCTTCCCTGCTGCAGCCAGCATAATGGCAGCAGCCACTACCATCAATAATGGAGTCGGGGCCAGGCGTGGTGGCTTATGCCTGTAATCCCAGCACTTTGGGAGGCCGAGTCGGGCAGATCACCTGAGGTCAGGAGTTCGAGACCAGCCTGGCCAACATGGTGAAACCCTGTCTCTACTAAAAATACATTAAAAAATTAGCCAGGTATGGTGGCTCATGCCTGTGGTCCCAGCTACTCGGGAGGCTGAGGCATGAGAATCGCCTGAACCTGGGAGGCAGAGGTTGCAGTAAGCTGAGATTGCACCACTGCACTCTAGCCTGGGCAACAGAGTGAGACTCAGTCTCAAAAAAAAAAAAAAAAAAATCTAGCAGTGGCTGGCTTACCTTGCTTGGCCCACCCAGATAAATCTCCATGGCCAGGATGAACAAAACCCTCTATGTCTGTAGACAGCTCTTTATAAATGTTCTCCAAACTGAAAGCAAGCCATAAGAAAAACAAAAAACAGAATCTTAAGCATAATTTTGAAAGCTCAGTAACATCTAAGACATGTGAAAAGGTTGGAGGTTATAGCCAGCCTTGGAAGGGACACTGGCACATATGGCACCGATTAATGAGATCAACACTGCCAGTCCTCCTTCTAACAGGTGACTCTGCCAAAGACCTTTACTTTAGTCTGTGCTTGGATTTAACAGCACTCTGGAAAACCTAAGTAAATCAACCCAGCAGTTATAACCCAGACCCCCACTGTTGCTCAGGGACAGTTTTCTGTCCTTAGTATATTTATGTATATCATACACCAAATCCTCCAAAAGCAGTGGTTTTTTTTTTTTTTTTTTTTGTCTCGCTGTGTCGCCCAGGCTAGAGCGCAGTAGCACGATCTTGGCTCACTGCAACCTCCGCCTCCTGGGATCCAGTGATTCTCCTGCCTCAGCCTCCCGAGTACCTGGGATTACAGGCACCCGCCACCGCGTCTGGCTAATTTTTGTATTTTTTAGTAGAGACAGGGTTTCACCATCTTGGCCAGGCTGGTCTTGAACTCCTGACCTCGTGATCCACCTGCCTCAGCCTCCCAAAGTGCTGGGATTACAGGCGTGAGCCACTGTGCCCGGCCCAAAGCAGTGGTTCTTAACCAGGGGTGATTTTACCCCCCAAGGGACTTTTGGCAATGACTGCACATTTTTCATTATCACGAGCTGGGGGTTGCTCCTGGCTTCCAGTGGCAGAGGCCAGGGATGTGGCACAAGATCTTGCAATAGCACAGGACTCCTCTCCTACTCCACAACAAAGAATGACTCAGCCCCAAATGTCAACGGTGCTGAGGCCGAGAAATCCTCCTCTGAGGCTAGTGAATAGTGCCCCAGATAGTCCCACTTGTAATAAGCTAAGTACGCATCTGAAAGGAATCACGTCTGGACTGCAGTCACCTGTAAAGCAACTGTACCTGGGCGGAGGCGGAACAGGCCTCTGAACACTAAAGCAGAGCCCGTGAGCTTGATTAGGTCCATGATATGGATCCTGTCCCAGGATGACAACCTTCACCTGTGAACCACCAGGGGTCAGGAATTAAACAATACTGTAATGTAAGCAGCACAGATCCTGCCTCAAACAAACATGAACAAAACAAATAAAACACTTCTATGGCATAGATTGCTAATAGCAGAGTTGCTGGTCAAAGGCTAAGCGTATTTTAAACTTGTAAAGATATGTACCTAGCTGCTTTTTTAATTTTTTGAGACAGGGTTTTGCTCTGTTGCTCAGGCTTAAGTGCAGTGGTGCCATCACAGCTCATGGCAGCCTCGCCCTCCTGGGCTCAAGTGGTCCTCCCACCTGAGCCTCCAGAGTAGCTGGCCCCACAGGAGCGCACCACTATGCCCACCTAATTTTTTTTTTTTACTTTTTGTAGAGACACGGCCTCCCTTATGTTGCTGAGGCTGGTCTCAACCTCCTGAGATCAAGGGATCCTCCCTCCTTGGCCTCCCAAAATGCTGGGATTACAGGCATGAGCCACTGTGCCTAGCCCCCAGTTACTTTTCAATGAATTAAAGCAATTCAGGGCTGGGCGCGGTGGCTCACGCCTGTAATCCCAGCACTTTGGGAGGCTGAGGCAGGCAGATCACGAGGTCAAGATATCGAAACCATCTGGCCAACATGGTGAAACCTCATCTCTACTAAAAATACAAAAATTAGCTGGGTGTGGTGGCGCGCACCTGTAGTCCCAGCTACTCGGGAGGCTGAGGCAGGAGAATCGCTTGAACCCAGGGGGCGGAGGTTGCAGCGAGCCAAGATCACGCCACTGCACTCTAGCCTGGCAACAGAGCAAGACTCCGTCTCAAAAAAAAAAAAAAAAAGCAGTTCAGATTTCCCACCAGCAGCATATGAGGGTGTCTGCTCCCCTATATCCTCTAACAGGTGGAGCCAGAAGAGAATGAGGTCGGATCGAAAGGGCCATGGGAGTAGGTGGCAAGAGACAATGAAATGAAATGAGCCTGTCACGGGAGGTGTTGAAACATAGGCCGCCTTGTCCTTTCCATCCAGGGCCCACCCACCTAGTCTTCATTCTCAAGCTTCTGCCCATTGCATTCTTAGAATCTTCCTCCACAGCTGACATACTCTATCCAGAATCCAGCTCCAGATGTTCCATGACCAGGAGGCTTTTGGGGACCTCTTGTCCCTCCCCTTGGTGTTCACACCATGCCAACATATTCTCTTGTGAAGCAACTCTCCCAATGCTGGTCTATCAAGAAGCCCTGCTGTCCCATCTGATCCTCATAGGTTTGAAACTGGTTTTTGAGCATTCTCTCAAAATACTCCCTTAAGTATTCCCTGTTTATACTGATCACTGGTATTCAGAATAGGGCATTCAAACAAGAAGCAAACTAGTATTGATCTTAATAGGATTTAATTTAGCTTCAAAACCGAAGAGCTAGATTCTAAATTCTTACTCTAAAATTAAGCTTACGAGATTTTCTAAGTATCAGGTGTGGCTGCCTTATCAAGATGATTTATTCACCTATTTCACTTCTATGTCATTTCACAGATATTCATTAAATCACAAGATTCTTGCCCCAGTTTACAAAATGGGGGAGGAAAACGGGTAAGAAACCTAAAAGTCTAGTGTCAGCAGGTCTAAATGCATCATAGCAGCTCAGAGGAAAACTGGATCACAGAGGTGGCAGGCAACAGACTTCAAGGAGGTGCCACAGAGGCATCTACTTGATTTTTAAGAGACAGAAGTGGGGAGGGGTTTGCCACACTGTCCAGCTCCGGAATGGGAGAGTGGGAGGTGGAGGCAAGGCTGAGAGGTAGGACGTGGCCCTATTAAAGAGGGTTTCTCTGTTTTCATAGTTCAATAGTGAGGAGCCACGGTTTTTTGTTTTTGTTTTGAGACAGGGTCTGGCTCTGTCACCTAGGCTGCAGTGCAGTGGTGTGATCTCGGCTCACTGCAACCTTCGCCTCCTGGGCTCACGCGATTTTCCCACCTCAGCCTCCCAATTAGCTGGAATTACAGGTGTGCGCCACCATGCCTGGCTAATTTTTGTATTTTAGGAGAGACCAGGTTTCACTGGCCAGGCTGGTCTTGAACTCCTGACCTCAAATGATCCTCCCACTTTGGCCTCCCAAAGTGCTGGGATTACAGGCATGAGCCACCGTGCCCAGCCCCACGAACTTTTGAACACAAGATGGATGAGAGCCGCCAACCAGCAACTGTTGTGTAAGACAAACTAAAGCAAAGGGATCTGATAACAGAACCACAAAACTGTTTAGGCCAGAAGTCAAGAGCTTGAAAGTGCTAACTATAAGGCAGTGTGGTCAGGTCAAGGTGGGGTTGACTATAACAAGCTGCAAAAGATTTAACTGCTTTGTGTGTCAGTTTGAATTTCACCACCACCATAATATCTAACACTGCGGGAGGTTAGTTTCAGGATTTTTAAAAAATACAAGAAATAAGAGCACAAAATGTACACAGTTTTCCTTTTTGCCGCATAAATACCACGTAGTAAACATTAAAAAGAGTAAATACAGGCTGAAATACAGTCAGCCAAACCTCGGGATTTCAGTGTTTTATTTACTACTGAATGATGGACTGTGGCTTAACTCCAGTGTCCCTAATTTAAAAATACTATTTGACTCCTTCTCCCCAATAAAAATTATCAACAAGTTGTACTTACATCTTTTATGTCACACATCTGGGTCCAGGTGAAGACTTGGTGTGGGGGTGGATAAACAGTGTAATGCTTTCTTTCTTCTGCAACAAATCCCATTAGCTGATTTAAAGATAAACTAGACTTAAAATCAGATTCTCATTGGAAACCATAAAAATGCAATAAGAAAGCTTCTAGTGCAAGTTATTTGGAACATCATTAGTTCTTTGTCATGTTTTATGTCCAAATTCTTTTAAAAAACAACAAACAAAAACAGTGCCTGCCCCCCACCTAAGTGGTTCAATCAGGTCAATTCCCTGCCTCTTTCTCTGGGCTGGGTCCTGACAGTGCCACTCCTCCCGGGTTTTTAAAGCTGAAGCCAGGTTTCATTCAGGATGGTTGGTGGTTTTACTACGCCAGCCTTTCCTGGACAATAGACTATGTGACTTAAATGAATCCATCATATCATCTCGCGGGTCGTTAACAACTTTAACCAATATAAAGCTGCAGACTGAAACATCATGGCTTTCTTTTACCCACTTTTTGAGTAAAGAACGTTGAAGGGGGTACAACCCAAGCCTACGGCGGCTACGCTAACAAGACAAAGGGCCGGCAGCCTCCACATTTCCCCATACGGAAGGTGCATTTCCATATTTACCTTGATAAAATACGGTTTCCCGAACTCCCCGCTGAGGTGCTTCTTCCAGCTCTCTCCAAAGCCCACGGGCACGTTGCGGGCCGCGAGTCTGAGCAGGGCCGCGGCCTTGTTCCTCTGGATCCGGTCCAACTGCTCGGCACTCAGCGGCGAGGAGGGCGGCGTCCCGGACTCCTCCTGCCCAGCCGGGGCCTTCTTGGCTGGGATGGCCTGCAAGGGGTCCCCGCAGAGGCGGCTCAAGAGCTGCAGCGGCCCCTTCCCAGGCGTCCGCAGCTTCCGGCCCAACCCCCACGGCCCAAGGCAGAAGACGCCCATTTGTGGAACAGGTCCCAGCAAAAGCAGACTATAAGAGCCCAGGGCTGGGCCCGGTCCGGGAATTGGGAATTAGGTTCTAAACTGGAGCGGGGAGAGGGGCTGGGAGGCGCCCTGTGGCTTCCCGAGGAGCTTCGCGGGGATTGGGCACCCTGCACCAAGGTGCCCCGCCCCCGCCAGACTCGCCCCGCCCCGCCGCGTCCCCACGTGGCCTTTTCGCGGCAAAAAACCTCCCTCTGGGTCCTGCCCCCTCTCCCCTCTGATTGGACAGCGCACCGAGCCAGGCGGGCCTACGGCGCGCGGATTGGCGCCATGGGCCCCGAGGCGCGTCCCCATTGGCTGGCCCTTCAGCATGGCGGCCCATGGGGGACAGCGGCGGCTATTTTGAACACGTGGAGGCTATTTGGAAAGCACGGCCCGGGTTTACTGAGTCAGAGGCGCGCTCCTGCACGCCCTCATCAGGCGGGGTCCACTGCCTTCCTCCCACTTCATCCCCCAGCCCCGGCCCCACGCCGCGCCTCACCGCCGCATCTCCGCTTTCCTCAGGCACCCCAGCCACGCCGGTCCCCAGGACGGCCGGCTCGGGGCTGGGGGCGCGTCGCTTCCTGGCGGGGCTAGGGGAGAAAAAGGAGTAGAGCGTCTTCTGGCCGATCATCCCGGAGCTGAGGAGGCAGCGAACGCGCGCCACCCGGGAACCCGCGAGGCTAGCCCTTGCTGTGGCGGTCAGCAATTGGCGCCAAGCGGCCCGCGCATGCTCCGAGCGGGGGGCTTTGCTGGGGGCGGGGGGCGGTGGAAGGCCCAGTGCGCATGTGCGAGAGAGGCTGGAGTGCAACGCCCCTGAGAGGAGGTGGGGCGTGCAACGGTACCCGGGAGACTATTCTTTTATTCGCTTTGTGCCTTCAGCCCACCTCTGCTCTTTGGACAGGCTCTTCAGGCTCAGCTGCAAGAAGAAAAGACTGGTCGGGCGCGGTGGCCCGCGCCTGTAATCCTAGCGCTTTGGGAGGCCCAGGCGGGAGGATCGCTTGAGGCCAGAGGGTCGGAGCTGTAGTGAGCTTTGATCGCGCCAATGCACTCCAGGCCTGGGCGACAGAGCGAGACCCTGTCTCTCGGTGGGGTGGGGTCGAGGGGAAGAAAAGTACCAGCCCCTTAGAGGGGTGTTGTGGGAGTGCAATGAACAATATAATAATATTGTCCGGGCTTGATGGCTCACGTCTGTAATCCCAGCACTGTAATCCGAGGCGTCTCAAAAACAAACAAATACTATTATATTTTGTGTGTGTGTTTTGTTTTTGAGACAGAGTCTTGCTCTGTCGCCCAGGCTGGAATGCAGTGGTGTGATCTCAGCCCACTGCAACCTCCGCCTCCCGGATTCAAGCGATTGTCGTGCCTCAGCTAGGATTACAGGTGCGCGCCACCACGCCTGGCTAATTTTTCTATTTTTAGTAGAGACAGGGTTTCACTATGTTTGCCCAGGTGTGTTTTATATTTTTTTAGTAGAGATGGGGGTCTCACCATGTTGGCCAGTCTGGTCTCGAACTCCTGACCTCAGGCGATCCGCCCACCTCGGCCTCCCAAAGTGCTGGGATTACAGGCATGAGCCACCACACCCAGCCAATATTATTTGTTGAACTGTTATATACATTTTCTCACGCAATTTTCATGGCCTATTTTATGACGATAAACTAAGGCTTAGTGCAGTCAAACATTTTGCCTAATGTATCAGGCTTGTGGGAGACTTTCGGGTCATAGAGGTTAAACACCAACGATTTGTCCTCCAAATGACACCACTGTACCGCACCTCCTCCCACCACTACTGATACACTTAGGATTCTCTTTCCCTCCCTCACATCCAAACCATCCATATCTGCTTTTGGTTCTTTCCCCAAAGCAAACCTCAAATTCAACTGCTGCTGTTGCATCTCCTGGCTACAGAAGACCAGCTGGGAAGCTGGTGTTCTCTTTTCTAGAGAGAGATTTTTACAGCATGACAATACCTGGGGCCTGGCCCAGCTCGGTGGCTCACGTCTGTAATCCCAACACTTTGGGAGGCCAAGGGGGGGCGTATCGCTTGAGCACAGGAGTTTGAGACCAGCCTGACAAACATGGTGAAACCCCGTCTCTACTAAAAATACAAAAATTAGCCAGGCGTGGTGGCACACATTTGCAATCCCAGCTACTCAGGAGGCTGAGGCAGGAGAATCACTTGAACCCGGGAGGCAGAGGTTGCGGTGAGCTGAGATCATGCCACTGCACTCCAGCCTGGGTGACAGAGCAAGACCCTGTCTAAAAACAAAAAAAAAGAGAAAGAAAAAAAGACAATCCTTAGGTTAAAACCCTTCTTTGGTTTTCAAAAAGGCTTAGAATAAACCCCAGTTTCCTACCCAGGTCTCAGTGCTGCTTCCTCTCCAATGGAAGCCCCCACTACTGAGTCCAGCTCCCAGCACAATTGCTGGACACACCCAGCTTGTCCCCCTGTGGCCTGCATACCCTTGCACTCGCCGTCCCCTTGCCTGGAAAGCCTCAGGTCTCAGCTCAGGATCTTTCCCTGAAAAGGACTTCTCCTCCTGCTCCACTTTCTAGCCCATTGCTCTATAACTGCTATACTATACAAAAACATCTTATTTATTTTTTCTTTTTATACAATTTCTTTAGAGACAACATATTATTTATTCTTTCCTTGTGTTTCGTCTCCATCCCCAAAACGTAACCTGAGTGAAGAAAGGAACTTGTTCCTTGTTGCTGGTGTGTCCCAGTGCCCAGGACAAGAAGCTGAAGTCTAAGGGAGAGAGGCTCAAAGCTGAAAATCATTTGCCCTTAGAGCCACTGTGACCCAGCACTCCCATGCCTAGGCATTTACCCAAGGGAAATGAAAAACTATATTCACAAAGCTTGTATGTGAATGTTTATAGTGATTTTACTCATAGTAGCCTAAAACCCTATGTGGGGCCTACTCCTGTGGGTCATCCCTTCTATACCAGTAATAAAAAGGAACAAATAAGTAATACAAATGTGCGTATACGACTGGGCACAGCGGCTCACGACTGCCGTTCCAGCACTTTGGGAGGCCAAGGCAGGCGGATTTCTTCAGCTCACCAGCTGAAGACTATGGAGACCAGCCTGGGCAACATGGCAAAAACCCATCTCTACAAAAAATACAAAAATTAGTCGGGTGTAGTGGTGCATGCCTGTAGTCCCAGCTACTTGGGAGGCTGAGGTGGGAGTGGAGCCTGAGAAGTGGAGGTTGCAGTGAGCCGAGATCATGCAACTGCACTCCAGCTTAGGCAATAGAGCCAGACCTTGTCTCACAAAAAAAAGCAGGGGGCGGGGGGCATAAATGAATCTTAAAAGCAATATGCTTAAGTGAAAGAAGTCCCACAAAGGCATTTCTCATAGAGGCTGAGAGGTCTGAGGTTGAGGGGCTGCATCTGGTGAAAACCCTCTTGCTGGTGGGGACTCTGTTGAGTCCTGAAGCCGTGCAGGGCATCACATCGCGAGGGGCCTGAGTGTGCTAGCTCAGGTCTCTCTTCTTCCTTTTATAAAGCCACCAGTCCCACTCCCACGGTAACCCATTAATCCGTTAACCCGTGAGTCCATTAATCTATTAATTCATTTATGAGGACATTATGACAGAGCTCTCAGGTCCCAATCGCCTCTTCAAGGCCCCACCTCTCAATACTGCCACACTGAGGATTAAATTTCAACTCGGATTTTGGAGGAACAGATATTCAAACCATGGCAATTCCATGTATATGAAATTCTGGAAAAGGCAAAACTATAGGGAGAGAAGACAGATCAGTGGTTGCTGATGCTGGGTGATGGGCCAAGTTGATAAATAAGAGGCTGGAGCAGTTTTATGGAGGGATGGAACTGTCCTAGATCTTGATTGTGGTGGTGATCATACAATATTGTACATTTGTTGAAATCTGTCAAAACAAAGCCTCCGATCTCATGGAGCTTTCGTTCCATTGAGGGGCAGAGTAAATAAAAATTAGGAGCCGGTTGTGGTGGCTCACGCCTGTAATCCCAACAATTTGGGAGGCCCAGGTGGGAGGATCACTTGAGCCCAGGAGTTTGAGACCAGCCTGGGCAACATAGCAAGACCCCATCTCTACTAAAAATAATTTAAAAATTATTTAGGGTAGGGTGGGACGTGCCTGTAGTCCCAGCTACTCCAGAGGCTGAGACAGGAGGATCGCTCAAACCCAGGAGTTCAAGGCTGCAGTGAGCTATGATCATGCCATTACATTCCAGCTTGGGCAACAGAGTGAGATCCTGTCTCAAAAAAACAAAACAAACAAGAACAACATCAAAAAACAAGAAAACAAAGAAAAACGAGCAATAATGGAACCAACATTTATTTAGAGGACAGAGCATTTCTCACGCATCCTGTCATCTCCTCAGGCGCTCTCATGACATAGGTGCTGTAGTCCCCACTTCACAGATGAGGCAACTTAACCCCAGAGAGGTTAAGTGACCTGTGGGAGGCCACACAACCAGGGCGGAGGAGACAGAAACAGAAGCCACGATATCCGACTGCAGAACTCCTGCTCCCACTCGCGACAATATACTGGTGGCCCAACGCCCTTTCCGGACACCAAAGTAACCCTCACTGAGAAGTGACACCAAGCCACAGTTCTCACCCCAGCGGTGATTCTCGACAGTGGCCAAACAGATGATCAACTGGAAAGCGGCAGTGCTTGCCACGCACGGGGGGGGTGGGGGGCCGGCAGGTGGCACCAGAGGGCCGCCCGGCTGCTCTCTTTGCGCCCTAGCCCGCCGTAGTTCCCAGCGTGCTCCGGAAGTGACGCGACCGATTCGGTGGGGCGCGTCTTTCCCACCACCAGGCAGGCCCCAGCGAGGTGACTGCGGGATTCCGAGCTGCGCCGGAGCTGAGATTCGAGAGCACTCTTGCCACCCCCACCCCACGCACGTGTTGCAATGATATCAGAATTTTGCGTGCGGTTTACCCGTGTTTAACCTCTTTGCGTCTCGTTTCTGAATCGTATCCACTTGAGCATTACGCTAGACTGATCTATTTTAACACTGGTGGGGGGCAGCGAGGTCAGTTATGGGTCCTTCCTCCTTAAAGGGGTGGACAGTTGACTTTGGGCAAACCTCTTCCCCTCTGTGGGCAACAGTTTCCCCTTCTGCAAAATGAGGGTTTGGATTGTAGTTTCTAAGTTTAGCTGTGGCGTGCGAATTCCCAGGAGGTAGTTCTTTAAAAATTCAGGTGGCTTGGGCGTGGAGTGCAGACTTCTGGGTTTTTGCAAGCTAGCCAGCTGATTCTGATGCACAGGTGGACGTGGGAGACCCTGGATCAGATTGTCCCTAGGGTCCCTTCCGGCTTTAACATCTGTTTCCTTTCTAGGACATGGTTTTAAACTTTAAAATGAAAATGTGAAACTAGGAATGTTGTTGTGAGACCCCTTGGACAAACAGATTTTTGCACTGGGGACAGAACTTGAGCAATTTCTGTCTTGGCCTCGCCACTTACGTCCCTTCTTTCCTGTGGGGACAGGATGGATAGATTCCTGGTGAAAGGGGCTCAAGGGGGCCTTTTGAGGAAGCAGGAGGAGCAAGAGCCAACTGCAAAAGAGCCAGCTGTGTTGGGAGGAGACAAAGAAAGCACAAGGAAGAGGCCCAGGAGAGAGGCCCCAGGGAATGGAGGCCACTCAGCAAGCCCCAGCTGGCGGCACATTCGGGCTGAGGGCCTGGACTGCAGTTACACGGTCCTGTTTGGCAAAGCTGAGGCAGATGAGATTTTCCAAGAATTGGAGAAAGAAGTAGAATATTTTACAGGTAAGCAGAGGGGTGTGTGTGTGTGTGTGTGTGTGTGTGTGCATTGAGGGCTTGTTTGGTGCAATTAATGATCGTATGTTTGGAGAAATCTGAACTCAGGATCCATTATTTACTGATGGGTTCACTAATGGATTCATCCGATATTCTCTGAGCACCTCTGGGCTAAGCCCCTCAGGTGCTTAGGACATAAACTTGAAAGAAACTGGATTGCCTGTACACTAGGAGCTGACAGATGACTCGAGTGAATCTCCCCTTGGCTACTGATGAGTATCTTCTGGGAAAGTTTACAAAACAAAGTGAAAAAACGTGCTGGGTTCTACTGCAGAGCACTTCAATCAGAATCGCTCTGAGTGCAGGCTGACCACTTGCTTGTTTAAAAAGCTTCCAGGTGATTCTCATGGGCAGTCAGGGTTTGAGAATCACTGGTCTCATAGGAGAGATGGCAAATAACCAGGTAATTTCTCCACACCAGTGGTTCTTAGCATCACCCGGTGGACTTGCTGTTGGCAGGACTTGGATTGCTGGGTCCTACCCCTGTGGTTTAGTTTAGTTTCTAAGGAGATTCCAGGTGCTGCTGCTGCTGCTGGTCTGGGGAGCACATGTTGAGAACCATACCTCTACCCTGTAATGAGGACACAAGGATCTGGCAGAGAGGCATAGAAAAGCCCACAGGAGGCTGGGTGTGGTGGCTCACGCCTGTAATCCCAGCACTTTGGGAACCCCAGATGGGCAAATCACTTGAGGTCAGGAGTTCGAGACCAGCTTGGCCAACATGGTGAAACCCTATCTCTACTAAAATACAAAAAAAAAAAAAAAAAAAAATTAGCCGTGCGTAGTGGTGCATGCCTGTAATCCCAGCTACTTGAGAGGCTGAGGCAGGAGAACCACTTGAACCCAGGAGGCAGAGGTTGCAGTGAGCTGAGATCGCACCACTGCACTCCAGCCTGGGCAACAGAGTGAGACTGTGTCTCAAAACAAAACAAAACAAAAAACGAAAGCCCACAGGCCAGGCATGGTGGCACACACCTGTAATGCCAGCTACTCTGGAGGCTGAGGCAGGAGGATCACTTGAGGCCAGGAGTTCAAGTCCAGCCTGGGCAACATAGAGAGACCCCCTCATCGTTTTATTCTTTTATGCTTTGAGACGGGGTCTCACTCTGTCACCCAGGCTGGAGGGCAGGGGCATGGTCCTGGCTCTCTGCAGCCTCCTCCATCTGGGCTCAAGTGATTCTCCCACCTCAGCATCCTAAGTAGCTGGGACCACAGATGTACACCACGAAGCCTGGATAATTTTTAAATTATTTGTAGGTCTCACTGTGTTACCCAGGCTGTTAATTGAACTCCTGGCCTCGAGTGATCCTCGCCTTGGCCTCCCAAAGTGCTGGGATTGCAAGCATGAGCCAGCGCGCCTGGCTCACCATCTCTTTAAAAAAAGAAATGCCCACAAGAGGCCCCAGCTGTGTGAGCCCCATTTTTCATGGGGTCACATGCCCTTAGTCCCTACAGTTGACAAGCTATCCTAGCCTGTAAACTAACTTTATCATGCTCCAATTTCAGCCTCTTTATTCTGCCCTTACTGTAGTTAAGGCAGTTAAGTTACAGTGTTCACTAAAAAAATGGCCCAGGACTATGTTTCTCTCCTTGTAGAACAAGAGTCACTGTTCTTACATGAACATTTGGGGCAGTTGGCTTGGTGCAGTGGTGCACACCTATAATCCCAGACTTTGGGAGACTGAGGTGGGCGGACCACTTGAGCCCAGGAGTTCAAGACCAGTCTGGGCAACATGATAAAACCCCGTGTCTACAAAAAAATACAAAAAAAGTTAGCCGGGCATGGTGGCATGCCCCTGTGGTCCCAGCTACTCAGGAGGCTGAGGCAGGAGGACTGCTGGAGCCCTGGAGGTGGAGGTTGCAGTGAGCTTACAAAAAAGTTAGCCAGGCATGGTGGCACGCCTCTGTGGTCCCAGCTATTCAGGAGGTTGATGCGGGAGGATCGCTGGAGCACGGGAGGTGGAGGTTGCAGTGAGCTGAGATTGTGCTACTGCACTCCAGCCTGGGTGACACAGGGAGACCCTGTCTCAAAGAAAACAAAACAAAAAGAAAATTTGGGGCAAGCCAAAATGATGATTGAGGAGGGGTTTAAATTGCATGGAATGACAGGGATATGTTATTCGTTACTTCTCTTTCAATCTTGAATACCCAGGGAGCATGTATGTGGGGCACTGGATTTCTGGTGGTGGCAGTGCGGGTTGGGGGGGCATCTGGATTTCTAGAGGGGGGTCGGGTAGAAAGGAACTGCCATGTTTCCTCTGCACAGGAGCACTGGCCAGAGTCCAGGTATTCGGAAAGTGGCACAGTGTGCCCAGGAAACAGGCAACGTATGGCGACACTGGGCTGACCTACACATTTTCAGGCCTCACGCTGTCTCCAAAGCCCTGGATCCCAGTTCTAGAGCGCATCCGGGATCACGTCTCTGGGGTGACTGGACAGACCTTCAACTTTGTGCTCATCAACAGGTGACACCCTGTCTATTTAGTGGACTCAATGTTACAAGTCTTCTGTCTCCCCCAAAAGGAAGTGTTTAGGGTTCCACCCTATTTGGTTCACTGGTACAAATCATTTCTTAGTACACTGGGGCTCTAGGAGTGGAATAGCGCCAGCACTTTGTCTTCCTGGAGCTCATCCCGAGGTAGGAAGTGAGAGGTGATTAACTCCTGAACAAACAGCTGAATGAGATAATTTCTTCTTCTCTTTTTCTTCTTTCTGTTTTTTTTTTTTTTGAGACAGGTGTTTTTCTGTGTTGCCCAGGCTTGGTCTCAAACTCCTAGGCTCAAGCGATCCTCCCACCTCAGCCTCCCAAAGTGCTGGGATTGCAGGCGTGAACCACTATGCCTGACCCTAGACAATTTCAGACAGTGATAACCATCTTGCAAAAAATTAAACAGGCCGATTTGACTGAGAATGGCTGAGAGGTTTGCGATTAGGGCAAGGTTTCTCAACGGCAGCACTGTGGACATTTTGGGCCCAGTCATTCGTTGTTGTTGGGGCTGACCTGTGCCTTGTAGGGTGTTGAGCACATCCCTGGCCTCCATCCACTAGATGCAAGTAGTGTCCCCCACCCCCCAATACCTGTCCCTTGGGGCAGAATCACCCTGGTGGAGAACCCTGGGTGGGTTTAAGGGAAGGTCACTTTAGATGGGGTGGTTAGAGGAGGGCTGAGGCAGTGCATTTGAGCTGATAACTAAATGGAGAGTGCCAGCCACAGACATTTGGAGGGAGAGCAGAGGGACTCTGGAGTGTCTGTGAAGCAAAAATCCTGCAGGATGGCCAGAAAGCAGTGAATGAGGGAAAGAAGGGGATGGCATGAGCTCAGAGGTGGGCACGGGCCAGGCTGTGCAGAGTATGGCCTTTGAGTGCAGGGCAAAATCATGTGATAAAGGTTTACATAGACCAGCCAGGGAAACTACAGTGAGACATGATTTTGGCTTTGGATGTCTTCAGTTTTAAAGCACATGAACTGGCCGGGCGTGGTGACTCATGCCTGTAATCCCAACACTTTGGGAGGCCAAGGAGAGTGAATCGCTTGAGCCCGAGTTCAAGACCAGCCTGGGTAACATGGTGAAACTGTTCCTACAAAAGAAAAGAAATTAGCTAGGTGGGGTGGTGCATACCTGTAGTCCCAGCTACTTGGGAGGCTGAAGTGGGAGAATCACTTGAGCCCAGGAGGCTGAGGCTGCAGTGAGCTATGATTGTGCCACTGCACTTCAGCCTGGGTGACAGAGCGAGACCCTCTCAAAAATAAGTAAATAATAAATAAGTCACATGAACAAATAGGTCAACAGACCTCTTCAGCGTTGGCTTATCTTAGAGCCCACTGTGGACCTCAAGCCCTCGCAGAAACAACGGCAGGTACAGCCGTGCACAGAGTGCCGTTTCACACTGTGAGGAAAACGAGGGCTGGCAGTGCTGGTGAGTTTCAGGAGAGGGTTGTTTTTATGCACTGTGCTTGTTTTCTCATTGCAGGTATAAAGATGGCTATGACCACATTGGGGAGCACCGAGATGATGAAAGAGAACTGGCTCCTGGGAGCCCCATTGCCTCTGTCTCCTTCGGTGCCTGCAGAGACTTTGTCTTCCGGCATAAGGATTCCCGTGGGAAAAGTCCCTCCCGGAGGGTGGCAGCGGTCAGGCTGCCGCTGGCTCACGGGAGCTTACTAATGATGAACCACCCGACCAACACGCACTGGTACCACAGTCTTCCTGTGAGAAAGAAGGTTCTGGCTCCACGGGTGAATCTGACTTTTCGTAAAATTTTGCTTACTAAAAAATAAAAACGTTTTTAACAGTTTTTCTGTTTTCTCTTTCCCTCTCGACTCTAAAAGGGAGCTGGCATTTCCCTTACCAACAGGGAACACAGAAAGGTTTAAAGCGTAGGGCTTGTTATGTAACAATGCAGGATTCAGAAAGATGATGTTTGTAACAGATCAGTGCATTACAAAAGAACAGCAGGTGATTTTTTTTCTAACAAAATGATTATTTTATTGCTATAATACACAGCAGATACAAAAGTACCTTTAGCAAATACATAAATCAGCAGTTATTATGGCAAAACTACTAGTTTAACTTAGGTTTTCCCCAAAAGAAGCTACTTACTTTGAAAATAACTTAAAACTAGAAATCAGGTTATTGGGCTGCTACTTAATGCATAATAATTTACAAAATGAAGAAGTCAGGTTAAAAGGCTTTGCACAGGTATTGTTCACATTTACAGCCTTGGCTCAAACCCTGGTCTCTGACCAAAGAAAGATCTGCTTATAACCATATATTCCAAGGCTCAGCCCCTTTTCTCCATCTTTCTTTAATGGTAGATTTCAAAGAGTAAGCAGTGGCAGAACAGCAATTACTTAAAGCTACAGCTTTGCAGTACACTTTAAGGTCACATGATTGGGCATTTGTTCCTCCAGACTTGGGTAAAACAAGTGTGTTCATTTCAACATCAAAGTCAAGGTCTGCATGGGTGAGTGCAGGATGGACCGTACAGTTCAAGCTGCCCCGTGCACTCTGACGCCCAGAGCCTGGAGAGCCTGCACAGAATATTCTGTTGAGAGTGAGTTACTGAGTCCTCAGGGTGCAGCCTGGGCCCAGCAGAAGAGTGATCACCTGGGCTTCCTGCACCGTGAGCTGCTGCCAAGGCACTGTTTGGTGTGTCTGCCAGCTCGCCCCCAGCAGAGGAAGTGCGGTCTTAGCCTTACCTCAGATGGCCTTTTGGATAGGTCTGATTCCAAATCCTACCTCTGATGAGTCGGTTTGAATTTGGTATCCATTTTTTTAAATTAAAAATTTAGCTTAAAACATAGGTACTACTGCGTCATCAAAATTCCTTTGGACCTGGGCTGCATTCAGAGACTTACCTGAAAAGGGAAGAAAGTGCTCAATATATACGTCTTGTATTAGGCTACTGGAAATGAATAAATTCAGAATATGGACCTAGAGCAACACGACAATACTAGATGCCAGCTGTAGTTATATGTTTTTTAAAAAGTCAAAAGCTGCTTTCTCCTTTTCGTGAAAAGGGCTGAACTTCGGTGGTCATCAAATCTAACCCTTCACTTCACAAATGAGGAAACTGAGGTTCAGAGAGGCTGCAGCCCCAAAGTCAGCCCTTCCTTCCTAAGCCAGGTGTCAACTCAGGGCAGGGATTGTTTTTTTATACAGCCCAAAGCTCCTACCTCTAAACCTTAAGAGCTCTGCATGGGCAATAAATAAACAGATGAAAGTAACTGTCCACAGTGGATCCTTGTGTAAGAAAAAGTTTTCCACAGAGCAGAGGAATCAGGTGTTGCAAAGATACAGCTCAGTTCTGGCTATTCACAGAGTTTTATAATACAGTGTAATTACATCTCAGTCCAATATACAAAAGATAAAAGCAACAAGTAAGCTTTTCACTTATAATTGACAAAGTAGTGAAAGAGTTTCCCTAGGGGGCAGATTTGGCAGATGAGCCTTTACTCCATAGAAAGAATTGAAAGATTAGAAAAGGCATAGAAAAAGGAAGGTCTTCTTTAGGCATCTTTTACCTGTTCTCTTGCTATCCTTTGAGTAGCCTGGAAGGAATATTTCACAATGGGCGTGCTACAAAAGCAATCGAAAGTGAAAGGCACTTTTTCTTCTAAATTGTTGCCTTTAATAATTTCATTAATTCTTGTCAACAATTTTTATGGGCCTGCTTATTAAAAATAAAAGATCTAAGTGGAAACATTGATTAGACAAAGGTATCTCCCCTCTGAGAACACCTAACATTACAACATGAAAACGGTGGCTTCAAGAATCTGAATTCTTTTAATTACTTGTATCAGATGAGTAAAAAGACACTCCAGACATAATGAATGCTTTCTTAACACAACAGTACCTTCTACACACATGAACAGAACTGTTCAGGGAGCCTGATTTGGTATGAATTGGGGCTGGCTCCCAGGTGGAGCCTGCTCTTAGAACACACCAGAAGGCTGGAAGGCTCTAGTGGGGCTGCTTGCACACGCAACAGTACAGTTTTACTTTTTTCCTGGACAGTGCAGACAGTGCCATCAGCTCTAGCCTTGCAGGAGGGCAGAGTCATTCTTCAGACTTGCACTCCTGGCTCTGGTGCATCCTGGAAAGGACGCGCTCGTAGAACAGCAGGTAGGCGCTGGAGGACAGGACCTCCTGCAGGCTGGCCTTGCGAACGGTGTCATCGGAGACCCACAGCCACTGATTGCTGGTTGAGAGAGGGTTCCTGGCAGAAGGTGGGGACCGTCGGTAAGTGACAAAGTGTCCAGAGTGCATGTCTCCATGGTGGACGACAACTGCCATCAGCCGGAAGAGGTATGTGGAGGAGCTGAATGATAGGAACACATGTCAGGGCTTTACAATTTTAACAAAAAAGACTTTATAGGCAAAAACTAAAGAATGCTAATGTTAAATAGGGGATCAATACAATGGTAAGTCCATACCACCGAATGCTACACAACTATTAAAATACTGATCTGTATTTACTGGCATGGCAAGATGTACATTCTATGAGTATATGTACATTGTGTATATGTGGATGCTTGTATCAATGAGTGTATGTGTTTATGTACACTGTATGTATGTGTGATGTACAACTTTATAGAGTGCATGACCCTAAGTGTTTAATTGGCTATCTCTAGGTGGTATCCCAAGAAACTTTAAATTTTCTTTATATTTTATACATACACACATATATACACACATACAAATGCATATGTAAATTTTATGTACTTTAAAAATTTTTAGTTTAAAAGTTATTTCCATTTTGGACAAAAATAAATAGGAATGTATAATCGTGAAACTTCACCTTAAAATGAAAAATAAACATCTACATTTTCCTTAATTCATTTCTGTGAAAAGCTAATTTTAGAAGCTAAGAGCAGTGGTAGCTCTACGATGGGGCTTGTAAAGGGCACCTCACCTGTAGTCGGGAACAACTGGGAGAGGGAAGGGCATTGGTGCTGACAGCGTTGGCAATAAAGATGGGGAGCAGGTGCCATTCATAAAAATCTGTGTTTTGGGGGTCCCTGGCTGATTCAGAACTGCAAGAGAAAAAGGCCCGAGTCAATGAAAATTAGCAGTGGCTCTGTAAACAAAACCTGGTTTTGATTACCCTGGAAGTTAACTCCCCACAATGCTACAAAGAAAAAAATCTATTTCATTTGGTATTATATAGATTCATAAAATAATCTGCCCTTTATCCTTAATCTCAAATAGGGATAATCTGTCTTAATCTCAAATAGGAAAAGTGTATCTAGCTCCAGCTTTACGGCTAGCCTGGGATCTTTGAGCTTCCTAGCCCTGTTTGCTAATGGCATGTATCAAAGTTAATCAGTAGCTAATTTACTGGCTTTTGACCTAAACCACGGTTTCTCAACAGCAGCACCATGATGGTTTTGGCTGGATCATTCTTTGTTGCGGGGGCTGTCCTGTGATTAGAGGATGTTTGGACATTGGCAGCTCATGGACCAAATCTCTTTCCCAGATGGTGTCTACCCACTAGACACCAGTAGCACCCCTCCCCCAGTAGTGACAACCAAAAATGTTACCAGACATTGCCCAACGTCCCTTGGGAGGCAAAACTCCTCCAAGTTGAGAACCACTGATCTAAGCATTCTATTTTCTTTAATTCTGTCAGCTTCTAAGGAATACCAACATGTAATAGCATTCATACATGTTTATGGGTAGACATAAGATAATTAAGGCCATATTTACATGTCTTTTCAAGTGTCATTTTTGGGGGCCGTTATGTACCAAGTAGTTTACTGATGACATTTTTTGTGTGTGTTTTAGACAGGATCTTGCTCTGTTGCCCAGGCTGGAGCACAGTGGTGTGATCACAGCTCACTGCAGCCTCAAACCTCTGGGTTCAAGCAATCCTCCCCCTTCAATCTCCCAAAGTGCTGGGATTACAGGTGTGAGCCACCACGAGTGGTCCTACTGCTGGCATCTTTAACCACAGCCAGCATGCTCTCAACATTAGTAAACCTGCACCCCAGCCCAGGAGAGGGGGAAGCTGGGGTGCAGAGGTCTTTGATTTAAAACCAGGGCCAAGGACTGAACCTGAGTCTGTCCCCTACCTCATCTCTTTTTGATGTTAATCTAGTGACTTGATGAGAAAGAGGAAAACACAATCTCCCTGACATGATGAGGTGTCGGGCCACGCAACTGTGGTCATAAAAATAACAAAAGGAGTAAGGGACCCAAAATAGGAAAGTATGGGGTGTGAGACAATCCTGACCTAACTGGGGGCAGCAGGCAGGTGGTGAGTTCAGGCTGTGAGCCCTTCAAGTGAGTGGGTTTTCCTCATGTCTAACTCTAAAGAACTCAGTGTGTCACATGAGACACCTTTAGAAAATGGCCCAGCATGGCATTCTAGGGCCAGTTCTCCTGTGTGATGTTTGCCCTTGGACCAATCATTCAACCCCGTGGAGCCTCCATGTTCTTATCAGTAAGACTGGCACTAATAGCCACCTGGCTTAACTGAGACCTCAGCTGAGGGCAGTAATGGAATCAGATACATAATTCATACAGAAGTCATTTCAACCCCCAGAAGAGGCTCAGTAATCTTTAGCCAGGACATGTCCTCCCTACATTTCCTCTACTGACAGGAAATGACACGACCGAAAAAAGAAAAAAAAAATTCACTGGAATGATGTGAGCCAATGATTATATCATTTAGCGGAAAAACCAGAAGGCAAGGCTGCAATTTTAAGCGTTTCTCTCTGTATTTTTTCATCTGTAATATGGTTTCAAAAACGATACATCTCACTGCTACATAATTTTAACCTCTTCTAAGAAATCTTCCCTCTTCCACCCCCAATCCTGCTGTTCTCAAGAGTTTAAGCAACCGTTGTACAAGCCTTGTGCTCATGTCATAAGGGACCCAGAAGGTGGTGATGCCAAACTGCTTTTCTCTGTGCCGAAAATTCCTGCTGCATCGGCTCCTCGCGCGCACACACCTGGTGTGGGGGCTCCCGGCCCGTCCTGCAGCTCCAGTGTAGGCCCTGGGTTCTTGTTCAGTTTAGGGTTGTGTTGACTAGGTTTATGTCCAAGGAGGTGGTACTTGTAAATGTCCATCATCAGGAACTCATTGAACTGCACGTGCTCGTGCCGCTTCAGAGGCGTGCCGTGGCTGGACCAGCTCAGCCGCTGTAGGTGGATGCACAGACACTGAGGGAGCTGCAGGTGGAAGAGAAACCGGGAGAACCGAGTTGTTTCAGGGGCAGGACACACGGAGTCCTCAAAACAAAGCCAACAGGGTGTGTGGTGTGGGCTCACCTTCCCTAGTTTTAACTGTTTAACAAAAGTGGTCCTCTGGTGTTCCACCTTTTCCCCGTTCAACGTTCCCTTGGCTTCAATCTGAAATAAAAGAAACATTTCTCTGCAGAAATGCCTAAAATAGGACAGCTTTGGAGTGCTGCAGACCACAGTGGTGTTATAGCGGCACACAATTGGCACTTGACTGCTACCTGCTGAAATGAACTCAGCTGCCCAGTTATTTGTGAATTGTTTTCCCTGATCCCTCTTAGTCATTAAATAACAGAAACAGTGGAGGGAAGAGAACGTGAAGAGCGAACACTGATGCTCTGACACTGGCATGTCATCTGTTAATTGTTTTCTGTCTTCAAAAATTCTGTTCCATACAGTTCCTTTTGACTCAGAGGGGAAAACTCAGTTACTTAGGGGAGTCAGGCAGGTAGCACAGGTTAAAAGGAACGGTGTAAAACAAATGGGATTGGAGGCAACTGCAGCAAACTGGAGAGGGCATTTCTCATCTCAGCGTGACAGTTTATTCTTTAAACACTGTGCACAAAACAAAACTCATCTAGGAAAGAGATTTGGTCCATGAGCTGCCAATGTCCAAACCAAGTTAGGAAGAAGTAGAAGTGGCTGAAAAAGCCCACTGGATACAGTCAGAAGAGCTCAGGGTCACTGGTGTGAGAGGCGCTACATCAGCACACACAGGCCAGCTGGGGATGACATTTGGGTTCAATGCATACCTTTGTACAGTTGTCACACACAACATCCCGCACTGATTCTGATGAGACGAAGTGGTGAAGGCAGTGGTCCAGGGTCAATGGGTGACCCTACAGCATGAGAAGAAGAAAATTACTACAATTCAAAGGACAGCTATACTGAAACTGTTAGCAGATGGCAGTGTGAAGACCAGAGCTTTATTTTGATGTATGCAGGCAATAAAGTTTTATAGTCACAATTGGATGTTTCCTGGACAAACATGGGGCTTAAAGCACCCTAGACTGCTACTATGGACAGATTCTAGAGCATGAGGATGTAACTGCACTAACTTGTGGACTTCCATGCTGTTTTAGGTATCTTTCAATCTGAAGTTAATGTCTCTGTGTGTGTGTGTGTGCGCGCGCATGTGTGTGTGTATTCAAAAAGCCAAAATTTCTGAAGCAAAAGGAAAACCATTCATTTTCCTCTCTCCCATAATCATGCCACCATATTAAAGTTAAGAGGGGGTTCAACCAACCATGTATCTGAATTACACATAGTGCCTGAACCACATAAAATGCCTCAAAGCCCTTTCAGATTGAAATGTTTCTGAAACAGACTCCAAATAAACCATAAATCAGTACATACCCATGTGGCGGCTGGAATACTTAGTGAAAGGCTATCAAAGGTATCAAATCGAACAGGACTCTGAAACAAATATTGCAGAAAATCCAGAAAAGATTTAGGCTTAGTTCAAAGTTTTAAAGATGCAAGATATGTGACTATGAAACAGTTTAATATTGAGATGCCCAACATTAACATAGTAAAATATAATGTACTTAGAATCAAATTCTATTAAAACATATTAAAACAACCTTGTACACATAAGAGGTACAATAATACTAAAGAATCGCTTGGAACAACTGAAAGATTAAATACCTGACCCAGCAATAATTTCGGGATTTTAAGGAAATAACCATGGGCATAACTACAAGGATATTCATCAACATTATTTATAACAGCAAAAATTTGAATACAGTCAGCATCACTTAACAATGGGGATACAGTCTGAGAAATGCATCCTTAGGTGATGTCATCATTGTGTAAACATCACAGAGCGCACTTACAAGAACCTAGATGGTGCATCCTACTACACACCCAGGCTATATCATCTAGCTACTGCTCCTAGGCTACCAACCTGTACAACATGTTACCGTACTGAATGCTGTAAGCAACTGTAACACAGTGGGCAGTACTTGTGTATCTAAACATAGAAAAGGTACCGTACCAATAAAGTATTATAACCTTACGGGACCACCATCATATATGTGGTTTGTCACTGACCAAAACATCATTATATAGCACATGACTGTAGTTGAAAGTTCTAGCAAATAGTTTAATAAACTATATAGCATGTCCACAGAATGAAACACTATGTTAAACAAAATGTAGAAGAACGTATGATCATGTGGAAAGATGTTCATGTTAGATTATTCATTGCAAAAAAGCAGACGATGAAGTAGAGTGAGAGAGTTCCTGCTTTTGGTGATGGCAGAGGTGCTTGGGTAGATTAACCCTCCTTGAGATAACAATTGTAAAGTTTGGAACAAAACGAAACAAAACCGTTTGAATGAACGGAGAGCTACCAAAAGCAGGCGGAAATGGAAAAGAAGTCAACTGTTGGGAAAACAGAACTCTGTGGGCGAGATCTGTGTGTCTGTGGCTTTTTTTTCTGGTTGATGTGGTGCTGGGTGGCGAAAAGCAGCATCCTACAGGGTTCAGTGGTCAGACGACAGAGTTCAAGAATCAGGGCTGGTGGAGAGGCCGGGGGAAATGCCAGGAAGAAAGGAGACACAGAGGGGATGAGCCCCAAAGTTTATACCTAAACTCTGTTCAATTCCAGGGCTGATTCCGGAACCACACGTGCACAGGGGAAACTCCAGGGAGCCTGGCAAAAAGTAGCAGCTGGAAGCTAAAAAAACTGAGCAGAGATTTTGCTGCCCAATGTAGGGGAGACAGAGTTTAGTTTGAGCCCAGCCAGGTTAACTGCAGGCCAGAAGAAAATTAATTTTTCTTCATAGATATGTAACAGAATCCCTACTCTCTATGTCTCTACTATGATGTTAAGTATACAATAAAAAATTAACTAAACATAAAATACAAAGAGGTCAGCACACAAGGACCTCACAGATGTATCATAAATATGCTCAAGGATGCAAAGGAAAATATACAGTGACAGTGAATGAACAAATTGAGAATCTCAGAGCAATGAAAACTATTAAAGAGAAGGCAATGGAAATTCTATAACTAAAAACAACAGTGACTACAATGAAAAATTTGTTGCATAGGCAAACAGAGATTGGAGATGAAAAAAGAATCAGGCCAGGTACGGTGGCTCACACCTGTAATCCCAACACTTTGGGAGGCTGAAGTGGAAGGATCACTTGAGCCCAGGAGTTCAGGACCAACCTGAGCAACACAGTGAGACCCTGTCTCTACAAAAAATAAAAAAAAATTAGCTGGGTGTGGTGGCACACACCTGTAGTCCCAGCTGCTCAGGAGGCTAAGGTGGGAGGATAACTTGAGCCTGGGAGGTTGAGGCTGCAGTGAGCTATGATCACATTATTGCAATCCAGCCTGGGTGACAGAGCTAAGACCCTGTCTCAAAAAAAAAAAAGAAAAGAAAAAGAAAAGAAAAAAAGAGAAAAAAGAATCAGTGAACGTGAAGATAAGTCAATAGAAATGATCTAATTTAAAGAACACACAGAAGAAAGATTGAAGAAAATTGAACAAGACCTCAGTGACCTGTGGGCCAACATTAAGTAAAATAACAAGTGAAAAATGGGCATAAAATCTTTGTTGAAAAAATAATGGCCAAGAATTTTCAAATTTGGTTTAAAAAAAGTACAAATTTAAGAAACTCAGCAAACCCCAAACAAGATAAAAAGATAAATACTAAGAAAACCACATCTATGCGCAGCATGAACAAAAATAAAGAGAAAATTTTGTAAGCAGTGTAAGCAGAAGAAAAAAATGACAATTTACATAGAGAAGAATGATATAAATGACACTAACTGAAAAAATGGAGGCCAGAGACAACAGAACAATGTCCTTAAAGTGATGAATTTAAAATAAACCAAAGCAAAACCACAGCAACACTGTCAACCCAAAGTTCTATATCCAGCAGTAGTATTCTTCAAAAATGAAGGTAAGACAAAAACATTTTCATATACATGAAATCTAAGTGTATCTGTCACCAGTACACCTATAACAAACGTTAAAAGGAAGTTTTTAGGCCAAAAGGGAAAAAACATCAAATGGATTTTGATCTACAAGAAAGACTGAGAACAAGAAAAATGGTAAATATATTTTTTCTATTAATTAATTAATAGAAGAGAAGGCAACTCTTTTTTTTTTTTTTTTTTTTTGAGATGGAGTCTCGCTCTGTCGCCCAGGCTGGCGTGCAGTGGCGTGATCTCGGCTCACTGCAACCTCCGCCTCCCAGGTTCAAGCAATTCTCCTGCCTCAGCCTCCTAAGAGAAGGCAACTCTTGCATACTACTGGTGGGAATGTAAATTGGTGCAGCTATTTTTTTTTTTGAGACTCAGTCTCACTCTGTCGCCCAGACTGAAGTGCAGTGGCGTGATCTCAGCTCACCACCACCTCGGCCTCCTGGGTTCAAGCCATTCTCCTGCCTCAGCCTCCCGAGTAGCTGGGATTACAGGCGCCTGCCACCATGCCCAGCTAATTTTTGTAATTTTAGTAGGGACGAGGTTTCACCATGTTGGCCATGCTGGTCTTGAACTCCTGACCTCGTGATCCACTCGTCTCAGCCTCCCAAAGTGCTGGGATTACAGACGTGAGCCACAGCGCCTGGCTGGTGCAGCTATTATGGAAAATTGTATGGAGGAGGTTCCTCAAAAAGTTAAGAACAGAACTACTGTATGAACTAGCAATACCACTTCCAGGTATATATCCAAAGGAAATGAAATGAAACACATATAACTTTTAAAGCAAAAACTATGACACAGTATTGTGGGGTTTATAATGTATGTATAATAGCACAAAGGCTGGGGTAACAGAACTATACTTTTGTAATATTCCAGGATTTTACATGAAGTATAATATTAACTCTAAATAGAATGTGATAAGGTAAAACTGCATAATGTAATCTCTCATACACACCACCCCCAACACACACACAAACACACAAGAGTAAAGCTAAAAGGCCAACAAAGGTATTAAAATGGAATACTAAAAAGTATTCCATTAACCTGAAAGAAGCCAGTGAAGGGGGAACAGAGGAACAAGAAAATATGTAAGACAAACAGAAAACAAATGGTAAAATGGCAGATCTAAATCTAATCACATCAATACTTACATTAAATGTAAATGGACTAAGCATTCCAACTAAAAGATTGTCAAGCTAGTTAAAAAAGCAAGACCCATTATATGCTGCCCACAAAGACACACTTTAAATACAAAGGCCGAAAATAACAGAAAGAAATTACCAAATAAACATTAGCTAGATTAAAAATGAATCATTCAAATAGACTTCAAGTCAAGGAGTCATAGCAGAGATGAAGAGGGACAATTTATCATGACAAGATGAGTTAACTCATCATAATACATATGTTTGTATCCAATAACAAAGTTTAAAAAAAATTAGCAGAAATAGAGCTAAAGAGAAGACAAATTTTAGCAAACAAGCAAGAAATAATACCAATATTAAACAAAATCTTTCAGTAAACAGAGGAGGAAACATTTTCCAGCCTATTTTATGAGGCTAGTATAATCCTTATAACAAAGCCTGACAAAGACATCACAAGAGAAGAAAAGTGTAAGAACAATATTCCTCATAAACATAGATACTAATATCCTTTAGGAAATATTAGCAAATCAAATTCAGTAATATATAAAAACAATAAAGCATCATGATCAAGTGGGGTTTATCCCAGAAAGGCTGGTTTAACATTAGAAAAATCAATCACTGGCTGGGCGCGGTGGCTCACGCCTGTAATCCCAGCACTCTGGGAGGCCGAGGCCAGCGGATCATGAGGTCAGGAGATCGAGACCATCCTGGCTAACACGGTGAAACCCTGTCTCTACTAAAAAATACAAATTAGCCAGGCATGGTGGCGGGCGCCTGTAGTCCCAGCTACTTGGGAGGCTGAGGCAGGAGAATGGCGTGAACCCGGGAGGTGGAGCTTGCAGTGAGCCAAGATCATGCCACTGCACTCCAGCCTGGGCGACAGAGCAAGACTCCCTCTCAAAAAAAAAAAAAAAAAAAAAAAAATCAATCACTGTAATTCACCAAGTTAACAGAATAAAAGAATAAAATATGATCATTTCAACGGATGCAGAAAAAACTGACAAAATTCAATCACTATTCATTACAAAAATTCTCAGCAAACTAGGAACAGAAGGGAAGTTTCTCAGTATGATAAAGGGGTATACTAAAACCTAAAGCTAATATCATACTTAATTATAAAACACCAAATACTTGCTTCAAAAGATTTGAAACAAAGCAAAGATGTCTGCTATCATCACTCTTATTTAACTTTGTACCAGAAGTCTTAGCCAGGATAATAAGGCAAAGAAAAAAAAAAAAAGGAATAAAGATTGGATTGGAAAGGAAGAACTAAAACTATTTCTATTCATAAGCAACATGACTGTTTGCATACACAGAGAATGCTAAGGAATATATAACAAAACTTCTACAGCTTCTGGAAGTAATAAATGAATGTTTACAAAAATCTCAAGATATAAGGTCAATATATAAACAGCTGTATGTCTATATACTAGTGGCAAACAATTTGAAAATAAATTTTTTAAAATTCCACTTACAATAGTATAAAAATAATGCACGGAAAAACGAGATGAACAGTCAACTTATAGATTACAGTTCCTTAACATATCTTACATATCTTTTAATATATGAACCTTATTTTTAAAAAGACCATTCAACATATTAGTCTTCAAGGTAATGTCACTCAGAACCGCAATGACACAGCAAATGAAACAATCAACAAAATGAAAAGGCAACATATGGAATGAAAGAAAATATTAGCAAACCATATATCTGACAAGAGGCTAATATCCAACATTGAATACTTGAAATATACTAAAAGAGTGTTCATAAGGAACTCATATGGACCAACAGCAAAAAAAAAAAAAAAAAAAAAAAGTAACATGATTAAAAAATGGGCAAAGGACCTGAACAGACACTTTCCAAAAAAAAGACATACAAATGGCCAGCGGGTATATGAAAAGGCACTCAATATCACTAATCATCAGGGAAATGCAAATAAAACCACAAAGAGCTATCACTGCACACCTGTTAGGATGGCTATTACCAAAAAGACAACATGTGGTCGGGCGCAGTGGCTCATGCCTTAATCCCAGCACTTTGGGAGGCTGAGACAGGTGGATCACTTGAGGTTGGGAGTTCAAGACCAGCCTGGCCAATATGGTGAAACCCGATCTCTACTAAAAATACAAAAGATTAGCTGGGTGTGTTGGCGGGTGCCTGTAATCCCAGCTACTTGGGAGACTGGGGTGGGAGAATTGCTTGAACCCAGGAGGCGGAGGTTGCAGTGAGCCAAGATGGCATCACTGCACTCTAGCTTGGGTGCAGCAGAGCAAGACTCCATCTGAAAAAAAAAGACAGCATGTAACAAGTGTTGCTGAGGGTGTGGAGAGAAGGCAACTCTTGCATACTGTTGGTGGGAATGTAAATGGAAAATAGTACGAAGGTTCCTCAAAAAGTTAAGAATAGAACTACTATATGAACTAGCAATACCACTCCTAGGTATATATACAGAGGAAATGAAATCAGGATCTCAAAGATACATCTGCAAAACAATGTTCATTGTAGCATTATTCACAATAGCCAAGATATGGAATATCCACAGACAGATGAATGAGAAAATGTGGTATACATGTACAATGGAATATTATTCAGCCATCAAAAAGGAAGTCCTACCATCTGTGACAACATGGATGAACCTGGAGGACATCTGCTATGTGAAATGAGCCAGATATAGAAAGATAAACACCGCCTGATCTCACACCTATATGGAATCTAGAAAAGTCAAACTCACAGAAGCAGAGTACATGGTGGCTGCCAGGGGCTGGGGAGGTGGGGAGATGTTGCTCAAAGATGCAAACCTTCAGTTATAAGACAAATAAGTTCTGAAGAGTTAACGTACAGCATGGTGACTACGGTTAATAATACTGTATTGCATTCTTGAAATATACTAAGAGAGTGTTCTCACCACATATGAGCACAGGTGCACATGCACACACACACACACACAGAGTCATACATCAAATCATCACTTTGTACACCCTAAATATATACAATTTTTATTGTCGATTAGATCTCAATAAAGCTGGGGGAAAAAGCTACAATGAGATACTACTTTGCACTCAGTAGGATGGCTAGAACCACAATGTCAGACAGGACCTAGCGAGTGGGCTGACATCAAAATGTGGGTGAGGCTGTGAAGAAATTGGAACCTCTCATACACTGCCGGTGGGAATGTAAAATGGCATAGCCACTTTGGGAAAACAGTCTGGCAATCCCTCAAAAGGTTAAACAAAAGAGTTACCATATAAGCTAGCAATTCTACTCTGAGGTATATACCCAACTGAAGTGAAAATATATGTCCACACAAAAACTTGTATGTAAGTGTTCATAGCAACATTACTCATAATGGCCAAAAAAGTGTTAACAATCCAAATGCTCATCAACTGATGAATGGATAAAAATGTTGTAGATCCATGTAATACAATATTATTTGGTAATAAAAGGAACAAAGTACTGATTCATGCCAAAATATGGAAGAAACGTGGAAATATTATGCTAAATGAAAGAAGCCAGACACAAAAAGCCACACATTACATGATTCCATTTATATGAAGCATCCAGAATATGCAAATCCATAGAGACAGAGGTAGATTCATGGTTGACAAGCGTAGGGTGATGGAAAGGATGGGGAGAGGCTGCTAATGAGTATGGAGTTTTTTTAGGGGGCAATGAAAATGTTATAAAGTTGACTGATCCCAGAGTCAGTAATGGCTGTGAAAAAATAAAATAAAATAAAATGGATTGGGGTGACAGTTGTACAATTCTCTATTTTGTATGATGTCGGAAATTTTCCATAATAAAATATTATTTTAAAACCTCAAAAGCAAAGGGGAAAAAACCAGCCCTAGAATCTACTGTGTCCACCATGAGCACAGACTCAACCACTGGACTCAAGATCCTGCCAATCCACAGTGGGTCTGTTGTCCTTGGTGCAGAAGATGCCATCTGACCTCAGATGACATGCTGACACTGACCAAAGTGGGGTAGTCAGTCCACTAGTGTGCAGAGGCCAGGTAGTCTCTAACACCAATGACCGATGTCAGCCCACTCTCTAGGTCCTTTCAAGAATCCTAACTTTTGGAAAACCTCACCCGGAAATATCAAGTGTTGGTATTGTATTTACCTGGTGTTCACAGTGTTTGCAGACCATATTACTAGTGAGTCTTCCATGAAAAGGATGTTGAGACTTCCAGTGATTGGATGTGGGGTGAGGTGACCCTGGAATGCAAAAAGTTTTTTGATATGTCACTTTTAACCCTTTGGCACCAAGCTCAACATTCATCTTCCTTTCTAGCATGTGGTAGAAACTCCCTCTTGAGAAAAAATGTTCTTGAAAAGTACATTGAAATAGCTTTCCTCATTGACTTCCATCCAAAAGACATCCCATTCCTTCATAGGAGAATTTAAACAGATCTATCTTTACATACGGTTTCTGTATAATGGGTAGAGCCACATTTTAAAAAGAAATTTGTGTTGAATAATGTCTTTTTACAAACATACGCTTAAAATGTTTGAGATGTCAAAAGAAGGATACCACAAGTGAACATTCCATAAAGTGAGATAAAATCTTCTGAAATAATCAGAATAAGCAAGTTCTGAATAACTAGCCCTTTCTTTGGCTAGAATGGGGTTTAATGGAAAGAACATAGGTGAGAAACCTGGGCTCTGGAGTCGGGCAGCCCAGGGACCAGCTCTGGCTCTGCTTCTTATTCACTACCTGACCTGGGAATGCCTTTCATCTCTGCAAGCCTCAGTGTGCGGAAAATTGGGATAGTTATTATCCCATTAACTCCAGTATCATCAACTTTGTAGAGTTGTTATGAGGCTTACATGAGATAATGCAATGCCTGGCAAACAGCATGGGCTCAAAAAATATTTGTTCCTATTACTATGCAGAGGAATTAATATGCTAATCTTATTTTTTAAGTCTTAAGAAAACAATTTCCTCCTAAGGATAACTGTGGTAATATGCAATAGAATTTGGCAGCACTGGAAATGCTGAGGACACGACAGATTCAGCTCATTACGTTCTTCCCAGGATCAATTCAAAAAGGTAAAAAGAAAGCCCTTGTTTGAAGTACAAATAAGCCAGTTTCAAGAAAAGTAAGCTGGGCTGGGGTGCAAGGGAACACCAAGAGAATCTATTTAAAGCTATTTCCAAAATACAAGTTCCTTCGCAAGCACATCACACTTCAAGCTGGCCTGTATGTCACCAGAAAAAAATCTTTTTAAAACAAGCAAATTATTATCATATCTTAAAAGTCCACATCTTATGTGTTATATTTCAATGGAAAACGGCTACCTCTTGTGCGGCAGGTAATTTGTTTGGGAGTTATTTCTGACTGCTGCTGTAGGGGAGAAAAAAAAAAAGACTGAAAACCTTACTATAATCCCTTTCACCACCCTCACCCCATCCCTAAAACTTACAAGTTTCTACGTCGATTACACCACTGAAAATCAACTTTTAACAAAGCTCAGGTTTCTAAAGGTAGCCTCAATTAGCCTACCCGGCTGGATACTATGCATATTCTTTCATCAAATGCAATAGAAACATATTTCTTCTCTCCAGAATATTTTCATCCTTACTGGTTAACTTTTATCAACTCCTCCGATATTTATACTGTTACAGGGAAATGAGGGCTCACTTAGCACTCCTATGGCCCCCGTTCCCCTGTATTAAATAGGAAAAAATAACACATTCTTTATTCTCAAAGCCAACACAAATTGCAGCAATGAATCATTTGAAAGAGCCTTGACATCCCTAATCAGAGTCACCAACTGCAAAGCATGTAGTTTTAAGACCCTCCCCGGCCTCATTCCCACCACTGATTTTTACTGAATCTTACTTTTGAGTTTAAAGTTTTACAAAGATTACACTTGCCTCCCCTATACTTATTAAATATGCACAAGCTGCATAGAACGTGTTGGAAATATTAATGGTTTACCTCCAGGGAATGCACATCAAACAAATGTGTGACCCGAGGCTGGCGGTCTCGCTCATCTTCCAATGACGAGGTAATGACATGGAATAATTCGTGAGCATCCTGTCATAGGGCAAAGCATTCTTTAGAGAGGTTGGAAGAGGCAAGAGCAAGATCAGAACTATCCACCTCGGGCAGACGCCCTACAGTGAATGTGGGTAGAATTTGCTTTCTACCTTCTCAAGGCCCAGCTCATTAAAGAAAACAGTTATGTCCTAGACACTGTCACAAGTGAAGACCCTCAAGCAAGAGGTCCAGGAGCAGAGAGCAGGAGAGAAAGCCGGGGGCTGCCTTCACGCCAGCAGTCTATGAGACTGTTCTGTTTCACTGAGACAGCCTTGACCTCCACTCCGATTTCAAAAGATTATGTTTTTTGTTAATTGTGGTAAAATACACATATCATAACACTTATCATCTTAACATGAATGATTCTGTGGCATTAAGTACATTCATGTTGTTGTACAATCATCACTGCCATCCATCTTCAGAACTTTCTCATCTTCCCCAGCTGAAACTCCATATCTGTTAAGCACTAATTCCCCATTTCCCCTTCCCCAACCCCTGGCACCCACCATTCTTTCTGTCTCTAGGAATCTGATTACTCTGGGAACCTCACACAAGCGGAATCATACAGTGTTGGTCTTTGTGACTGGCTTATTTTCCTCAGCATAATGTCTTCAAGCTTCACCTATGTTGTAGCATATTGCAGAATTTCCTTCCTTTTTAAGGCTGAATAATATTCCATTGTATGAAAGTTTTGTTTACCTATTTATCAGCCGATGAACACTTAGGTTGCTTCTACCCCTTGGCTATTGCGAATATGCTGCTATTAACCTGAGTATACAAATACCTTATTGAGTCCCTGCTTTGAATTCTTTTGGTTTGTACCCAGCAGTAGGATTGCTAGATCCAATGATATGGGACTACTCTTGAAGGATCAACTCAAATGGCTCTCTCCCCAAAAACCCAAGCCACCCCTCACTCTTCCAGGACTAACGGGGTCACAACACAGGCCCTCTGCTTCTCCTTTGGTGTCCCCTCACACTGCCACCAGAGCAATACTTTAAAAGGCAGATAGCTTTACTCTTCTGCTTTTAGCTTTCCAATGGCTTCCACTACTAGAGTAAAACCTGCCATTCTTATCTGGCCTACAAAGCCCCCAACATTCACAATGTCCCGGCCCCTGGCCTCTTCGGTGTTCCTTGAACATATCCAGCTTATTCCCATTTTAGGCTATTCTCAGACCTTCGCACGCTACCTCTTATCCTTCAGGTCTCTGCCAAAAGAGCTCCTCCACAGGGCATACTCCCCAACCAATTATCCAAAGCTGCCTCCACCCCTCTGAACCCTAACCCACCCTCAGCCAATTCAGCAGCAGTCCTGATAAAAGGACCCTCCTCCAAATATGCCCTAAATTCCTGAGGACTCTCAGCTCCCCTGCTTCGACCCCAGTCTGAGCCACGCCATCTCGGCCAGATAACTGCAGCGGCCTCCCACCTTTCCTCTCGGCTTGCATTCTTGCCCCTCCAGCCTTCTTTTTCTAACAAGTCAGATCAAACCAGTCCCCAGTTCAAAGCCCTCTAGTGGCTCCCCGCTGCACACACAATAGAAGCCGATGCCACCCACAGCCTCCTAGTCCCTGCACAATCTGCTCCCTGCCAACTTCGCCAGCCCCTCTCCTCCGCCGCCCTCCCCGCCTTGGCCTCCCTGCCATTCTTCACAGGTGGCAGCTTTAAAACCATCTCCAGACTTATACCCTAACTTCTTCATCTGTCTGGAATGCTCTGCACCCAGGTGTCCACACACTTCACTCTCTTTTATACTTCCGGTCTCTGCTGAAACCTCACCTCCTGAGAGAAGCCTCCCTACCTGGAACAGTCTCCCCCTGTCGCTTGGCTCCTCCTCCTCTGCCCTCCCTATCCATGCCATGTCACACCAGCTAGTTTCTTATTAGCATATCCTGAAATTCCCTGCTTACTGTCTGCACCGACCTCTGCCTGCTAACCTCATCCCCCACTGGAATACCAGCTCTAAGAGAGCAGGAAACTCCTGCAGGTTATGTCTGCTGCTACAACTCCACTGCCCTCCACAGTCCCCAACCCAGGCAGGCATTCAATAAATACTTGTTGCCTATACAAATGAATTCCCTCCTGGGCTATAAAACTGCAGCTGTAGAGTGCAAGTAGAGATTCAAAGATAAATAAGGCAAGGCTCTGGCCCCTGAGGGACTCACAATCCAGGGAAGGTGTGGCAGCCTAGCTATTAGCCAACAGCACACCAGAGGTGCAGCCCTGTACAGATGAACAGGAAGCAGGGGACCTGGAGGAGGATCAGCACTTCCTGGGAGGTTCAAGGAGCCCTCACACACCAGGCATCTGAGCCCAGGCTTGAAGCAGATCTGAGACAGGATGGAGGTGGATCTATAACCTAAACCGTGGGTCAGCCATGTAACAACTAGGCCTTAAGGAAAGGGACAGCACTGCAGAGGAGGGGGAGCTTGAATGTGCACTGTAGCACTAGACTATCTTAAATCCTGGCTCTGCCCCTTAAATAGCTGCATGATTCTGGGCAAATCATTCCACTTCTCTGAGCCTCAGTGTTTCCATCTGTAAAATGGGGACAACAGTAACTCCTTACATGGTTATTGTGATAATAAAATCAGGTAATTGCATAAAGCAAGCCTTTGGCCCAATGCATCCTCTGAAGCTCTAGTTTTAGACAAAGAAAATGGGTTGATAATCAGGGAAAGTCTGCTCCTGATTGACTGGATCGCTGATAATAAAGATGTGGGCAAGGCCCATGCTAGATGCTCTGGGTATCTTCAAAGAGAAAAAGGCCACTGGACAGACGTGTTCACCTCTTTTTCCCGCAGACTACAGCACGATGTGGGCTCAGTGACTGCTGTGGGCTGAAGATGTTGGAAATACTTCCAAGGAGTGACTGGGACCTAAGTGAGTCCTTGATGGAGAAGTTGGACTTTAAAAAAGTTATCTGATATCCTTGGCGACTAAATCTCCAAGTTATTCTCTCAGTTTAGGGAAATGTAAAATGTAGATAAGTAATTCCAGTTACCAGGAGGATTTTAAAAGTATTTTCTAAATAGAAAAACGTTGCAACATACAATTGGATTAACTGAGATACATTTTAAGAAAGTATAGATACCGCCACCATGTCTAAAAAGTGACCTGTGGCTTCAGAATAAAGCAAAAACAAGAGAACACCTTTAAAAATAAGGGGTGCTAGAAAGCCTCCCCACCTCCCTTTTCAAAAGTCTCTCAATGCCCCTCACGTCAGCCCCACAGTTTTGGGAGGTCCAAGATGCCGCCTCCCATTTCTCTGGACAGTGGCGGCAGACGACGCCTACACAAAGCTGGACAAGGCCATCTTGGAAGTATGGCTGTGGAGGATGCACCTGTATGCCACTGGGGGCTAGATTTTTTCATCTCTAGAACTTCATTCTCTTGGCCTCTGCTTCAGACTTGCTGTTGGTAACAGTGGTCTGGTGGGAAGGAGGGTGGCCAAGTTCCAAAGAAGGCAGCAAAGCTGTAGTTGTGGAAAAGGGAGGTGGGAGTGACTGAATACGGCCTTGGAATTGCATATGACATCTGCTTGAGGTTTCGGGCTACTTTAAGCAAAGCTCTGAAGATTGATTTTTTAAAAAATGAGGGTGTGGTCCAGAAAAATCTTACCTAAACCTCTGAGCCTCCAAGGTAAAGTCACCTGCCTCTTTCTAAAGAACCCAGGTGTCCCTATCACTTATTGGAGTGCCAAGTCACTCAAGAACTAAAAAGATTTTGCTCTTTGGCAACTGTGTGTTTATGTCCCATCCTGCTAACCTTCTATCCACTGGGTGAAAAACAGCTGTATCTCCCCTCTGATCATGAGAGCAGGAACAAAGTTGGTACTCTGGTCCCAGAACACCAAAGTTGTCTAAAATGTCACAGAAATGTATACTGGAGCCAGGCAATTGTAAGGTCAGGCCCCAAGTCACTAGGGGAAAGGATTCTCCAAGCTAAACCTGTTCAAATGTTGTACTCACCTGTTCTTCAAATGATGAGATCTGCCATCTGTACATTCTTAAGACATCCAACAAGCAGCTTGCATCTAAGACCTCATCATCAGTAACTTCTTGGCAGGACAAGGCTGGAAACAAAAAAGGTAAGACAATTATTAAATTCATCAGCATAACAACTAACCAGAAAACCTGCACAGTATAACATATCAAAGTTAATTAAAAATTAAAGATCGCAGGCTGGGTGTGGTGGCTCACGCCTGTAATCCCAGCATTTTGGGAGGCCGAGGTGGGTGGATCACAAGGTCAGGAGATCCAGACCACCCTGGCTAACATGGTGAAACCCCGTCTCCACTAAAAATAAAAATAAAAAATTAGCCGGGTGTGGTGGTGGGTGACTGTAGTCCCAGGTACTGGAGAGGCTGAGGCAGGAGAATGGTGTGAACCTGGGAGGCGGAGCTTGCAGTGAGCGGACATCGTGCCACTGCACTCCAGCCTGGGTGACAGAGTGACGCTCCGTCTCAATAAAAAAAAAAAAAAAAAATTAAGGACTGCAGGATTCACCTTAGAATTAGGTATTTTTCATTATTCTTTGTAGCTTTACCCAATGCTTAGTACTCTATTAGGCACTTATGTTTACTGAATGAATATAATTTTTCATGAAGCTGCAGCATTTAAATGAAGTAACTGATTCCTGTATCTTCAAACTATCATCATCAATATAAATTTGTTGCATGGTTCTTATTGAGCAAAATGATTTTAACTCACAACTTTCAGGTTGGGAGGGCCCTTAAACATTCATCCAGTCCAACCCCATATTCGGTGCTACACTCCTCTCCACAGGGCTGTTTCCCAAGGCCTTTGCTTGTATTTGTTTGTATTTGAGTTTCTGATTTTCAAGGCAAAGCATCAAGCTATATGCAGCAGCCTAAAGGGTCTTTTGAGTAGTGTACTTTTCTTTTTTTTTTTTTTGAAACAGAGTCTTGCTCTGTCGCCCAGGCTGGAGCACAGTGGCGCGATCTCAGCTCACTGCAACCTCCACCTCCTGGGTTCAAGCAATTCTCCTGCCTCAGCCTCCTGAGTAGCTGGGATTATAGGCATGTGCTACCACGCCCGACTAATTTTTGTATTTTTAGTAGAGATGGGGTTCCACCATGTTGGCCAGGCTGGTCTCGAACTCCTAACCTCATGATCGCCCACCTCAGCCTCTCAAAGTGCTGGGATTACAGGTGCGAGCCACTGCACCCAGCCGAGTGGTTTACTTTTCAATCACAGGCAGAATCAGGCCTAATAAAAGTTTGATGGGCTCATGAATTTATAATTACTTCTAGACCAAGGATTGGCATTTTTCTGTAAAAGTCCAGAAAATAAACATTTTACTCTTGCTTTTTTTTTTTTTTTTTTTTGAGACAGGGTCTCATTCTGTCAGGCTAGGGTGCAGTGGCATGATCTCGGCTCACTGCAGCCTTGACCTCCTGGGCCCAAGCAATCCTCCCACCTTGGCCTCCTGAGCAGCTGGGACTACAGGCACACACCCTTGTGCTCAGCTAATTTTTGTATTTTTTGTAGTGACAGAGTTTCACCATGTTGCCCAGGCTGGTCTTGAATTTCTGGGGTGAAGTGATCTGCCCGCCTTGGCCTCCCAACGTGCTGGGATTACAGGTGTGAGCCCCTGTGCCTGGCCACATCTTAGGCTTTGTGGACCACATGGTCTCTGTTGCAACTACTCAACTCTGCCACTGCAGCACAAAAGCAGCCACAGATGTAGAAAGAAAATAACATTTCAGGATCTTCTAAACGTATTATGCCAAGGGAAAAAGTGCTGGAAACAGTCATGTAACACAGCTGCTTTTCTTCTCTGGTGCATGGCCACTGCTTCCTGACCTTTGTGTTGAGATGTTACACATTAACCAGACTCCCTGTTCTTCACTCAAACCTAGGCTGAATGGACTGGAGATAGAGATCCTTGTGATTATTACCTCTTTACAACAGAATGGTAGGCAACCCCCTAAGAGTGTAATCCATAGTAGCCAATCAGATCTTACATCTGTATGTTAGCCATTGTATGGAAAATGTTATAATTCTGTTCAGTACCTCCGTTTTTGTCATATAAATGATCCCCACTTTTCCCCACACTGGGAGCACTGATCACCATTTCCTGGTATTTGTGTGTCCCCAGACAGCTGCCTTCACACTTTGTGCTTGAATAAACCCTTTTAGCTCGATCTCAAACTCTTTGATTATTTTAGACTGACATAGGCAGTACCTAAACAAATGAACATGACTGTGTTCCAATAAAACTTTATTGACAAAAACAGGTGGTGGGCTGGATTTGGCCCATGAGCCATCAGGTGCAGACTCCTGATCTTGGCCACCTTCCTTCCCATCACATGTTACACTGGACCAGTACTGCTAGAGTGTGACAGAAAAAAATGTAGGAGCCTGCCTCTCAGTGCAGTTTCTGGAAGTTCAGTGACTCCCAAGATACAGTAGGCCAGCCTGTTTGTTCTTTCTGACTTGCCGTCAATGGCCTTGAAAGATTCCTTTAAAGCCCAGACTTCTGGGCTGCTCTGCCTATGAAGTAGCCATTCTTTTATTCCTTTACTTTCTTAATAAACTTGCTTTCACTTAAAAAAAATAAATAAATAAAGTCCAGTCTTCTGCATCAGTGTGTATACACCCTGGGGCTAGCCCTTTCCCTCCCAGGACAAAGGCAGCAGGGTTGGGAAATGAACCACATCTTTCTCCCATACCCCTCGGGCAGCCCTTCTGTTAGCTCCCCCCCACCAACTACCCCCCAAAGGAAAATTTTAATGTCGCCTTTAATCCAACTTTGTCTAAAATACTATGAGGCAATTTGGCAATATCTACTAACATTTTCATAGCGTACAATCCAGCAATTTTACTTTTTCAATCCAGCAATTTTTTTCCTAGGGAAATGCATGCTTAGGTGCATAAAGGGATATGTATAAGGATGTTCACCGTAGCCTGCTTATCTTGACAAGGAGCTGGAGGCAAATGGCTGAATAAACTGGGGTGTCTTGACATTATGGAAACTATGCAGCTATAAAAGTGAATGAGGCCAGGTGCAGTGGTTTACGCCTGTAATCCCAGCACTTTGGGAGGCCGAGGCGGTTAATCACTTCAGGTCAGGAGTTCAAGACCAGCCTGGCCAACATGGTGAACCGTCAACTCTATTAAAAACAACAACAGCAAACACCCAAAAATTAGCCGGGGGTGATGGGTGCACACCTGTAGTCCCAAATACTTGGGAAGCTGTGGCAGGAGGATCACTTGAACTCTGGAGGCAGAGGTTGCAGTGAGCTGAGATTGCATCACTGCACTCCAGTCTGGGCAACAGAACGAGACTCTGTCCCAAAGAAGAAAAAAAAAAAAAGTGACCAAGGTTTGCAAATCACATCTGATAAGGGATTAATACCCAGAATATATAAACTCAGAACTTCTAAAACTCAACAACAACAAAAAACCAAACAAGACTGGGCGTGGTGGCTCACACCTGTAATCCCAGCACTTTGGGGGCGTGACACAGGCAGATCACGAGGTCAAGAGATTGAGACCATCCTGGCCAGCATGGTGAAACCCTGTCTCTACTAAAAATACAAAAATTAGCTGGGCGTGGTGGCATGCGCCTGTAGTCCCAGCTACTCAGGAGGCTGAGGCAGGAGAATCGCTTAGAACCCAGGAGGCGGAGGTCACAGTGAGCTGAGATGGCGCCACTGCAATCCAGCCTGTCGACAGACTGACTTCTCAAAAAAAAAAAAAAAAAAAAAGAAACCCAATTCAAAAAAGGGCAAAGGACTTGAACAGACATTTCTCCAAAAAAGATAGACAAAATGGCCAATAAGCAAATGAAAAGATGCTCAATATAACTTATCATTAGGGAAATGCAAATTAAAGCAATACCATACCATTAGGATGGCTACTATCAATAAAAACAGAAAATAATATGTGTTGGTGAGGAGAAACTGGAACTTTTATGCATTGCTGGTGGAATTATAAAATCGTGCACCATCTGTGGAAAACAGCGCAGCAGCTCCTCAAAAAATTAAACAGAATTACCATTTGATCCAGAAATTCTACTTCTGAGTGTTTACAGAAAATAACTGAAAGCAGGGAATTTGGACACTAACGTTCACAGCAACATTATTTATGATAGCCAAAGAATGAAAATAAGCCAAATGTCCACTGACTGACAGAGGGACAAATAAAATGCTGCATATACATGCAACAGAATATTATTCAGCCTAGGCCAGGAATGGTGGCTCACGCCTGTAATCCCAGAACTTTGGGAGGCTGAGGTGGGTGGATCACTTGAGATCAGGAGTTCGAGATCAGCCTGGCCAACGTGGTAAAACTCCGTCTCTACTAAAAATACAAAAAATTAGCTAGGTGTGGTGGTGCACGCCTGTAATCCCAGCTACTCGGGAGGCTGAGGCAGGAGAATCACTTGAATCTGGGAGGCGGAAGTGGCAGTGAGCTAAGATCGCACCACTGCTCTCCAGCCTGGGTGACAGAACGAGACTTTGTCTAAAAAAAAAAAATAGAATATTATTCAGCCTTAAAAATGAATGAAATTCTGATACATGGTATAACATGGATGAACCCTGAAGACAGTAAGTGAAATAAGCCAGTTACGAAAGGGTGAATATTATATGAGTGCACTTAATGGGGTACATCTTATAAATATGAGGAAACTCATGACTTAATGAGGTCTGAGTCAAATTCAAAGAGAGAGAAAGTAGGGCAGTGGTTACCAAGGGCTAGGGGGAGGGGAGAGTGGGAGTTACTGTTTCACGGGTGCAGTTTCAGTACGGGATGATGAAGAGTTCTAGAGAGGGATGGAGGTGACTGCTGCACAACAGTGTGGCTGTACTTAATCTACTCAACTATAGGCTGAAAATGCTAAATTTTATGTTATGGATATTTTGCCACAATTTAAAAAAGTAGGCAAAGGATATAAACTAGCAATTCACAGAAGACAAACTATAAGACCAATACACTCAAAAAAGAAAAAAAAGGCCAGGTGCGGTGGCTCAAGCCTGTAATCCCAGCACTTTGGGAGGCCAAGGCGGGCGGATCACGAGGTCAGGAGATCGAGACCATCCTGGCTAACACAGTGAAACCCCGTCTCTACTAAAAATACAAAAATATTAGCCAGGCGTGGTGGTGGGTGCCTGTAATCCCAGCTACTCAGGGGGCTGAGGCAGGAGACTAGCTTGAACCTGGGAGGTGGAGCTTGCAGTGAGTCGAGATCGCGCCGTGGAGCTTGCAGTGAGTCGAGATCGCGCCACTGCACTCCAGCCTGGGAGACAGAGCGAGACTCCGTCTCAAAAAAAAAAAAAAAATAGTGAAGGAGGTAGAGCTACATGTACTAAAATGGATGTTTCTCTAATGTATTATATTTGGCCATGTAAATCACAAACAGAACAAAACAATATACAGGCCAGGTGTGGTGGTTCATGCCTGTAATCCCAGCACTACGGGAGGCTGAGGCGGGTGGATCGCCTGAGCCCAGGAGTTCAAGATCAGCCTAGGCAACAGGGTGAAACCCCATCTCTATTAAAAATACAAAAATTAGCCGGGTGTGGCAGCATGCACCTGTAGTCCCAGCTACTTGGGAAGCTGGGGTGGGAGGATAGCTTGAGCACAGGAGGCTGAGGTGCAGTGAGCCGAGACTGCACCATTGCACTTCAGCTTGGGTGAGACCCTGTCTCCAAAAAACAAAAAACAAAAAACAAAAAAACCCACAATATATAATTTCTATGGACGCATAGAAATGTATTCAAATGCACAGAAAAGGGTCTGGAAGCATTCACCTATAGCTTCCTTTTGGGAAAGGTGGAGGGGAGCAGGGTTGAGTATTGATAAAGGGGACTTTGGCCTTCTCTGTAATGCTTTCATCTTTTACAAAGAGAACTGATTCATGCATTACTTGTATAATTAAAAAATTATTTATAGGCCAGGCATGGTGGCTCATGTCCGCAATCCCAGCACTCTGGGAGGCCAAGGCAGGCAAAATTTTTTTTTCTAAAAAACCAAAGTTAGAGACATTGGAAAGCAGAAGCAGAGAAATGAGCAGACATCCTGGGACAGCAGCCCAAGGATGGCTCTGGCTCCCAGCACTGGGTCCCATGTGAACGATAAGGGCAGTGCTGAGGTCAGGGTTAGGATAACTAATGTGGACATTTCAGCTTTCACAAAATCTTTGGAGTGGTGTTTTCAACCCATTTCCCATTTGCCCCAAGAATACTCCTGTCTTTAATCTTAATGTAACATCATATACATTTCTGTTACATTAGGATTAGAGACAAGTTCTATTTAGAAATAACTCCCACGAACATGGCTGGGTGCAGTGGCTCACCTCTGTAATCCCAGCACTTTGGGAGACCAAGATGGGACGATCACTTAAGGTCAGGAGTTCAAGACCAGCCTGGTCAACATAGCAAGACCCCATCTCTATTTAAAAAAAAAAATTAAAAAGGCCAAGCATGGTAGCTCATGCCTGTAATCCCAACACTTTGGGAGGCCAAGGCAGGTGCATCACTTGAGGTCAGGAGTTCAAGAGCAGCCTGGTGAAACCCTGTCTCTACTAAAAATACAAAAACTAGCCAGGCATGGTGGGGCACGCCTGTAATCCCAGCTACTCGGGAGGCTGAGGCAGGAGAATTGCTTGAACCTGGGAGGCGGAGGTTGCAGTGAGCCGAGATCCCGCCACTGCATTCCAGCCTGAGCGACAAGGCGAGACTCATCTCAAAAAAAAAAAAAAAAGAAAAAAAGAAAGAACTCCAAGAACAGTTTTTCCATTTTCACATTTAAAATCAGTCAGATTTGCTTCAGCCTCAAAGAGCATGTTTACGTAAAATTAGAGGAACGCTGGCAGCGAGTTGCACACTTTTTTTTCTAAACCAGGAATGGACTAAAAAAACAGGATAGTAAAACAAATTATTCTCAAGTCACCTCTTCTACAGAAAAGTACACTTGCTTCATAAAGATTTCTGTGTCAAGCAGAGCTCACATGGGAAAATATCTCAGTGAAGCACGATTTAGCTGAATGTTTTTTAAACCCAATTTTCTCCTTACAGTGAGAGCAATATATGCTTATCGTTAAAAGTAGAAGTATAGTTTTTTTCCAAAAATGATTTTAAAATTACCAATGACTGCACAATACCAAAATGGCCACTGCTAACATTTTAGCATTTTTCAGTCCAGCCTTTGTCTGTGGAAGTTCCTACCTTAATGAAGTCAAATTATATTTTGCATGCTGCTCTTTAAATTTAATATTACAGCCTATGCCCTCACCCAAATTAAAAAAAAATTTCATAAAAGTGATTCTTAATGGCTGTATGCCATCGATCACTTAATCATTTTCCCATCTAAGTGCTAGCCAAGCACTACCCTGCTTAGCTTCTGAGGTCTGATGAGATCAGGTAAGTTCAGGGTAGTATGGCCACAGGTGATTGCTTAATGATTCTGTTTGATATCTACATTCTTTCCTTTTGCCATTATAATTAGGTGTTGGAGATCTTTGTGCATACATTGCGCTCTGTATAATACCCATGGAATGTCAGCAGATTTTATGAAGAAAAAAAACCAGTTCTACAGTCAAAAAAGTTGGTTTAAAAATGAAGTTGGGCTGGGTGCAGTGGCTCACGCCTGTAATCCCAGCACTTTGAGCTGAGGCAGGCAGATCAATTGAGGTCAGGAGTTCGAGACCAGTCTGGCTAACATGGCGAACCCTGTCTCTACTAAAAATACAAACATTAGCCGGGCGAGGTGGCATGCGGCTGTAATCTCAGATACTAGGGAGGCTGAAGCAGGAGAATCGCTTGAACCCGGGAGGCGGAGGTTGCAGTGAGCTGAGATCGTGCTACTGCGCTCCAGCCTGGGCAACAGAACAAGACTCTGTCTCAAAAATAAAATAAAATAAAAATAAAAATGAAGTTGGGGCCAGGCGTAGTGGCTCATGCCTGTAATTCCAGCACTTTGGGAGGTTGAGGCAGGCATATCACTTGAGGCCAGGAGTTTGAGACTAGCCTGGCCAACATAGTAAGACCCTGTCTCAACTAAAAATGCAAAAAATTAGCTGGGTGTGGTGGCACAGACCTGTCATCCCAGCTACTCAGGAGGCTGAGGCACAAGAATCACTTGAACCCAAGAGGTCAAGGTTGCAGTGAGCTGAGATAGTACCACTGCACTCCAGGCTGGGAAACAAGGTGAGACTCTGTCTCAAAAAACAAAAACAAAAACAAAAACAAAAAAAAGTTGGGTAGGTTATTTCTTAAAACCTTTACCAAGCCAGTGTACATTGTGACTCTCCCAGTTGGGGGCTACCATTCAGCCATTCCTAAACTTGTTTGCTTTTAGACTCCATTTTTTAGGCTAGTTCAGTCACAATCTACGTTTCTAACCATTTTCATAAGGCGGACTCCCAGACATGGAATTACTGGGTGGGTCAAACAGTACTGAGTATTTCGCAAGCTATTATTGTGTAGTTCTAAACTGCTTTCCGGAAAAGTGGCACTAAGTTACACCCCTCTCAGCGGTGTATGGATGTATTGTCCAACAGCTGGACGGGGGCTGCAAATTTGTTTTTTAATCTTTGCTGACAGGCAAAAAATAGCATTTTATTTTGTTTATACTTCTTTGATGATGGTCAAGTTGAACACTTGAGTTTGTTAGCAATTTGTATTACTTCTTTTGTGAATTACCTTATTTTCTAGGCTAATGGACATTTTTTTTTTTTTTTTACTTCAATGTTTTTGAAACCAGAATACTTCTTACAATGAAACGGTTTATGTGGCAGTGGATTTCTTTCCTTCCTTAAAAAGCTGTTATTAACTTGACAATTTAAAAAATAAATGGTTCCATCTTTGATTTTTTTTTTTTTTTGAGACGGAGTTTCGCTCTTGTTGCTCAGGCTGGACTGCAATGGTGCGATCTCAGCTCACCGCAATCTCCGCCTCCAGGGTTCAAGTGATTCTTCTGCCTCAGCCTCCTGAGTAGCTGGGATTATAGGCATGTGTCACCATGCCCAGATAATATTTTTTGTGTTTTTAGTAGAGATGGGGTTTCTCCATGTTGGTGAGGCTGGTCTCGAACTCCTGACCTCATGACCCACGTGCCTTGGCCTCCTAAAGTACTGGGATTACAGGCATAAGCCACTGCATCCGGCCTCCATCTTTGATTTTTAAAAAATACTTGTTTGTATCTATTGGGCTCTTGGTGTTTTTTATTCATAATGATCTATATGATCTTTTCCTACAATAAGGTATTAACTCTTTGTTATAAGAGTCTCTGTCACCTGGACTTCTTTGAAAAGGTATATAATTCCCTTGAAATTCCCATCTAGATACCTTTCAGAAGGTGCAACAGTGTTAAGGATAAATACTGGTGTGAGGGGGGCTCCTTCTGATCCCTGGAGTACTGGGAGGTGAACTCTTCCAGCCACCTGATGAAAGCAGGACAGGCAGACAGGCCTTGTAGCAGGGAGTTCATGAAGCAGGTGTTCCCTAAATTAACAAGGCCAGGCACAAGCCCTAAAAAAAAAGCAGGGGGAAGAAGAGAACAGCATATCACATTTGATCCATTTCTCTCCCATTTGGGACCCAGAGTTACTGCGCTGTGGCGTTAAACTTGGAATCCCGATCCAAGAAGATCCTTATCCACAGAGATCTGGGGCCAGGCCTTCTATCTGTGCCAAGGCTTGGTTCTAGTACTGCTCCGCAGACTGTAAGCACAGAAGGACAGGTCCCCTTTGTGTGTTATCTTTGAAACCTATCATGGTATCCAGCACAGCATGGTTCTTCCTAAATGTACAAAAACACTTAGTAACCATCTCCTGTCTTTTTCTCTTCCTCATTCTCCCCTACGTGCTCTCTTTCTCTTTAATCAGAAGGCAATGTTTCTCAGAACAGAAGAAAACAATTGTTCTGTTGTTACTTCCCCAGGACAATGATTCTATTCTTATCTTAACAATCACTGGGAAAGACACCACTATACCAATTCTGACCAGTCTTTCTGCAGAGATCAACAAAATCTAATATACTTCTCTCTTCTGCTAGCAATCTTTTTAAAAAACTTTTTATTATCAAAGTTCTCAAAGACACACAAAAGGAGGGAGAATGTAAAATAAACCTCAATTATAACTGTCCCCAGATTTAACAATGATCAAATTTCACCACATTCTTCTTTCTTTGCTGAATTTTAATCAGTGTTACATAGAGCCACACTTTCAAAAGGGAGCATTTAAAAAAATAAGAAAATAATTTTTTAGTAATGAAGGCACTAACTTGAAATTTTTACCAGTTACTAGCAAGCTAGTCTGAGAGAACACAAATATATGATGTAATTGGTCAGTCTGTACCACTGAAAACTACAATTGCTGTACTAATGAGAACACTTCTTAGACAATCATGCCGCTTGACATTTTTCGTTACAAAGCATGCCTCGAACTCCAGTCTGGAGAGGCGCTGAAATAGAAATCTTTTTACTACAGGGTATAAAATAATGACTAACGGTAAAAGTACTGTTTGAAAACCTGAAGTCCTAATTTTAAAGATACAGAGAACAAATATGACCAACCTCCCCACCTTCTTTGTACTGTTTTCAGATAACAGGGATCTAGGTCAAGTCTATAGACCATGATGCAGTGTACTCATTCTTACCTTTTCTACGCTTCTTTCTTTCTGTAATGGGACCCCAAATAACATATATTCCTGCTGCAAGAGCAGCAGCAATTCCACCTATAACTCCCCAGTTCTTCATGACTTTATATCTAAAAAAGAAAACAAGTTTACTGTCTTCCCTCATCACAAACACAATAGGCGAATATACAGATATAGACAGAATAACATTTTGTCAAAATAACCCACCAAATACCTAATTGCAAGTTAAAGTAATATATAGTCATAGGATTACATCTTGAAAATCAGGATGTTTAGACATTAGGATTTAAAATCCAAGTCAGCCGGGCACGGTGGCTCATCCCTGTAATCCCGGCACTTTGGGAAGTCAAGGCAGGAGGATCCTTTGAACCCCAGAGTTCGAGACCAGCCTGGGCAACATGGTGAAACCCTGTCTCTACTAAAAACACAAAAACTAGCTGGCCGTGGTGATGTGCACCTGTAATCCCAGCTACTCGGGAGGCTGAGGCAGGAGAATCACTTGAATCTGGGAGACAGAGGTTGCAGTGAGCTGAGATCACGCCATTGCACTCCAGCCCGGACGACAGAGAAAGACTCAGTCTCATTAAAAAAAAAAAAAAAAAAAAAAAAAAAATCTAAGTCAGATCATAACATTCCAAAGGCTACTTCTCACTCTGAGGAAAAACTGAAGTTATTTTCCTTTTCTGCCTCTCACTCCACTTCCACACAGAACATTACCAGCCAATGCTCCGACCTCAAGGCCTTTGCACTGCTGTTCCCTCTGCTCAGAATGCTCTTCCCCCAGATCACTGCTTGGCTCACTCCTTTACCTCCCTTCGCTTCTCAAGAGGCCTACCTGAACATATCAGTGGGATCTGTCCTGGTCCCCTTGATATGTTTCTACTTTTTCTTTTTACCATAGCACTTACCACCTTCTAACATAAAATTAACTTATTTGCTATGTTTTTTTTTTTTTTTAAATGCACTGGGTTTGTTGTCTGTCTCCCTTAACTGGTATGTGCTTTGTTTTACTCACTAATGAGCTCAAGTGTCTAGGTCATACTTGGCACATAGTAGGTTCTCAATAATATTTATTGAGGCCAGGTGTGATGGCTCATGCCTGTAATCCCAGCACTTTGGGAGGCCAAGGTGGACAGATCACCTGAGGTCACTGGGAGACCAGCCTGGCCAACATGGTGAAACCCCATCTCCACTAAAAATACAAAAATTAGCCGGGTGTGGTGGTGGGTGCCTGTAATCCCAGCTACTCTGGAGGCCGAGGCAGAATGGCTTGAGCCCAAGAGCCAGAGGTTACAGTGAGCCCAGATCGTGCCACTGCACTCCAGCCTGGGCGACTGAGCGAGACTCTGCCTCAAAAAAAAAAAAAAAAAAAAATATATATATATATATATATATATATGTATATATATATGTGTGTGTGTATATATATATAATATTTATTGAATGACGGAATACTGGAGAAAATATACAGAAATGAATTTCTCTTTTAGAATATTAGACAGGGAAGGGGCACACATACAATGGTATAAAAGAGCTGAATATTTATAAAATTAAAGATTTCGGAACTTCAGGCTTGACTTGAACACTGGTTATGCTTTTGCTACTATTAAGAAATTTCACCAGCAATTTAAAACATTGTTTTTATACAAAGTTATATATTTCTACAAAATAAGACAAACCATCTATGTGTATATAGCTATGTAATGTGTATCTGCATATGTTACACATGCACACATACGTGTTTGTGTGTGTGTAATACATTATTATCCCAGTATTTGGATAATGTGAATATTGTTTTGATTTCAGTTCAGTAAACATTAACTTGGTGAAGAGTCACTGGTGATAATATTGACTCTGTTTTATAATAATCAGCATTTCTTAGTATCATAGCTGATAGCTGAATTTCAGATAAATATTTGTTTTCCAAGACAGAGTCAACAGAATATACACCAAACTTGGTTAAGAAAGTGGGATTACATAATTTTGGTCCAGTCCTGGCTTTGCTATTTCATTTGGCATCATTTCACATTCTAAGCCTCAGTTTCCTTATCTGTACAATGGGGACAATCCATAAGACCTACCTCATAGGGCTGTTGTGAGGATTAAATAAGTGTGAATGCATAGAGTACACAGTTAAGAACTTAATAAATGTTAGGTGCTACAAATTAAGCATTACAATCTCAGGATCATTCATGAAAGCTATTCTTTCTTTCTTTTTTTTTTGAGACAGTGTCTTGCTCTAGTTGCTCTAGTGCCCAGGCTGGAGTGCAGTGGTGCCATCTCAGCTCAACACAATCTCTACCTTCCGGGCTCAGGTGATCCTCCTGCCTCAGCCTCCCAAGTACCTGGGACCACAGGTGCACAGTACATGCGCAGGTAATTTTTAAATTTTTTTGTAGAGACAGGGTCTCGCTACGTTGCCCAGGCTGGTCTCGAAATCCTGAGCTCAAGCAATCCATCTGCCTCAGGCTTCCAAAGTGCTGGGATTACAGGTGTGAGCCACCATGCCCAGCCGGTGAAAGGTATTCTTGAAGTTTCTTAATACATCACTGTGCTTTTACACGATACATGAGTTCACAAAAGTGCCTGGAAAGATTAAAAAGGACTGTCATGGAAGTGCTAAAGCGCTTTACCAGAGCTTTAAAATCCCCTAATCAGACACTAATATTTAAGGGTACATACTCTCTGCCAGGCCCTGTGACAATCTTACCTCATTTTTAAAACAACCCCACAGAAGCAGGTTCTACTATCACTTTCATTTTTATAGCAGAAGAAACTAAGAGCCCAACTTGGTCACAGTGAGTGACGGAACATGGCTCTGAATCATGCCTGTCTGTCTCCCCAGGTCTGTGCTTAAAACCACAAAGTTCAAGATGGAAACTGAAGGGAAGAGTGTCAAGGGGATGGGAGAGAGGACTTGTCCATGACTTTAGCAGCATAAGGAAAAAATACCCAGGGACAAGTGGCGATTTTGGAAACTCCCTTCCTCTGCAGAATGACATCACGAGGAGAGTGGTGGGGCCTGGGGGTGAAAAGATCTGGCTTCTCCTCCCAACTCTGCTATGAGGTCAGCTATGGGGCCACACTTCCCATCTACGGAATGGGTGCACTGGACAGGATAAGTATCGAGGACTTTCAGCCCTGGGATAATAAGCTCTTTAAACCTGCTCCAGTTCCAGAGGAAGCCGACCTGAGCAACAGGTCTCAGTCATTTGGGGTCAGCAGTGGGGGAGGGGGTACTCAGTTCTGAAGCCTGGAGCCCTTGGGAGGGTGAATAAGAGGGAAATGGCCCTGACAGGATTGGGGACCCAGGCAATCGAGGAGTCCTAACAAGAACGGAGGGCTTTAACAGGACCAAGCAACCTTAACAGGTTAAAGGGACCCTGACCAATTTAGAGACCCTTGCAAAACAAGGGCCTTTACTCACACTAATAACATCAGGGACCCAGACAGAAGTGGAGATCCATATTAGACTAGACGGCGGGCTAACAGGAATAGGGGGCGGTACTAACAAAACGCGGGGCTTGCAGGCCCGGGGCACTTATAGGACTAGAAGAACCATGCCAAGATTGGGGAACCCTGGCAGTCCAGAAACTGATATGATTGGGGGCCCCAGAAGGATTGGGGGTATACTAGAAGGACTGAGGGGTCTTGGCAGGCCTAGGAGGCACTGAAAGGACTGACGGCACTGACAGAATTAGGGGCCTTGACAAGACTGGAGTGCCCCGGGTGTCCTGGGAACAATGACAGGAGGGGGAGGGACTGACAGACCTGGGGAGTGCAGACAGAATTGGTGTTGCCGAAGGACTGGAGCCCGTCAGTCCTCCCACCTACGGGCCCAGGCCTCCAACCCTAAAGGACGCAGAAGCTTCCAGAATGCCCGCGCGGGCCCTGGAGACCCCAACTAAGGCATGAAAAAGCGGTCACGGGCCCAAGCTGGGGACCCTGGTCCCGGCCTCTTCGGCCGCCCCGCCCCCCAAAATCTCACCTGACGGCCGCCCCGGTCCGCAGGAAGCGCTGGATGGCCCTGTCGGCCGCGGTCATCGCCGCCTCGGCCCGGGAGCTCAGCATTGCAGCCGCACCGGAGGCCTGAAACCACCTCCTCCGCTACTGCCGCCGCCGCCGCCGCCGGACCGCAGGCTACGAAGTCCCAGCACCTCGGGGGAACGTAGACCGCAGGACAGCGCCCAGGGGGACCGGAAGTAGCTGCCCCCGGAGAGCAATAGCTGACGGACCACGTCCTTTCTTTATTTTCCCTTAGCAACAGGCCCCGGCGTCGGTTGCTAAGCTAGGCTCAGTTGCTTGGGTCTGCTTGGTTTTCAGATTTGCTTAGGCTCCATTCATAAATACAGATGGCACACTTCTAGGATGGACCTTGGGTCATGATTTGAATTTTTCGATGTGGGGAAGGGAGGCCAACAGCCGAAAGTCGGGTCAGGCCTCTGCTATAATTAGTTATTATTGTGGCCAGAGTGGAAATAGGTCGCAGAGGAAGGAACTTTAATGAGCATGAGGCCCATCTCTGACGATATCAGTAGAGAAATCAACGTCTTTAATAGCCAACAAACTTATTGTTTACTGGGGTGCCAGGTATAGAGCTAAGTATGTTACATGCATTATTTACGTTTAATATTCACACCAACTCTAACATTACTCACATTTTACATCCCAGGGAACCGAAGAAATTTGAAGAAATAGTTTTTTGACACATCTTGTAAATGGTGAAACAGAGATTGGCAGTTCAGTCTGTGTATCTCCAGAATAGCACTCTCCAACAGAAATATACAGGAGCCACATAGGTAATTTTACATTTTCTGGTAGCCACATTAAAGTAAAAAGCAGGAGGTAGGCCAGACGCCGTGGCTCACGCCTATAATCCCAGCACTTTGGGAGAACGAGGCTGGTGGATCACCTGAGGTCAAGAGTTCGAGACCAGCTTGGCCAACATGGTGAAACCCCATCTCTACTAAAAATACAAAAATTAGCCGGGCGTGGTGGCAGGCGCCTGTAATTCCAGCTACTCAGGAGGCTGAGGCAGGAGAATCGCTTGAGCCTGGGAGGTGGAGGTTGCACTGAGCCAAGATCATGCCATTACACTCCAGCCTGGGTGACAGAACGAGACTCCATCTCAAAAAAAAAAAAAAGAAAAAAAAAAGAGGTCAGGCGCGATGGCTCATACTTTGTAATCCCAGCACTTTGGGAGTCTGGGGGGGCCGGGGGGGAGCGAATCGCTTGAGGTCAGGAGCTCGAGACCAGCATGGCCAATATGGTGAAACCCCGTCTCTACTAAAAAATACAAAAATTAGCCAGATGTGGTGGTGCGCGCCTGTAATCCCAGCTACTCAGGGGGCTGAGGCAGGAGAATCACTAGAATCTGGGAGGCAGAGGCTGCAGTGAGCTGAGATCACACCACTGCACTCCAGCCTGGGCAACAGAGAGAGACTCAGTCTCAAAAAAAAAAAGCAAGAGGTAAAATTAATTTTAACCATATATTTTCCTTGGCCCAATATGTTCAAAATATTGGGGCAGGTGCAGTGGCTTATGCCTATAATCCCAGCACTTTGGGAGGCCAGGTGAGAGGATGGCTTCAGGCCCAGAGTCCAAGACCACCTGGGCAACATAGGAAGAACCCATGGCTACCAAAAACAAAGAAAAGAAAAACAAAAAATGTCATTTCTATGTGAAAATTATTGATGAGATAATTTACATTCTTTTTTTTTTGAGACGGAGTCTTGCTCTGCTGCCCAGGCTGCAGTGCAATGGCACGATCTCACCTCTCAGGTTCAAGTGATTATCTTGCCTCAGCCTCCTGAGTAGCTGGGGTTACAGGTGCACACCACCACACCCGGCTAATTTTTTTGTATTTTTAGTAGAGATGGGGTTTCACCATGTTGGTCAGGTTGCTTGAACTCCTGACCTTGTGATCCACCAGCCTCGGGCTCCTAAAGTGTTGGGATTACAGGCGTGAGCCACCGCGCCCGGCCCATTATCTTTTTGGTTTTTGGTACTAAGTACCTCTCAGTTTGGAGTACCCACTTTTCATGTGCTCAATAGCCACAAGTGGCCAGCAGCTACCGTATTGGATAGCACAGTTTATAAAGCATTAGAGCCAGCAAGATTTTTCCCTCCCTTTCAATTGCTTTCTCTGACTCCAGACTGAGTAATTGCATTCATGCTGGGGGTGGTGTTGCATACCTGCAGCCCCAACAAAACAAAAGAAATCAATGCGTTAGATCAGTAGTTCTCAAAGTTTTTGTTCTCCGGATCTCTTTGTATGCTTAAAAAGGATTGAGGGATTTTGTTTATATCTAACTGTACTCTGTTAGAAATTAAAATTGAGAATTTTTGTTTCCTTAAAATTGAGGTATATAGGCATATCTTGTTTTTTGTTTTTTGTTTTTGAGACAGAGGCTCGCTCTGTGGCCCAGGCTGGAGTGCAGTGGCGTGATCTCGGCTCACTGCAAGCTCTGCCTCCCGGGTTCAAGGGATTCTCCTGCCTCAGCCTTCCAAGTAGCTGGGACTACAGGTGCCCGCCACCATGCCCGGCTAATTTTTGTATTCTTAGTAGAGACAGGGTTTCACCATACTGGCCAGGCTGGTCTTGAACTCCTGACCTTGTGATCCGCCCACCTCGGCCTCCCAAAGTGCTGGGATTACAGGTGTGAACCACCGTGCCCCGCCCGGCATATCATGTTTTATTGCACGTCACTTTATTGTGCTTCACAGATACTGCGTTTTTACAAGTTCAAGGTTTGTGGCAACCTGACTACAGCAAGTCTATTGGCACCATTTTCAACAGCATGTGCTCACTTCGTGTCTTTGTACCACATCCTGGTAATTCTTGCAATATTTCAAACTTTTTTTTCTTTTCTTTTTTGCAGTAGTGCCTCACTCTGTCACGCAGGCTGGAGTGCAGTGGCGCAATCTTGGCTCACTGTAACCTCCACCTCCCGGGGTTCAAGCGATTTTTGTGCCTCAGCCACCCAAATAGCTGGAATTGCAGGCACGTGCCATCATGCCTGGCTAATTTTAGCATTTTTAGTAGAGACGTGGTTTCGCCATGTTGGCCAGGCTGGTCTCGAACTCCTGACCTCAGGTGAATCAAGATATGGAATAACCACTGCCCACAAGTGACCCCCTGGCCCTTTGTACTCACCCCCCTCCACCCCCCTTCAACCCCTGGCAACCACTGATGGAAACAGAAATATTTAAAACCCAACAATACTGAAGCAGGCCAGGCATGATGGCTCACACCTATAATCCCAGCACTTTGGGTGACTGAGGGTGAGTGGACCCCTTGAACCCAGGAGTTTGAGACGAGTCTGGGCAACATAGTGAAACCCTGTCTCTACAAAAATACAAAATTTAGCTGGGTGTGGTGGCACACACCTCTAGTCCCAGCTACTTGGGAGGCTGAGGTGGGAGGATTGCTTGAGCCCAGGAGTTAGAGGTTGCAGTGAGCCATGATTGTGCCACTGCACTCCACCACACAGCCTGGCCAACAGAGCAAGACCAAGTCTCAAAAAAAAAAAAAAAAAAAAAAAAAAAGCAGACATTCTATTAGACGTCAGACCCATGATCACATCACTCATTGCATAGCCTCTGGAAAACTCCGAGATACACTGGTGAGTGAATGGGAATGGGAAGGGCTTAGTATTATTACAAAAAATTCTGACCCAATGAACCTCCTAAAAGGGTCTTGAGCACCCTTAGGGAGCCTGCAGACTGCACTTTGAGAACCATCACTTTAGCTGGCTGGGTGAATACTAAAATTAGTCTAGCTAATTTTTTGTATTTTTTGTAGAGGCAGAGGGTTTCACCATGTTGCCCAGACTGGTCTCGAACTCTTGGGCTCAAGTGATCCACCAGCCTTGGCCTCCCAAAGTACCCTTTCTTTAAATGCCACATTTACCCAACGCACTCTGAGTAAGTCCCTAGAGGAGAGGGCTGGCCCAGAGGATCGACCCTAGTTTGCAACACTTCGAATATGCAGAGCTTGCTTCCTTTTGTCCTCAGCGCTGGGTCTTAGTGTCTGGTCTGGAAAAACAAGATGCTTTCACATGAACATGTATAAAATATTTTGTGTTTGTCCACAGGTAGAAAGAATAAACACAGAAAGATTCAAACACTCACGAGATTTCTGTTTATTTTTTCCTTATGCGGTGGTTTTGGAGGCCAAAACAAAACAATAATAAATGTCTCAAAATCATTTAAATTCCACCTCACACAGCATGTCAGAACTGTCTGTTGTAGCTCTTGTTTTTTCCCTTTGATCCGCTGACCATGGTCTCAATTATGTTGGCAGCACGTTCTTAGCACTGATTCACCCTTCTCCCCAGACAAGTTTGTGGGTTGACCCCAAGGCCAGAAGAGGATGAAGTGTAGGGTAAACATCGTCTCTTAGGTGAATAAATGTTGGATGAACATAAAGATTTCCTCGGTAAAAAAAAAAAAAGCATCCACTTTATTGTTCACACTCAACCCATTGGAGGAGTAAAAGGTGGTTTTACTAAGAATTATGCTGAGACAACAAGTGTTGAACTGAGACTGTCTCCAAATATATGGTCACCCTAGTCAATGAAATAAAATATCTTTGGTTCAAGGTCTGGATCAAAACTTCCAGCTGGCTGGGCACAGTGGCTCAACCCCTGTAATCCCAACACTTTGGGAAGACCAGGCGGGTGGATCACCTGAGGTCAGGAGTTTGAGACCAGCCTGGCCAACATGGTGAAACTCCATGTCTACTAAAAATACAAAAATTAGCTGGGCATGATGGCGCACACCTGTAATCCTAGCTACTTGGGAGACTGAGGATTGCTTGAACCTGGGAGGCGGAGGTGGCAGTGAGCCAAGATCGCACTACTGCACTCCAGCCTGGGCGACAAAGTGAGACTCCATTTCAACAACAACAGCAACAACAACAACAACAACAGCAACAACAACAACAACAGACCTTCCAGCTGGCTGGCTATGTGAACCTAGGCAATTCATCTTTTTCCCTGAGTGTGATGGTTAATTTTAATTGTCAACTTTGGCTAGGCCAAAGTGCCCAGATAGTTGGTCAGACATTACTCTGGATGTTTCTGTGAGATGGTTTTTGGATGAGATTAACATTTAAATTGGTGGACTTTTGAGTAAAATAGCTTGCCCTCCAAATAGTGGGTGGGCCTCATCCAATTAATTGAAGGCCTGAAAAGGAAGAAA